>NC_067425.1:35304949-35904949 GCF_009764475.1 Pristis pectinata | reverse complement strand
TTAACATAATCACAAAAAAACATTCATTTACATAGAATCTCTCATGTAATTGTGATGTTTCAAACTGATTCCTAGTTAATTCTTGAAGGGTAGTCTCTTTGTACTAGGGGAACATGACAGCCAGTTTGAACTCAGAATCAATATGTGATAATGGCAAGTAACTGATGGCAGTCTAGAGGACAAATAGTGGTTAGGAGACTGGGACAATTCTCCTGCTTGCCTGCTGTCAATAGATCCTTTTACCTGTGCCTCAGAAGGCAGACTGGATCTAAATTTAACATTTAATCTGACAGGCAGCGTCTCACACAGTGCTGGAGAGTCACTTGAACCCATGACCTTTCAACTCAGAGTTTTGCCACTAATTCATGGAAATCCTTGCACAACAGGACCTGGGAACAGGTAAATGGGTGGCAAGTGGTTGATTAAAATGTGTGTGGCGCAGAAAGATCTCTACACATCCTCTGAGGGATGTGTTGCTTGCACTGATTAGAGAGGTGGTGTTTTAAAATGTCAATTTATTTATTATCACTGGAAGCAGCTTGCCTGAAGAGGATTAGGTGTTAGTGAGAGGAGTTAATTTAGTGTGATGGATTACCAAGTAAACATTTGTTTTGAATGAAAAAAGGAGAAAAGTCACACTGCTTCGGAACATCTAAAACATGGAACTGGCTGACAACTCAGGAGTACTTTGGTGTGGAGTGGACTTGTTGTGAAGCTAGAAATGTTCATGGATAGATGATGTCGATATTGGGGAATGGGTCAATCTCCGGTGATGATATGGGGTAGAATTTTCACTGGAAACATTGGTACATTTGGCAAGTTATTGTCAGTCTCCATGATCTCCTGTGCTGATGGTGCCAGTAGCTAACCCCACTCAAGCATCTGGCCGTGCCTGTCAATGAAATCCAGTGTCACAGTGGGCTTCTGCTAATTGCACCGTTTCTGGGCCTTTGAGGAGGCTCTTCAAATTACACTTCTGTAAAAGATGCAAATAGATTAAGAGCCAGCTTTTAAAATCTTTGTGGTATTAAAAATGGTTTCCTTTACCAAGAAGCTGACTGCATCAGTGGGCGATATTGATGTGTGATAATGCAGTATTGGTACTGTGGATTTTTACATTATTTACTCACAGGTCATAGTTTGTCAGAGTGCTTACAAAGTGCATAGTTTGCAGGTTGTTTGAATAAACTAGCTGAATTTTTTTAAATCAATTTTTAATCTTTAAAAATTACATTGTAAGACACCACCATGTCACACTGGTTTACAGAGGGTTTTGTGCTCCAGTGATCAGTAAATGTGCTTGAAAACCAATTCCAGACGACTTTAAACCAGACAATTTGCAAAACAATTTGCCCACCAGCTCAATTGAGCGTAAAGTGGAAATTCTACCCATGCTGCTGTTTTTCCCCTGCTGGTACCTGAATTGTTCTTCTAATCCTACATCGGGATGATAAACATTGAAAGCCACAGAATTAATTGGTGTGAGGAAAAGACGATTGGGGTGGGAGGGAGGGGTTGTGTTGTGGGTGACGGTGAGGCTCCAGCGCAAGTGTGTCAGGAATGTGGAACAACCCTCCCACCTTCATCTTACCCTCACTGCCTTTGGTCTCTCATCCAGGCAGCCTGAGGTTAGTACTGAGATATCTAGGAGATAGCATCTTGTGGACAGGCACAGGAGTTCTGGGGTGATCTGGCTGGAGAGCAGGAGAGAGAGAGAGGAAACTGAGGGAAGCCCTTGGCTTCTGGATCTCATGGAGTGCAGCACCTTTTGAACTGTGCTGGAAGACACCAGCCCGTTTTTTAATGCTCCCTACCCAACAGGAACGGGTGGGTTTCCAGTTCAACTTGTGTTGAGATTTCTGCTTCGTTGACTTGCATACAGAACAATGTTGGCAGGGGCACAGTGAGGCTTCAGCATTGATCAGGAGGGCGAGGTCGGAATCACAATGGAATGTGGCCCTGTATGGGCAAGGGGTATGGAGTATAGGGATGGTTTAGTGCTGATTTACAGGGCACTGGGGAGTACAGAGGGAACCAGGGGTTGCAGTGCGTGAATCACAAGGCACGGCCAGAAGTTAAGAAGGTAAACAGTATATTGGCCTTTATTGGGAAGGGGTTGGAATTTAGGAATATGGAGGTTTAGTTACAATTATGCACGGGGTTGTTGAGGCCACACCCGGAACACTGAGCACCGTTTCGGGGATGGGAGGGTTGTCCTGTCCAGGGTCTGTATTCTTGGAATTTAGAAGAAAGAGGGGTGATCTTACAGACAAGGGGGCTCGACAGGGTGGATGTTAACACAGTGTCACTGGTGGGGGAGTCTCAATGACAGGTGATGGTAACAAAAATCGGGCCGGTCATTTAAAGTTGAGAAGAATAGAAATTCCTGCGCACAGAGGGTAGTGAACCTCTGAAATTCTGTACACCAGAGAGTTGTGGAGGCTGGGTCTTCTGAAGTACAGGGTGGAGGCAGATGTATTTTTGCAATGTAGTGGAATTGGGGGCTGTGAGGAATTGGCAGAGAGGAGGAGATGAGGCCTTGAATAGGGACAAGTGACATACCCCTGCTCCTGTCTCCTTTTGCTCCTGTGTGGAGCACTGTACTTAATTTTGGTCTCCGCACCTGAAGAATGCTTGCATTCGAGGCAGCCCAAAGAAGGTTCATTGGGTTGATTCCAGGGGATGAAGGGGTTAACCTATGAAGAGAGTTTGGGGCCCGTACACATTGGAGTTTACACTGCGGGTCTTCCGATCTACTGATACATACAAGATTCTGAGGGAGATTGATACACTGCAGTCTGAGACATGTTACCCCTAGAAGGGGTATCTCGATCTCGGGGGCATAGTTTCAGAATACCAGGGCACCTATTCCACATGGAGGTGAGGAGGATTTTCTTTTCGCAGAGGGTTGTGAATCTTTGGAATTTCCAACCACAGAGTGTTGTGGAGGTGGATTCATCAAGTGTGTTCAAAGGTGGAGACTGACAGACATTTAAACTACAGGGAAGTGAATGGGAAAGTCAAGATTGGATCAGCCGTGATCTTCCTGAGTGGTGGATTAGGCTCGAGAATCCACTAGCCTATTGCTGCCCCTGTTCTTGTTCTCTGGTCCTTACTCTTGTTGATGTTCGAGGTTGCAGGTTCGGGAGCTGCTGCTGGAATAACCTAGACAAGTACGTGCGGTGCGTCTTGTAGGGAGTGCACACGGAAGCCAACACAAAGCCAGTGACAGAAAACATAGAAAAAAACATAGAAAACCTGCCCAAAAAGCTGTGCCGAACATGTCCCTGCCCTGGAAATTACTAGGCTGATCCATAACCCTCTATTTACCTCAGCTCCATGTACCTACCCAACAGTCTCTTAAAAGACCCTGTCGTATCCGCCTCCACCACCGTTGCCGGCAGCCCATTCCACACACTCACCACTCTCTGAGTAAAAACTTATCCCTGACATCTCCTCTGTACCTACTCCCCAGCACCTTGAACCTATGTACTCTTGTGGCCACCAATTCAGCCCTGGGGAAAAGCCTCTGACTATCTACCCGATCAATACCTCTCATCATCTTATACACCTCTATCAGGTCCCCCCTCATCCTCCGTCACTCCAAGGAGAAAAGGCTGAGTTCCCTCAGCCTGTTTTCGTAAGACATGCTCCGCAATCCAGGCAGCATCCTTGTAAATCTCCTCTGCACCCTCTCTATGGCTTCCACATCCTGTAGTGAGGCGACCAGAACTGAGCACAGTACTCCAAGTGGGCTCTGACCAGGGTCCTATAAAGCTGCAACAATACCTCTCAGCTCCTAAATTCAATTCCCCAATTGATGAAGGACGATACACCATATGGCTTCTTAACCACAGAGTCAACTTGCGCAGCTGCTTTGAGCATTCCTCTGATCCTCCACACTGCCAAGAGTCCTACCATTAATACTATACTCTGCCATCATTTTTGACCTATCAAAATGAACCACTTCACACTTATCTGGTTGAACTGCATCTGCCACTTTTCAGCCCAACTTTGCATCCTATCTATATCCCTCTGTAACCTCTGACAGCCTTCCAAACTATCCACAACACCCCCAACCTTTGTGTCATCTGCAAACTTACTAACCCATCCCTCCACTTCCTCATCCAGGTCGTTTATAAAAATCACAAAGAGCTAGAGTCCCAGTACAGACCCCTGAGATACACCACTGGTCACTGACCTCCATGCAGAATACGACCCTTCAACAACCACTCTTTGCCTTCTGTGGGTCAGCCAGTTCTGGATCCACACTGCAATGTCCCCTTGGATCCCATGCCTCCTTACTTGCTCAATAAGCCTTGCATGTGGTACCTTATCAAACACCTTGCTGAAATCCATATACACTACATCTATTGCTCTCCCTTCATCGATGTGTTTAGTTACATCCTCAAAAAATTCAATCAGGCTCGTAAGGCAGGACCTGCCCTTGACAAAGCCATACTGACTATTCATAATCATTTTATACCTCTCCAAATGTTCATAAATCCTGCCTCTCAGGATCTTCTCCATCAGCTTACCAACCACTGAGGTAAGACTCACCGGTCTATAATTTCCTGGGCTATCCCTACTTCCCTTTCTTGAATAGGGAGCAACATCCGCAACCCTCCAATCTTATGGAACCTCTCTCGTCTCCATCGATGATGCAAAGATCGTCATCAGAGTCTCCACAATCTCCTCCCTCGCCTCCCACAGCAGCCTGGGGTACATTTCATCCGGTCCCGGCGACTTATCCAACTTGATGCTTTCCAAAAGTTTCAGCACCTCCTCTTTCCTAATGTCTACATGCACAAGCTTTTCAGGCTGCTGCAAGTCCCCACTACAATTCCCCAGATCTTTTTCTGTAGTGAATACTGATGTAAAGTATTCATTAAGTACCTCCGCCATTTCTTCCGGATCCATACACACTTTCCCACTGCTGCACTTGATAGGCCCTATTCTTTCACATCTTATCCTCTTGCTCTTCACTTACTTGTAGAACGCCTTGGGGTTTTCCTTAATCCTGCCCGCCAAGGCCTTCTCATGTCCCCTTCTGGCTCTCCTAATCTCCTTCTTAAGCTCCTTCCTATTAGTCTTATACTCTTTCAGATCTCTAACATTACCTAGCTCTCTGTACCTTTTGTAAGCTTTTCTTTTCCTTTTGACAAGATTTATTACAGCCTTTGTACACCACGGTTCCTGTATCCTCTCGTGACTCCCCTGTCTCATTGGAACATGCCTATTGCAGAACTCCACACAAATACCCCCTGAATATTTGCCACACATCTTCCGTACTTTTCCTTGAGAACATCTGTTCCCAATTTAATCTTCCAATTTCCTGCCTGAGAGCCTTTACTCCAAGTAAACAACTTTCTAGTCTGTCTGTTCCTATCTCTCTCCAGTGCTAACACAAAGGAGATAGAATTATGATCACTATCACCAAAATGTTCACCCACTGAGAGATCTGACACCTGACCAGGTTCATTTCCCAATACCAAATCAAGTACAGCCTCTCCTCTTGTAGGCCTATCTACATATTGTGTCAAGAATCCTTCCCGAACACACTTAACAAACTCCACCCCATCTAAACCCCTCACTGTCTGGAGATCCCAATCGATGTTTGGGAAATTAAAATCCCCCATCACAACAACTCTGTTATTCTCACACCTTTCTAGGATCTGCTTCCCTATCTGCTCCTCGATATCCCTGTTACTATTGGGCGGCCTATAAAAAACACCCAGTAAAGTTATTAACCCCTTCCTGTTCCTAACCTCCACCCACAGAGACTCCGTAGACAGTCCCTCCACGACGTCCACCTTTTCCGCAGCCGTGACACTATCTCTGATCAACAGTGCCACTCCCCCACCTCTCTTGCCTCCCTCCCTGTCCTTTCTGAAACATCTAAAACCCGGCACTTGAAGTAACCATTCCAGTCCCTGAGCCATCCAAGTCTCCGTAATGGCCACTACATCATAGCTCCAAGTGTTGATCCAAACTCTAAGCTCATCTGCCTTACAATACTCCTTGCGTTAAAATAGACACATCTCAAACCTGTCTGAGCACGTCCCTTCTCTATCACCTGCCTATTGTACCTACTACTAGCTTTCTCTATTTGAGAGCCAAACACCTCTTCCCCAGTCTCTCCAGTTCGGATCCCAACCCCCAACAGTGATAAAGGGAATGAATGCTTCAGGTTGTGGGTGGGGTATTGGTCAAGTGAGCATTGCTGTCATGGATATGTTGAGCTTCCCGAGTCCATGTTTGAGGTTAAAGATTTCAGTGAAGTCTAGCCTGAATCATAAAAAATTATGACACGAAGGAGGCCATTGGGCCCATTTTGTCTGGGCTGGCTGAAAACTAAGTGTATCATGCTGCAGGTCACAGCTTTTGATGTACACATCCAATTACTATCTCAGAATTCTGCCTCTGCCACACTTTGAGGCATTGAATTCCAGACCCTTATGCTAAGCACCCAGGTCCCCGTAAACTCTGGGTGAGGAAGAAACTCTTTTGGTGATAAAATCCTCATGGTCCGTATGTGTGCTGTAATGTCTCCTATACATACTGCTGATCTCTAAGGCATTCAGCAAGACAAATGTTAGGTGTGGACAATACTCATTGGAAGCTAGTTTTAAGGGCAGAATAGTCATGCTGTATGAAACTTTGGTTAGGCCACATTTGGAGGACCGTGTGCAGTTCTGGCAGTTGCATTACAGAAAGGATGTGGAGGCTCTGGAGAGGGTGCAGAAGAGGTTCACCAGGATGCTGCCTGGATTGGAGAGTATTAGCTATAAGGAGAGGTGAGGCAAACTTGGATTGTTTTCTCTGGAGCGTCGGAGGCTGAGGGTTGACGATAGAAGTTTGTAAAACTATGAGAGGTGTAGGTGGGGTAGATAGTCAGAGTCTGTCTCCCAGGGTGGAAATGTCAAATACGAGAGGGCATAGGTTTAAGATGAGAGGGGGAAGGTTTAAAGGAGATGTGCGAGGCAAGTTTATTCACACAGAGAGTGGTGGGTGCCTGGAACACACTGCTGGGGGAGGTGGTGGAAGGTAGATATGATAGCAACATTTAGTCAGGAAGGTGAACAGGCGGGGAAAGGCCCCACAGAGGTTCACGTTTCCCCACAGGCACTGCGAGGCCTGGAAACAGACAGAATTTTACTTTTCTCTGGGCTAGGCCTATTTTACCGGCATGGCACCAGAGCTGAGAGGGATTCTCTAGACAGACATGATTACAGGGAACCATGAACCACTTGTGCAAAGTCACGTCACAAACCACCAACCTTTGGTTTAGAGGCAGCAGTACAGACATTTTTATTTCAAAAATAAAATTTATTAATAAAAAACCTGCAGAGGAAATGCAAAACAGTGCATGGTGTTCCTTATGTTCGTAGTGTTGTCCAATACATTTGTGGTGTCTTCAGGTTAAGACATTTTACTTACAAAGGATCTATGCCACTCATGCGCAACACACAAAGGAGCTGGAGGAACTCAGTGGGTCGGGCAGCATCTATGGCGGGAAATGGACAGTCAACGTTTCGGGTCGTGACCCTTCGCCTGGACTGGGCTAGGTTGCTAGCCAGTCCAGCCAACAGGGTTGCTGCAGAGTTCCAGCATCTGCAGTCTCTTGTTGTCTCCACAGTGCCACTCATGTAGCCTCTTTTTACAATAAACCTTCAAGTGTTTGTGGAGCTGTTCCACAGGACCCAGACCTCGGGGCTCTGTAGTGGTCACACCCAGCTCAGCCACAGCTGACACTTCAGGTTCATTTGAAATTCAGTGTGAACTTTGACTGTTCTTACCAACTCAGACTAAACACTCATTATTGTTGCAGTGTAGATACCACAGATACTGAGTGTTGGAAGGGGATGGATAATTTGTGCTCTCCAAGAGCTGAATTTTGATTGTGAGGGTGTATGGAGAGATAAATTAGTTTGTGTAAATTGATTAAATTTTTATCGCAATTGTTTGGCTCTGGGATAAATTACAGAGTATGCACAATTAATTATGCAGAGTGGTGTGGGTAAATTAGAGAGAAGTGCCTTTGTTCTTTGTTGGTTGAGACTGATATTGAAGGTAATATTGCAATTATTATGGATTTTAATCCATCCATAAACCCTTCATGACAGGTACTTCATATAAACAATATCAATAATTGATTCTGGTTGGGCAAGGCACTCTTTTACTTATCAAGGCAAAGGAGATCAGTGGTCAGAATCACGGAGTCTTACAATACAGAAGGCCATTTAGCCCGATATACCTATCCTGGCTCCTTGGAAGAACTATTCATTTAGTCCCACTTCCCCGCTCTTTCCCCGGGACTCTGCAACTTTTCCTTGAATAAGTATTTGACGAAATTCCCCTTTGAAAGTTACTCGTGAATCTGCTCCCCCTTCCCTGCAGTCAGCACGTTGTGGATCACAGTAACTCATTGTGTGAAAAGATTTCTTCTCATTTCCCATGCTGGTTCATTAGCTTATATCTGTGCCACCTGGTTTACTGATGGGATAAACTGTGCCTACCTACCTCTGTTAAAGCTATTCATTCTTTTGAACATCTCTGTCAAATCTCCCTGATCGTCCTCCTCCTCCAAGGAGAATGGAACCATAAATAACTTCTTAACAGTCAAAGTCCCTCTTCCCTGTACTTCCACTGCAGCCCTTATCATCATCCTTACGGTGTCCGGAATTGAGCGCATCATTGTGGCTAGAGCTTGACCAATGACTTTGTGAAGGTTCACAAAGCTGCATTTCACTGTGTGTTTTGATGTGCATGTGACTAATAAAGAGATCTCATAACTACTCCTTCTACCGTGTAAGAGTGAATATAGGAACACGAGGAGTGTGCAAATTAACGTGTGGTTGGAGAGAGGGTAGAAGAGGGAAGGTTTAGATTCTGGGGCACCAGGACTGGGTCTGGGGGAGATGGAACCTGTACTGGCTGGACAGGTGGTACCTCATTGGGACTGGGACAAATGTCTTCACAGGTAGGTCTGCTGGTGTGGTTGGGGAGGGTTTAAACTGCCTTGGCAGCAAAGATCGAGAAGGGAGAAATGCAGAAATGGAAAGAGAAGGCAGAATGTTAGTATGAGAATTTGGACAAAAGTCATAAATAGACAAAAGTGGAAGAGGTAGCTGAAGAGATTGTGGAGGCATTAATCTTTCAAGGATCACTGGAGTCGGGGAGGGTCCCAGAGGACTGGAAAATTGCAAATATAATACCCCTGTTTAAGAAGAGAGGGAGGTAAAAGTCAGGAAATTATAGGCCGGTTAGCCTGACCTCAGTGGTTGGTAAAATTTAAGAATCCATTATTAAGGATGAAATTTCGGAGTACTTGGAAGTATATGATAAAATAGGGTGAAGTCAGCACGGTTTCGTTAAGGGGAGATCTTTCCTGACCAATCTGTTAGAATTCTTTGAGGAGGTAACAAGCAGGTTAGACAAAGGAGAGTCAGTGGACGTTATTTACTTGGATCTTCAGAAGGTCTTTGACAAGGTGCCGCCCACGAGGCTGCTAAACAAGATGAGAGCCCATGGTGTTACAGGCAAGGTAACTAGCATGGAGAGAAGATTGGCTGACAGGCAGAAGTCAAAGAGTGGGGATAAAAGGGTCCTTTTCAGGATGGCTGCTGGTGATTAGTGGTGTTCTGCAGGGGTCAGTGTTGGGACGACAACTTCTCACCGTACATGTTAATGATCTGGAATGGAGGAACTGACGGCTTTGTGGCCAAGTTTGCAGATGAAACAAAGATGGGTGGAGGGCCAGGTAGTGTCGCGGAGGCAGGGAGTCTGCAGGAGGAGTTGGACAGGTTGGGAGAATGGGCAAAGAAGTGGTAGATGGAATACAGCGTAGGGAAGTGTGGGGTTATGCATTTTGGTAGGAAGAATAAAGGTGTGGACTATTTTCTAAATGGGGAGAGAATTAAGAAATTGGAGGTACAAAGGGACTTGGGAGTCCTAGTGCAGGATTCCCTCAAGGTTAACTTGCAGGTTGAGTCGGTAGTAAGGAAGGCAAGTGCAATGTTAGCATTCATTTCGAGAGGACTAGAATATAAAGCAAGGATGTAATGCTGAGGCTTTATAAGGCGTTGGTCAGACTGCATTTGGAATATTGTGAGCAATTTTGGGCCCCATATGTAAGGAAAGACGTGCTGGCCCTGGAGAGGGTGTGGAGAAGGTTCACAAGAATGATCCTGGGAATGTAAGGCTTAATGTATGAAGGGCGTTTGATGGCTCTGGGCCTGTACTCAATAGAGTTCAGAAGAATGAGGGGGGATCTCATTGAAACGTACTGGATACTGTAAGGCCTGGATAGAGTGGACGTGGAGAGGATGTTTCCATCAGTAGGAAAGTCCAGGATCCGAGGGCACAGCCTCAGAATAAAGGGACGTCCCTTTGAAACTGAGATGAGGAGGAATTTCTTTAGCCAGAGGGTGGTGAATCTGTGGAAATCATTGCTACAGAGTGCTGTGGATGCCAAGTCATTGGGTGTATTTATGGCAGAGATTGACAGGTTCTTGATTGGTAAGGGGGTTAAGGGTTACGGGGAGAAGGCAGGAGAATGGGGTTGAGAAAAAAAAATCAGCCATGATTGAATGGGGCAGACTCGATGGGCTGAATGGCCTAATTCTGTTCCTTTATCTTATGGAATATGGCTGTAGTGAATGGTATATCCCTAAACACAAGGGCAGACGAGCTGAAGACTCTAGTAGATAAATGGACGAATGATATCACAGTTCAACATGGGCTAAAGAGGGCAGGCTGGTGGCTTAATGTACTTGCTTATGGGGTTTTCAGACCAGATAGACAGCAGGTGTAAAAGGAGAACGTTGGCAATATCCTTGGCAGAAACAGTTACAGCTTTGAGAAGAGATGATATGTAAGAAGGATTATTACAGAGGCTGTATGGGTTGAACTAAAGAACAAAAGGGGAATTGGGAGTGTCCTGTAGATCTCCAAACAGTACGAGGGCGTTCGAAGGTGAGATTAGGTTGGGTTGTTCTTTTACAACCTTCGCGGACACAGCTGTCGGGACGATCTCCTCCTGTGTCACATGTTTCACGTGTTTGATTCCAAAACACACTTCGCGGTGGTCAAGGCGGAAAATCATTGGCGCTTCCCTGGACAGTGGTGCAGCCAGTAGTGCCACTGCCTCACAGCACCAGGGACCCAGGCTCGATCCTGATCCCGGCTGCTGTCTGTGTGGAGTGTGTATGTTCTCCCTGTGACCGCGTGACTTTCTGTCTCCTCCCATATCCTAAGGACTTGCTGGTGGGTTAATTATCCACTGTAAGTTGTCCCTTCGTTTAGGTAAGTGGCAAGAAAGGGGAGGTGATGGGCAGGTAAGAGAGAGAATAAGTTATAGGATTACAGGGGATGCGGAAAGGGGAATGGGAATGATGGGATTGTTCTGCTGGGACCCAACATGGATCTGATGGAAAGCACTCTGATGCTGGAGGAACTCAGCAGGCTAGGCAGCGTCTGTGGAGAAAAGCAGGCGGTCAATATTTCAGGTCAGGACCATTCTTCAGGACTGAAGATAGGAAAAGGGGAAGCCCAGTATAAAACCCAATATATAGCCCAATATTACCGCCTGCTTTTCTCCACGGATGCTGCCTGGCCTGCTGAGCTCTTCCAGCATCGTGCTTTTATCCAGATTCCAGCATCTGTGTCCTTTGTTTCTCCATGGATCTGATGGCTGAATGGCCGTCTATATTATAATAAGGAACTAATTGCTTGTGAAATGCAACGCAAATTAATTTCAGTTACACACCACCCGAACTCCACAAATGGAACAGCTCAGTTTTCCAACGTTACACCACAGCTAGCGTAATGCCAAATCACAGGCAGTGCTGGAGGTACAGGGGCGTAACATCGGAGGGGGAGATGGAGAAGGAGAGCAGGGTGAGGATGGAGGGGTGGAGGTGAGGGGGATTGGGGAGACAGGTGAGTGATGACTGGGCACAAATCGCACGTGGGGGGTTCATGGCTGGTGTTTATGGAATTGCCTGACCCAGGAAACATGCTGGGAAAGCTGCAATTCACTGGCATCTCCCAGTTGCCCTGGGAACATTGAGGTGGAGATGTTAATTCCAAATCATTGACGATATTATTAAACACCATGATTACTCATTCCTGCTGTGTATGGGCCAACCCGTACGTTGAGAGTAGGGGGAATGTTTTTCCTATTTCTAGTGGTTACTCCCCACCCAAAGACCGCCCACCTTCCTGGCAATCTGTTGAGAATTAAAATTTCCACCCATCCCAATATACCTACCTACTGCTGTCTCCTCTGAGTACATCTTGAGAACCAAACAGTCTTGTTTCCTAAGTATTTTACTTTCATGTATGAATAATGCAGAAGTTGGCAGGCCGTGGTGAGGACAGGGCTTGACTGAGAAGAGTTATCCTTACAGGGTCCTTGAGACCTTCCACATTGATTTTCTTGTTCCGAGTTTCTGTTGCTGTTGTTGTTGATGGAGCCAATGGAGTAGATTAGGGAGTGGTCTCTCCAACAGACACCTTCTCAAATTTGACTGACTTCAGAAATTTAACTCCTTCCACCTTATGTCTGTGAAAACAGGCCTTACACTGAACATCTGCAAAACCAAAGTCATCCATAAAACTGCCCCTGCTGTACAACACCAACTTCGGATAAGGATTTATCAGACTCTGGGAAATGTGAACCACTTACCATATTTTGGGAGCCATCTCACAGTTCTCAATGATGAAATTCTCCATCAATACACCACTGTGGCCTTCAACTGAGGAAACAAGTCCTTGAAGATCAAGATATCAAGCTTAGCATAAAACTTATGGTGTCAGTGATCCGTGCCCTGGAGACCTGCACTACCCACAGCTGATGTGACCAGGCACTAGTAGTATACCACCAGCACTCTCCGCAGATCCTCCAGACCCACTGGCAACATACGTGAACCAATGTCACTGTCTTCTCCCAGGCCAACATCTCCAGCTTTGAGGCCCTCATTACAACCCTGATGCAGGGTCTCAACCCGAAATGTCGACCATCCCTCTGCCTCCACAGATGCTGCCTGACCTGCTGAGTTCCTCCAGCAGTTTGGTGATTGCTCCAGATTCCAGCATTTGTAGTCTCTGGTGTCTCCTCATTACTTTCAGTGGGTTGCCATGGGCAGAGCACACTGTTCACACCAGCCTCCTGAATCAGACATCTATTCTGAGCTGTGTTGTGAGAAGACATCGTCAGGTGTACAGAGGAATAGATCCAGGCAGGTGTTGAAGGCCTCCGCAAAGAACTGCAACATCCCCACTGACTTCTGGGAATCTCTGGCCTGTGACCGCTTAGAGTGGAGAATGGTATTGAGAAGTTGGCTGCAAACATCAGGAGCACAGAGAAGCCCAGGAGAAGTAGCAGGAAATTCCAGATCTCAAACCACCCACCTTCCTCGTCAAACATCTCCCAGCATCAGCTTTTAGACTCTTCCTCCTGGGACCCTGATAAGGTGCGGTGAGACTGTGTGAGATGAAGTCCTCGGAGAATTTCTAGCATAGTTATTGATAATGTACTGGTGAAATTTTGACAAAATATTACAGGAAGTCTCCCAATATCTCAGAGGTCCTCTCCAAATGCCGGCTGGTCAGCTGACCTCGATTGCTGTAAGTGCTGAGAACAGAGCAGGGCCTCGAAGACAGGGAAATCCTTGGCACTGACCTGTTTAGCTGGAAAAGTCATTAGAGGAAGTACTACTGGCAGAATGGGGTTTAACTTATTAAACGAGCTCTAACAGGCAAGTTACCTATCAGTCAGAGCCTTACTCTGGCTGCTGGTCCTGGCACCATGTCTATCACCTTTCCATTGATGTACCCGAAACTTGGCGACGGAAGAGCAACGGCACTTGCGGGCTGCCCCCAGCACATTCTTAGCAACGCAAAAAGACATATTTCGCTGTGTGTTTCAATGTACATGTGACTAATAAATAAATATCTTAAACACAAGTGGCCAAACACACCTTTGCAGCTCTGTGTGTGCTGAAATGTCTGAGGTGAATTCCTTCTCACCTTTCTTGGCCTTGGGAAGTTCTACTCCATCAATGACACTGTGGGAGTGCTAGATGTTGTCCAGATGCTGGATAACTCTCTACCAGCATATTAATGGGATTTTCTGGTCAATGGCAATGGCATCAGGCCAACAGGTACCCAACCATAGTGCTTTGCATCATATCCCTTTGTGGAGCTAGTGGCTGCTGTGAGGACAGTACACTAGAGGCGTTTACATGTAGATTCAGCAATAGTAAATAGAGTAAGGATTAACCCATGGAGGATGAGCAAAAGCAGATTAATCGGTCCGCAGTCTCCTGAACGCGCCACAGCGGCACGTTAAGCAGACTGCTAGCCGTGACCTTGTCCAGCAGCAGTAATCAGTGCAGAGCAGGTAAAAGAGGAGGCACCAGTCACTGCTGCTTGAGCGTTTTGCTGTCCACTTTCCGTGTCACTTGGAGCTGTCGGGTGTTACACTGTGAGAGCAGGTTTGGGCAGCGGATGTAGAAGTGGGCAGTGACTATCCCAACTCACTTCCAATTTGGGTTTGGTGTAACATCTGCAAACTGTTCTTTCGATGCTGGGATCAGAGTCACACTCCCCCCAGGAGGTGAAAGGTTCCATGTCTGAAGTACATGTTGGCAGATTTTTGTTCACTACAGAGGCTGATACGGGGAAGAGGGATGTCAACCAGTGGCCCACAGAGTGTTCAGCCTCCACCACAGCTACAGCCTACTCCCATGACACCAGCTTGTTCGTGGACATTGCAAACTCTTTGTCATTGGCCTTCCGTCTCTCTGACACCTCCTCCAGCCCTACTTCTCCCTCTCCTGTCCACACCCTCTAATTTTGCCGCCTGCCCTTCCCTGATTTTCACTGTCCATTGGCCCTGTCTTCAGCTGTCTGGGTTCTGGGTTCTGTACTTCCTCCCGACACCACCGGCTCACAGTTCCTCCTCTGCTCAAGCTTCTGGCTTAACTGTGCTGATACCAGTCTAGGAGCCATTTCAGTTTCTTACCAACTGTGCTCCTGTAAAGTGGGTTGGAATATTATAAATGTCAGAGGCACTGTGAAGATGCAGTTGTTGTTGGGCTGCGACTCCATCCATCCTTTGAGGCAGTGGAACGTCGGCAAATCAGTTCAGTGACGTGTCCGGAAGCAACAGTAGTTTGGCACAGCATTGGCCTGTGTCAGGATCAGGAACATAGGGAGTGTTGGCCTGTGTCAGTCTGGAGCGGCACATCACCCTCCTGACCTCTCACCTCCCTATCACCCTCCTCACCTCTCACCTCCCCATCATCCTTTTGACCCCCTACCTCACCTCCCCATCATCCACCTGACCCCTCACCTCCCCATCACCTTCCTCACCTCCTACTTTTTTTCTTTGGAAAGTAACAGTAATAGTCATAGAGTCACACAGCACGGAAACAGGCCCTTCGGCCCAACAGGTCCGTGCCGACCAAGGTTCCCATCTAAGCTAGTCCCATTTGCCTGCATTTGGCCCATATCCCTCTAAACTTTTCCTATCCATGGACCTGTCCAAGAACCTTTTAAATGTTGAAATTGTACCCGCCTCAAACCACTTCCTCTGGCAGCTCATTCCATATACGGACCACCCTCTGCGTGACGAAGTTGGCCCTCAGGCTCCTGTTAAATCTCTTCCCTCTCACCTTAAACCTATGCCCTCTAGTTCTTGATTCCCCAACCCTGGGAAAAAGACTGAGTGCATTCACCCTATCTATGCCCCTCATGATTTTATACACCTCTATAAGATCATCCCTCATTCTCCTACGCTCCAATGAATAGAGTCCCAACCCGCTCAACCTCTCTCCATAACTCAGTCCCTGTTGGACTGTTAAATCTACTTTTACTACCCTGTCAACCAATCTAGGTTACAGCAGTTTGTGTAGTGATCAAAGCTTTGAGGAATTGAAGTCAACCCTATCATCAGAGTTGAAGAATGGTGATTTATTAATTATGCCTGCCACCATGTAGTTTCAACATCTGCACTGATTTGGGGTTTGTGCCTGGGGTTTGGGGCCCGATGCTGTCATGTTATCGGGGTGGAGATCAGTGTGTGAGTGTGAGGGCTGAGGCAGAGGTGAAGGATGAATGGAGCTGACTGTGGAATCCCAGTCCTTACCGAGCTCAGGCAGTCTTGGCCGCTCCTGGCTTGGCACTGTCTAACTTGCCCATCAGTGTTCCTAAAGGACCGTTGCATGGGGAATGATGCAATTTGATGCGTGCAGATCATGTCGGGAACTGACATAGGAAAGGCAGATCACAGCTCACTCCACGATGAATACATTTGCATCTGTATCTGCATGACTCTCTAGAAATCCATTTCACACAATAGAATTTAACGCTCTTGCAGTTGTACTTAATCACTCTTGAACTTCATTATTTCATTTGCAGTACGTAAACCTAATCAGATGATCAAGAAGCATAAATTGTATAATAACTGATAGCCACTTTATTCATGTTCATCTCTCTTGACTCCCCCAAAAAAATTATTATTTGTAAACAAATTTAGTGTATTAAGTTGAGAAAATATCTTTCAGAGTTAAATTAACACATCCACAGTAACTGATAATTATATTCTTGGTACAGTCTTAAGATTACCGGACTAAGGTCACATCTTTTGGTTTCATTAAATCTTTGGTACAAATATTTTACTTAATGCTTTGAACACATTTTAAGTATCCAGTGAAGAGTTCGGGAACTGGGTGGTTTACCTGGGAATAGCATTCAACTGACAAAATAATATTCTATAATAGTTTAGTTGAATGGTATTTAAGAATTGAAAGTGTAAGATTAATTGACTGTTGGTTTACTTACAAAAGTTATTGTTTTGTAATTTATTTGCGACAGGAGAAAATGGTAGTGATTTTTAAAGTCTAATCCCACATGACAGCAGACATGAGGACTCTCTAGACCCTGTACAATTTCTGGTAATTTAGAAACATTTTTGGGACCTTGGGGAGTTTGGAGTGAGCCCTGGAGCAGATGCCACATTTGTAGTGTCCCTCTTTGCAGCGTGGATCCTGAATGCATTCAGGTCAGCCAGAGGATTCCAACTAGCCCTGATCGGTTTGTTTCCCGATGAGAATAACCTCACTACCAAAGTACTACTGTATGTAAATACCAGGCAGTTCTTTCTGATTGGTTGTATTCCAGCTGAATGTGCAGTCTCCCTGGGACAGGATGTGGAAAGCGATTAACAATGAAATCTATAAACATCGTAAGATGTGCTGGCTGTAACTGCATGCTCATTTCATGGAGATTTACGACTGAACATCTTCAACCAACAAAACTACCCAGACTAAAAGGAGGTAATTTGATCTTTGTAAAATCTCTCCTGCCAGTAAGGTTGACAGTATTCAGTTGCAGAGCAACTGGATAATGAAGTGCTGGTGCCGAGAGGTTCCAACCACTGCCAGTCTCCGTACAGGTAGAGGAGGCTCATCCATTCGCTCACTGTGCCTGCATTCGGTCTCTTTATTTCATTTCGTTGGCCCACACGTTGCTGACTGTAAGAGGCTAGAAGAGAGAAAGCCAGTTCTCATCTGTGGCCTGTGAATAATTAATACTGCATTGAGCAAAGACTCGTCTGCTATAGGAGAGGTTTGAACAGCCACACAGCATTTTGCTGTTATTGTGTCACTATAGAGCTTTTGGGCTAGCTTTCTGCATGCCGTTTCAATGCTTTTGCATGTGTGTGTGTGTGTGTGTGTGTGTGCATATACATGTATCAATGCATATGCTAACCATATGAATTATCCACGCATGGGTTTATATAGGTCTGTTTGCATGAACATACGAAATTGAAGCAGGAGTCGTTCATTTGCCCCTCCTCCCCCCACTCCACCCCCTCCCTCCCTCCCCCACCCTCCACCACTTCAGTAAGATCACGGCTTGTTTTTTTACCTCAACACCACATTCCTGCACTAACCCCTTATCCCTCGACTCACTGAAGATACAAAAACCCGTCCACCTCTGCCTTGGCTGTTCTCACTGACTGAGCTCCACAGCCTCTGGTGCAGAGAATTCCAAAGGTTCCCCACCCTCTGAATGAAGAAGTTTCTCCTCATCTCAGTCCTGAATGGCTGACCCCTTACTTTGTGATGCTCTTCCCAGTTCTGGACACCCCAGCTAGGAAAACTTGCACCCTGCATCGACACTGTCAAACCTGAGGGGCACCTTCTTCACACAGAGGGTGGTGGGTGTGTGGAACGAACTGCGGCGAAAGGTACAATTGCAACATTTAAAACACACTTGGACAGGTACATGGATAGGAAAGGTTTAGAGGGATATGGGCCAAACGCAGGCAAATGGGACTAGCTTAGGTAGGCACCTTGGTCAGCATGGACGAGTTGGGCGGAAGGGCCGTTTCCGTGCTGTATAACTCTGTGACTTGAAGCCCTGTAGGAACTGTGTCTGTTTCAATGAAATCACCTCTGATCTTTCTAAGCTCCAGAGAGTAGAGGCTCAGTCTGCTTCATGTCTCTTCCAGGACAATGCCCCTGTACTCACAAGAGTTGGACAGGGAGTTCAGACCTGAATGCAATATTCCAGACACAGTCTCACCAGGGCCTGATGATAATCTCAGTGATTGCATATACTTGCATGTGGGTACGTTTGTGCAGGAAGATTTGTTTTGTATTTATTTATGCATGTTTTTATTTTACATTATGCATCGTTGAGGATGTGGTCATTGCTGGCAAGATGAGTATTTGTTGCCTATCCACCATTGCCCTTGAGATCAGTGCCGTCTTCCTGAACTGATGCAGTCATTGGGTGAAGGTGCTGTTGGGCAAGGAGTTCCGGGAATTAGACCCAGTGAGGATGAAGGACTGGCAGTGTGTTTCACTGGTGTGACTTGGGGAGGAAGCTGCAGGTGGTGGTGCTCCTGCTTGCCCTTGTCTTTCTTGGAGGTAGAGGTTGCAGGTTTGGGAGGTGCTGTCAGAGTAGCCTGGGCAAGTAACTGCTGTGCGCTTCGTAGATGGTACACACTGCAGCCACTGTGTTGTGGCGCAGGACGGAACGAACATTTAGGGTGATGAAGGAATTATGAATCGAGCAGGCTGCTTTGTTCTGGATAGTCTCAAGCTTCACGAGAGTTGTTGGCGCTGCATAAGTGGAGAATATTCCGTGGCAGTCCTGACTTGTAGATGGTGGAAAGGGCTTGGGATACCAGGAGGTGAGTCACTTGCTGCCGGATACCCAGCCTTTGGCCTGCTGTTGCAGCCACTGTGTTTATGTGTCTGGTCCAGTTGCGTTTCCTGTCAGGGTATTGATGATGGGGGACTGGCGATGGAATGCCCTTGGATCTGTTGCCAGAGGTGGCGTGAATGTTACTTGCCACTCACCACCTTCTGCCTGAACGTTGTCTTGCCCTTGCTGCATGCGGGTGTGGACCACTTCATTCACTGAGGTGTTGTGAACAGAACTGAAGTTGCAACATCAGTGAACGTCTTTGCTTCGGACCTGTGGATGCAGGAAGGTCACTGATGAAGCATTGCAAGGTGCTTGGGCCCTGAGAAATTCCCACAGTGATGCCCTGGGGTTGGCACCTTCCTTTGTGCAACCACTGCGGTGTTCCCCTGTGATGCTGTGAGCCAGACCTCCTTGATGGCACTGTTGGTCACATGCTGCCTTGTTGTCATGACCATCACTGTCACCTCACCTCTGGAACTGTGTCCATTTGCTTGTTGAGGTGATTACAGGTGTGTCTGTGTATTGTAGGTGGACATGTACCTGTGTGTTAATCTGTGTCACTTTAACTTTTGTAAAAACAACTTGTGTCTGGACTGTCTGTGAACTCCCTCTTTGCCATGTTTGGATGCAGGCTCTGATCTCTGTGCATTGATCCTTCCCTTTTACCCATTGGTTGTCTCTTGGTGAGAAGCAGTGAGTGTGATCTCTTGGACTGCTGTGGTGAAGCTGCTAGCTGGGAGTTGTTGCTTCTGTGTTCTGTCTTTACACCCAGCTCATGAATAAGGCCCTTGTTCGCAGCTTCATGATACTGTCCATTTGTCCTTGTAGCAGATCGGCTCTGCTCTGCCTGGCTGAGGAGGCCTTGTGGATCACTGCATTCCTGGCCCCACAGCACAAAATGGGCCATTGTGGGTGTCGTAGCCCGCTGCTGTCTGTAAGGAGTTTGTACGTTCTCTCCGTGTCTGCATGGGTTTCCTCTGGGTGCTCCGGTTTCCTCCCATATTCCAAAGACGTACGGGTTAGGAGCTGTGGGCATGCTATGTTGGTGCCGGAAGAGTGGTGACACTTGTGGGCTGCCCCCAGCACATTCTCAGTAACGCAAAAAGACGCATTTCACTGTGTGTTTCGATGTACATGTGACTAATAAATAAATATCTTATATCTTAGCTACCATTGTTGAAATACACTTAAGAGGGAAATCAGGAGGGTAAAGAGAGGGTATGAGATGGATCTGGCAGGTAAGGTCCTTATTCCTTGGAACGTAGGAGAATGAGGGGCGACCTGATAGGAATGTTTAAAGTTATGAGAGGCATAGAGGAGGTGAACGGTAACAGTCTTTTTTCCAGGGTAGGGGAGTCCAAAACTAGGGGCATAGATTTAGGGTGAGAGGGGAAAGATTTAAAAAGGACCTGAGGGGCAACTTTTTCATGCAGAGGGTGGTGAGTGTATGGAACAAGCTGCCAGAAGAAGTGGGTGAGGCAGGTACAATAGAATCATTTAAGAAGCACTTGGACAGGTACATGGAGGGGCGGGTCTTAGAGGGATAAGGGCCGAACGCAGGAAATTGGGACCAGTTGGATGGGCACCGTGGTCGGCATCAACTAGTTGGGCTGAAGGGCCTGTATCCGTGCTGTATTGCTGTGTGACTATTCTTGTGAAGATTGACAAATTGGGCGAGCAAAGGCAGAAGGACACAGGGAGTGGTTGGCAGCAGAATGCTGTGCGGCGCAACCTCCGGTGTACCTCTTAGCACGATGCACTGGCATTGAGCCTGCCCAAGAACATGGCACGGTTCCAATGACGAGCACCAACTTGTGGCTGGACTGTCTGTGAACTCCAGTTCTCATGCTTGAGTTGAACCCGGCCTCTGATCTCTGTGTGTCACAGACAGCCGCAGTGTGAAAGAAAAAGGTTTCGTTTCGAAACAGAACCTTCAGTGATCATATCTGCCGGAAAAATGCAATAGGTCTCAGCGAAAATGGTTACATGGGGAGGAAGGCCTTCCAGCTGCTGAGAGGATGGGGGATGTAGACCTGGAATCACCAGCCAGGCTCTAGAGTCTTCTCACCCCCAGCAAGCAGGCAAATCACAGCAGGACCACTAGCTCCATTGGAGATGGCAGAAAGACCACTCTGTGAGTGCTTTGAGGGAGCCTCATTGAGGTATAGCGAGCACAAGGGTGAAAGAGCAAGAGGGTGCGAGTGTGAAAGAGAGTCAGAGAGGGAGAGAGAGTGTGAGAGGCAGAGAATGGATAATAGAAATAAAAAGCAAGGAAAGAAGAGGAGAGGGAGGGGTTGAAAGGAAAGAGGGGGGTGTGAAGTGGGGAGACGGGTGAGAATGTTTGAGAAATGGGAGAGAGGGTGGGAGGGGGAGAGAGGGGGTTGGAGGATGAGTGAGAGGTAGAAAGGAGAAAGAAGTGGAGAGTGTCGGTTAAAGGATAGAGAGGCTGGGAGAGAATGGTGGGAGAGGGGAGAGAACGTGGGATGAAATGGTAGGAGAGGAGAAATGGGGGACGGGAGGGGTGAGGAGAATGAGCAGGTGAGGGGAGAGAGGTCTTGCAGAGGAGAGAGTGATAGATCAGAAAGGGGGCTGGCGGAGGTGTGAGTGGAGTATGGGAGGGAAGGGTGGGAGATGGGAGAGAGGGCTGCAAGAGGAGACCAAAGGCTGTTAGACAGAGGGGAGAAAGGAAGAAGTTCGAGAGAAAGGGAGAAGTGGTTGAGGAGAGGAGCTGGTTGACAAGACATGTTTGCTAAGGTTTTCCTGGAGGCTCCACTCTCCAAGCTTTCAGTCCCCTTTGCTGACATCGGCTGCTTGGCTTTGCCTGATGTTGCTCTACAAAGCGTTTTGTGACAGTTACAAATGCGGGCAAGTGTAAGTCTTGATTTTAATGCCCGGATGTATTTTTCTCAGGTAAACCTCAGTCTTATTATGTGTTTAAGGCTGGGGATCTTGCAAGATAAGATAAGATCTTTATCAGTCACATGTACATCGAAACACACAGTGAAATGCATCTTTTGCGTAGAGTGTTCTGGGGGCAGCCCGCAAGTGTCGCCACGCTTCCGGCGCCAACACAGCATGCTCACAACTTCCTAACCTGTATGTCTTTGGAATATGGGAGGAAACCGGAGCACCCGGAGGAAACCCACGCAGACACGGGGAGAACGTGCAAACTTTGTACAGACAGTAGCCGGATTTGAACCCGGGTCACTGGCGCTGTAAAGCGTTACGTTAACCGCTACACTACCGTGCCATTAGAATGACTCCTTATGTTGTGCTTGAGAGCAGGTATATTTGGAGATGGAGAAGGCAGACTGACCAGGAGTACCCAGTATTTCCTACCGAAAGTCTCATTTCAGACCACTGCTTACATTCTAATTCTAACCCTGCCCCTGCTGGTGTTAAAGCAAAATTAAGTCAAACTCCCACTTGAGGTACATATAAGGTGATAACTTTTTTGGTTATGGATTGAAAGAGGTGATTAACAAGCAAATGCCCAATGTACATCCCTCCCAATACTCCACATACATTGAGTCAAAGCAAAGAAATATTGGGTGCTGTCTTCCATACCCTTGTCTCCATTTGTTGGCAAAAGCATCAACTTCCATCTGCAAAATGCACTGCAGGTCACACACTCAGGTTACTCTGACAGCACCTCCCAATCTCGCAGCCCCTCCCACCAAAAAGGACAGTGTAGCAGGTTCAATGGAGTACCATCACCTGGGGTTCCCTGGAGGTTGCACACAATCTGACTTGGGGAACGTATCACTGGCCCTTTGTTGTTGCTGGGTTTAAATTCTGGAACTCCTTCCCCTACAGCAGCGTGGGAGCCCCTTCACCAGTGGGTCTGTAGTGGTTAACAAAGGTGGCTAACACCTCAAGGGCAGTTAGCGATATGCAGTACATACTGGCCTTGCCAGAACCACCCGATCTTGAAAATGAATAAATACATGAAATACAGAATGTGTTGTTTACAGTAGCTGGTGTTCGTTAAGTAAGTATATGTGAGAAGTATGTTTATCAGTATTGTGTGGAAGGTGTTTTACTATGAATACAGTGCCTGTGGCTAAAATAGTATTGCCATAGCAACATTATGGTCTGTCAATCATTTCTATTGGATGGGATTGATCCTAATAATATAAAATAAGATCAACAAAGAGAGATTAGAAGGGACCAGAAAAAGAATTTACAATATGTGGGCTAATCTTAATTTGACTCCAAACACTTATTTTGATAAAATATTTCTGATCAAAGGACTTTCCAGGAATATTCACATATTGTCACTGATGGTTGAACTTCATGTTGTATAATGATTCCATGATCATTCCCGTGCCTGTTGTAATATTTAACAAAAGCACTGCTCGCTACTTCTTCTCTGCAGTTCTTCTTTGTCCCTTTCACTTGTAACTTCCCTTCCTCCCTGTCCCTGGAACGCTACAAGTGCCGTTGACCAGATGTTGCCACATCAAATGCCGTAGGAGAACTTACTGGCATTGACGATATCAGCCTCAAAATTGTTCCGAGGGTCCTCTGCAATCCTGATGCTCCACTTTCCTGGGAATGTGTCGGGGGCCCCACCCTTTTAGGATTCAAAGTTCTGAGTGGCTGACAGCTCGAATCAGTGTGACAGCGCCCACCCCTGCAACGTTTTACTGTGCTGAGGGCAGTATTTACAAAAAGCCCAAGTAGGTCATCTCTGTACAGAGCAAACCCACAGCTCAAACACTGATGCAACGGTTACAGTTCCTAACCCAGTTCCGCTTTTGTTGGTGGGTGGCATCATTGCCGTTGCCCCACATTGTCATTCTCTGTGGTACCAGGGTGTCCGTCCGGGGCTCCCTGGGACCCTTCTCATCACAGGGAGACATCGGCCTGAGGCAGAGCCAGGCTGCACGTCGCACGCTGCTGAGATCCAGCTCCATTTCTCCACCACTCCGTTCCGGCCCTCTGCTGACTCCTGCATCGTCACACGGCCTGTCTGACGTTTAGTTACGGATGATGTCTCGTTTCTTCAATTTCAGGGTTTAGGAGCCTGAAGCCCTTGTCTTCATGCCTGCTACAAGCTGCGTTGTCATGGCCACAGGCCCTGCCCATCCTGCCCATGGTCTAAGGCTGGAGTTTGCTGTACAATGTCAGTGTCCCAGCTGGCTCAGAGCTGAGCCCACCACTCCACGTTTTACCAATCGCAGAGACCACCACCTTCCACCTTCCCACCTCCACCTCAGTCCATCTGCTGCTAAAGCCCCCTGTTGTTTCCTTATGATCACCGGAGCCGACCCGCTATGTTCTGCTTCCTCCCTCTCCTTTTCACTCTCCCTAACCCAGCACGTCTGAGACTTCACTCCAACACATGTGAACTCACTCTCCACCCCATCCGCCCGTCGGCCCTGGCCTGCTGACTGCACCAGCGCCTACAAGTGAAAATCCTCCAGCTCCTCAGGCACCCTCCTCCATTCTCCTGCCCCTCCTTATCCCTGTAATCTCCTCCTGTGTAGAAGCCCACCAACATTCTCCATTCTTTCAATTCCTGCCTCCCTTGACCCCGCCAGGGGCAGTTATACCTGAAGCTTTTTACTAGTTACCTGCTGACGTTCCTTCCCTCTACCTATCTCTGTCTCGTAAGATCCTGCTTAAATCTCACCCCTTTGACCAGGTTTTTTGGGCACTGCTTCCAATGCAGTGTTCCTTGGCCCAGTATTTACCTGTTATGTTCCTGTGAAGTACCTTGGCATGTTTCACCTTATGAAGTGTTCCATAGAAATGCAGAGTGCTGTTGTGGTCATGGAGATGGTGGTGATCAAGTTGCCTGTCTCAGCTGGGTTTCCTGAGCAGTGAGAACAAGCAGCAGTTCCAGGGATCTGAAACTGTGTGTAACACACTCCTGCTGCGCAGCATGTGGAGACAGCGTGCTCTGTGCATCGCCATGTGGTCAATGTGTTTACTTAGAACCATCAATTCAACTTGGCGAAATAGATCAACGGAATGAAGACCATCATCCTTGACCTCGAGAGATAACCACGACGATATGTTTACTCATTGTATCACTGGGCAGGAAGGAGGATTCAACTTACAGGGAATTTGTGTAACGTTGCAAGTTTGCTAACGGTGAGGTTACAAAAAACAAACCGCTAGAGCAACTCCGCAGGCCAAGCAGCATCTGTACAAGGGTTCTCTGACAAGTGAACATCAGAAAAGTTGCAGATGCTGGAAATCTGAAACAAAAGCAGAAACCACTTAACTGGTCAGGCAGCATCTGCAGAGAAGAGAGTTAATGGTTTAGGCTGAAGACTCTTCAACAGATCTGGGAAGGCGAGGGAAAAAAGTTAGTTTTAAATTGCAGTGAAGGTGGGGGGGGTGGAGACAGAAAGCATGAGGAGAATGTCTACAATAGGGTGAGGCCAGGGTTGCTGTGGGGATAAATTGTCTATGGGGCAGTTGGAGGATGACACAGAAGTGTGTGTTGTAAATAGCGAGTGAGGGTGTGCTAATGGAGAGGGGAGAACAGACTGAGATAACATCACAGACTGATGACTTACAGCAGAAATGGCTGCCCTGATATCGACAGAGAAAGCAAGTGATCGGAAAATGGAGAATTCAGTGCTGAGTCTGGAAGGCTGCAGTGTGTCCAGGTGCTGCTCCCCCAGCTTGTGTTGGGCCTCATATTAACAAGGTAGGAGGCCACAGACATACCGTCAGAGGGGGAGTGGATTGGAGACATAAAGTGACTGGAGGCTGAGGGTTACTCCTGTGGACTGAACAGGTGTCTAACAAGTGCCTGGTTTCTGCACGAGTCTTCCATATCCTCCATTCATTATGACGTTTGTTGCATTATTTATGGAACCAAGGAGGGTCGGCTGCAAACTCAACTGAAGGAGTTTCAGTTCGAAAGCGTCATTTATACTCTCAACATTTATTTGTTAAGTGAGAGAGAGAGAGGGGTTGTGTGTGTATGTGTGTGTGTGTGTGTGTGTGTGTCTGTATCTGTATGTGTCTGTCTGTATCTGTGTGTGCGTGTGTGTCTGTATCTTTGTGTGTGTGGGTGTTTGTGTGTGTCTGCATCTGTGTGTGTGTCTGTATCTGTGTGTGTGTGTGTGTGCATCTGTGGGTGTGCATGTGTGTGTCTATATCTGTGTGTGTCTGTGTGTCTTTATGTGTGTGTGTGTGTGTGTCTGTATGTGTGTGTGGGTGTGTGTGCGTCTGTATCTGTGGGTGTGCATGTGTGTGTCTATATCTGTGTGTGTCTGTGTGTCTGTATGTGTGTGTGTGTGTGTGTGTCTGTACGTGTGTGTGGGTGTGTGTGCGTCTGTATCTGTGTGTGTGTGTCTGTATCTTTGTGTGTCCGTATCTGTGTGTGTGTCCGTATCTGTGTGTGTCTGTATCTGTGTGTGTCTGTATCTGTGTGTGTGCGTATGTGTGTCTGTATCTTTCTGTGTGCATCTGTATCTGTGTGTGTGTGTGTGTCTGCATCTGTATGTGTGCGTGTGTGTGTGTCTATCTGTGTGCGTGTGTGTGTCTCTATGTGTGTGTGTGTGTGTGTGTGTGTGTGTGTGTGTGTGTGTGTGTGTGTGTGTTTGTGGAGGTACTTATGTCCCCGTGTGTGTGCCTGAGCACGGACAGGTCATTCCCCTGGTGGGTCGATGCTCGCTATGTGCTTCCGACAGCCCTAATCACCTTGTCACATCAGCACGTGTTTTCATGCCTTTCTCCCTTACGGACTTACCCTGCTTCATGTATCTGGTCTGTTCACTTGGAGCCCACCACGTGGGAGGGAGTTGCACATTCTCTGCACTGGATCTGGATGGGTTTTCCTGAATTCTCTATTGTATTTATTAGTGGGAGGCGTAGATTGATGATTCCTGGCATTCAACTCCCCCACGTGGAAATAACTCCACACCTACTCTCCCAGGCTTCCTCTGTGAGATCATCCCTTGTCCTCAACTATCTCAGAGAAAGGAGACTCAGCTCTCTTCAGCCTTTCTTCTAGGTGTGTGTGTGTGTGTGTGTGTGTGTGTGTGTGTGTGTGTGTGAGTGTGTGTGTGTGTGAGAGTGTGTGTGTGAGAGAGAGTGTGTGTGTGCATGTGTATGTTTGTGTGTGTGTGTGAGTGCGTGTGTGTGTGTGTATCTGAGCGTGTGTATGTGAGCGTGTGTATCTGAGCGTGTGTATGTGAGCGTGTGTGTGCATGTGAGTGTGAGTGTGTGTGTGAGAGAAAGTGCGCGTGCGTGTGTGCGTGTGTGTGTGTGTGAGAGAGAGAGAGAGTGTGTGTGTGTGTGTGTGTGTGTGTGTGACACCATGATGAGATGGCAGCTGTAGTGTCGGGCTCTCACCCAGCCACACACTGAAGCTCATTCTCTAAATCAGTGACTGATTCCATGGCCAAGCTGAGGTCTCAGTGCTGCTCGCGGGCATGTCACAGCCTGCATGGACTGTGTGCGAGAGGGCCTATTGTAGTGGGGGCTGGGCTGACCACTCTGTGAACCCTGTGCAGTGCTGCTAAACACCTCCATGTGCGTGTACACACACACACACACACACACACACACACACACACACACACACACACACACACACACACACACAACCTCTCTCTCTCTCTCGCTCACACAAATAAATGTTGGGAGCTTCAATCCCAACCTTGGGTGCTCTCGCTGTGGAGCTTGCACGTGGCTCTCCCTGCGTGGCTTTCCTCCGGGTGCTCCGGTTTCCTCCCACATCCAAAAGAGTTGCAGGTGAGTGGGTTCATTGGCTGCTGTAAATTACTCCTGTGTGTGGGTGTGTAGTGGAATCTGGGGAGAGTTGATGGGAATGTGGAGAGGATAGAATGGGAACTCTTAGGCCAAATATGGCTCCATGACTCCTGGCAGTGCCTCAAGTGTCCCAGTGCCTCTTGGGAGGACTGTGCATCCTTGCCAATCACTCCATGGTACACTCGCTCCTTGCTGACACAGCCCCAGCTGCTGACGGTGCGCTGCTTGTATTGTGGTCTGACCATATATGGTGACTTCTTGAGCTCAGAGCTTGGAGGAAAGATGCTACCATCAGGAGCTACTGGACCCTGATACGTGCGTCTCTTGAAGTGCAGTGGGGTTATACAAGGGAGCTGCCGGTGCTGAGTTTGGGACTGGAGCTAATGAGTTTAGTGGTTGTGTTGGAACTTATCAATGTGGCCTCAGTGAGTTTGCTAACATAATTTTAATGCCAGAAACCAGATCAGGTCTGGTTCTTGGTCTGACTCGTGTCTGGTTTATGGTTTTTGGTCTGGGTTGCATCTGGTTCCATGACTGGGTCCTGGCCCAGTTATAGACCTCGATCTGGGTCAGGTCCAGTTGGAGGCCTGTGTCTGGGTCTTGTACCAGCTCTGGTTCCAGGGGTTTGTAGAGAAGAGAGTCCCAGGGATAGGGAGGAGTTGGAATTAGAGGCAGAGGGGTCAGGCAAGGGTTGGCTGCCTGGGGTCACAGTGGGGTGAAGCAGCAGCTGAGAGGAGATGGGGTAGGGAGGGGCATTCAGTTGGTAGCAGGTGTTGGGTATCTGAATTGGGTCAGGTGTGAGTGAGGGCCCCAGGTGGGGGTGAGGGGAGCTGCAGTGCATCAGAAGATGAGGACAAGTAGTCAGTGGGGAGGAGTTGGGGTTTGGCAATCAGCAGACAGGACTGGTGCTATGGGGTTGGGTCAGCGATCAGGGAGAGTGCTACAGCTGGGGTTGTCAGGTTTGGTCATGTGACAGATCATTGGGTGTAGCAGGTTCAGGTGAGGGTCTGATCGAAGGGTCGGATGAGATCTCTTCCTTGGGTAGGAGCATCAGAGGGAGGGTCACGTAATTACCATGGAGTCATAGAGAGATACAGCACAGAAATAGGCCCTTCGGCCCATTGGGTCTCTGCTGACCATCAGGCACCTATTTGGTATTGGTTTATTATTGTCACTTGTACCGAGGTACAGTGAAAAACTTGTCTTGCATACTGTTCGTACAGGTCAATTCATTGCACAGTGCAGCTACATTGAGTTAGTACAGAGTGCATTGAGGTAGTACAGGTAAAAACAATAACAGTACAGAGTAAAGTGTCACAGCTACAGAGAAAGTGCAGTGCAATAAGGTGCAAGGTCACAACAAGGTAGATCGTGAGGTCAGAGTCCATCTCATCGTATAAGGGAACCGTTCAATATTTACGCTAATTCTACACTAACCCATTTTATTCTTCCCACATTCCCATCAGCTTCCCCCCAGATTCTACCTCTCCCCTACACACCAAGGGGCAATTTACAGCTGCCAACTAACCTACCGACCCATGTATCTTTGGGATCTGGGAGGAAACCGGAGCATCCGCACGGTCACAAGAAGAACGTGCAAACTCCACACTGACCCGAGGTCAGGATTGAACCTGGATCTCTGGAGCTGTGAGGCAGCAGCTCTTCATGCTGCACCAATGTGCCGCCCATCTACAGGTATCTTCCTATCACTCCAGGAATTACTTTTAGGGGGTTCGACAGAGTCTGGTTGCTGGTGGCACCTTGGGCTGGGCTTGCAGAGACCCTCATTAAGCCGAGGCGATCAGGGACTTGCTCGGGTACCAGAATGGTGGTCCCAGATCTTCAATAACATTTAATTCTCACAGAAGAGGCCGGTTACACTCTGGCTGAAGCTACAACACCCCCCCAACCCACAACCCTTTTCTCATGATCATCCACACCGAAGAACAGTGGGTGAAAGGCAGCTCAGGCGATTGGGGCCAAACCCATGTGGGGCTGCAGCCGGCTCCCTCAGCGACGCCAGCGTGGACCCCTCCCTGTTTGGAAGCAAAAACTTTCCTTTCAAACTATTTTTTTGAGTCTTTAAAGATACATTGCTTGTCTTTCGTTCATCAGACATACTATATTTTAGATGTACTATTTAAGCATAACTTGAAGTAAGAACAGGGTATACAGATGAACTGAAAGCACTAGAACATACCAGACAGGTCATTCATTCTGTTAGCGTCCTTCTCCAGTGCCACAGCAACCTGGCTTTCATTGATGATGATGACTAACAGGCAAAGCCCTGTGATGTTAATGGGTACCTTAAATTGCATCCTTCAGTAAAAGCTGAAGATTGGAGAGGAGATACACTCACAGAGGGCTTGATTAGCTTCTGTTAAGATATTATAACCGAAGTTGCAGTGGTGGCCTGATACCCATTCACATACTCGGCATTAGTTGCCTTTAATTGACACAAGGCTCCTACTTTTCGTGAACTTAACACCAGTGTAGGATGTTTAGGCAAAGCACTGCGTAAACTTGTGCAGAAGAGATTAGGTCTATCCCACTGCTCAATTGTTCTGCTTCATGCTTATTTAATGCCCAGGAACAAAACCTGCCCATTACGTTATTTCAGAATCACAATCAAAATCAGAATCAGGTTTATTATCACTGACATATGACATGAAATGTGTTGTTCTGCGGCAGCGCTACAGTGTAAGACATAAAAATCTATAAATTACAAAATAAATAAATAGTGTAAAAAAAGGAACAATGAGGTTCATGGTTTCATGGACCGTTCAGAAATCTGATGGTGGAGGGGAAGAAGCTGTTCCTGAATCGTTGAATGTGGGTCTTCAGGCTCCTGTACCTCCTCCCCGAAGGTAGTAACGAGAAGAGGGCATGTCCCAGACGGTGAGGGTCCTTAGTGATGGATGCTGTCTTCTTGAGGCACCGCATCTTGAAGGTGTCCTCGATGGTGGGGAGGGTTGTGCCTGTGATGGAGCTGGCTGAGTCTATAACCCTCTGCAGCCTCTTGTGATCCTGTGCATTGGAGGCTGCACACCAGGCAGTGATGCAACCAATCAGAATGCTCTCCACCGGACATCTATAGAAATTTGCAAGTGTCTTTCATGACATACCAAATCTCCTCAAACTCCTAATGAAGTAGAATCACTGGTGTGTCTTCTTCGTGATTGCATCAATGTGTTGGGCCCAGGAACTTGAAGCTGCTCACCCTTTCCACTGCTGACCCCTCAATGAGGACTGGTGTGTGTTCTCCCGACTTCCCTTTCCTGAAGTCCACAATCATTTCCTTGGTCTTGCTGACGTTGAGTGCGAGGTTGTTGTTGCGACACCACTCAACCAGCCGGTCTATCTCACTCCTGTACGCCTCCTCATTGCCATCTGAGATTCTGCCAAGAGCAGTGGTCTCATCGGCGAATTTATAGCTGGCGTTTGAGCTGTGCCTAGCCGCACAGTCATAAGTGCAGAGAGAGCAGAGCGGTGGGCTGATCACATATCCTTGAGGTGTGCCTGTGTTGATTGTCAGCGAAAAGGAGATGTTATCACCAATTTTTAAGGCAGGGAATGATTCCAAAATCTGTCTTTAATTTTTAGTGAAGTGGAAACTCGCAGAAGTAAAAGTGCATTGTAAGTGTTTGAGCTCCGTGAACAGGCTGCCAGAACCCCTCAAGAAATACATTCCCCTTTCTCACGCCCTGCAGAGCAGAACAAGGTGATGAGAGCTGAGCTGGGGTTGGGGGAGATGGTCACTGACGCCCCCCCCCCCCCACAGGTCTCTGCAGCTGCTGCGTATCCTGTGGGCAGAGCAGGTGGGTAACCCACAAGCTTAAGGTTGAAGGTTGACCCTCCCAGTCTTGGGTTAGTGGCCAATGAGGGTGTTCCTGTGAGCTTTATAACCATTGCACTATATCTGAGGTGAAGTCAATGATGTAATGCATTGTCCCATTTATTCCTGTCTGTTAACCAATTTTCAATCCATGCCAGTATATTACCCCCAATTCCAGGTATCTCAATTTTGCTCACCAACCTTTCACTGTTCTATAATCTGTAGAATTATAGAGCAGTGAAAAGCCATCTCCCGTTCCCCTGAACTGATGCAACGAGCATTAAGCATTCGATAGTTTGCAAATCTTGACATCGAGTCATGGAGAGTCATAGAGTGATACAGCACGGAAACAGGCCCTTCGGCCCATCCCCTCCATGGTGCCCACCAAGCTCGTCCCATTTGCCCCCATTTGACCCATATCCCTCTAAACCCCTCCTATCCATGTACTTACCCAAGTGTCTTGTCAATGCATTATTGTACTTGCATCAACCACTTCCTCTGGCAGCTCGTTCCTTATACCCACCACCCTGTGTATGAAGAAGTGGCCCCTCAGGTCCCTCTTAAATCTTGCCCCTCTCACCTTGAACCTGTGCCCTATAGTTTTTTGTTCCCCTTCCCTGGGAAAAAGACTGTGTGTGTTCACCCTATCTATGCCCCACATGATTTTATACACCTTTATAAGGTCACCCCTCAGTCTCCTATGCACCACGGAATAAAGTCCCAGCCTGCCCAACCTCTCCCTATAACTCAGTCCCTCGAGTCCCGGCAGCATCCTCGTAAAATGTTAATTTTAACATTTAATCTAAAACGTTAATATTAAACACGTCATGTTAATCTAAGATGTTTATTACTGTGCACTAAAGATTGATCTGCATTGATACGGTCTTGTATCAATTTTCCAAAGCCCCTCATTGTGAAATCCATTTATTTTGAGATAACTCCTCTCCCTTTGTGTATATCCCAATATTTGCTCTCCATCACTTCAATATCTCAACTTCAAAAATGTAAAAATAAAGGATAAATCTTTAATTTCAAAGGTTTTACTTGAAGCCCTTAGTGCTATTGAGATTTTTTTTCACAGAGAGGAAATCATCAGCTGTATTCCTTGACAGTAGTTGAACTCACACTGAGATAATTAAGGTAATTTTCACGTCTGCTGGAGAAATCTGCTTGCAGACTAACGCCAGCCCCAGCCTTGGGCTTATAATGAGGGGACATTCCACAGCATGTGAGGCACTGTGAATGAGTTCAAGGACAACGAATTGTATGGCAGAAACTGTCCCAATGTGGAAAGGTGTGTGGGACCGCTTGCCCTGAGATTGTACTCAGCACACTTGGCCCAGAGCCCAACACTCCACGAGTGATCCCATTGCCCTGAACTTACCTGCACTGAATCATCATGTCCTGCTGACTAAGGGTGTCCTGGACACAAGCAGTGGGGGCCAGTATGGGGGTGGGGTTGGAGCAGTGTAATCAGTGGCTGTGGGTGGTCTATATAACCAGAGAGATACAGCCTGGGAACAGACCCTTCGGCCCACCAACCACAAGGCATCCCATTTACTCCAATCTGATACTAACCCCATTTTATTTTCCCACATTCCCATCAGCTTCCCCCAGATTCTACCTCTCACCTACACACCGGGGACAGCTTTACTGCGGCCAATTAACCCTCCAACCTGCACGCCCTTGGGATGTGGGAGGAAACCGGAGCACCCGGGGGAAACCTACCCGGTCACAGGAAGAATGTGCAAGCTCCACACAGACAGTGCCCGAGGTTGGGATTGAACCCGGGTCCCTGGAGCTTTGAGGCAGCAGTTCTAAGCAACTCCCACGGACTTCATCTCGAAACCTTCAGCAGATACTAACGTTGCACCCCCAGCAGAATTCTCTGTTTCCTCAGTGCTCTGGGTATCCTGCAGGGATGAATGGTGAAGAGGATGGGCTGGGAATTCTTTCACCTTACACAACAACGTTCTGGAACTTAACCTCAAAGCCATCAGATCTTTTCAGATCTGGGTTGGTGCATCTTTAACTCAGGCACAAAGTCTGCTGGGCAAACCCAGTGCTTCAGTGTAAACCTGCGCATACCTGGATGTCACCTGCACAATATTCACTTGAGCCCCACCAATTCACACTCAGACACCAGTGCTGAGAGTTACTGAGAGCTTTAGTCACCGGTGATTGGCGAGGCACAGGCGTTTTCTGGCTGTTAACGGTTTTTGCTCTGAAACCGCCTGTCAATTGCACAGCCATGCTATCAGAGCCCTGAGTTGCCTGTCCACTGTACAGCCGTGCTATCAGAACCCTGAGCTGCCTGTCCAACACCCTGTCAGGCACGTCCCGGCCCATCAGTGGAAGAGTCTGTGCTCCGCACAGTGGCCGATCAGACACCCCAGAGCCCATTGAACTGCAGTGGAAGCAAGTCTTCCTCTATCCTGAGGGTCTGTCGGAGGAGAGGAAGAAACACAGGCAGGAAACAAATTGCTGGAGAAACTCAGCGGGTCGAGCTGCATCTGTGGAGGCAGAGGGCTGGTCGACGTTTCGGGTGGAGACCCTGCATCAGGACTGAGAGTGGAGAGGGGAAGAGAGCCGGTCATCACCCCTCCCTCTGGCCACCTCACCTATACACTCTCAGTCTCGACCCTCCCTTGGCCTCCACTCCACTGAGTTCTGCTCGCAATTTGCTTTCTGCTCCAGGTTCCAGCATCTGCAGGTCTCTTGTGTCTCCAAGAAGAAATGCAACTCCTCTTTTAATTGAAAAAAACCCTTATTTCCACTTTTCTGCTTGGCGATCAGAAAGCATTAGGTCACGATGAATCACACATTCTTTCCCTAATTACAGAGGTGGACCAATAAAGCACAGTGTCAGACCGGTTTTTGTGTAATTTTCCTGTGGCTGTGTTATATCACAGTGCCGATGCTGAAAGGATCTGTGGTCCTGTGATAAAAGTGTGCATGTGGAATTGGGTGCTTAATATAGATCACTGCCTGGAAAGTGCATGCTCACAGCTAAGCTGAGTGCATTCAATAGGCATTGCTAGGAGTACTGTCTGCAACAAGAGCAGTTGGGGGCATTGATTTTCGTTGCCTTTTTTAGATTTTTTTTATTATCCAAAATAAACTTTATTCATCATAAAAAGCAAACTATATACAACAATAAAACAGCACAAACCTTTACATTCATGTACGGATCAATCATTAGTGTTACCTTCTTATATATATAAAAAAACACAGCACCGATGCCACTCGTGTGGCTCCCTGGGGTGATACCCCAATCCCATATTTACAATATTTAAGGGGCTTCCTTGCCTCACCTCGCCCCTCCCTCTCCTGTGGCAGAAGAATGCTAAACTGTCGTCCTTCCCCACCGAGTCCTTGCGTTGGCTGCGCCCAGCTTCAGTCCGTCCCTCAGCACATACTCCTGCAGCCTGGAATGTGCCAGTCAGCAGCATTCCCCTACGCACATCTCGCAGTGCTGGGAGACCAACAAGTTTCGGGCAGACCAAAGGGCATCTTTCACTGAGTTGATGACCTTCCAGCAGCAGTTGATGTCCGTCTCTGTGTGTGTTCCCGGGAACAGCCCGTAGATCAGAGAATCCTCTGTTACGCTGCTGCTGGGGATGAACCGTGACAAGGACCCCTGCATCTTTCGCCACAGCCTCCTCGCAAACCCACAGCCTGCAAAGAGGTGGGCGACCGTCTTGTCCCCAGCGCAGTCCTCCCGGGGGCAGCGCGCGCTGGAAGTGAGGTTCCGACCATGCAGGAAGGATCTGACTGGGAGGGCCCCTCTCACCGCCAGCCAGGCGAGGTCTTGGTGCTTGTTGGTGAGTTCTGGCGATGAGACATTCTGCCAGATGGTCTGGACAATTTGCTTAGGGAACCACCCTACGGTATCCATCGAGTCCTTCTCCTGCAGTGTCTGCAGGATATTCCATGCTGACCACTGCCTGATGGACTTGTGGTCTGGAAGAACTTTTGAGCCCACAGTTCAGGGTTAACATTCCCTGACAGCAAGTTGGGCCCGGAGTAGGGACCAGGTCTGTTACACACCTTCTCCAAACTGAGGGAGAGTTGGAGCAGGCACCTAAACCAGGGATCTACGGGGGAAGAGGATATTCACCAAGGAAGAGAGGTTGGTGGTGTGTAGGGAGAAGTCACAGTGTGGACGGACTTATAATGGGAGGAGAAGTCACAGTAGGAGTGGAAAGGAGGCATGGCAAATGTAATGTGGAGGGGAGTTGTGATATGTGGGAGAGAGTCACAGAGAAGTTGTGGGGGGGTCGTGGTGGGGGGAGTTATAGGGTGTGGAAGGTGAGGATTTTAATGCACTAAGGACACTGTGAACAATTGCACCTTAAATATCAGTGCAAATACAATGTGCCTTTATAATAGAGTTTACATCAACAGATGGCTCTCTTCTGATGAGGACTGGTAAACATATGCTGCCACCTCTCTCAGTCTTTCATGGCAAACCCTGTCAGCCAACCATTTCCTCCAGAAACACGAGGCACAATCTTAAAGTTAAAACTGAGCAACTCAGGAGTGAATTCTTCACTCTCAGTGCAGCTGAGACCTGCCGGGGGTCACTGAAACCTTCCGGTCTGAGAAGATCAGATTTGTGTGAAGGTGTCAAGGGATTTGGAGTTATGGTACAGATCGGTTGAGACCTAACTAAATGTTGGAACTAATTCAAGGGGCTCCCACCATTCTTACTGTTCCCTATCACAAGGAGGTGATAGCACCAGGGACATTGTCCCGTCCGACACAAAGGGAGTTGTGTCACTGGATGGCTTGCAGTGGTGCCATTGGCATTGATGCCTACAACATAATGGAGCATGTCCTGTCAACAAGGCACATCAGTAGCTGGGCTGAGAAGAAACAGTGCATGCTAGTCACTTGAATATATTTGAAATGACATTGTTAATAAGCTTCATTTTCTCTCGGGGCTTAGCAACCTGAGCAGTAGTGATTATTCTCAAAGGCAGAAAACATTGCTGCACATTCAGCCAGCACAGAATTTTAAAGTATGTTTTTAATTGGACTGTAATTCATTTGTATGTGAGGAGCTGAAGACTGATTAGTGTCTTCACAAGCTAACAGATCTTGCGTGTTTAATTATTCTGCCAGCTGGAGAATAGGCTCAGTAAGATCTTAAGCTCCAAGGTCATTAGAATACTTTGCAATGTCTGGCTCCACCTCGTCGTGGCAATATCACGTACAAGGCTTTGGAAAATATGTTGCATTTATTGCAATGTTGACAGCGCAGCACAGATTGAAATTACAATGCAAAGGTACTGTCAATGGATAACACTTGTAATTAAGTGGAGTCACAGTTGCTAGGTATTCTCATCTTTATCACCAGCACAATTTAGACAGTAATACTGGTGGAGCTCGTTTCAAAGTCATGTTTTCCATTTGGATCCTGTGTTTTTCCTCTGCAATAAGCTGTTCCAGTTAGTAGAGTGAACCTAGTTCTCTGTCATTCAGTCTGTGAATGCTTTTCTCTGCTCGTTTAATCTTCAATGTGTAAGCTTCTTTCATTCTAGAAAGGTTCTCTGAGAAAACACTTCTGTGTGTGATGACTGATTATTATTGTCGATTGTCTTCAGGGTTCAATTTCACTCGGTGTTTACAGTTGATTTCACTGTGTGGGCTGACCAAGCTTCATTATAAGATGAACATTTCTTCACAGCTTTTGAGTTCGGATTGTTGTCTTTGTTATAGCCTTATTTAATCTACATTTTTTTCAGGAGTTGGTGTTTTTGTACGGTTGGACCCTTTGTTCCTAAATCTCACTTGAGCCTCTGAAATTAGAAAGATCCCCAGTGCTTGGTCGGAGGGCATGAGATTTCTTTGCGCCAAGCAAAGTTGAGTTGCAGTAATCAGCAAACAGAAGTCAGGGCAGCTCATCCTGGGTGGATCTTGCTGGCAGGTGGTCTGCTGTGGTGAGGGCATTGGTGGAATACTTTGTACACTGAACAATGGCCCAGGGTGTTCTAAACTATAACCCTTTGGAGACCACAAGAGACTTCAGATGCCGAAATCCGGAGCAACACAAAGGCGCTGGCGGAACTCAGCAGGTCAGGCAGCATTTACGGAGGGTCATTGAACTGTTCGTTTCCCTCCGCAAGATGCTGCCTGACCCCGCTGAACTTCTCCAGCACTTTGTGTGTTACTTTAAGTCTTTGTTCATGCTACCTGGTTCACAGACACGGCACTGGAGATGGAGACATCATTAGGAGTTAGAATTCTACTTTGCATTTTAACTGGATCCCCCAATGGTGGTACTGTTTAGCTATTTGAGTCTAACATGAAAAGCTGGGGTTCAATTGACTTTGCAAAGCTGGGCTTTAGTAAGTAACCTGATTTGCTATTGATATATTTAAGATAAGGTAAGATATCTTTATTAATCATATGTACATCAAAACACACAGTGAAGTGTATCTTTTGTGTAGAGTGTTCTGGCACTTTTGTATGTAACTGAATGCTGGAAAGGTATTTGATGGGTGTAGGCTCCTGTCAACCATTATATGTCTTCTGTTATTCTTTATCTTGAAGATTTTTCAATATGAGCACTTACTTAATTTAGCCCTACAAGCCATGAGCTCCCTTGGGAGATTTCAATACTGGGACAGGCTTCACAAAAGCTTCTGCTGATCTGCAGTTTAATCATTAGGATGTCGGATGGTTTAAAGTAAGTTGGTCTTGAAATAGATGACATATCAGCATCGTTCATCTCTGATGTGCATCTAATATAGCACTTTTAATATTGATTAATACCACATGTGATTTATTGAAGCATAAGTAGAGAAAAACTATTAACATAATGTATCTTAATTGGGTAAAAGAATCAGATAAATTGCAGAGATTTTTTTCCTCCAGTTGCTGTGATCTGCAGTACACGTTCAATCATAAGGAATCGGAAAAATATTTGAAAATATAACGTGGGGCTTTGGAAAAAGAACAGGGGTGTGTGGGATGAACTGGAGAATTAGAAGCAGCAAATAACTCCTGCTGAGTGGCATAAATTACTGATAATTCCCTGTAATAGATTGCAGCTAGCTCGATGTTGTAGAGTGTGTGCTTTTCCACACCTTGTCTCCCACTCTAATTAATCCTTTATTTCAGTTTTATAGGACCCTGAAAAATCTGTTAAGAAAGAGAATCTCATGAGAGTTGCAGTTGCCTTCCAAAGTTGGTTCCATTTGCTGGGTTCCAGAAAACGTGGTGATGTCGGCTGTAGAGGAGGAACTCCGGGAGCGAGGGACATGGAGGATGGACATCATTGGAGATCCTCAGCCGGAAGACTTGGCTCTGCAAGTGGCTGCTGTGCAGGTCTCTGAGGGATCTGCTTCCGCAGACATGGACAGTGGAAACAGCGCTCGGGGTCGAGGATCCAGACAAAGCAAAGGGTGGAGGAAACGCTCAGACCAATGGAGTGGGCCACCTCGCTGAGGATCCCAGCAGCATCCAGACGAGCACAAGCAGCATGACGAAGAAGGTGGGCCCGAGGCCCAAACTTTCCAACAGGAAGCTGTCCCTCCAAGAACGTTCCTCCGGGAATAACCTCGCTGCCCGTGGGGACCTACCAAGCTACTCCTACTCAACTGGACCTCTGTCATCGGGAAGACGACTAACAAATGAATCTAGCCGGGTCAATATGGCTGACTCCCAGGTGAGTTAATCTTGTAATTTACAACAAGAGCTGCTCCAGTCTGAAATAAAACACCATTCAGGTTATAAAATTAATTTCAGAATTTTGGAAATTGGTATTGGTGGGAAGAGAAGATTCGAAAGAGTTTATCACCTGTTAGGAAGTGTTGGTGGAAAAACGTGTCTTCTCAGCTGCCTATTGTTAACTGTGAAGGAAGATCTGTTGTGGATATAGATATAACTGGCTCGATCAGAGTGGAAGCGAAAATGTTTTTAAAATAAAATGGACAGAATTTGACCTTTTTGTAATGAGGCCAATGGTATGATCATGAAGATGTGAACTAGAAGTGTCAGTGCTACAAGGCAGATCAACACTCATTGCGGAGTAGTTTCCTGCTTGAGATTTGATGTAGGTGCCAATCCACTTAAAATAGCAGTGACACCTCTGAGGTACCTAATGCCATTCCAGTGCAGGAAACGTTCGGTTGTTGGTACCGTGCACACACGTTTCTAACCTTGCCGTATCAAAGTCGTGTGGCACGGGGCACAAATGTAAATACGTTGACCGGGTTGGTAGGAGTGGATCCTTCCCTGTCCGGTGTATGGACAGGGCACGCCCAGTAGTCCTGGGATGGAGGGAGATGGAATGGATTTGCCCCATGAGGAGGGAGGCGGCAGACTGGGCCGATACTCTCTCAGGTTTAGAGAAACGGGAGGCAATCTCATTGTCTTACACAACAAGAAACTTCATGACGTATGTCAGTGATATTAAACCTGATTCTGATTCTGATTCTGAAGGCTGTTCTTGTACAAAGGACACTTGGCTTTATTAATTGAGAAGGTCAAAGCTGGTGTCCGGTCACCATCACAAATTCCACTCCCTGGGAACAGTGGTGCAGCAGGTAGAGCTGCTTCCTCGCAGCTCCATGGACCCGGCTTCAATCCTGAGCTCCAGTGCTGGCTGTGTGGAGTTTGCACGTTCTCCCTGTGACCACGTTAGCTTGGTCCTGGTGCTTCTGTTCCCCCCCAACTTCCCAAAGCTCATTGGCCACCGTAAATTGCCCCGGTGTCGGCAAGTGGCAAAGGATTGGTGGGGTTGAGGATCTATCTGCACTTGCATCAGAAGTTGACCTTGTGGTCAGTGTTATCACAGAGGCAGCTTATTTTTCTTTAGTGCTTGAATACATCTCTCCATCTCACCACTGATATGATTTTGTTTTGTGTGATGTTTTAAACACAAGTAGTTTGTATCATGGTTAAGAGGAGATCTGATATCCGTCCTCACGGTTTTCAGTACACCAAGCCACACGAGGGGATGGTCAAACTTGGAGTAGTAGCTGTGGCGGAAGTAGAACTATAAGATTAGATAAGATAAGATAAGATTTCTTTATTAGTCACATGTACATCGAAACACACAGTGAAATGCATCTTTTGCGTAGAGTGTCCTGGGGGCAGCCCGCAGGTGTCGCCACGCTTCCGGTGCCAACACAGCATGCCCACAACTTCCTAACCTGTACGTCTTTGGAATGTGGGAGGAAACCGGAGCAGCCGGAGGAAACCCACGCAGACACGGGGAGAACGTACAAACTCCTTACAGACAGCGGCCGGAATTGAACCCGGGTCGCTGGCGCTGTAATAGTGTTACGCTAACTGCTACACTACTGTGCCTGCTACTACTGTACTATTCATTTCTACCACCACCAATCCATTAGAGAGTCAAAGTCAATGTTGAGTTTATTGTCACGTGCACAAGTACGTATGCACTGGTGCAATGATGTTGTGTGAAAAGGTTCTTTTGGAATCTTAAAGATGGAGGGCTCTGGACACAAGCTTTGGATTTTAAAAATAGCTTAATCACAAAGGCAAACATGGGGACAGAATGAATGGGAACAGATACACACTCGCACACACACACGCAGGAGACCACGAACGTGAGGGGGAGTCACAACGAGGATGAGATACACACACACACTCACACACACAAACACACAATAAACAAGGTACAGCTTATCGAGGGATAAACACTTCAATGCCTGAACACCTTGACCCAAACAGGCATTGGCTCTAACACTCCCTGGAATCTGACTAAGACACTCCCAAACCACATGGTGGTGCACACTCTTACCAGTGGTCTCTGCAGCGTTGTCTCACTATTTCTGGGGCAGTCGAGAGAGAGCGGGCCAGGGGAGTGCAACACTCTTTATAATGCTGGGAGGCTGGGTGGAGCCTGGCCAGGTGATTTAGACAGGCCAATGGTTTGGAGGTCAAAGACAAAGGTGCCTGCCAAGGCCAGTGGTCAGGCAGGTTCAGGAGCAAAGGTGCTCTCCAAGTCCAATCCCTATGCCCACACCTGATGGGTGGGGTGGAGCCTCACCTTGATTGACAGTGGTGTCACTTCCGATCCGAGGAGCAATGTTGTCTTCCAACCAGAGGGGTCAGTGTCGTTACTGTCACGTGACAGCCATGTGCTCTCCTACTACAGATGAAATATTTACCTGCAACAACATCACAGACACCTAGCATCACTCACAAGAAAAACGTAAATTAAACACAATCTTTACAAGAAAGAATACAATTAGAACAATAAAAACAGACCCCAGATTTTGGAATCTGGACCAACGCAATGGGTGCTGGAGGAACTCAGCGGGTCAGGCAGCATCTGTGGAGGGAAATGAGGACAGTAAATGTTTTGGGTTGAGACCCTTCATCTGCACTGATGAAGATGAAGGTCCAGATGAAGGGTCTCAATCTGAACCTGATCCGCTGAGTTCCTCCAGCGCCTTTTCTTTGGCCATCCATTTAGTTGTGGATAGTTACACGCAAATAATCACCAGAGTATAACTTTGACATTTGTTTCAGTTGCAGGATTGTCACTTTGGTTGTTTGACAGTCTAATCTTTTGTTGATCTTGTGTTCAACCAAGCAATCTATTCCAGGGAACCACACCTGCTCCCTTAACAATTGTTTGGTTTTGCTCCCACAAGCAGTGTCGATAACACATTCTGCTACTGACTGCTGGATCACAACACAGGACTTCATAAAATCTGAAGCAGGTGGAACTGTGAATTCATTGTGATCTCTGTGTACATCTCACAGTATTAGAGCAACATCTTTCTTCATTACAGCTTTGATTTCATTCATTGTCGTCATTCTGGGGATTGTGTTCACACTTGCAGTATAGCGTTGCTTGGCAACCAGAGGGTGGGTTGTAGGCGCCACAAGGTTTCTCAGTCCAAACCTCAGTATCACATTCACCCAAGGGTGCTTGGTCTGTTGTGGGATGTGGACGATGATACAGATGCGTCTGTCAATGCGAAGAGAGAACAAACTTCCACTGTCCTCTGACTCAAACTCAGAGTGGAAGTGCCAGGAAATGTCCGTCAAATACCATCACATCTTTCACAGTTTTGGGAACACTTTCTTCACACATATTTTGAAATCCAAGAGGATTAATGCAAAACTTTCAATGAAGCCTCTTCTCATTCTTTTAAACTCTGGTGAACAGAGGTCTAGCCTACTCAATCTCACCTTCTGTCACACATCCACCATCCCTCGAACCAGTCTGGTGAAACCTCAGTGCACTCCCTTTATAGCAGACAAATCCTTTTTTGGGTGAGGTGTCCAAAATTGTCCACAGTAGAAATTTTCACCGTAGAAAACATCCTATCTGGCTGCATCACGGCTTGGTACGGCAACTGCTCTGCCCAGGACCGCAAGAAACTGCAGAGAATTTGTGGACACAGCCCAGCGCATCACGGAAACCAGCCTCCCCTCCATGGACTCTGTCTATACCTTTCGCTGTCTTGGTGAAGCAGCCGGCATAATCAAAGACCCCACCCACCCGGGTCATTCTCTCTTCTCTCCTCTTCCATCAGGTAGAAGATACAGGAGCCTGAGGGCACGTACCACCGGGTTTAAGGACAGCTTCTACCCCACTGTGATAAGGTTCCCTTATATGATGAGATGGACTTTGACCTCACAATCTACCTTGCGACCTTGCACCTTATTGTCTACCTGCACTGTACTTTCTCTGTAGCTGTGACACGTTACTCTGTACTGTTATTGTCTTTACCTGTACTACATCAATGCACTCTGTACTAACTCAATGTAACTGCACTGTGTAATGAATTGACCTGTACGATCGGTATGCAGGACATGTTTTTTTACTGTACCTTGGTACAAGTGACAATAATAAACCAATTCCAATTCCAATACCAATACTCCCAGTGTGGTCTCACCAAAGCTCTTTACAACTGTGGTAAGCTACCTTTACTCTTGGCTCAAATCCTTTTGCAGTTAGAGCCAACATATAATTTCATTCCCTGACACCTACGTGCGAGCTTTCAGATGCCCGCAGGTTCACTGTGAACATCACTAGTGTCCAGTTGCCACCATTTGAAAAATATTGGTGTGGTGAGTAACAATCGTGGTCTCAAAGTCACCAGAATTGTTGACCCTTGCGCTGGCTTCAACACATGGTACACACTTTGAATTCTGACATGCTGGGTCTGCTGACTGACACCCTTATGTGAAGTGACTGAGTTTCCCACGTGACTTGCTCTGCTTTCCCCCACTAGGACACTCTTTGTGCGGGGAGCCGCCACCAGAGAAGCAGCAATTTAGGGTCTGCTTGCTTCGCTGACATTGGCCATTCTGCTCTGTTAACAGTTTTGAACAGAAGTGTCTCCTTTGATGCTTATTTTCTCCTCTGATTCTGTTCACAGCAGTGTCTTGTGGTCCTTCTACGCCAACTGCTATGTTCTCTGAGGCTGACTACGATCTGGCTAATTTGAGCAGCTCAGTTTATCCCTCCAAAGGGAGGGAGGAAGGCAAAAGACAGGAAATTAAAGACCCGTTAGCTTGACCTTGGTGGTTGGTACGATTTTAGAGTTCATTGTTAAGGGTGAACTTTCAGAGTACATGATAAAGTAGGGTGAAGCCAGCATGGTTTCATTATGGGGAGATCTTGGCTGACAAATCTGTTAAAATTCTTTGAGGAGGTAAGAAGCAGGGTAGACAAAGGAGAGCCGGTAGACGTTATTTACTTGGATTTTCTAAGTGTCGCACATGAGGCTGCTAAACAAGATAGGAACCCATGGTGTTAGAGGCAAGGTACTAGCATGGATAGAAGATTGGTTGACTGGCAGAAGTCAGAGTGGGGATAAAAGGGTCCTTTTACAGGATGGCTGCTGGTGACTAGTGGAATTCTTCAGGGGTCAGTGTTGGGACCACAACTTTTCACTTTATACATTAGTGACCTGGATGAAGGAACCGACGGCTTTGTGGCCAAGTTTGCAGATGATACAAAGATAGGTGGAGGGCCAGGTAATGTCGCGGAGGCAGGGAGTCTGCAGAAGGACTTGGACAGGTTGGGAGAATGGTCAAAGAAGTGGTAGATGGAATACAGCGTAGGGAAGTGTGGGGTTATGCACTTTGGTAGGAAGAATAAAGGTGTGGACTATTTTCTAAATGGGGAGAGAATTCAGAAATCAGAGGTGCAAAGGGACTTGGGAGTCCTAGTGCAGGATTCCCTGAAGGTTAACTTGCAGGTTGAGTCGGCAGTAAGGAAGGCAAATGCAATGTTAGCATTCTTTTCGAGAGGACTAGAATGTAAAAGCAAGGATGTTCTGCTGGGGCTTTTTAAGGTGTTGGTCAGACTGCATTTGGAATATTGTGAGCAGTTTAGGGCCCCATATGTATGGAAAGATGTCCTGGCCCTGGAGAGGGTCCAGAGGCCGTTCACAAGAATGATCCCAGGAACGAAAGGCTTAACGAGTGTTTGATGTCTCTGGGCCTGTACTCGATGGAGTTCAGAAAGGTGAAGGAGGGGGGGATTCTCGTTGAAACCCACCACGTACTGAAAGGCCTGGATAGAGTGGACGTGGAGAGGAAGTTTCCATCGGTAGGAGAGTCCAGGATCCGAGGGCACAGCCTCAGAATAAAGGGACGTCCCTTTAAAACTGAGATGAGGAGGAATTTCTTCAGTGAATCTGTGGAATTCATTGCCACAGAGGGCTATGGACGCCAAGTCATTGGGTGTATTTAAGGCAGAGATCGATAGGTTCTTGATTGGTAAAGGGGTCAAGGGTTACAGGCAGAAGGCAGGAGAATGGGGTTGAAAAAAAAAGGCCACGATGGACTGTATGTCCGAATCCTGTTCCTATATTTTATAGTGTTATGGTCTAAAGTTGCTTTGCGAGGCATGTTTTAAGGATCTTCTTCAAGATTAGATACGGCTCGTTTTGCTGCAATTTGTCGCCATCTGGCAGAACCCTGATCGGCCATTTCTTTTGCCGCTTGTCTCGTGATTAAACACTGCAGTGTGGAGTAAAGGAAAGGTCATCCACGTCAACAGAAAATGCAGAAACACTGAGGACTCTGTAAATGGTGACAGGTTGGTAAGTGTTGATGTTCAGAGGGACTTGAGTGGACTTGTGCACCAGTCACTGAGAGCTAACATGTAGGTGCAGCAGGCAGTTAGGAAGGCAAATGATACGTTGCAAGAGCACTAATGATTAAATACAAGAGTAAAGATGACTTGCTACAATTATTTGAAGCTTTAATTATAGGAAGCCAAAGTTCAGCAGGGTTCTTGAGGATTATAAAGAAGCCAGAAAGGAACTCAAGAAGGGAATTAGGAGAGGCAGAAGGGGCCATGAAAAGTTCTTTGCAAGTAGGATTTAAGAGAATCCCAAGGTACTCTATACATACATCAAGAGCAACAGGATAACTAGGGAGAGGGTAGGACCACTCAAGGATTAAGGAGGGGACATGTGCTTGGAGGAGGAGGATGTGGGCGAGGTCCTAAATGCATATTTTCCGTCAGTATTCACCAAGGGGGAGCTGGAGGATAGGGACATCAGTGTGGCTTTGTGAGGGCAGGTCATTGAGTTTTTCAAGGAGGTGTTGGATATAATTGTAGCAAGTCATCAGCGTGTTAATATGCTGGGGCACTTTGAGATAAAGAAGGGGTTAATGTTGGGTCTGTTGAAGAGCATTAAGATGGATAAGTCCCCAGGGCCTGATGGGGTATATCCCAGCTTCTTGCTAGAGGCAAGAGATGAGATTGCTAGGGACTTGACCAAGATCTTTGTGTTCTCTCTTGCCACAGGTGAGGTCCCAGAGGACTGGCGAGTAGCTGATGTTGTTCCTTTGTTCAAGAAGGGAAATAGGGATATTCCTGGTAATTATAGACCGGTGAGTCTCATGTCAGTGGTAGGGAAGCTATTGGAGAGGATTCTTAGGGATAGCATTTATGAGCATTTGGAGAAGTATTGTCTAATTAGGACAGTCATGTCTTACTAACAATTGAGTTTTTCGAGGAGGTGATGAAGGCAGTGATTGGTGAAGGTAGAGCTGTGGATGTTGTCTACGTGGATTTTCATAATGCATTCGACAAGGTCCTTCATGGGAGGCTCATCTAGAAGATTAAGATGCATGGGATCCATGCTGATCTGGCCATTTGGATTCAGATTTGGCTTGCCCACTGAAGACAGAGAGTAGTGAGTGGTCAATAGGATTTATTCTGGCTGGAGGTCTGTGATTAGTGGTGTCCCACAGGGATTCGTTCTGGGACATTTGCTGTGTGTGATACATATAAGTAATCTGGATGAAAACATGGATGGGTGGGTTAGTAAGTGTGCAGATGACGTGCAGATCGGTGGCATTGTGGATAGTGTAGAAGGTTGCCAAAGGATACAGTGGGATATAGAGTTGCAGATATGGGCAGAGAGATGGCAGATGGAGTTTAATCTGTCCAAATGTGAGGTTTGCACTTTGTAAGATCAAATGTAAAGGGACAGTACACAGTTAATGGCAGGACCCTTAACAGTGTTGACGTACAGAGGGATCTTGGGGTCCAAATCCATAGCTCCCTGAAAGTGGCTGCACAGGTTGACAGGGTGGTAAAGGTGCTGTACGGCATGCTTGCATTTATTAGTCAAGGCATTGAGTTCAAGAGTCAGGAAGTTATACTGCTGCTTTATAAAACTCTAGTTAGGCCACATCTGGAGAATTGCATTCAATTCTGGTCACCCCATTATAGGAAGGATGTGGAGGCTTTGGAGAGGGTGCAGAAGAGGCTTACCGGGATGCTGCCTGGATTAAAGGGTATGAGCTATAAGGAGAGGTTGGACCAACTTGGGTTGTTTTCTCTGGAGCGGTGAAGGCTGAGAGGAGACCTGATAAAAGTTTATAAAATTATGGGAGGCATAGATAGAGTAGACAGCTGGTATCTTTTTCCTACGGTCTAAATGTCTAATACTAGAGGCCATATATTTAAGGTGAGAGGGGGAAAGTTCAAAGGAGATGTGCGGGGCAAGATCTTTTACACAGAGAGTGGTGGGTGCCTGGAATGCGCTGCCAGGGGTGATGGTCGAAGCAGATACGATAGAGGTGTTTAAGAGGCTCTTACATGGGCATATCAATGTGCAGAGACTGGAGGGATAAGGGCCATGTGCAGGCAGAAGGGATTAGGTATCATTAACTTAATTAGTTCAGCAAAACATTGTGGGCTGAAGGTCCTGTTCCTGTGCTCTACTGTTCTATGTTCTATGTTCTTTAGTGATACCACACAGTAGTGAAAGCATACCTCCAGTGCTTCGTTCTCCTTATGCCAAAAAGGATACACTTTTCATGGAAGTATTGTCGCGACGGTTCACCGGACGGGTTTCTGGTCTGGCGGTTTGTCACATAAGGCCAGGTTGTGTGGGTTCGGCCAGTATTCTTTCGATGTTAGAAGAATGAGAGGGGATCTCATTGACTACAGTAACAGGCCCTTCGGCTCACCATGTCTGTGTCGGCCATTGACTATCTGTCTACACTAATCCCACTTGGTCTTTACCCTAAAGATTATTTGGTCATAGTTTTCTCTTAGACTTTGCTTAAAAGTATCTGTTGCGCATAATTTAAAAGGGGATAAAGTTTGGACAATAAACCTCTGCTTTTTTGACACCATTTGCAGTTGTAACCCGAATATGGTTGGAAATTTTGAACGATGAGAGGCAGCACCACCCAGCACATTTAATGCAATATCCAAAAACAACTTCTAATATTGGGCCTCAGCTGGCTCACAGATTTCCCCAGGTTCTGTTCTCCTGCACTACATACAAGATAAATGATAGGCGCAGAACACAGACTACTTGTCGGGAAGGGGTGTTGGGGAATTCACAACATATAGAGTGCTGTGCATGCACTAAGATTGCCCACTCTTCACTGTTGCCTTCCAACCCACCAAAGTAACTTGCTTCTACTCTCTTGTATCAGCTCTTATTCCAAATCATGAAGTCGAACTGTGATGAACTTTGAAAGACCGATTTTTGGAAGGGTGTATCTTTAAGGATATTGTTCATCAGCAGCCAAGACTGGTCATGTGACGTCCCAGGCTTGCCAATGTGACTAATGTGGCTATTATCTTGGAGGGTTTGATGGTGTAGGTGTTGGGGCAGTGTTTCCCCAGGCCAAGGAGTCTCGAGCCAGGAGTCACAGTCTCAATCGAAGGGATTGTCCTTAAACTGGGACTATGACTGTGAGATTGAAGAGGTCTTTCCTCGCCCAGAAGGTAATGAACCTTTGGAATTCTCTTCCTTGAAGGGTTCTGGAGGTTCAGTCACTGATTCAAAACTGAGGTAGATTTTTGATGTAAGAGGAATGGAATGATATGAGAATAGTGCAGGAAGATGGGTTGAAGTAGAAGATCAGAATGGTGGAGCCAGTTTGTAGGGTTGAAAGGCCTATTCCTGCCCTTAATTCTTCTGTTTTTGTATTGTTCCTCATGTACCACCGTCTGATGTCAAGTAAAGTACACTGTCAGTGTAGAGGTTGCACCTATGTAGTCATTAGTTTTGGGTGATAATGTTTCGTAAATATCCTGCAGTTCTTCCCCACCACAGTGTAGCGGGAGTGCTGCCTGTTCTTGCATATTGCCTGTGATTCCAAATATATTTGCTCCTTCAAAGCCTCTGTTCCGAGGGCAGAACCAAAGATGGTTCAGAATGCATGTACCGTCACATGAAGTCGCATATCTTGGTAGTGTGTGAGTGCGGCATGGATGTACTGATCATACTCTGAGTCCTACTGTTTACTTCTATTTTGTATATTTTTGTTGTTGGGTGACTTGCATAGATTCTGCTTAATTAGCTTCCTTGTGAGAACACGTCTTGGCAGCTGCAGAATTAAATGGTAGGCTGATTCGGAAACAGACACAGCAGCAAGAAATTTTGCACTCTGGATCAAAGATTGAGAGCAAAAGACAAAAGTTAATTTTGGTGGCATTGACACACAATGCTCAAACTGGCAGCAAGTATGTTTCTGAGTCCAGTTGTGGTGTGAGATCGTTCTTTTCTGTCTTAAGGATCAAGGGCTCTGGACAAGAGCTTTGTAGACCAAAACTAGTTTAATCACAAAGGCAAACGTGGGATAGGATGGATGGGAACAGACACATGCTCACTCACATGCAGGATACCACGAACACGAGAGGGGATTGCAACTGGGGTAAAATACACTCACACACACGCACTGATACAAACAAGCACACAGTAACAGTGTACAACTTCAGGATATAACCCTTCAATGCCTGACCCACACTAGCATTGGCTCTAATACTACCCGGAGTCTGAGTGGAACGCTCCCAGACCATGTGGTGATGCACTCTTATCAGTGATCTTGCACCCCTTTTTATGGTGCTAGGAGGCTGGGTGGAGCCTCACTGTTGTGATTTAAACGAGCCAGTGGTGTGTGGGGGTGGGGGGTCAAAGACAAAGGTTCCTGCCACAGCCAATGGTCAGGCAAGTTCAGAGGCAAAAGGTACTCGCACACCTGAGGGGTGGGTGGAGCCACACCTTGATTGACAGTAGTATCACTTCCGATCAGAGGAGCAATGCTGTGCTCCGGTCAGTGAGGGTCAATGTCATTACTGTCACGAGACGGCCATGGGGATTTCTCACAACACCAGTATCCTTGTTGCCAATGCTAACTGTGAGGGGAGATTGGGTCTGTTTCCCCTAGAGCAGAGGTAGGTTAAGAGGAGATGCCGCCCTTCTCCTTAATGAATGGAGATGAGAAGTATTCATTCAAGACCTCACCTACATCCTCTGTCTCCATGTACAGATCGCCATATCGGTCTCGAATGCGCCCCACTCTTTTGCTGGCTGGCCTTTTGCCCCGAATATAGTTATAAAATACTTCAGGATCTTTCTTAACCTTTCCTCCCCATGATACTTCATGGCCCCTCTTTGCCTCCTTATTTCTCTCTTCAGTACACCCCATGGACACTTGCTTCATGATGCTGGAGTGTTGTTCAACCTCCCCGTACGCACTACCCCTGCCCTGTGTTGTTGGATGCTATAATACAAAGATCTTAAACATATGGAGGTTACTGGGAGATCCCTATGATTTCAGCCTACTGGGGAGATCCAGCACTCAGTGGTACTGGACAGTTTAAGGCACTGTAGAAATCTTGCATATGATCACTGGATGTGGGGGAATCACTGCCTATTTCCCCTGTTGCTTGTATGTTCTCTCTACCCCGGGTGAAGGCTGGTTACTCACACAGGATGTGGATGCTTAGACCTTGGACTCTATCTATTTTTGGGCCCTAAAACATTGCCTGTGGCATTAACACCAATTCAGGGTGGCCTCAGATTGTCAAATTGATCAGAAGCGGATGTGACACATGGCTGGGGTACTTTACACCCAGAGAAAAACATTAAACCAGGACCCAGCTCAATTGAACACAGCTGCCAACACTTTGTTGAACACCTTTTGCAGAAGGCCTCAGCTGAAAGCAGTGTCACAGGTAGACAGGGTGGTGAAGAAGGTGTTCAGCACGCTGGCCTTCATCAGTCAGGGCACTAAATATGGGAGTTGGGATGTTATGTTGCAGTTGTATAGGACATTGGTGAGAGCACACTTGGATAACTGTGAATGGGTTTGATCGCCCTGTTACAGGAAAGACATCAGTAAACTGGAAATAGTGCAGGGAAGATTTACGAGGATGTTGCCAGGACTTGAGGGATGAGTTATAGGGAGGGGTTGGACAGACTCAGACTTCATTCCATGGAGCGGAGGAGACTGAGAGGTGATCTTATAGAGGTGTATAAAATCATGCGGGGGCATAGATAGGGTGGATACACACAGTCTTTTTCCCAGGGAAGGGCACCTAAAACTAGAGGGCATAGATTTAAGGTGCGAAGGGAAAGATTTTAAAGGGATCTGAGGGGCAACTTCTTCACACAGAGGGTGGTGCGTCTATGGAACGAGCTGCCAGAGGAAGTGGTTGAGGGAGGTACAATAACGTCATTCAAAATACATTTGGATAAGTACACAGGTAGGAGAGGTTTAGTGTCACAGGTAGACAGGGTGGTGAAGAAGGCGTTCGGCACGCTGGCCTTCAGTCAGGGCATTGAGTACAGGAGTTGGGATGTTATGTTGCAGCTGTATAGGACATTGGTGAGAGTGCACTTGGATAACTGTGAATGGGTTTGTTCGCCCTGTTATAGGAAAGACATCAGTAAACTGGAGAGAGTGCAGGGAAGATTTACGAGGATGTTGCCAGGACTTGAAGGATGAGGTATAGGGAGGGGTTGGACAGGCTCAGACTTCATTGCTTGGAGCGTAGGAGACTGAGAGGTGATTTTCATGAGGGGGCATAGATAGGGTGAACAACAACATTCAAAAGACATTTGGATAAGTACGTGTATAGGAAAGGTTGAGAGGGATATGGGCCAAACGCAGGCAAATGGGACTAGCTTGGTGGGCACCATGGTTGACATGGACGCGTTGGGCCGAAGGGCCTGTTTCCGTGCCGTATTACTCTATTATTCCGCAATGCAGCCAGGCAGCGACGTTATAGCTGCTGGTGAGGAGACCGAGGCTGCAGGGCAGAGGGAGGGGGCTCACCGGTGAGATACAGAGCAGGAGGCAGGTCCTGTGCTGCTCGGGGATTGGGGGGTTGGCAGGAGTTGGCCACAGTTGTGTCCTCCAAGAGTGAGAATCCCCGGAGAGCAGAGGTGTCCAGGTTGGCTGCACACCATTGAAAGTACCACTCTCTTCTCCAGACACACTGACCCAGGTCCACTCACTCACTCAACCCCTGTCCCTTCTCTTATACCAATGCCCAGCTCACCTCATCAATTACAATTTACCTCCTCAGCCCTCCCACACACACACATCCAGCCTTCAAAGATAGGATAATAAGTAGGCAACTCAGTGACCTTCTCCTCCATCTGGGCCAAGAGAACAAGAAATAAGAGAGAACCATCTGCACAGGAGCAGCTCAACAAGCTGGGGGAGCCCATGGTCCTCTGTGTGGGCAGGGTCACCTGGAAACCTGTGCCCATCGCAGTGGTCCCTAAAGCCTCTCCAGGGAAAGGGTCGTCATACATGGGGGCTTCTGTGACCCTTGACCCTCCTGCAAGTCCTCCCCAATTACTGCCAACAGAATCAGAATCAGGTTTATTATCACTGACTTAAATGTCGTGAAGTTTGTTGCTTTGCAGCAGCCGTACAGTGCAAAGACATAAAATTACTATGAGTTACAAAATAGTGCGAATAAATAGTGCAGATTGGAGGAAGGTATAAGGGGGATGTCAGGGGTAAGTTTTTTACACAGAGAGTGGTGGGTGTGTGGAACGCACTGCCGGCAGAGGTTGTGGGGGCAGATACATTAGGGACATTTAAGAGATTCTTAGACAGACACATGAATGATAGAAAAATAGGGGGCTATGTGGGAGGGAAGGGTTAGATAGATCTTAGAGCAGGATAAGATGTCGGCACAACATTGTGGGCCGAAGGGCCTGTACTGTGCTGTAGTGTTCTATGTTCTAAAAAAAAGGAATAACGAGGTAGCGTTCATGGGTTCATGGACTGTTCAGAAATCTGATGGCGGAGGGGAAGAAGCTGTTCCTGAATTGTCGAATGCAGGTCTGCAGGCTCCTGTACCTCCTCCCCGATGGTGGTACGAGGAACCGCTGTGGCACTTGCTGCATGATCCATTCCACAGTTAATGATGCAACAAGACTCCCCTCCAGTGTGAGCACACTCCTGGGAGCCTGGTGCTGCCTTGTGACGTGTGCCTTCAGCAGGGTTGCCCTATAAATGGCAATTAGATGGAGAACACAGTGCATTGTATTCTTTGCTCCCCTAAGATTGTTCAAGAACAGCTGTGCTCAGGGGCTTTGAGCTCCATGTCCTGGTGAAATGCCCTGTTGCATGATTGACGTCAGGTTTGTGTCTAATGCTGGGAGATTCCCGGACACACTAATACAGATTGTGACCTGAAGTGCCTGCACCAATTTAGCAATAATCGAATTTCACCTGGAATGATTGCTACTGCTCTGCACTCCAGTGGAACTGATCTGTAAATTGCATTGCACTGGGGAACAAACAACCCAGGGTGATCTGGCTTAGTGGTGGAAGTAACTGTTGCTTTGAGCTTGGCCAGGAGACACCTCCTGGATCTGCGAGTTTCAAATCTCCTTGATAACGGGTTGGATTATGCTCAGTCCGATCCAGCTCTGTGCGCATGTTTACCTGCTGGGGGATGAGTCCTACTGAGGGTCTCCAGTCCACCACCCTTCTATCCTGGCTCCGTGTTTTTCAAATCTCCTGGATGATGCAGGTTCTCAATGTTGGCTTCACAATCCGACAGATCCTCCGGTTGACCATCGTGCTTTCTTTCATCCAGGCTGATGGTTCAGTGTATCGTCCTTCCCCTACACACTCTCTCTCTCTCTCTCTCTCTCTCTCTCTGTCTGTCTGTCTGTCTGTCTGTCTCTCTCTCTCTCTCTCTCTCTCTGTCTGTCTGTCTCTCTCTCCCTCCCTCTTTTTCTCTCTCCCCCTACCCAGCTGTTGTCTGTTGCTGTCTCCTTCCTGCACACGTCTTTGTTACATTCACAGCCTGTAGAGGTTCTTCCTACAAACATTGGCCCTCCCTCTGAGGTGACACTGTTACGTTCCAGTCGGATGTTTCAGTGATGGGTTCAGCTCCCACTTCTGAACCGGTGCACAGGGCTGGGTCAACTCTCCAGTACAGTACTGAGTGCTGCATTGTCAGAAGTGCCATCCTTTGGATGACATTTTAAACTGAACCTCTGTCTGGATGGGAAAGACCCCTCGGTGCTATTCAACGAACGCACGGCAGTTTTTGCTGGGGCCCTGCCCAACATTTATCCCTCTGTTAACATCACTGAAGAAACATTTGGCCCACTACTGATCATGTGATCTTGCGGTGTGACCGCCAGGTTCTGTGTTCCCTCCATGTTGGAGGGAGGCCATTTGGCCCATCTCACTCATGCCAGGTAACAGAAGGTACTGAGGTAAACCCTGCTTCCCCGTTCTCAGTCCATGACCCCATCCAGAGCTCTAATCTTTTAAAAGTGTCACAAGGGTAAAAATATCACCTGCTGGGTGAACAATTTCCCTCCCTTCCCCTCATTACAACAGTGACTGTATTTCTAACATACTTCATTGTTTGTGTAAGTCACTTTAGATTGTCATGAGAGGCACTCTCTGGATATAAGTGCTTTCTTTTTAATCTAATCATTAAATATTAACTGCTTTCAATTGCCTGGATCTCAACCCACAACCATTTCGATACTCTTTAATTCTGGTGCTCCCTGTCCCCGAAGAGTTAATGAGCTGAACAATTCTCCTTCCTCTCAGGATCTTACAGAGATGGATGAGCCCATTTTTAGATGGAAGTTGGCTTGCTGCAGCAGTAATGTCAGGTTACACAGTGACCAGGAGTGCAGCAGATGGAGATGAGATGATCAAACTGTTCCTCAGCTGCTAACGTGGCAGAGTTTCAGTGCAAGTCAGTGTTGACTGATGCTGCAGCTCAGTGGCAACTGTTGCCCAAGGCACAGAGACAGTGGGTTCGAGGTCCCACTCACTCCCCAACAAAGACCGATGAGGTGTTGACCATGTGTGATGTTCTCCTGAGTGTGGCCTGGCAGAGTTGCAGCATGGATCAGCCAGAGGTAACACTTCTTTGTTGCAACATTGGCCCTCTCTGGGGAGGTTGTACTGTGAAGTATTCATTTCCTTAGTTTACCCATCATTTGCCGTGTTCCGTGTGCGTTTTTCCTTCTCCCCACCAGTGACCTGAAGCAAATTTGTAACCCCGTGTCCGATCTGCTGGGCCCAGCTGTGACTTAGTAACACTGAGCCAGAGGGTTGTGGGCTCAAGCCTCGCTCGGGGAATGTGAGCGCCTCATCCGGACTGATGGCCCGGTGCGACAGTTGGAAGCTGGGTTTTGAACGCACTGAGGTTGGCAGAAGGTTCAAGTTCAGAGGGTGGCTGGGAGGCCACTGGAACAGCTTAGCATCCCATCGGGTGTTCAGAGACTGAGGAGGGTGATGTCTGGGGCGGAGGGAGGTGGTCAGTGATGGGAGGAGTCTATGCAGTTGGAAACTTCTCTCAACATTGCAAGAAGTTTGGTTCCGTTTAAGGGAGGATGGTGGAGGATCCATGGACCGTGATAGGACTCACGACCTTCTCAACAACGCTCACCTGAGACCGGGGCTGAGACAGCCTGGCTGTCTTTCTGTCCTGTTATTCACAACTGGGTCATTGTACAACTTCTGCCAGTCTGATGCAGTTGATCGGGCGTTGGAAGGACTCGGGCAGTGCTGGTGTGGTCTGGATTGACACTGATTACAGGGGAATAACAAAGGCGAGTTTAACAGGGAGGAGGACAAAGCTGTAAGTTCGTTGTTCCTACCTCGCCCTCCTCATCTGTACCAGTGGCTCAACACGCTCCTGCCTACCTGAGGACTGGTTTATACAATGGATTTGTACCTGGGTGACACAGCGGGTAGTGCCACTGCCTCACAGTGCCAGAGACACCGGTTCAATCCCGACCGTGTGGAGTTTGCACGTTCTCCCTGTGACCACACGGGTTTCCCCTGGGTGATCCAGTTTCCTCCCACATCCCAAAGACGCGCGGGTCGGTGGGTTAATTGGCCGCTGTAAATTGCTCCTAGAGTGTAGGTATTTATGCATAATTTATGTTCTGTGTATTGTCTGAATCTACGTGCCTGTGAAGCTGCTGCAAGCAGGTTTTGCATCGCACCTGTGCCTCACCGTACTTGTCCACGTGACAATAAACTCGGCGTGACTTGACGAGTTTATCTGGGAGAGTTGATCAGAATGTGGGAGGGTAAAAAAATGTGTTTAGTGTAGGATCAGTGTATCTGATGGTCAGCACGCACTGGTGGGCTGAAGGGCCTGTTTCCGTGCTGTATCTCTCTGAATACATTGACCATGTCCAGCAGAGAGGACTGGAACTGACGATCAGTCGCTAAACCGATGAATGCCCAGAGAACGAGATCAGGTGATGTGTCCATCTCAGCAGAACCAATCTCAAGTGGATTTAGCAGGGAATGAGAGGGGATTACAGCCACTTCCGGACTGAGTTGTACCTTGGGACGTTCAACCGGGCACTTGATGCAATTCCCTTGTCTGATGCAGGTCAAATGACATCATTCCTGTGCAACCCTCCCTCGGGAGTATCTGGGGAAGAATTAGACCATAGTCCCTGAAGGACAACTACACAGCATTGGGCTGGAACCCCACCACAGCGAATCCCCGAGCCTCCAGCCCGGGCCCCTCTATTCTCTCCCCACCCTTCCCATCCCTGCCGCCCTTCCAATCAGCCCAGGGACTATCTGACCCTTTGAAGGAGGCCCTGACCTCCAGCATTCCTTGCCTCCCCCCACCCCCAACATATACCCTACCTCCCTGCCCCATGCCTGAGCACTGATGTACTCACAGACACAGGCCCGACTCAGGTCCACAACCCTGGCCCTTGTGGGCTTGAGGAAGCCTTAAATCCTCGGGCGTTACTGAAGTTAAGAGCAGCCAGCTTACAACTGTTCTAGTCGCTGGCACCAGGTGCCAAGGCAATCCAGCCCACTGTTCCCCATCTGAGGATCGGTATCGCTGTGATGTTCTTTATATGATCTTCCTTATTAATGCAAGGTGTGAGGAAGCTGTGGTCGACAGCACACATTTCACTGGATGGATTGGTTGGACTTCATTAAGGCCTTTAAGTTTCCACATAGGCTGCTCTGGAAGGTTATATCGCAAGGAATCCAGGGAGAACTGACTAATTGGATACACAATTGGCTTGATGGTAGGAAGCAGAGGGTGATGGTGGAAGGTTGTTTCTTGGACAAGAGGCCTGTAACTAGTGGTGTGCCTCGGGTCGGTGCTGGGCACATTGCTGTTTGTCATCTATATCAACGATTTGGATAAAAACGTACAAGGCATGGTTAGTACGTTTGCAGATGACACTAAAATAGGTGGTATAGTGGACAGTGAAGAAGGGTACAGGGAGATCTGGATCAGCTGGGTAAGTGGGCTGAAGAATGGCAAATGGAGCTTAATTCAGATAAGTGCAAGGTTGTTGCATTTTGGAAAGTTAAATCCAGGTAGGACTTTCACAGTGAACGGCAGGACCCTGGGGAGTGTTGTAGAACAGGGGGACCTTGGAGTACAGGTACATGGTTCACTGAAAGTGGAGTCACAGGTAGACAGGGTGGTGAAGAAGGCTTTTGGCACGCTGGCCTTCATAGGTCAGGGCGTTGAGTATAAAAGTTGGGAGGTCACGGTGCAGTTGTACAGGACGCTGGTGAGGCCGCACTTGGGGTATTGCATTCTGTTTTGGTCGCCCAGCTATAGGAAAGATGTTGTTAAACTGGAAAGAGTGCAGGAGAGATTTCCAAGGATGTTGCCAGGACTTAAGGGACTGAGTTATAGGGGGAGGTTGGACAGGCTGGGACTTTATTTCTTAGAGTGCAGGAGACTGAGAGGTGATCTTATAGAGGTGTATAAAATCATGAGGGGCATAGATAGGGTGAACGCACTCAGTCTTTTTCCCAGAGTTGGGGATTCAAGAACTAGAGGGCATAGGTTTCAGATGAGAGGGGAGAGATTTAATAGGAACTTGAGGGGCAACATTCTTACACAAAGGGTGATATCTATGTGGAATCAGCTGCCAGAGGAAGTGGTTGAGGCAGGTACAATAACAACTTTTAAAAGACAGTTGGACAGGTACATGGATAGGAAACGTTTAGAAGGTTATGGGCGAAATGCGGGCAAATAGGACCAGCTTGGATGGGGCATCTTGGTCAGCATGGACCAGTTGGGCCGAAGGGCCTGTTTCCATTCTGTATGACTCTATGACTCTATGATACTTCAGTTAGAACGTAGAAAACCTACAGCACAATTCAGGCCCTTCGGCCCACAAAGCTGTGCCGAACATGTCCCTACCCTAGAAATTACTAGGCTTACCCATAGCCCTCTATTTTACTGAGCTCCATGTATCTATCTAACAGTCTCTTGAAAGACCCTGTTGTATCTGCCTCCACCACCATTTCCAGCAGCCCATTCCATGCACTCACCGCTCTCTGAGTGAAAAACTTACTCCTGACATCTCCTCTATATCTACTCCCCAGCACCTTAAACCTATGTCCTCTTGTGGCCACCAATTCAGCCCAGGGAAAAGCCTCTGATTATCTACCCGATCAACACCTCTCATCATCTTATACACCTCTATCAGGTCCCCCTTCATCCTCCGTCTCTCCAAGGAGAAAAGGCCGAGTTCCCTTAACCTGCTTTCATAAGGCACGCTCCGCAATCCAGGCAGCATCCTTGTAAATCTCCTCTGCACCCTCTCTATGGCTTCCACATCCTTCCTGTAGTGAGGCGACCAGAACTGAGCACAATACTCCAAGTGGGGTCTGACCAGGGACCTATATAGTTGCAACAGTACCTCTCGGCTCCTAAATTCAGTTGCTGGAAATCTAAAACAGAAAATGCTGGAAATACTCAGCAGGTCAGGCTGCATCTGTGGGAGGAGAAACCTGGTTAACAGGTTGAAGACCCTTCGTCAGAACTGGGAAAAGTTAGAAATGTAACAAGCTTTGTTGAAGAGAAAGTGGGAGGGGGAGGTAGAACCCAAGGGCAGATCTGTGATTGGGTGGACCCACGTTGTGGTGCTGCCTGCTGAGGTGGTGAGTAACAGAAGCCATATCTAGATTTCTTTATTAGTCACATGTACATTGAAACACACAGCGAAATGCATCTTCTGCGTCGGGTGTTTTGGGGGCAGCCCGCAAGTGTCGCCACGCTTCCGGCGCCAACATAGCATGCCCACAACTTCCTAACCTGAACGTCTTTGGAATGTGGGAGGAAACCCACGCAGACACGGGGAGAACGTACAAACTCCTTACAGGCAGCGGCCGGAATTGAACCCGGGTCGCTGGCGCTGTAATAGTGTTACACCAACTGATACACTACCTTCAGGAGTTAAGAGGAGACAGATCAAAATGTGAAGTTAGGGTCAGGGCGGGAATGGAATGGGGAATTAAAGTAACAGGTGACCTGAAGCTCAGGGTCACTCTCGTGAACTGAATGGAGGTGCAGAGCGATCATCCAGTCTGGGTCTTGCCTTCTCTGTGTGGAGGAGACCCCAGTGTGACCGCCAAGTGCAGTCCACTAAATTGAGAACATAAGAAATAGGAGTGGGAGTGGACCATTTGGCCCTCCTAGCCTGGTCCACCATTCAGCAAGACCATGGCTGATCTTCCAGCTCAAACACCGATTTCCCGTCCCATCCCCACATCTCTCGATTTCTGTAGTATCCGGAAAACTATCAGTCTCTGTTTTGATTCGACGGGTGAGCCTCCACAGCCCTCTGGGTTGGAGAACTCCAAAGATTCATCACTCCGTCCAGGAAGAAATTTCTCCTCGTCTCACTTCTAAATAGCCTATCCCTTATCTTGAGACTGTAGCCCATGTTTCTGGTTCTGGGTCAGAGGAAACATCCTCCTTGTATCTACCCAATGAGGTCATCTCTGATTCCTCTTAAGTTCTGGTGAATAGAGGCCTAGCCTCCTCAATCTCAGCTCGTCTATCAGATCCGCCGGCCCAGGAACCAGTCTGGTGAATGCATTCGCTTTGTAGAGACTATATCCTGTTTTAGGTGAGGGACCAAAGTTCCGCCCAGTCCTCCAGTCTCACCAAAGCCCAATATAGTTGTATAAAAACATCTCCATTCGTGTATTAAATAGTCTTGCAATAAAGGCCTACGGGCCATTTGCCTTCCCAATTTCCAGCTGCACCTAAAAGTTAGCTTTCAGTAACGTCTGCAAGGACACCTAGTCCCCTTTGAACATCAACATTTTTCATTCTCCTGCAACTGAAAAAAAAATACACATTTGGATAGGTACATGGATAGGAAAGGCGTCGAGCGAGATGTGCCAAATGTGGGCGGATGGGACTGGCTCAGAAAGACATCTTGGTCGGCATGGATGGGTTGGGCCTGTTTCTCAGAGATGGTATGACTCCAATACTCTGCTTTTCTGTTTTCTCCACCAAAAATGGACGAACTCCCAGTTTTCCGTGTTGTGATTCACCTGCCATGTTTTCACCCACTCACCAAGTCTGTCCATTTCCACCCGTAGCCTTCCCATCACTACTCACATCCTCATTTAGTTTTGTGTCATCACCAAATTTGGAAATACTACATAGCTTCTCAAAGGCCTGAGACTCCCAGACACACCGCGTTCATTGCTTCCCCCTCGTCTACTCTATTAGATTCTTCCTCCAAGGACTCAGATAGATTAGTCAGACCATGATTTCCTTTTTCATAAATTCACATTGAACTACTCAATCGTATGGTTATTTTCTGAGGTCTTTTGTGATCACATCCTGTGTTATCGACTTCAGCATTTCCTCAATCACCAAAGCCAGGCTAACAGGGTCAGGAGTTCCCTGTTTTCTCTCTCGTTCCTTTTTTAAAATAGTACGATCAGATTTGCTACGTGCCAATCTGCAGGACCCACTGCAGCACCTCTAGAATTTTGGAAGGTGATAGCCAGTGTGTCCATTGTCTCCTTCAGATCTCTGGGCTGTAGGTCATCGGGTCCTTGGGTTATCAGTCTTCAGATTCAGTAATTTTTCCAGTAGTATTTCATTTACATCTTCATTGCACTAGGCCCTCAGTTCTCCAATATTTCTGCCTGTTTTTTTTTGTGTCTTACAAAGTCCTTGTTTAATTGTTCTGCCGTTTCCTTATTCCCTTCGTTATAAATTCTCTGCCTCTTGTCTGTACGTGAGCCAGATTTGCCAATGCTGTTCTTTTCCTATTGACTGATCCACAGAAGCTCTTGCAGTCGGTTTTAATGTTCCCCACTGACTAACTCTCATATTTTGGTTTTGCTGTCAGATCAGTTTCTTGGTAATCCTTTACTAAATTCTAAAGCAGTCCCATTCATCGGGCTGACTGTCTTTCTGGGGACCATGCGTGATCTCTTTCTTAAATTTGATGCCATGGCCGGAGAGTTCAGCACTAAAGTCAGACTTATGGTTTCAGGACCAATTCAGGGTTTTACTCAGGAAAAAATAAGCCATTCATTAGGGTAAACCCTGTTGCCTGATATTGAACATTTGATAATAGGCATTAATTCACAACAGTTGCACTGGGGGTCTGTGACTGTATCATTTGCCCAGATGCAAGAACCCAGCAGACAGCTGAAGACACTGTGGGGGTAGAAACAGCTCAGCTGATCCACAAGATGTAAAAACCCAGCAGACAGCTCTATGCACTGTGGGGAAAGAGCTCAGGAAATGGTTGAATATCAACTTGTAAAATCCCAGCAGATAGCTGAACCATGTTGTATAAAATCCCAGCAGACAGCTGAACCTTGTTGTATAAAATCCCAGCAGACAGCTGAATCTTGTTGTATAAAATCCCAGCAGAAGCTGAACCTTGTTGTATAAAATCCCAACAGACAGCTGAACCTTGTTGTATAAAATCCCAGCAGACAGCTGAATCTTGTTGTATAAAATCCCAGCGGACAGCTGAACCATTGTATAAAATCCCAACAGACAGCTGAACCTTGTTGTATAAAATCCCAGCAGACAGCTGAACCTTGTTGTATAAAATCCCAACAGACAGCTGAACCTTGTTGTATAAAATACCAGCAGGCAGCTGAATCTTGTTGTATAAAATCCCAGCAGACAGCTGAACCTTGTTGTATAAAATCCCAGCAGACAGCTGAACCATTGTATAAAATCCCAGCAGACAGCTGAACCTTGTTGTATAAAATCCCAACAGACAGCTGAACCTTGTTGTATAAAATCCCAACAGACAGCTGAACCTTGTTGTATAAAATGCCATTGTCAAAAAAACCCCAGCAAGCTGAAGCCTACCCATCAGAGAGCTGAACCTCACCCATCAGAGAGCTGAACCTCATCATTTAAAAATCTAGTTGACACTGAATATGTCGAGAATAACCCAGCAGACACCTGAATCCAAAGAAATAAAAACCCACCAGGCAGCTGAACCCCTACTTTCCTACCTTCTCTCTAACTCTAACCATAATTCTCCATCTCTCCCTCCCTCTACTCTCTCTACCTCGTTCTGGCTACCTCTCCTCTTTCTCTCACTCCACCCCTTTCTCTCTCTTTCTTTCCTTCTCCCCTTCCCTCTCAGTCCTACTGCAGCAGTCCCCAGCAGCTAAACGTCCTCCAGTGGAGGTCTCTTCACGCGGGAGTCCCCCCCCCCTTTACACTGGGGACCTGGGGTGGAGAGAGTTGCACAGAGCAGTCCCGTGTAACAGATTCAAAGTCGGTTTACGGACTCCCCAGCCGCCTGTCATTTCTGTGGCCGGGAGGAGATGGTGTATCGTGTACATACGGAGTGTAGAGGCTGCAGCCTCTGTCTGAGTATCTGGAGGGGCTGCTCCTCAGGTTCTGGCTGCACTTCAGCCCCATGTTCCTGATCTGTGGTCACCCAGTGTGGGGGGGCGGGGGTGGGTCGGTCGGGGGATCTCCTGGTCGGTCTGCTCCTGGGTCCACGGGTCCAGGCGGCGGGCAGTCAGGGGTTCTGCCTGAGCCGATTGCCCGCCCCTCTTCTGGGGTTACGTCCGTGCCCCTGTGTACGTGGTATCCACGGGTACAGTGGGGGTGTTCCGGGACCAGTGGGTGCCACAGGGGCTCGAGTGGGTTCTGGACAGAGATCGCTGTGTTGTAATTTGAAACGATTGACTGTAAATAGTGTGAACCGTGGAATATGGTAGTGTTGTAATTATGTGTTGCTGTAATCACTGAGTAAACCTCCTTTGGAAAAGGAGAAAAAAAGCCATTAAACACCAGCTAACCTGCACTCCCTGCCAGCAGAATACTGAACTAATCGCTGGTGCTGCACGGTAGTTGTGGGTGGGGTTTTGTGCAGGCAGGGTGTGTCTTGTGCTTCTCCACGCCGGGCAGTCCTGCCTGTTCCAACACTTGCACCGGGACATTTGCTGCAAGTTTGCAAATGGTAAGTTGCTGTTTGTTTTTGAAAATAGCGGGAATTAGGTGGTTCTCTCTTGTGGCTGGATGTTCCTGGCCATTGGGTTGTTCCTGATCCGGGATTTGCTCTGGGTTGGGACAACTGCAGGGAGATCAGACACCCAGTATGGGATGGGATAACCGGATTCCTAATGGAATAAGAGAAGTTCATTTGAATGCTGGTGTGTTTGTGACCTGACAAAGCCCTGGTTGGACTGTAGCAGCAGCACAGAGAGCAGTCCTAGACACGGTAGCCTGGCAACATACAACACCACGGAGACAGTATCGAAGGGAATGACCCAAATGTTACCTGGATTCTGAGAGTCAAATTATGTGGAGAGCTTTGTAGGCTAGGGTTGCATTCTTTGTGCTTCAGAATGGGTGATTTGATCGGCATTCCCAACATACCAGCAATAACTGGCAGGTAGACAAAGAAAAGTTGTTTGTGCTGTGGGCAATGTGTCAGACTGGAGATGAGTCCACAATTCGAGTGAATTCAGGGGTCATTTCAACTGACATAAGAATTCCAAGCGTTCTTCCACAAACAGCATAGTGCTAAGTCAACCGTTTTAGGAGTGAAGTTTATTAATATACTCCCATGTTCCGATAATTTTTGGCAATTATGGTAAAACTCCGAAATTCCTCTGGACTTTGGTGGTGCCACACCAGTAGATTTTCCAGGTCTATTGGATGTTATTCCTATTTCTATCCCAATGCACTTTTAATTTTCCTTCTTCAGATGTTACACAATAGTGTGATAAATTTCCAAGGAACCCTGTGAGTTTAAAGGGAGTGTGGGAAATGGGGCCCCAGAGCGTTTAAAGGGTGTGTAGGTAAGCCAAATGCTGAGCCATTGGCACTTCGGAAGAATTGGTCACTGGATTATCGGTGTTTGACAGCATTTCTTCTGCACGCCCATGAGATGTATTCAAGGGTATGTAACACTGCTCTGTTTAAAGTTCTGGGTAGGGCAGAGGAAATCCACAGACTCTATTCCACTATAATTTAGGAAGTAAAGTGCTGGTGCTGGCCTTTTATCTTTTAGTTTTGAAGATTCCAGAGAGATTAACACTCAGTGACCTTACAGTCTCACTACTACAGGCATGGGTCGAATAGGAGTAATTTGCCGAGTCTTGTTTTCTTCTGTTAGTATTTTCTCTCCAAGATAAACACTGATTATTTCTGTTCTATTTTCCCTCTAGGACTCTGTGCGTTTGAACCAATATAAGCTGAAGACTGAGATTGGCAAGGTACTACACTGGAAACTGCAGTTGCCGTTCAGTTGTTGCAAACCCATCCCAAGTCTCTGCATGAACTGGGGACCATCCCCTTCCCTATCGTCAGTGGTGCCTCTCCGTCTTCTCCCAGCGGTGGTTTTCATGGACCGAATGGGGTCCTCTCCTCGTTCAGTTTCGGAGTTGCTCAGGGTCTGAGAAGGTTGGGAGGCAGCAGGGGAAATTAAAGGCCGAACGTATAGTGTGGCACAGGAGTCCCACAGGGTCGGGTCGGGCTAGAACAATACGATCCTCTCCCTGTAGGTCATGAGTATAGCTGTGAGGTATCTACCACTGCACTAGAGTTTTCACTGCCATTTTTCACTGTCAGCGCCTCATAGACATCTCCCAGTGGGCTTACTCCTAAACCACACCACTCAGGGCACCACCAGAAGTCTGAGGAACGGCCAATCCTCGGCATACTCAAGTCCCGGCCTAAGTCCATCCTCTCCAATGTACTGGTCTTGAACAGAACTGTGGGACTCCTAGCCCTAGAACTGAAATACCAGAACATTGAATCTCTTCCTCAGCGAGGCTGGGGTTTACAATTTTCGCAGGTCCTTCCCTTCCCCCTGAAGGATATTGTTTATTTCACTGAATGACTAACCTGAGCTTGGATTTGTTGACAGGGATCCTATGGAGTCGTGAAGCTGGCCTACAATGAAAATGATGACAAGCATTATGTGAGTAAACTGGTGATGTGCTTCTGGTACTGAAGCGGAGGCTGTTGTTTGGTGACAGGCACACCTCCCCGTGAGTGGAGAGGGGGAGATACGCCACACCTTCCTCTTGCTTAAACTTCCATCTTGACCAACATTGTGGACAGGGGAATATTGTAGTGGAACCTCAGACTCTGAGGATGATGGTTACAAGTTGCCAGAGGGCTCGATACCAAATAAATAAATTCCTTAGTGTTCATTATAATTTTAAATTTAAATTTTAAATTAAATTTTATTTTAATCACCAATTTACACCAGGCATCAGATGTTAATTCTCTGAACAAAACAAACTAGTCGGGGAAGTATCTGAGCTGACAGAGTGTTTCTTCTGTGGAAATGATTTGCATGCTGAAGTTTTTGAAATCCCCAGGCAATTTATTAGAATCCTGTTTGACTATATCCTTGTGCTGTGCAAACCACATTACCGTAAACACTGTAGTTAAAAGGATTCACTAGTATAAGATGGCCCAAAAAATGCCTATTCAGTGTTGCAATAATGTCCGCAGACCAGCTATTTATTGCTGAAGCTGCTGCATCATAAGGGCTGCTTAATCTTCTGCTTCAATATCTTTTAAATCTTGCGTTCGGGCCTGGGCGCCAGAGTTAGTGGTGACGTTTCTGGAGAACAAAGAGAGCAGCCCAGAGACCTTCCAGACAATGAGTACAGGGTTGATCGCTCGATCTGAGCCACTGTGACTGATCCCTGGTGGAGAAATAACATCAGAAAGCAGGAGGAAGGGTAGCCCACTTGGCTGCTGAAGCCTGCCCCTCATCTCCTCCTCTGTGCCAGTTCCCCGTGGTTTCTAATTTCCTGATCGTTCAAACGTTTATCTACTTCTTCTTTAGTTACCCCGATGACCCAGCCTCCAAGGGACAGAGAATTCCAGGGATTCACCACCAGAAGAGCGATAGTATAGAATAGCATAGCACCGGCTTAGAGGGATATGGGCTGAACGCAGGAAATTGGGACTAGCTGGGTGGGCACCATAGTCAGCATGGACTGGTTGGGCCGAAGGGCCTGTATCTGTGCTGTATTGCTCTATGACTCTAAGAAGTTATGGTTACTGACCATGGGGGAGACCAGGTCTGTTTGCAGAGACATCGAGGTGCAAGACTGTCCCCTGCTGTACGCCCTGCTCCGTTGCACTCCTTCCCCAGTTGCTTCACCTGTTGCCTTCAGTGAGAGGGAGTGGGGTTGTCAGACCTCTGCCTGCACCCTGGCTCTAGCCTTAGCGCCGTTTGCCTTGTCCTGCGACGTGGATGGCGGCAGCGGGGTGCAGACAAGATCTCGCAGTCCCTGTGGCCTTTTCTGACCAGGATATGTTTCATCCTTTAACTGTGATCCATGTGACTCTGCACTGTTGTTTACTGTGTAGTTAGTGAATCTGTAAAGTCTGACTCCTTGACTTCATCCCTTCAGTAAGAAATTAGACGGTGTCTCAGGTAACAGCCCTCAATGGTAACAGAAATACTCTTTCTCCTCAGGCCATGAAGGTACTTTCCAAAAAGAAGCTGATGAAGCAGCAAGGATTTCCACGTGAGTTATCTTCCAGACAGCAGTCAGTTTCCATATGTAAATTCTGACACAATTTGCCTAATTCCAGGCATTTGGTTTTTTAGATAGTACCAGGACGGGTGGATGTCACACGATAGGATTGGTGGCCTTTAGGTGTCGGTGACAACAGAGGGGGTGAATTTAATCAAGAGGATAAAGGAAGTGTTTATAAGGTTTAGGAAGCTAAAATCGAATGGGGCTCTTGAAGGAAAGTCCCAAGTCATCCTACACATACATCAAAAGCAAGAGGATAGCTAGGGAGAGGGTAGGACCACTCAAGATTAAAGGAAGGAACATGTGCAGGAGGCAGAGGATGTGGGTGAGGTCCTAAATGAGCACCTTGCATCAGTATTCACCAAGGAGGACGTGGAGGATGGGGAGATTGGTGTGAAGCGTGCTAACATGCTGGAGCATTTTGAGATAAAGACAAAGGTAGTGTTGGCTTGCATCCAGTTTGCCTAACCCTGTCAGAATTTTATATGTTTCAAGCACAATTTCTCTCCTAGAAAACAATGTGGTCTTTGCCGAAGCAACTTCTGACTCTATAACTTCGAAGCACCTTGTCTTCACGTCTTCAATTATGGATCCCGGCTCTTTGCTGAGAACAGATGTCAGACTAACTGGTTTCTAGTTCCCTAGTGTTTCTCTCTCATAGAACATAGAACACTACAGCACAGTACAGGCCCTTCGGCCCACAGTGTTGTGCCGACATTTTATCCTGCTCTAAGTTCTATCTAACCCTTCCCTCCCACATAGCCCCCTATTTTTCTATCATTCATGTGTCTATCTAAGAGTCTCTTAAATGTCCCTAATGTATGTGCCCCCACAACCTCTGCCGGCAGTGTGTTCCAGGCATCCACCACTCTCTGTATAAAAAACTTACCCCTGACATCCCCCTTATACCTTCCTCCAATCACCTTAAAATTATGTCCCCCTCATGTTACTCTCCTTTCTTAAGTAGTGATGTTATATTGGCTACCTTCTAATCAGCTGACACAGTTCCAGAATCCAGGGAATTCTGGAAGATGCTGTGTCTGCAGCATTTTGTTTCAGAACTCAAGTTTACAGATGATTAGATCCAGTGGAGCTGCCAGGTTTTACATCTCTTAATATTTCTAGTTCTGTTTCGTTAATGATATTACTTACTTTAGGTTCCCCACTCTTGGTAGAAGCTTGGTTCCCAGCTCTTTCAGGCATATTTATTGTGTCTTATCCAGCGAAGACAGATTAAAAGGTAGTTGTTTAATACCTCATCTGTTTCCTTATTCCCCATTATAACATGACTGGTCTCTTCCAAAGGTCAGATATTTGCCACTACCTTCCTCTTCACATGCTGTAGATTGGAAAAACACACGGACGTCTGCTTGAGATCCCAAAGGGAATGACTGCTGGTCCCCTTGTTACAGTGAGGACATGGTCACAGGACAGGATGTGTCAGCTTCCCTGCTAGAGAGAGGATCAGAAAGTATGACTCCAGCCGTTGGAGTGTTTCCCCCCCGATGCCCAGTGACTTCAGCTTGACCAGGACTCCTTCACGCCGCACCTGGTCAAATGCTGCTTCGATGTCATGGAGACTTACATCCACCTCACCTTTGGAGGTCAGCTCTTTGGTCCAGGTTTCGATCACGGCTGTGACGGGGTCTGGACCTGAGTATCCTGGCAAAACCCAAACTGGGCATCAGTGAGCAGGTGACTGCCTTCTGTGAATTTGGGCCAAGATGGGTCATGTGCCCCGGGTGATGATGGCTGCAAGTACCAAAGTTTTGTCTTTTTCACTGACCGACTAGATTAACTGAGGAGGTGAATGTCCCTGTTGTTTACACCTGGATGGAGCAGGGGTGCAAAGCTTCCATCTGACCCACTGTCTGTGGGATTGGTGGGGTTCAGCTTTGATAGGCTCTCCCTAACAACACCACCTCACCCAAAGGTGTGGCCCCCTCGCTATCTCTGCAATAGTCCCACTTTCTCACTTGCTGTCACCTCTTTCTCGTTCTCTGTCTATCTCCTCTTTCTCTGCCATTCTCTTTCTTCCCCCACCCCCCTCTCTCTCCCTCTATTGATCTGTGCCTCTCTTTCTCACTGACTACAGAGAAGGGATATGCAGTGCTATCTCGGTCCGTTGCTTTCTCAGGAATCATCTTTAGCCTCTGTCATATCCACTTCAAAAATTCTGAGCACGTAAGAAACCCTTCCTGCCCTCCTGGACTGTGTGACGCCTCACTTGTGGGTCAACTTGTTTTGCGTTGCTCTGCTTGCCGAGCAGGTTGACATTGTGCAGTTCAACGCGCATTGTTCAAAGTTTAATCTTCACACAGCTGCCAGTCTCAGAGCTGCAGAGATGAATGTTCAGGGTCAGATTGCAGTCTCCAACATTACCGCGTTAAATACTGATCAGCGAGCTTGAAATTTAGACCAGCTCTTGTTGACAATGATCAATTAATCAACATTAACACCTGTCACAGGAACAATCATATAAAAGGCTTTGAAAGTTAATACTATCATCTCCAAATACTAGTTCCTTTCCACCATTACATAGTAGGCTGATATAAAAGGATTGGAGTGAATGGATTTGGGAAAATATATCCAACTTTGTAAACTCTCTCTGTCTCTCTCTGTCCCTCTCTTTCTTTCCCCTTTCTGTGTCCCTCTCTCTTTCTGCTTCTCTCTTTCTCTAATCCTGTCTCTGTCTGTCTGTCTCTCACTCTCTCTGTCTCTGTCTGTGTGTCTCTCTGTGTGTCTGTGTGTCTCTCTCTGTCTGTGTGTCTCTGTCTGTGTGTCTCTGTCTGTCTGTCTGTCTCTCACTCTCTCTCTGTCTGTGTCTCTGTCTGTCTGTCTCTCACTCTCTCTCTGTCTGTGTGTCTCTCTGTGTGTGTCTCTCTGTGTGTCTGTGTGTCTCTCTCTGTCTGTGTGTCTCTCTGTCTGTGTGTTTCTCTCTGTGTGTCTGTGTGTCTCTCTCTCTGTGCAGTAGGTCCCACAGTGGGGACAACTCAAAGACCAAGGAACAGAGGCATACCCAGCCATTCTGTAAGGAGGTCGGCCTAGGGCACAGAGAGCGAAGTGGTGCCTTGGGTGGTGGTGCAGAAAAGGTGAAACTGAGTTGAAAAATCATTCGGAAACAAAAGCCAGGCAGAGTGAAAGAAGGGTGCTGGTTGGACACCTCCTGCTCCCAACCCAGGCTCTCATCCAGCATTGGGATACGTACCCATCCCTGGCACCAGGTCAACATGACCCTTTCTAATGTTGCCAGCTGGGTTCGGTTCAAAGTGAAGTGAGATGCTGCAGGTTTAAATAAATTTTGGAAATATCTGGGATCACTTGGCATCCTGGTCTAATTGGACTGGTCCCCACCTGTGGCCTGGTGGGACAATTAAGGGAATAAGGAATATACAGTCAGCCTGTGTTACCCAGAAGCAAGCTAGGTTACAGTTAGCCCATAGGGTCCCAGCCTGTGCAATGATGACTCCTTTGACCACTGTAAAATTCCACAGGGTCTGACCTTGCTGTTCCTTCCTCTCTGAACGCTTGGGCACAAAGGTCTGCGATGGTCTCCGCTCACACGGTCTCTTGGAGGTGGGGGGTTGGATGGTCGGTAGGGGAGTGTGTGGAGTTGGGACTGTGATCAGACTGACCTCGGAGATGACCCTTTGCCTCTACTTCTGCTGTAACAGTCACAAGGTGTTCAGGCACCAGAAACTGGTTTAAGTTGGGCCTCACTCAGAGTCACCATTGTGACGAGCAGGCCACTGTAACTCATTGTTTATTCACTTGCAAGATGAGGGCATCGCTGGCCAGGCTGCAGTTATTGCCCATTCCACAATGCCCTTGGACTAGTTGAGTGCAGAGGACATTTAAGTGGCATCCATTCTGAAGTGGCCCTGGAGTCACGTGTGGGTCAGGAAGGGTAAGGAGGGCAGGTTGGCTCTGTCAGTTGGAGGCAGGGGGTTGTTTCAGCAGTTCACTGGTTTTATGGTCAGCGGGACTGATCGTAATTTTTATTCCAGATTCATTTACTTAATGGAATGAAGATTCCCTAGGGGTGGGATTTGAACTCATACACTGAGCCGTCTGGATTACTGATCCAGAGATGTACCCATAATGCCACTATGTACCCCTCCAATCCCATTCCCTGAGCCGGGCAGGTTGGTGAGGGTTGAGGTTAAGGCCACTTGGGGTTGTGGAGATCCAAGTTCCCCGAGGAGCCCAGAGGGGCAATTCTGTGCCACCAGTCAGTCCCACAGGAGAACCTGCAGGAGATCAGAACTCCTTACCTTCCAGGCCCGCTCTGCTTCTTGGAGCTTGTTGACCTTGGCCAGGTTGACATGGCAGCTTGATGGATGGTGGAGAGGGCTCCTTGGGCTGAATGGCCTTTTGCAGCTCCTAGTTCAAGTGCGCCGCGGTGGTAAACTGGCCCAGAGCTTAGGATTGTCCCATCACAGCCAGTTAATGGATATTAATGAGGTTCCTACCAGTCGGGAGTGAAGTACCAACGGTCGTGAGCACAGTGCCCTGGCAGAGGCAGGCCTCCGACTCCATTCCATCTTCCACGCAGTCCATTCCAGGGATCGGCAGTTAAAGTCGACCCTTTGCTCCAGAGCTCCAGCTGAGCTCCATTGCCCTCAGCTGGTTTCTGCCGTCAGGCTCTGGCAGAGGTGGGGTCTGGGGGAGAGGCATGCCACAGTGCTAATGGCCCAGTCTGCCATGGATCACTGTGGCCTCCCGAGGACATTGCTCCCCTCCAGTATGAGGGGCAGGCCAGGTTGTGAAGGGCTAGGTGTTCTGGGTGGTCGGGAAGATTGTCAAGTCGAGTGGAGTTTATTGTCATGTGCACAAGTACGGTGAGGTACAGGTACAGTGAAAAACTTGTAGCAGCATCACAGGCAACACACAGAACATAACTTATACATAAATTATACAGGACAGTGAAGAGAAAGAAAAAAAAGACACAATCAGAGACAAATCCATGGTAGCGCAAGTGTAGAGTTAGGGTTGTGCAGGTTAGTTCAAGAACCTGATGGTTGAAGGGAACTAGCTGTTCCTGGACTTGGTGGGGTGGGACTTCAGGCTTCTGTACCTCCTGCCTGACAGTAACAGCTAGAGGAGGGCGTGACCCGGATGGTGGGGATCATTGATGATAGGTGCCGCCTTCTTGAGGCAGCGCCTCCTGTAGATGTTGTCAGTGGTGGGGACTCTCTGACCTTATTCTCATTCACAGAGTAACTACGTCATTAGTTTGTAAACCTGCTGATGGTGAGGCACACCAGGCCGGATGGCATCTGGAGAGGAGTGCTGCGTTATCACTGCTGACGGTGGGGAAGTCACTGTATATTTGAATTAAATAGGAAAAGTATAACTTATCCCTCAGCCTATCAGGATAAGATGAGATATCTTCATTAGTCACATGTACATTGAAACACACAGTGAAATGCATCTTTTGTGTAGAGTGTTCTGGGGGCAGCCCGCAAGTGTCACCACGCTTCCGGCGCCAACATAGCACGCCCACGACTTCCTAACCCGTACATCTCTGGAATGTGGGAGGAAACCGGAGCACCCGGAGGAAACCCACGCAGACACGGGGAGAACATACAAATTCCTTACGGACAGCGGCCGGAATTGAACCCGGGTCACTGGCCCTGTAATAGCGTTATGCTAACCGCTACAATGAAGCAGCTTCTTTGGCCTGTGCTAAAACAGCAATGCAATGAGTCCTTTAGACTGGTCCCATCGCTTTATGCAACGATGAATCGCCAGCTGTTTTACTGGGCATGAGTTTTACCTGCAGAAGAATTCGCTGTAAGGTCATTGCCTTTATTGAAATGATGCCTCTGGATTCCAGGTCGCCCCCCACCCCGGGGATCGAAGCCCCCATCTGGAGAGCAGCCCAAGGCTCCAGCACCCCTGGAGAGGGTCTACCAGGAGATAGCCATCCTGAAGAAACTTGACCACCCCAACATTGTGAAGCTGGTGGAGGTGAGTTGGTCCGTTGTTGACCTGCTGGCAATATCTGTATTTCATGCTAGACTCAGGCTGTGGTTGAACCAGATACAGTTGGATGGTAATCAATTTATGTTTTTCTGACGTGATTTCCGCTTAACTGGGGATTGGTGATCAGGTGATCAAGCTCTCTCTTCTTCCCCCCCCCCCCCCCACCCGAGGAAGATCATTGAATTTCCCTGTGGGTGAACTCCCATCAAGTACATCCCCCTCCCCCAGCTGCCATTCCCTTTGAGCCATTCCCCAAGGAGCTGTGTGACCCCCACTGCTTTCTATTAAGCCATCCGATCACGCTATTTAATCCACCAGGCTTACGCTCCCTGCCAGCTTTGTCACTGGCACAGGGACAACCTGGGGGAAGCTCCTGAGCACATGATCTCCGGTCCCTGGAGTCCGTCCTGTCGCTCAGCCTGAACCAAGGGCTCACTTCCCTCCGGACCCTCGCCCTGATCGAGGATATTCCACAACAGCAGCGGTCCAGTTAAGGTAAATCTTCAGGTTAATGAGACAGAGTGTAAGATCTTGTGTCCAAAACTGTAGTCACAGTCATGCATTTTAATTTATATGGATTTTAAGACAACTTAATATCACCTGAAACACTGGACACAGAAGGCCGGGGACTGAGTGTTGGAACATGGGGTTACTGTTAGCTAGCATGGACACAATGGGCCAAAGGGCCTGTTTCTGTGTTGTATGACTCTGACTCTACTGCTGAGCACAGGATTCAAGCTGCACACCCAGTGACTGATTACAATAATGTTTGATTTATGAATTTTCATCAATACGCCCTTGACTCTTCAGATATGTGTCCTCAATTTATGAAGCTATTTTTTGCTACAACAAATATCACAGCCCTCCCCGTCCATAGAAATATACTGTACCAAAACATCCAAAATACATTTGGCCTAGCCTTTCTGGTTTCCCAGAGTTTACAACCATGTTGTAAATTGAGGAACTGCTGTAATCTTTTACTTGTCCTTCATTCCCAAGGAGGTGGCCAATATAGTGATCGTTCCTTTCCGGGAGAGGTGAGGGTGCAGTCCGTGCGGGGAGTGGGATCGGCCTATCGGCTGGAAGTGGCATCCTGCTGCTTCTGACCTCCTGTGCCAGCCTCAGCCGCTGAGCTCCTGTGCCAGCCTCAGCCGCTGAGCCCCTGTGCCAGCCTCAGCCGCTGACCTCCTGTGCCAGCCTCAGCCGCTGAGCTCCTGTGCCAGCCTCAGCCGCTGAGCCCCTGTGCCAGCCTCAGCCGCTGACCTCCTGTGCCAGCCTCAGCCGCTGAGCTCCTGTGCCAGCCTCAGCCGCTGACCTCCTGTGCCAGCCTCAGCCGCTGAGCTCCTGTGCCAGCCTCAGCCGCTGACCTGCTGTGCCAGCCTCAGCCGCTGAGCTCCTGTGCCAGCCTCAGACTCTGACCTCCTGTGCCAGCCTCAGCCGCTGAGCTCCTGTGCCAGCCTCAGACTCTGACCTGCTGTGCCAGCCTCAGCCGCTGAGCTCCTGTGCCAGCCTCAGACTCTGACCTCCTGTGCCAGCCTCAGACTCTGACCTCCTGTGCCAGCCTCAGCCGCTGAGCTCCTGTGCCAGCCTCAGACTCTGACCTCCTGTGCCAGCCTCAGCCGCTGAGCTCCTGTGCCAGCCTCAGACTCTGACCTGCTGTGCCAGCCTCAGCCGCTGAGCTCCTGTGCCAGCCTCAGACTCTGACCTGCTGTGCCAGCCTCAGCCGCTGAGCTCCTGTGCCAGCCTCAGACTCTGACCTCCTGTGCCAGCCTCAGCTGCTGACCTCCTGTGCCAGCCTCAGACTCTGACCTCCTGTCTGTTATGAGCCTGAGACCTGCTCTGTAGCCCTGTGTGTGCTGTGGGAGGAGACAGGCAGGGCAGTTACCCCCGTGCCCCTGGCTGGTGTTAATTCCTCCTCAGTCAACAGCAATAAGGAACTCAGTGTTGTTCATGGGACAACAAACAATCTGCTGGAGGAGCTCGGCGGGTCGAGCAGCATCTGTGGGGGGAGAGAGGAATTGTCAACGTTTCGGGTCGAAACCCTGCATCGGGACCGAGAGTGGGGAGGGGAGACCAGGGGTCTAAAGAGGAGAGGGGGAGGGGTGAGACGGGGGCCGGGGGTTATCGGTGGGCCGAGGCGGGGTGAAGGATGACGGGCGGATGGAGCCGGGGGGAGGGGGTGGGGTTGCCGAAGGTGTTGATGGGAGCTTGCTGTGCACAATTTGTTTGCCACAATTCCTACGTTGCAATAATTCAACAAACCCTCAGTGTATCAGGACCTCCTGAGGATGTGAAAGGTGCTATAGAGATACAGGACTTTCATGTGAATTCCCTCTCTCTTGTATTTCAGGTTCTGGATGACCCCTCTGAAGATAATCTTCACATGGGTAGGTGACTGGCTAACTCAGAGTGGAGGGCAATACTAAGGTGGTATTTACTCAGTCTGAGCCATGCTGTACTGATTGGTGTTTGTCAATCTGTTGGACATTAATGGAGCTTGCTTCCTTCGTCTCAGCCTCCTGTGAGACAGTTTCGTTCTGCCGAGCCCCATAGCTCAGTTTCCTCTCAATCGACCGATGATCCTTCACCCTCTCTGCTGAGGTTACCTCTCTGTCTCTGTGTTCAGGCCTGTGGTGGGTGGGAAGAGAGGTGATCATTACCTGCCCCTCCCCTCGAACAGGAGGCTCATCTCCCCTACCTCTGTAGGTGGGAGAGCAGACAGGACCAAGGTGTTGGCACCCCAGCTTCTCCGTGCAGTGATGGAAGATCTGCCAGTGGTCTTACGGGAAAATCACCGCACGGTGAGCCACCCCCCCGCCTGTTCACCCTCGTCTGCCGTCCTTGGTGTCGGCCACACTCTCGCGTCATGGGTCCATGCTCCAGTGCAAGGGGACCCAGGCCAAATCGCGAATGCAAAACGGAGGGAGTTCTATGCTGTCTGAGGTGCCGTATCTCAGTCTGCAGTCCCCTCTGATCTCTCAGGTGCACAGGAAAGACTCTTATCGCTCAGTGGGAGAAACACCATGGGAGTTCCCACTGAGGCTCTGCCAATATTCAGACCTCACCAAAACATGGAGATTGAAGATCTGGTTCTTATCACATTGATTGTAGGCAGAGAGTCTTTTCCAGTCTGGTTCTCCCTTAAAGTTTGACTGTGAACCACATAACTTTACTCAGGTTGTGTGTTACAGCTTCTACAAAACAATCACTTCACAAATCACTGAAACTATTCTGCTCTCAAATCACTTCAGCTGTTCCACTTAGATCCCCAGCGTTGCTGATAGTTACTGTGTATGTTCATTCCGAGCAAAACGTACTTCTTGGGTGAACTAACTCGACGGATTCCTCCTCTAGCTGCAGCCTCTGCTTCTTCTTCCTGCTCTTCATCCCTGCAATTAGCCACATGATCTGAATGGCTGCTGAGGCCGCGCTCTCCTCACTGACTGCCCATCTGCTCTGTATTTCCTCGGTGTCATCCAGTTGTGTGGGCCCAGGCGGCCAGCTCCCAATGTGGACAGCTTATTTTAGATAATAAGGGTTTATCAGTCTGCTGCTCCCATGTGAATTGTAAATGGTCCTCCAGCAGATCAGCGAGGCTTTTTGAGCTGCACTTTTTAAGCCAGTATAATTTCTTCTGTTTAACCACTTGGGAATTTGAAGGATTATCCACAATCCTGCCTCAAATGCCTTCTGTTGCTATCAACCTTAGACAGTTCCAGCCTGTTACCTGAGTAAACCCTCATATGCAGCCTCTGGTCAGCAAGGAGGGAATCTCACGTGTCTTACCTAATTTTTCATGTACTCCAATATAAATCAGTCTTCATGTATAGTTAGCAGAAAATTAAAATTACTTACATTGGCCATTCTTCTTAAGATTTATAAGTTTAAGAGTTCCAGCACATTTAGTTCCCTGAAAGTGGAGTCACAGGTAGACAGGGTGGTGAAGAAGGCTTTTGGCACACTGGCCTTCATAAGTTGGGGCATTGAATACAAGAAAGGTGATGTCTTGGTGCAATTGTACAGGACGTTGGTGAGGCCGCGCTTGGAGTATTGTGTTCAGTTTTGGTCACCCTGTTATAGGAAAGATGTTATTAAACTGAAAAGAGTACAGAAAAGATTTACAAGAATGTTGCCAGGACTTTAGGGACTGAGTTATAGGGAGAGTTTGGACAGTCCTGCCACTTTTTTCATTGGGTGTCGGAGACTGAGAATTGATCTTATAGAGGTGTATAAAATGATGAGGGGCTTAGACAGGGAGAATGCACTCAGTCTTTTTCCCAGGGTTGGGAAAGAGTTGGGATGTCATGTTACAAATGTATAAGTCATTGGTGAGACCACACTTGGAATATTGTGCGCAGTTCTGGCCGCCCAGCTCTAGGAAGGATGTCATTAAGCTGGAAAAGGTGTGGGAAAGATTCACCAGGATGTTGCTGGATCTGGAGGGCTTGAGTTATGAGGAGAGACTGGATAGGCTGGGACTGTTTGCCCTGGAACGTGGGAGACTGAGAAGTGACCTTGAAGAGGTGTATTGGTATTGGTATTGGTTTATTATTGTCACTTGTACCGAGGTACAGTGAAAAACTGGTCTTGCAAACCGCTCGTACAGGTCAATTCATTACACAGTGCAGTTACATTGAGTTAGTACAGAGTGCATTGAGGTAGTACAGGTAAAATCATAAGGGGCATAGATGAGGTGGATACTCACAGTTTTTTTCCCAGGGTAGAGAAGTCTAAAATTAGAGGGTTAGGTTTAAGGTGAGAGGGGAAAGATTTCAAAGGCACTCGAGGGGCAAGTTTTTCACGCAGAGGGTGGTGGGTATATGGAACAAGCTGCCAGAGGAAGTGGTAGTAGCGGGTACAATTACAATGCTTAAAAGACGTTTAGCCAGGAACATGGATAGGAGAGGTTTAGAGGGAGATGGGCCAAATGCAAACAAATGGGACTAGCACAGGTAGGCAACTTGGTCAGCATGGACGAGTTGGGCCCAAGGGCTTGTTTCCGTGCTGTGTAACTCTATAACTCTGTGACTAAGTAATCAAAAAATTTAACACAGATTTATATTTTTCTTCACCTCAGTGGCATTTCTATAGTGTTAATCTGTTTATCAGTGCAGGAATATGGTCCTCTGCCTCAGGACCAGAGATTTTGTCCGCTCCTTCCTCTGTTGAGGCAGGTGCTCTCAGCTCAACCAACGACGGGTCTCCCACTGCGCTACCCTGGGTCCGTACTGCCCGTGTGACCCACTGGACCGCCTCGTTAGTGCAGCGGGGGTCACACCGGGGTCTGCTGCTGTATTTTCCCCAACATGATTTTTCTTCAGCTTTTGGCATTGCCTGATAAACCCCTGCCTCCCTCTGCCGTGACAGGAGAGGTCACCTTTCACCTGACCCTCGGGCTTTCCCTTCAGCCTCCCACTGTTGTTGTATGGTCTTTGTTTCCCATTCGGATGCATCGTCTTGCCTCAAACACTTTCCCTTCCAGATTCTGTGGGCTTGCGATGTGGGAGGGAACCGGAGCACTCCCCCCATCCCTCCACCACCCCCCACACCAGCTCCATCCTCAGACAGGGTCACACCACAATACTCCGTCAGCAACCGGGGTTGTGGGCAAGGACTGGGTGCAGGCGGTAGTGAGGGGAGGGATGGGAGAGTCCTCACAGGGGGCGGAGGAACCTGTACAAGCTGCTGAAGGAGACCGGCCACTGATACCAGGGAGGAGTCTGTAAAGGCAGGAGCGCCCTCCGAGTGCCTGCCCCCTCGGGAGCCATGACCCGCAGCAAATGCCCCTCCCGGGGGGTGAACGCGAGAGTCACACTGACCAGAGAGCGGAGGTTTCCACTTCACTGGGGGAGGTGTTTGGGAGCCTGTAGTGGGCAGAAGGGTCACCTGTGGATCTGCCGGCAAGGTCCCCGGGAGTGAGGGAGCCTGACTCTGACTCTGAGAGCAGTGTACTGAAAGCTTTCAGAGGTTACAGGTGTGAGTGAGGACTCTCTTGTGTAATGGAGCCTGTATTGCCATTGTTTTTACCAGAGGGGACTCACTGCGATGCTCAGGTGGATCAGGAGGTGGGTATCACCTCTCTCTGAGGCGCCCTTCTCCTGTTCTTTCTCACCCGATTAGCACAGAACCATTTTTCCACCCGCAAATTTCTTCTGGCATTTCTGATCTCTAAGCCTTGAGGAAGAACTGACTGAAACGGACCATGGGAGGGTGAGAGGAGGCACGTTTACGTCCCCTGTTTGGGTCAGTCTTGGTGTCTTGCAGCACTCCATTTATGACGGCAGGGGAGGGGTACCTGACCCCTCAGTACAAAGGGTGCCCTCAGCATTAGTACAAGCTGTGAGTGAACAGCACCAACCATTACTTGGAAGCCGTTACTTTTTGGGTGTTGCTCAGCTCAATACCAGATGTACCAGGGTACGTAAAAATATTGCATCACTATTAACAACTGGCATTAACTCTTCCAGAAACATGCACTAAACAATTTAAACATGCACTAATCTATCTATTGTTGTACACAATTTGTACAACAATAGATAGGTAGATATCTTTATTGGTCACATGTACATTGAAACACACAGTGAAATGCATCTTTTTGTGTAGAGTGTTCTGGGGGCAGCCCGCAAGTGTCGCCATGCTTCCGGCGCCAACATAGCATGCCCACAACTTCCTAACCCGTATGGCTTTGGAATGTGGGAGGAAACCGGAGCACCTGGAGGAAACCCACGCAGTCACAGGGAGAACGTACAAAGTCCTTACAGACGGTGGCTGGATTTGAACCTGGGTTGCTGGTGCTGTGATAGTGTTACGCTAACCGCTACACTACCGTGTCTGCACCTAGTTTTCCAGTGTTACCACAGATCTGCACCGAAGCTTCTACAATATGCTTCAATTTTCAGGCTTGCCACCAGAGAAAGCAAAAACAAGATAATGAGAATGCTTGAACAAATTCTATACTAAATGATTTAAAGTGGAATAGATTAAATTATTTAGAACTAAATTTGTTCCATTATTAATTCAGAATATAATTGTCATATTTCTGTTTGATTTTTTTATATTCATGTCCATTTTCTTTCTTTTCCTTGTGCTTACAGTGTTTGAGCTCATGAGCAAAGGGTGAGTTCTGTGGTAAATCATTAATAAATGCTGCCTTTTCACAATGCTGGATGTTGTCGAGGTTCTAACCCCTTCTCTCGTTCTTTCCTTCTTTCCCACTGTTTAGTCCTGTGATGGAGGTGCCAACTGATAACCCATTCTCGGAGAAGCAGGCACATTTCTACTTCAGAGATATCATCTTGGGCATTGAATATTGTGAGTGCTAAACACCACATTCCCATAGCAACTGCCTTACTGCATAGTGATCATACTTGATATTAATCACCCGTGCAGGGCCTTCTGATGTTTTATCCCAATGATCATCTTGAAAAAAGTGTTTTCTACTCAAAGTATCAATGTAACTTTTAGCTCTTCTACCCAACAATTATTATACAATTTAAAACTGTATGACTTTTTCCCAAAATGCTAAATAAGGGCAGAAAAAGTCTCCATCAGAAATGTTTCAAAGTCATGTTTAAAATGGTTCATTTTGTGACCATTTCCATGTCAAGTAAAGCCAGTGAGGAAATTTAACTGGCTGCTTGGTGTTGGGAGTCACGCTTGTGACTCCAGTGAGACAGGACCACGGGAAGTGACCCCATTCTTCATGCAATGCTTCTTACTCACTTGGCTACTCTTTCCCTCACCCTCAATGGCACTGTACCAGCTCTCCAACCCGAGCTTCAACCCACACCCTGACCCCTCCATCTGTGCCCCTCTCCCCTCAACCTGAACCTCACACCTCTTCCCCTCAATCCACATTCCACTCCCATTTTCCCATGATCTCTCACTCTCCGTATCCCTGTATGGAATGTCCCACATCAGCTGCCCAGCAGAAGTATCGGAGAGAGGCCCCATTGCCACATCCTTGTCATGACGTGACTGAAGTTAGCCCAGTCACCCAGAGTCATGGGCCGTCATGGGATTATACAGCACGGACAACTGCCCCTTTGGCCTGAGCCTGCACTGACCGTCGACCATTTGTCCAAATGAATCCCATTTTATTCCCCCCATGATCCTGTTAACTGCCCCGTCTCAGATTACACCAACCGCCTATACTTGGAACAACTGACAGTGACCAGATAACTGACTTTGGGATGTGGGGGGAAAACGGAGCACCTGGGGGAAAACCCACGCTATCACAGGGAGAACGGGCAAACTCCACACAGACAGCACGGGAAACCAGACTGAACCCGGGTCTCTAGAGCTGGGAGGCTGCGACTTGACTGCCTCTTCCACTGTGCTGCCCCAGATCACTGGATAAACTGACCATAAGTGCGGCTTAGGCTTCTCTCATGAGTCAGTGTGAGGTGTAACCAAAACTGGGCCTCGGTTTATTATTAATGTCAGTGTGTTAGCAATTTCACCTTTCACTTTCCCTAGTGCATTACCAGAGGATCATCCACCGCGATATCAAACCGTCAAACCTGCTGCTGGGAGACAACGGCCACATCAAAATTGCCGACTTTGGAGTCAGCAACCAGTTTGAGGGGAACGATGCCTTGCTGTCCAGCACAGCTGGGACCCCGGCATTCATGGCACCGGAGACGCTGTCCGAGACCAGGAAGAGCTTTCACGGGAAGGTAGGTGGAAGTTGGCGTCCCTGGTAAATGGATGGAAGTTCCTGACGCAAGGTAACCAGCTGAGCCTCGTTCAACGTTCTCAACTGTCAGCCTCGGTGCTCCGAGTGGCTCTGACCTCTGGTCTGGCAGTGCTTCCAATGTGAACTCCTCATCCTGAGTTCAAAAGAAATCAAGCACTCACTGTCTCTGTAACCCCCTCCGGCCCCTACACCCCTCCCGATCTTTGTAACCCCCTCCAGCCCCTACAGCCTCCCTATATCTGTGACCCCCTCCGGCCCCTACACCCCTCCCGATCTTTGTAACCCCCTCTGGCCCCTACACCCCTCCTGATCTTTGTAACCCCCTCTGGCCCCTACACCCCTCCCTGTCTCTGTAACCCCCTCCGGTCCCCACACCCTCCCTATATCTGTGACCCCCTCCGGCCCCTACACACTTCCCTGTCTCTGTAACCCTCTCCGGCCCCTACACCCCTCCCTGTCTCTGTAACCCCATCTGGCCCCCACACCCCTCCCCGTCTCTGTAACCCCCTCTGGCCCCTACACCCCTCCCTGTCTCTGTAACCCCCTCCGGTCCCCACACCCTCCCTGTCTCTGTAACCCCCTCTGGCCCCTACACCCCTCCCTGTCTCTGTAACCCCCTCCGGTCCCCACACCCTCCCTATATCTGTGACCCCCCTCCGGCCCCTACACACTTCCCTGTCTCTGTAACCCTCTCCGGCCCCTACACCCCTCCCTGTCTCTGTAACCCCATCTGGCCCCCACACCCCTCCCCGTCTCTGTAACCCCCTCTGGCCCCTACACCCCTCCCTGTCTCTGTAACCCCCTCCGGTCCCCACACCCTCCCTGTCTCTGTAGCCCCCTCCGGCCCCTACACCCCTCGCTATCTCTGTAACCCCCTCTGGCCCCTACACCCCTCGCTATCTCTGTAACCCCCTCTGGCCCCTACACCCTCCCTGAACTGATGTGGAAGTAGGTAGACAGTGTGGGGGGGAGGTTATTCAGTGCGGCCAGTGCATGGTGCTGGCTCACCATAAGGTTATTCATCCCAAAGGCATTGCACATGATCTCGGTATCATTAGCTCACTTCCTCAGTGTATGATCGAAGCAGTTGATGAGTCCCAGGAACAGGGCGCATATGGGAGGGGATCTGGGTTGGACTGATGAAAATCTTGAGCGTGGGAGGAGAAAAGAAAAGAAGCTGGATAATGTTTGTTGGGTTGCGAGATATTTGTGGCTGTCAGCTCTTTCTTAAATCAATTTCTTTATCAACTCCCTCCTGGGGGTTGACGATTGCCGTGTGTGTAGTGTGATGGTAAGTTGATAAATCGGTTTATTATTGTCACTTGTACCGACGTACAGTGGAAAACTTTGTTTTGCATGCCATCCATACAGATCATTTCATCACATCAGTACATCGAGGTAGTACAAGGGAAAAATAATAACAGACTGCAGAATATAGTGTTACAGAGAAAGCACTGTGCAGGCAGATAATAAGGTGCAAGGCTTTGACGAGGTAGATTGTGAGGTCTACAGTTCACCTTATTGCACAAGAGGTCAGTTCAGTAGTCTTATAACAGTGGGATAGAAGCTGTCCTTGAGCCTGGTGGTACGTGCTTTCAGGCTTTTGTATCTTCTGGAGGGGGGGAGAAGAGAGAATGTCCGGGGTGGGTGGGGTGTTTGATTATGCTGGCTGCTTTACCGAGGCAGCGAGAAGTGTAGACAGAGTCCATGGAGAGGAGGCTGGTTTCTGTGATGCGCTGGGCTGTGTCCACAGCTTTGTGTGGTTTCTTGGGGTCCTGGGCAGAGCAGATGCCATACCGAGCTGTGGTGCTTCCGAATAGGATGCTTTCTGTGGTGCATCGATAAAAATTGGTGAGGGTCAACTGGGACATGCTGAATTTCTTTAGCCTCTGAGGAAGTAGAGGCACCGGTGAGCTTTCTTGGCCATGGCATCTACGTGGTTGGACCAGGACAGGCTATTGGTGATGTTCACTCCTAGGAACTTGAAGCTCTCAACCCTCTCCACCTTAATACCATTAATACATACTCCGCCACACTTCCTGAAGTCAACGACCAGCTCTTTTGTTTTACTGAATTGGTTTGGTTTGGTGTGGTTTGGTTAAAGGGTTAGATTCCCAATCTGATGGGTCTAGGCCTAACTCTGGGCCTAGACTGGAGGCTGTGGCTTGGATTTGTGTCTCTCTGGCTGGGTTTTGAGTGGATATTCCGCATTAGTTTACTTTTCCAGGTTGGTGTCTTTATGAATGAGTAGTTGGGGTTGGTAGGAAGGCATGGTAAGCAGAAGTGTGTGCAGTGGGAGGTTGGAGGTTGCAGAGAAAGGGGAGGGGTTGGTGGGACTAGTATGTGAGGATAGAGGCAACTGTGGGAGCACGTTTACTGTCGGTAACATCGTCAACTTGTTCATGTTGTTTTTCAGGCATTGGATGTCTGGGCTATTGGAGTAACATTGTACTGCCTGGTCTTCGGTAAGGTAGGTGAAGAACTCACAGCTACAGGATAAACTTGGTGGCAATACAGCAGAGTTAGGCTGTGAGTCAGTCACTCCTTTCCACTCTTGGCTGTTGTGGAATCTTGTACGTGTGAATTCTCTCTGACTGTACCGGCATCACCTCTTGAACCAAAGCGGGAATTGGCGCCGTTCTGTCGAAGATTCTGCTCAGGTTGCAAAACCGGCAGGCAAACTTCGACTGTTAAACTGGCAGCGGGGGGTGATAATGAGGGAGGAAGGTACCAGCCAACTGGTGAAGTGGGCAAAATAGTGGCAAATGGGAATTATCCAGAGAAATGTGAGATGATGTTTTGGGGAGGGAATACGGGGTACGTGGTAAGTTCTAAGAAGAGGGGACATTGAGTGCGTTTCTACAGATCGTTAACAGTGACCAGGACACGTGGAAAGAGTGGTTCAGGAGCAGAAGGGATACTTGCCTTTACTGGCTGAAGCACAGAAGGCCAGGTTGGGAGGTTGTGCCCTTGTTAGGCCACAGTGAAAGCGCTGCGAATGGTTCTGGTCACCACTCCACGGGACGGATGTGAACAGTGGGAGAGAGGGTACAGAGGGGTTTATAAGAATGTTGCCAGACTGAGGAGACACAGTTATGAGGAGAGATGGATGAAGCTGGGGTTGTTTTCTTTGGCACAAAGGAGAGTGAGGCGAGACTTGACTAAGTCCGGTGATGTCTCTGGTATGGACAGAGTCGGGTGGTCAAAACTACAAGATACCGGCCCTCCCCAGGTTACAGACACCCAATTTATAGACACATAAGTGTTTGGGAGACCGGCGGGGTGGATAGGGATGGATTTTCTGACTGGGAATGGGGCATTTCCGCATTCCTTCTCTCCCCCCTCTCCCCACCCCCCGAGCCACCACTATGGGGGGCTGGGTGGAGCCGAGCAGAGCTGGGAACTCACGGAGTCAGTGAGGCCGGCTGGCGGCCGCTCCCCCGTCACATCCTCCCCCACACACACTGTTGTTCACCTCCGACTGACGGACAGTTCTCAGGAACCGAATCCTGTCGTAACCCAGGAACTGCCTGTAAGTTAATGTCTAATATGGGAGGGGGAGTGAGTTTGCAATGTTTTTAAAATTTGATTCATACTGAAGGGCTTTCAAGACACGAGCCCCGATGACAGCTGAGTCTCCAGCAATTAGTTGCCAGTGGATAATGCTGCTAAACAACCTGGAAAGACCTGCCTACATCTTAATTAAGGAAACAGTGATTGATTTCCCCTTGTTTGTTTGCAATATAAACTAGGTTAGTAAATTCTAGCTCTGGCGACTTCACTCCCACGACTGCAAACACCCCAGTACAGGTTGAGATAATGTCTGTTGTATGTGCATGGCTGTCGGAAGTGGTTTGTATGGTCAGCCAGGGCCTTCCCTCAGCCCTGTGTACCACACTGCTCCTGTGTCACTCAAGCTTCATTCCTCCTCTGCCTTGGCTGGCGTTTGCTGCTCCTTGTCCCACAACGCGTTACCCCGAGCGGCAGTGTTACCCCTGTGGGGGACTGATGGAGGGCAGGAGGCTCCCAGCTCACCCTGAGACTGGAGCTGTCGGCCCACTGCAGACACTGTGGAGAATTGCTGGGGACTCCTGCTCCCATTCTGCAGTCCAACCCAGCGGCATGGCCGGTGTCCTGGAGTTATGATAGACATCTTTATTAGTCACATGTACATCGAAACACACAGTGAAATGCATCTTTTGCGTAGTGTGCTGGGGGCAGCCCGCAAGTGTCGCCACGCTTCCGGCGCCAACATAGCATGCCCACAACTTCCTAACCTGTACACCTTTGGAATGTGGGAGGAAACCGGAGCACCTGGAGGAAACCCACGCAGACACGGGGAGAACGTACAAACTCCTTACAGACAGCGGCCGGATTTGAACCCGGGTCGCTGGCGCTGTAAAGCGTTACGCTAACCGCTACACTACTGTGCCTGCCCAATGTGTAAATAGGGTGTGACCACTTACTGTGCTCTTTATTCTGAGTAAGCCCAAGTACTTTGTGCCCAATGGAACACTGGACCACGAGAAGTAACACAGCTCTGTGCCCTTTCCGCAGTGTCCGTTCATGGATGACTACATCCTGGCACTCCACACCAAAATCAGAAACCGGCCTGTGGAGTTCCCTGAGAGGTAAGCGGAGGAAGGCAGGATTAGTAGCCGTGTGTTCGATCCGCCCTTCACAGGTGGGCAACTCCCTGCTCTGCCCGTGGTGTGGAACTTCACTGAGAACCCGGGGGCCCAAAGATGGAGCCAGTTTGGGAACACACAGGCCCTTCGGCCCACCGTGTCTGTGCTGACCATGATGCCAAGTTAAACTGATCCCATCTGCCTGCACACGGTCTGTATCCCTCCATCCCCTTCCCGTTCATGTGTTTGTTTGCATCCTTCTTAAACATTGCTATTGTATCTGCCTCCACCGGCTCCCCTGGCGGCCCATCCCAGGCACCCACCGCTCTCTGTGTAAAAAACCTGCCTCAGAAATCTTTAAACTTTCCTCGTCTCACCTTAGACCTATGCCCTCAAATATTTGGCATTTCCACCCTGGGAAAATGATTCTGTCTACCTCTGGGAGTATCTGTACCTGAAGTAACTGTGGTATGATATCTACATAACAAAACAGCATGTGGTAGCATGTTGGTGTCCATCCAAAGTAATCACTAAAGAGGCAACAGGGGGTGTCGGCTTTTGCCTCAGAGGGATTACCATTGAAAGGTGATGAAGGAAGTCAGTCTCAGGGCCCAGTACTGACAGCATAAGTTGATTTAACTCCCTTCTGTCAGAAGAATTACTGATGCTCCAGCCGAGGTATCTCACGTGACTGAGTGAGCTGATAGAACAGAAACAGCAAACTGTGTCCTCTTGTGACAGTTCTAGAATGAGGGACGTACTCTTCATGTGCGGGTAAGGATTTACGCGACTGCCAGATACCTGCTGGGAGACGGCTGGAACTGGGAAGGGTGAAAGGTTGAATTTTTCAGTCAGTGAATCGAGGGACATGGGCTCAGCTGGTAATGAGCTCAGGCAATATCAGATTTGATTTGATTTTAAATGTGCCTGTGCCTCCTGTTGTCTCTGCCATTATTATTGTGTTCCTCAACGATCTGTTCCAGACCGGAAATCAGTGAGGATCTGAAGAACCTGCTTCTCCAGATGTTGGATAAAAATCCTGACACCAGAATTACAATTCCTCAGATAAAGGTATGAAGTCACAACACAAGTTTAAGTTTAAGACATCCTGGACTGCGTCATTTGGAATCATTGGTGAATGTTTAAAAGTTATTCACCCCACAATGACAGTTTCAGTGGGATACAGGGAAAGAATTAAAAGCCTCATTTATACGACGTGTCGGGAAGACAGGAAGAAAGCAAATGGAGAAGAGGTATCACTGTTATTAAGGAATGGTAAAGGATCTTGATACAGTGTAGAACTAGAATCAGTTTGGATGCCACTAAGAAGCAGCAGGGAACAGAAAGCATTGGTAGGAGTAGTTCATAGGCTGCCGAATAGTGGTTCTGATGCAGGGCACAGCACAAATGAGAGGTTCGTGTAACAAGGACTTCAATCTACATGCAGACTGGGTAAGTACTAACAATTTGGAGGATGAATTCCTGGAATGTGAAGGATTTGGTTTTCTAGATGAGTAAGTTCAGGGGCCAACTGGGGAACAGGCTGCTTCGGATCCAGTATTGTGTCACGAGAAAGGGTGAATTAATAATCCTGTTGTAGCAGGACCTCAGGGAGAGAATGAACGTAAACTGATGGAACATGGTGTGTTCTCTCGGCCTCTGAGAGCCCCCACTGCCTGTCAGCCAGCTACCCCTCGTGACGAGGGCTTGCAGTCCAAGGCAGGGCCAGGAAGGGTGAGGACGGCTGTAGATCGTCCTTCCCCCTGCCCCCTGGGGCTGTGCCGTTGGGCAGTCACTGGGCAAGATCAAACAGGCACGGAGCAAGCACTGACTGTGTGCGTGGAGGTGACAGCCGAGGGAAGAGGGCGAGGGCAATACTGGACAGAGACTCACAGGGCCCTCGGAGAAACGTGAACCAGCCCGATGGGTTCTTCTGGCCCTGCATGAACTCCGGTCGATTCCCAGAGTTAAAAGCGCAGTTGGGGTCTGATGATGTCATCTTACCCTGATCTGCGCGTTTAAGGGAGACCGCTGCTACCTCCAGGCGATGCTTGTGCCACACTTTGTTGAATGCACGCATGCATGGGCAGTTCCTGCAGTTTCCATTAGAAGAGCCTGTTGACCCACAGACACAGCTCAGGCACAGGGGCCAATGTTCTCATCATATTCTGAATAGGTAGCATCAAAGGGCAGCGCTGTGGCACAGCGGGTAGAGCCGCTGCCTCGAAGCGCCGGAGACCCGGGTTCAATCCTGACCTCGGGCGCTGTCTGTGTGGAGTTTGCACGTTCTCCCTGTGACCGGGTGGGTATCCTCTGGGTGCTCCGGTTTCCTCTTACATCCCAAAGACTTGCGGCTTGGTAGGTTAATTGGTCACTGTAAATTGCCCCAAGTGTGTTGGAGAATTGGGGGGAATTGATGGGAATGTGGGGAGAATACAAAATAGGATTAATGTAGGATTAGTGTAAGTGGTGGTTGATGTTCGGTGCGGACTCGGTGGGCTGAGGGCCTCTTTCCGCGTTGTATCTCTCTCTGACTCTGGGACTTGGTGAGGTGGATTACCAGAAGCGGAAAGGGCTTTGAACAAGGAGGTGCTAGGAGGTAACGTACCTTTCTGTGATCGGTGTGCAGGTTCATCCGTGGGTGACGAGAAATGGGACCGATCCTCTTCCACTGGAGGAGGATCACTGCAGCGAGGTGGAAGTCACTGAGGAGGAGGTGATGAACTCAGTCAAGTTAATCTCCAGCCTCTCAACTGTGGTAAGGAAACCCCTCATCTTTAATGCAAAGACAAAAAGATACATGCAACTTGGATTTTTCTTATCTTTTCAGTTACATTTATTTAATAGATCAAATCTCCATTGGTTTAAGTTTAGTATCTTCTTGCTTAAGGGAGGGCTCTCCTTTGAAAATATCAGCCAACAGGCCAGTGGAAAATAAGTGGGACGTCATGTTGCAGTGGAGCATTACTGCCACTAGTGGTCGGTAGTGGGTATTCTCTGCCATCCCGTTCCCAAGGCATGTCCTGTCATTAGTTGGGCCCAATGTAATCCCCCCGAGAGGTTGCAGCCTCTGAGTATCTGAAGGGGCTGCTCCTCAAGTTCTGGCTGCACTTCAGCCCCACGCTCCTGAGCTTCGGTCACCCGGTGTGGGGTGGGGGTGGTGAGTCGGTCAGGGGATCTCCTGGAGCTTTGTTCCTGGGGCCTGGCCAAGGTGCACAGGTCCAGGCGGTGGGCGGTCGAGGGTTCTGCCCGAGCCGATTCCCTGCCCCTCTTCCGGGGTTATGTCCATGCCCGTGTGTCCCCGGAGGAGCACGTGGTATCCACGGGCACTTGGGTGGGGGGGGGGGGGTGCTTTCTGGAACTGGTGGTTCTCACAGGGGCTCAAGCACATTCTGGATAGTGATGGCTGTGTTATCATCGAAACTATTGACTGTGACTTATGTGAATCGTGGAATATTGGAATGATGTGATGCTGTAATCCCTGAATAAACCTCCTTCGAAAAAGGAAAACAAAATGGCACTTCTCCACCCTGACTGGAGTTTACTCTTCCATCTCCAGCAACCAGACGGACCACTGGTGGCGGTGTTGCCCCGTGGCTGTGTGCCAGCTTGTGTTGAGGATGGGGGTTGGCGGGATAAGGTGGACCAGATTCCTGACACTGTGAATCACGAGTCTTTATCAAGCAGAGTGCAGGGTGATGAAAGGTCTGGCTCTGGGAAGTAATTACTTCAGCAAACATGATGGGGTTCTTCACGCTAAGTTGACTTTAGACCAGCAGCTGAACTGATCTCCCTCGTTTGTAGATCCTGGTGAAGGCCATGCTACGGAAGCGATCCTTTGGAAACCCCTTTGAGTTCCAGAGCAGGAAGGAGGGAAGGTCCATGTCGGCACCGGGAAACCTCCTGATGTGAGTGGTTTGGATTTGAGCTGTACTGCACCGGCACTGGTCTGACGTTGAGTACAACCCTTCTGCTACCATTGCTCTCTGACACTGGGGTTACATAGACCAGAGGATGGGCAGCCAGTAAGGCAGTGACAGCAATATGCTGCAAACTGTTCCAACTGTATCACTGATTTTACTTTGCGTTGTTGGTTTATTTGCTTGTATGCTGTTGGTTTCACAGGAAGGGGAGCAAGCTGTTCCATTCTTTCAGTCTCTGCTGTCGTTCAGTTAGATCACGGCAGTTTTGTACATCAACTCCATTTACCTGCCTTATATCCACGTTGTCATAGCCTCTCAACAGAATGTAGGACATTTTAATTGTTGTCCAGAACCTAAGGCCTTTTGGGGAAGGAGATAATGGCTTTCCGCATAACTTCCTGATTTCCTTGTAAATGTAATACTTTGTCTTCTCGTCCTGGAGATCCCCCTGTGAGAGGAGGTATCTACTCTGGTGAATCCATTGATTACAATTGATTAGTGAGTTCCCATACTGATAGAGGTTCTTTGATTAGCTCATTTCTCAGCCTTCTAAACCCAGGGGACAATGAGCCAAGATTCTGAAATCGCTCCGATTGAACCCTCTAAGCCACAGTGTCAGCAATGACGTTACGAAAGGATGGAGCAGTCACAAAGGGCTGAATGGCCTCCTGTTGTCTCTGGGGCACCCACACAACTCCTCCACGGCCACCGTTTCTCCACAGTCGTTCTTGGGCAGCAGCTGGCCTCAGCGTTCCTGCTCAAACCAGATGCTCCCAGATGTGTTCTCCATCCACGTCCACCCATGATGTTCAGGAGGTAGTTCTCCACACGAGTCTCTGAGAGGAGCAGTACTCTCTGGGAAGGGCGTCCTCACTGAAACCTGCAATTCAAAGCAGGGCAAGGACCGCATTGCCTGTTGAGGTGACTGTGGCCCAGAACCATCTGTTGCCTCCAGGGCTGAATCTGGAGATAGACGCACCATCTCACAGTCCATCACCTGGTGCATGAGAGATATCACTGAAGCTCTGTATTCAGGGCCAATTATATTCTATTCTGTCTGTGTAGAGATCAGCAGCTGACACTTGTGCATGCAGTGCTGGGTGGGCTTCCCCTCCTGCAGGGTGCCGCTGAGCAGAGGCTCACAGCTACATGGGCACCACACGTCAAGTCTGACATACACTGGAGCAACACATAAAGTGCTGGAGGACCTCAGCGGGTCAGGCAGCATCTGCGGAGGGAGATGGACAGTCGACGTTTCGGGTCGAGACCCTTCATCTGGACTGAAAGATAGAGGGGAGTTGGCCAGGATAAAGAGGTGGAGGGAAGGGGTGGAGCATGAGCTGGCAGGGGATAGGTGGATCCAGGTGAGGAGGGGTGATGGGCAAACGGAGGAGGGGAGAGGGGGAATAGCGGCAGAGGCCGGGAGGTGAGAGGTGGGGGCAACAGAGGGCTGCAGATGGTGGGATCTGATAGGAGGGGAAGGTGGAGCCTGGAACCAAATAAGGGAGGTGGGGAGGGCAGGTGGGAACAGTGGGGGGGAGGGGACGCAGTGGGAGGGGTGTGTGGGTGATGGACAGACAGAGTGGGTGGAGGAAGGGAAAGAAGCAGGGAGATGGGGGGGGCGTGGGGTGGGGGTAGGAGGAACTGGGTAGATCAGGACTGCCATAGCTCAGGCAATTAGCCTCACCATCAGCTGTACTGCAGGCAACTGAGGTGGGGGTGGGGGTGGCTCCAACAGCTCCTGCCTGCCTGGGCTTTCCATGAAGAGCCCCCTCCGATCCGTTGCAGCAAGCTCATCCTGAGCCCGCTGAGCCCCAGCAGTGCCGGGTAATCCCATGTCCCAGTCACTGACGGCTGTCTGGTTCCCTTCACCATCTCCCAACAAAGCGTGAAGGTGAACCACGGCACACTGCAGACAGAAGTTAACGAATCACCCCGTGCATCCCTGACATCCTCCCTGTATCCTCCCTTGACGGTTCGCACCCTTCAGCCCATCTCCTCAAGTCCTCACCTAGCCCACTGCGCTAGAGCTGGCGGGCAACCTTACACATGGTTGAGCCGATACACCTGCCATCCTGCTCGGAATCCCCTCCCGCCCGGTGTCCCACAGACGTCAAAGGTTGTTGCGGAAAATAAAAGCTTGTGGTGGAAGAAGTGACGTATTGGTCCGGATAGATTTAGCTGGTCAACAGGAAGCAGAGAAATGATATGAAGAAGCATTTATCTGGTGTGCAGGATAAGACGAATGATATGGTGAAGGAATCGGTTCAGGGCCCTCGACTGACTTGGAGAGAGTGTCAAAGATATCGTTGCTAAATTGTTGTTGACGCAAAGATCAGTAGGAGAGGAAGCTGTGACATGGAGATGAGGAGGCTGCAATGGGATATAGGGGAGAAACAAAGGACTGCAGGCGCTGGAATCTAAATGAAAAACACGACGATGCTGGAGGAACTCAACAGGCCAGGCAGCATCCGTGGAGAAAGAAGATCCTGAAGAAGGGTCCTGACCCGAAACGTTGACCGTCTGCTTTTTCTCCACGGATGCTGCCTGGCCTGCTGAGTTCCTCCAGCATCAGAGTGCAGTGGGTTATGTTTTGTGGGGAGAGATCTGGCAAATGGAGTATGATGTGGAAAATGTGAAATTATCTATTCTGGCAGAAAAATGGCGAGAGATTGCAGAGCTCTGGGATGCAAAAGGATCTAGGTATCCCAGTGCACGACTGACAAAAGACTAGTATGCAGGTACAACAAGTAATTAGGAAAGCTCACAGAGTTTATTGTTTATTGCTGGGGGAATTGAATACAGAGGTAGGGAGGTTGTGCTTCAGTTACAGAGGACATTGAGACCACATCTGGAGTGCCGTGTACAGTATTGGTTTTATTTAAGGATGGTTGTTGATGTGTAGAAAGTAGTTCAGGGAGTGTTGACTAGACAGATACCTGGAGTCACGGGTTGTCTTATGAGCAAAGGTTGGGTGGCCTAGTCTTGTATCTTTTGGAGTTTAGAGGATTGAGTGAGGACTTGACTGAGACATAGAACATAGAACGTAGAACAGTAGAGGAATAGGCCCTTTGGCCTACGATATCTGTGCCGACCACATAGCCAAATTAAATAATCCCACCTGCCTGCACGTGATCCGTAGCCCTCCATTCTCCGCATATTCATGTGTCTGTCTAAATGCCACTATCGTATCTGCTTCCACCACGCCTGGCAACGTGTTCCAGGCATCTATCACTCTCTGTGTAAAGAAACTCGCCAGACACATCTCCTTTCAACTTACCCCCTCTCACCTTAAAGCTATGCCTCTGGTATTTGAGATTTCCACTCTGGGAAAAGGACTCAGGCTGTCTACTCTATCTGTGCCTCTCGCAATTTTATAAACCTCTATCAGGTCTCCCCTCAGCCTCCGCCGTTCCAGAGAAAAAAATCCAATTTTGTCCAACCTCAACATATATGACCCTGAAGGGTCTCCACTGGTAAATTGGCAAATTGGTTTATTATTGTCGCGTGTACCGAGGTACAGTGAAGAACTTTGTTTTGCATGCCATCCATACAGATCGTTTCATCACATCAGTGCATTGAGGTAGTACAAGGGAAAACAATAACAGAATGCAGAATAAAGTGTTACAGCTACAGAGAAAGTGCAGTGCAGAGAGACAGGATGGATGTGAAGGGGATGTTTCTTTTTATTAAAGAATCTAGAACATGGGGTCACTGTTTAAAACAAAGGCATTGCCTGTTTAAGACAGAAATGAAGTAACTTTTTTTTTATCTTGGAGGACCGTGAACCTTTGGAGCTATCTTCCTCAAAGCTTGATGGAAGTAGAGTTTGGACAGGTACATGGATAGGAAAGGGTTTTGAAGGTTATGGGCCAACGCAGGCAAATGGGACTAGCTTGGATGGAGCATCTTGGTCAGTATGGACCTGTTGGGCTGAAGGGCCTGTTTCCATGTTGTATGACTCTATGACTCAAGAGTCTATGAATATTTTTAGAACAGAGCTAGATAGATTCTTGAGCAGCAAGGAGGTGAGCAGTTACTGGGGTAGACAGGGATGTGGCGTTGAGGTTACAGTCAAACTAGCCATGACCTGATTCAATGATGGAGCAGCTTTGAGTGCCCTCCCTCTTACTCCGTGTTCACACGTTCATGCATGTCATTGTCCAGAAATTCAACCGCATGATGCTACTTGTTCTTCAGCATTTTGCAATAGAATCATGAAAGGGGCCATTTGTTGGTCAATTCGTATCCCTCTGAAACTCCTTTGGGCACCTCTGGGTGTGTCCCAGCACAACCTCCGTGTCGGGGCACACAAGGTCTTGACATTCACCTTTGTATTTTCTTTCTTTTTCAATCTTTTTATTAGTTTCCAAATTAATACAGATTAATATATAACATCGATGTTTGTACATGTAATACAAAGAGATCAGGAGAACAATCATGGTATAGATAATCATAAAGAATAGTAAAATATACAACAAAATCTGTAGATCACACAATCTCTTAGTAACCACCTTTGTATTGTAAGAGCACTGGGAAGACACTTGGACAAAGTCGTCCTGGGAGTGAACGTTGTTGGACTGGGACACTGTGGTCTTCCAAGTGTGAAACCATGTGGGCCTCTGTGACACTAGAATCTTAGCTACCTTTCAGTCACCTGGCACCACCACCCCCACCTACCCACCCCTGGTGAATGATACTGTCAGAGCCCAAATCAATGTGATGTATGATGGTAAAAAAGCAGTACTCCGACTGGGAATTGGTCTAGATACACTTGCTATACAAGCGGCAAGATGTCTCAGTTAAAGTTGTGCAGAAACTTGAAGCTTATACTATTCCAAAGTCATTGGAAATATCTAGAAGCTATACTGTACATTCAGACCAAGCAGAGTGAGACAATTTGAGTGTACGTTGTTTCATTCTTTGCCGCTTTACATTGTGCCCGATGGTTTGTGTGCGGTCTGGAAGAAGAGCAAATTCAGTCAAGGAGATTGAGCACACAGAGGCTGATCTTCGAACTTGCAAGTAAAATTGCTTTCTCGATGGGGGGGCCCCCGAGTTGTGCCTACCACAGCAGGTAGTACAGCTGTAGTCCACAGCCAGAGAGCTGTAGTTCACAGGGCTAGGAAACTGACTCTGAAGTGTATTCATGGGACCAGTTTGCGGGTAGGGTTTCAGGATTTAGGACCTGTGATAGATTTGCGAGTCAGGATGGTGTGTGACTAGAAAGCCTTGTTCAACCTTGTTCGAGTTGAACAGAAGCAGCTGAGTCAAAAATATCACTGTGACTCCAGTCAGAAAGTAGGCAGATTCAAGCTCAATGAGCAGCTTGTGTTCTTATTTCACCTGGCAAGCTGAGCTCACGCAAGTGGAAGCAAGAAATACAAGATTGGTTTGCAGAGCAAAGAAATACTTGGTTGAAATTGGTGACAAAATCAAAAGTATTTGTATAGAGCAAAGATCTTTGCCAGAAATGAAGCACATCTATGTTAAAACTCCCTTGTCTCTATAACAGGTAAAGTCAAATTAGCTCGCTGGTGTATTCCACACCCAAATATCTTTTCAAAGGAGAATAAAAGTCCAAGCCCTCGTGCCCATTAGTGAGCAGCTCAGTTTGGCTGAGTGAAGCACTGGTTTAGGGCGATTTATAAAACTGGCCATCATTCATCTGTGACTCAGGGCAGGCAACTGGATTATTGCTGACTCCACAAGGTTGGCTACATGACTTTGTTTTTAATCCTTTCATACAGCTGACATAACACACACTGAAACAAGAGACCAGCCACCTGGTCCATGGGCAGTTCTGGCAGATGAAGACAGAATGAGCCTAACGTTAGCCCCAGTGACGCACTTGGTAACGGAGCTGCCATATGGTTCTGACTCTTTCTACTGAGAAGGGCCTGAGTCCAGTCTCTGGTCGCTGCTGAGATAATGTGCCTCAGCCCGGGAAACCAATGTTTTGTAATAGATCCCACCATCCCTGAGATTGGGAAGAGGTATCTGTCAAAGATTGGTCTCCTATCTTCCAAGGATTTGATTGGGGACTAGTCCCCAGTGCCCTCAGGAATGGCTCTACCATGCCATGCTCTTGATGCCCCGATCTTCCCTCAAACTCCCCTACCCTTGTGGTGAACCAGTCTGCCCTTGTACAAGCACAGTGTGTCCTCTATTTAAGAGGACTTCAAGGGAAAACTTCATTGAAAAGGAACATTGGACGCAATGTACAACAGGTGGTCATTCCAGTATCCCCACTTGGCTCCACTTTCCCTGGAGGGGCAGCGGCTGAGGGGAGACCTGATAGAAGTTTATAAGATTATGAGAGGCACAGATAGAGCAGACAGCCAGTATCTTTTTCCCAGGGTTGAAATGTCTAGTACTCGTGGGCATGCGTTTAAGGTGAGAGGGGGAAAGTTCAAAGGAGATGTGTGGGGCAAGTTTCTTTTTACACAGAGAGTGGTGGGTGCCTGGAATGTGCTGCCGGGGGTGGTGGTGGAGGCAGATACGATTGAGGTGTTTGAGAGGCACATGAATGTTCAGAGAATGGAGGGATGTGGGCATTGTGTAGGCAGAAGGGATTACTGTAACTAGGCATCATTAGCTTAACTAGTTTGACGCAACGTTGTGGGCTGCACGGCCTGTTCCTGTGCTGTACTGTTCTATGTTCTATGTTCTGTGTCTTCTGTACTGGAGCTGACATTCCCCAAAGGTGAACATTTCAATGTAGACTGGATTCCAGCAGTGTGGCCTTGGTGGGTGTCTTGCCCTTAATCTGGGAAGTTTCTGTAGTTCAAAGCCCACTCCAGAGACTGATCGCAGAATCCTGGTGAATCTTTAGTGCAGTACTGATGGGGGAGCTGCGCTGTAGGAGGTGCCATCTTTCCCACCAGACGTTTAACAGTGGCTCTGCCTGCTTTCCCAGGTAGGCAGAGGAGGCTCTGTGACATTGCTTCAGACTGGAGCGAGCAGTTACACCTGGTCTGTTAGTCAACCCACAGCACTGACACAGAGTCTGGTCACCACCTGTCTGATGCCTGTGGGATTTTGCTGCTTTGTTTCCTAATTTTAAACAGTGACACTGTTTCAGCTATTTAATTGTCAGGCATTGACTCACCCTGACGATGTGTAGGACAGCACAGGGATCACAGAGTTGCGTGTTGGAGAAGGATACATTAGGGAAGGAGGCCATTTGGCCCATCCAGCTTGGGGCGGCTCCTTTGAAAAGCAATCCAGCAGCTCCCACTCCCCTTTGATGTGGAGTTAAAGTTGTCCCAGTGTGAGAAGAAGTTCCGTCAGTTGAATGAGTATCATGGGGGAGCAGCACCAGGTTGGGCCTCTGTTCAAGGAAGAAACGAGGAGCCCTCAGGCCGCCCCAGTGTGGAACGGAGGTGCAGGAGGACTCGACGTCCTTGGTGGAGATGATCCGCTTGGGACCAGGAAGCTGGAAACTGCGAAAGCTGGCAGAGGGCATAAGAGCATCCTGGATGTTAGTGGGAGGGGAATGGACAAGGGGAGAAGGGAGTCAAGGTAGGAAGAAGTGAGTTCAGTGGGTCAGGAGCAGGCTGACGTGACGGGATCGTAGGAAGGAACAGGAAATTAGAAATTGTGAAAGAGGTGTGGGACGACGACAGATTCCAGGAGTGAGTGCTGTTTCATACTGCCTCGTGAGCCACACAGATATTCATTGCAACAAAAGCAAGACGTTCTCAGTTGTTGGGGAACCCTCCATGTAAGCCCACGTCTCCAGGTCACTGAGCAGAAGCGGTCACTGAACAACTCCGGCTGAGCAATGTGTTGGCTGCCAACTCATTCACATCAAAACATGTATAACTTCCCTGAAGCAATGTGAGGTCGCTCATCCTTAGGAACATGGTAACACAGGAACAGCGACTGGCCATCTATTCCCTCGAGCCCATTGTACGGTACAGGCATGGTAGTGCAGCAGTTAGCGTAACGCTATTACAGTGCCAGCGACCCGGGTTCAATTCCGGCTGCTGTCTGTAAGGAGTTTGTACGTTCTCCTCGTGTCTGCGTGGGTTTCCTCCGGATGCTCCGGTTTCCTCCCACATTCCAAAGACGTACGGGTTAGGAAGTTGTGGGCATGCTATGTTGGTGCCAGAAGCGTGGCGACACTTGCGGGCTGCCCCCAGAACACTCTACGCAAAAGATGCATTTCACCATGTGTTCCAATGTACTTGTGACTAATAAAGAAATCTTATCTTATATTTTGACATCAAGTGAAATGGGGTTAGTGCAGGAGAGTGGGGATGCAAGAGATTGCAGATCCTGACCCGAAACCTCGGCCATCTCTCTGCCTCCACAGACGCTGCTTGACCCGCTGAGTTCCACCAGCAGTTTGCTTTTAGCTCCAGGAGAGCTGTGTTGAGCTAAGGGATTAGCCATGATCTTATTGAGTGGAGGAGGAGGCACCAAAGGTCAAGTGACCTACTCCTGCTTCTGTTTCCATCTTCCTTTGTACACTGGCTGATCTGTGTCCCACTTCACAGCCAACAAACATCCATCAGACTCAGTGTGGGGATCCTCAGTCGACAGCTCCCCCCTCCACCCCTCTCTGACTCCAGCATTCACAGTCCTTCGAGGTGGGACAGCTCCAGATTCCCCCATTCTGTGTCCAAAACTGTTTCTCAATTTCAGTCTTATGGGCCAAGCTCTAATTTTAAGATTATGGTCCATGGTTCTTGACTAATTTTGTTGGGAACTCAGGAAGGAGCCAGTGAAATGCCGCATCATTTCATGGTCCAGAACTTGCTTCACACAGTCCCAGAAGAATACTTCTGGTCAGTTTAAAATTGGTTTAGCCTGGAGTATTCAGTATTGTGCCTATTTCTGGGTCTGTTGTCCTCTTGATATGAAACACAGCAGTTGCTATTTACTCACCGAACAACCAACCTTCACTAACCCAGTCTCCCCTGAGAAAAGATCTCACACTGAGCTGCATGTTTTGTCCTCACTGAGCCTCGTCTGACCTCACATACATCCTCTCCCATGTGCTGGGACTGTTTTGACCACAAGGTTAAGGTCACAGCCATTTCCAGCTTCCCAGCCTCAGATAATGAAGCAGTCTACATCCCACTGCAGCAAGACCTGGACAATATCCAGGCCTGGGCTGATAGGTAGCAAGTAACATTCACGCCAAACAAGGGCCAGCCAATGACAATATTCAACAAGAGAAAATCCAGCTATCACCCACTGACATTCAATGGCACTGGCATCACTGAATCCCCCACTATCCATATCCTGGGAGTTACCACTGACCAGGAACTGACCTGGAGTAGCCATGTACACAACTTGGCTACAAGAGCAAGTCAGAGGCTGGGAATCCTACAGTGAGTAACTCGCCTGGTGAGTAACCCCAAGGCCTGTCCGCCAGCTGCAAGGCTCAAGTCAGGAGTGGGATGGAACACTCTCCACTTGCCTGGGTGAGTGCAGCTTCAACAAGAAGCTCGACACCACACAGGACATAGCAGCCCGCTTGATAGGCACCCCATCCATAACCATTCACTTACTCCACCACCAACACACAGCAGCAGTTTGTACCCTCTACAGGACGCACTGCAGCAACTCACCAAGACTCCGTAGACAGCACCTTCCAAACCCACCACCTCTACCAGGTAGAAGGACAAGGGCAGCAAAAGCACGGAGAACACCACCCCTGGAAGTTTCCCTCCGAGCCACACACAGTCCTGACTTGGAAATATATCGCCGTTCCTTCACCGTCGCTGGGTCAAAATCCTGGAACTCTCTCCCTAACAGCACTGTGGGTGCACCTCCACCTCAAGGACTGCAGCAGTTGAGGAAGGCAGCTCACCACCGCCTTCTCAAGGGCAACTGGGGATGGGCAACTAAGTGCTGGCTCAGCCTGTGAAGCCCACATCCCTTGAGCAAGTATAAAGAACAAGGGTGCTTCTGGTCCCCTTATTCTGCGACATCTCACAGTTTGCTGTTCACTGCCGTACAAAGCAGGTCACCAAGATCTACACTCAAGGAGCGGAGACTCCATCTACTTGCCTTCATCCCACTGAACCAGGCGGAGGACAGGTATTCATGGACTGCATGACATGTTATAGGGATCCCTTTGACAGGCTGTAGCCCTGCAGAATCTCTGTGACAAAGAACATGCCTCCTGTGGTTTGTAACAACCTTGCAGGTCTCATGGAACGCCTGGGGACACTCCCACCCAACCCCTGGGGACACTCTCCCACCCAACCCTCCCCAACAATGCAGAACACTTTCTTCAAGCAGCAGCAGGAGTTGTTCCAGAACCAGAACTGGTCCTAACATCCCTGCAGGGAGAAAATCAAAAAGAACTGCAGATGCTGAAAACCCGAAACAAAAGCAGAAGATACTGGAAAAAGTCAGGAGGTCAGGCAGCATCCATGGAAAGAGAAACAGTCCACGTTTCCGGGAAGTTTGCTCTTGATTTTGGGGAGGGTTTTAACTAGTCTGTCAAGGGAATGGGGCATAAAATAGGTGAACATTTAGTGGGAGGTATGTCAGATATAGAAGAAAGACTAAGTTGGTGCAGTAGGCAAAGCAGACACGGGTGTTTGAAGGTATTTGGAAGGAATGGAAAACTAAATTGCATCTGTTTCAGTGCAAGGACCCTGAGGCAGGTGGACTTACTGTGTTGATCAGCACATGGGAATATGAGGGGGGAATCTCACTGAAACCTACCGGATTCTGAAAGGCCTGGATAGAGTGGACGTGGAGAGGATGTTTCCATCAGTGGGAGAGTCTCGGATCCGAGGGCACAGCCTCAGAATGAAGGGACGTCCCTTTAAAACTGAGATGAGGAGGAACTTCTTAAGCCAGACGGTGGTGAATCTGTGGAATTCATTGCCACAGAGGGCTGCGGAGGCCAAATCATCGGGTGTACTTAAGGCAGAGATTGATAGGTTCTTGATTGGTGAGGGGGTTAAGGGTCACGGGGTGAAGGCAGGAGAATGGGGTTGAGAAAAAAAAATCAGCCATGATTGAATGGTGGAGGAGCCTTGATGGGCTGAATGGCCTAATTCTGCTCCTATATCTTATGATATTGCTGCCATCACAGGGTCATGGTTAAAAGAGGGGCAGGACTGGCAACTCCATGTTCCAGGGTATAGAAGCTTCAGGCGAGAGAGAGGAGGAAGTAAGAGGAGGGGGCATTGCAGTGTAGATCGAGGAGACCATCACTGCAGTAATGAGGGAGGCTGTCCTGGAAACTCTTCAGTGAGGTCATATGGGCAGAGCTCAGAATTAAAAAAGGGGAACTCACTTTGTTGGGGGTTATACTAACCCAACAATATGTAGACAGCTCACAGAGAGGTGCAAGAACAATAGGGTTATAGAAGTTGAGGATATTTATTTCCCCGAAATCAAGAAGGAGATGGTGTTGGGTCTCTTGAAGAGCTAGCAGTTCTGGCCGCCCCATTACAGGAAGGATGTGGAGGCTTTGGAGAGGGTTCAGAAGAGGTTTATCAGAATGCAGCCTGGATTAGAGGGTATTATCTATAAGGAGAGGTTGGACAAATTTGGGTTGTTTTCTCTAGAGCGTCGGAGGCTGAGGGGAGACCTGATAGAAGCTTATAAAATTATGAGAGGCATAGATCTGAGGCATAGAGGCACAGAGAGCCAGAATATTTTCCCCAGGATAGAAATGCTGAATACTGGAGGACGTCACTTTAAGGTGAGAGGGGGAAAATTTAAAGGCAATGTGCGGGGCAAGTTTTTTACACAGAGAGTGGTGGGCCCCTGGAACGTGCTGCCTGGGGTGGTGGTGGAGGCAGATACGATAGAGGTGTTTAAGAGACTTTTGGATGAATATGCAAGTGAATGGAGGAGATCCTGTCTGACTTATTACTTGAGTTTTTTTTGAACGAGTAACAAATATTAACATAAAAATATAAAAAAAGAATTAAAATTAACTAAGAAATGAGGGCATTGCAGTTACATGGACTTCAGGAAGGCCTTTGACAAGGTTGCACATGGAAGGCTGTTGCAAAAGGAAGGTCAGAGCCCAAGACAAGTTGGTAGATTAGTTCCAAAGTTAGCTTGGGGATAGGAAGCAGAGGTCGATGGTGAAAGGTTACTTCTGTGCTTGGAAGTCTGTGATTGGTGTATCACAGGGACTGGTGCTGGGACCCATGGCATTTGTCTTGTACATTAACGATGTGGATGCGACGATGGGAGATATGATCAGTAAGTCTGCAGATGACACAGAAGTTCGTTATGTGGTTGATGGTGAAGAGGGTAGTCTTAGGCTACAGAATGATATCAGTCAGCAGTAAGTTGGGCAAAGCAATGGCAGATAGAATTTAATCCGGCTAAGTGTGAGGTGATGCATGTCAGACTCTTGAATGGACTCTCTTACGCTAACAGATGAACTCTTGAGCTCTCAATCTCCCAATCTACCTCGTCGTGGCCCTCGCACTTTATTTGTCTACCTGCAGTGCACTTCCTTGGTAACTGTAACACTTTATTCTGCATTCTGTTTTCTTTTTAACTACCACAATGTAATTATGTATGGCATAATCTGTCTGGGTGGCATGCAAAACAAAAGCTTTTCACTGTATCTCAGTAATGTTAGGAAACATCTGGAGTATTGCATTCAATTCTGGTCACCCCATTACAGGAAGGATGTGGAGGCTTTGGAGAGGGTGCAGAAGTGGTTCACCGGGATGCTGCCTGGATTAGAGGGCATGTGCTATAAGGAGAGGTTGGACAGACTTGGGTTGTTTTCTCTGGAGCAGCAGAGGCTGAGGGCAGACTTGATAGAGGTTTATAAAATTATGAGAGGCATAGACAGAGTACGCAGCTGGTATCTTTTTATTAGAAGACATGTATGTAAGGTGAGAGAGGGAAAGTTCAAAGGAGATGTGCGGGGCAAGTTTTTACACAGAGAGTGGTGAGTGCCTGGAATGCGCTGCCAGGGGTGGGGGTGGAGGCAGATACAATGGAGGTGTTTAAGAAACTCTTAGATAGACACAAGAATAAGTAGAGAATGGAGGGATATGGACATTTTGCAGGCAGAAGGGATTAGGTGTCATTCGCTTCATTATCTTGGCACAACTTTTGTGGGCCGAAGGGCCTGTTCCTGTGCTGTACTGTTCTATGTTCTAATAATAAACCAAGACAAGCAATGCCAATTTCAGAGGTCTAATGAGAGTAGGAGGTACACAATGGGTTTAGTAGGGCTTTAGTGAGTATTGAGGAACAGAGGGACCTTGGTGTACAAGTCCATAGGTCCCCAGTGGTGGCAGCACTGGTAGATAAGATGGTGAAGAAGCCCCATGAGAAGCTGGCCCTCGTTAGTTAGGGCACAGAATATAAGAGCAAAGGGGTCATGGAACAACTTTATAAAACATTGATTAGGCCACAGCTGGAGTACTGTGGTCAACCCTGGTCACCACACTACAGCAAGGATGTGATTGCACCGGAGAGGGTGCGGATTCACCAGGCTGCTGCCTGGGATGGAGCGTTTCAGTGAAGAGGAGAGATCGGATGGGCTGGGGTTATTTTCTTGGAGCTGAGGAGGCTGAGGGAGGTCCTGATAGAGGCACACAAAATACGGTAGATAGTGCAAAACTTTTTCTCATAATGGAGATGTCTAAAGCTGAAGGGCAAAGGCTGAAGGTAAAGAGTAAGAGGGTTAGAGGGAATCTGAGGAAAGCAAATCATCCAGACGTGTATGCAGTCTGAAACGCACTGTCTGAGAAGGTGGATAGAGGTCCTGTCATAACATTTAAAAAAAACCTGTACAAGCACAAAATGCCAAGGAATAGAAGGCTAGTACCAAATGGGATTAGTACAGATAGGTGGCATGGACAAAGAACCTGTTTCTGTGTTGCGTGACAGCGTGCCACTTTCCAGGGGTTGGAGATTGCTGCTCTTATTGTGGACTGTCCCTTTCAGAGTTGGGTCCTAAGGTTGCAGCTGCAGGACTAAGCACTGGCAGCTGGGAGATGGTGCCATGGATCAAAACATCAGGTTGCGCTGAAAGTGACAGGGTTACTTTACACGGGGAAACCTACCAATAGAGGCTGGGAAACTCACAGCTGAAGGTTACAACATTTATGGGTTTGTTAAGAACAGGACACACGGCAGGGTTTTAATCCCATTAAAATGTGGTAAAGCAATTACTAATTTTGAAGTTTAGACCAATGAAAAATTAAGCAAGAGGTTTGAAATGTGAGGTATTTCTGCATAAGCGGTATTGTCTTTTCCTAAATGTGCTGTAATCTTCAATCACAAAATAACAATATTTTTCTTTGATTTTTTTCCCCTCAAATGCTTTACAAAATAAAGTCTCAGTCTGAAGTGAACAAGCAGGAACTGTTTACATCATCGTTCAATGAGTGGGAACAGGAGCAGGTCATTGAAGGCACAGAGATTTAACTTAGTGGGCAAAGTTACACAGGGACACGGGGAATCTTTTTTATGCAGTGGTCTGGAACTGGCTGCTCAGAGCCCAGGGGGTCCTTGGCAGAATGGTAAATTGGATCCCAAATTGGCTTGATGATAGGAGGGAGAGTCATAGGGTTGTACAGCACAGAAACAGGCTCTTTGGCCCAACTGGCCCATTCACTCTTCACTTGTCTGGATGAGTGCGGCACCAACAACCCTCTTGAAGGTCAGCATCATCCAGGACATACAGCCCACCCCCTGTCGGTTCCCCTTCAAATCACACACCATCCTGACTTGGAAAAATACCGCCATTCCTTTATCATCACTGGGTCCAAACCCTGGAACTCCCTCCCCAACACCACTGTGCCAGACAGACAGCAGCAGTTCAAGAAGGCAGCTCACCACCACCCTCGGCAGTGAAAGAAGGGCAATAAATGCCAACAACACCACAGCTTTAGTGAAGTAGGTAGAGGGAAACTTCAGAAGTCACAAGGGCAATTTCCTCAGCCATGTGGCAGATCTCCACGGAGAACCTGCGCACTAAGCTCACCCTGTCAAGCACAGGAAGGTGCATCATTTGATTAGTGTCTCTGCAGAAGCCCAGTCTATTTCAGTGCTCATGGTTAATCTAGAGTGTACACAAATGAACCCGACAGCAAAGTGGATTGGAACTGTTATCTCAGTAGCTGAGATTCTGGTTATTTTAAAAGCCTGGACTACAATGTCTTTGATCTTCCTTGTGAGGAATTAACCACAATCGGCTTGGATGGAGCTTCCGGAATAACATATTACGCTAAACGAGTTCCCTGATAACTTCAAAATATTTTTGAACAATAATCTCTTTATCTTTTCAAAATTTTCTTTTCATTTTGCTGCCAGGGACAAGAGCTTGTTTCAGTATTCCTCAAAAAGGCACTCTTCGTTAAGGTAACTTAATTGTGTGTGGAATGTGTGCGTGTGTGTGTGTGTGTGTGTGTGTGTGTGTGTGTGTGTGTAGTGTGTGTAGTTTGTGTGTGTGTGTGTGTGTGTGTGGAGTGTGTGGAACGTATCTGTGTACATGCGTGTGTTTGTGCATATGTGTGGTGTGTGCATATGTCAGTGTGTGTCTGGTTTTTGCATGTATGTTTGTGCATGTATGCTCATTTGTGTATGGGGATGTGTGTGAAAATGTATGTATGCATGCATATGAATGGAGGCCTGTGACTAGTGGTGTGCCTCAGGGATCTGTGCTGGGGCCATTGTTGTTTGTTGTCTATATCAATGATCTAGATGATAATGTGGTAAACTGGATCAGCAAGTTTGCTGATGACACTAAGATTGGAGGCGCAGTGGACAGCGAGGAAGGCTTTCAAAGCTTGCAGAGGGATCTGGACCAACTGGAAGAATGGGCCAGAAAATGGCAGATGGAATTTAATGCAGACAAGTGTGAGGTGTTGCATTTTGGAAGGACAAATCAAGGGAGGACATACACAGTAAATGGTAGGGCACTGAGGAGTGCGGAGGAACAAAGGGATCTGGGAGTTCAGATACATAATTCCCTGAAAGTGGCGTCGCAGGTAGACAGGGTTGTAAAAGCGGCTTTTGGTATCCTGGCATTTATAAGTCAAAGTATTGAGTATAGGAGTTGGGATGTTATGGTGAGGTTGTATAAGACATTGGTGAGGCCAAATTTGGAGTATTGTGTGCAGTTCTGGTCACCTAACTATAGGAAGGATATCAGTAAGATTGAAAGAGTGCAGAGGAGATTTACTAGAATGTTGCCGGGTCTTCAGGAGTTGAGTTACAGGGAAAGATTGAACGGGTTAGGACTTTATTCTCTGGAGCGGAGAAGAATGAGGGGAGATTTGATAGAGGTTTACAAAATGATGAGGGGTATAGACAGAGTTAATGCGAGTAGGCTCTTTCCACCTAGATTAGGAGAGATAAGTACGAGAGAACATGGCTTTAGGGTGAAAGGGGAAAGGTTTAGGGGGAACGTTAGAGGGAACTTCTTCACTCAGAGAGTGGTGGGAGTGTGGAACGAGCTGCCATCTGATGTGGTAAATGCAGGCTCACTCTTGAGTTTTAAGAATAAATTGGATAGATATATGGATGGGAGAGGTCTGGAGGGTTATGGACTGGGTGCAGATCAATGGGACTAACGGAATAAAGTCTCGACACAGACTAGAAGGGCCGAATGGCCTGTTTCTGTGCTCTAGTGTTCTATGGTTCTATGAATGTGCGTAAGATGTGTAGTGCTTGTGTAGGAGAGTGTGTGCATGTGTGCATTAGAGAAAGATTGTGTATTTGTGTGTGTATGTGTTTATGGGGTGTGTACATTCCTCTGTGTGTGTTTGCGTGTGTGTGCTTGGATGTATGTATGTATGCACCTACATGCATTGTGTATGTACATACCTGTTTACACGTGTGTGTGTGTGTGTGTGTGTGTGTGCATGCATGTAATGTGAGTCTGTTTATGTGTGTGATTGTACGTGTTTACTTTCATTGCTCCAAAGGAATGTTTTGGCACTCTCCTCTGTACATTATCTTTCAGTCCTGTTCTTTTAGTTGTCTGTTAGCATTTGACACCTTACAACATAAACATCCCTGCTGTTGGATCGTGCACATTAGAGGTGACCCAACCTTTGTTATGAAGTCAGAAGTTGATAATTCTCGGGAACTGGGGAAGGGCTCTGGTGTGTGACTGTGAGTGTGTGAGAATGCACACGTGGGTGTGAGTGGTCATGAGGATGGGTGTACATAAACGTGTGTGTGTGATTGAGGGTGTGTGAGTGCACAGGTCTGTATGAGTGTAGTTGTGTGTGGGTGTGGAAATGTGCTTGTAAGTGTGAGTGGAGGTATTTGTCTAAGTCCAAGTGTGTGTGTGTGTGAGTGTGTGTGTGTGCATGTGTGTGTGTGTGTGTGTGTATTTATGAACGTGTTGTATACGGGACAGAGTTTGTGTGTTTGTGGGTGTTGGGTCAGAGCATACTTGAGCTTGCATATGTGTGTACATGTCAGCCTGTGTTTGTGATTGTGTTGTGTATGGGATAGAAGTAGTAGTCGTTTAAACAAATGCAGATTGATTAGAGAAAGTCAGCTTGGAATTGTTAAAGGCAAGAGGCATAGATCGAGTGGACAGTCAGATACTTTTTCCCAGGGTGACAATGGCTAACACAAGGGGACATAATTTTAAGGTGATTGGAGGAAGGTATAAGGGGGATGTCAGGGGTAAGTTTTTTTACACAGAGAGTGGTGGGTTGTGGGGGCAGATACATTAGGGACATTTAAGAGACTCTTAGATAGACACATGAATGATAGAAAAATAGGGGGCTATGTGGGAGGGAAGGGTTAGATAGATCTTAGAGCAGGATAAAATGTCGGCACAACATTGTGGGCCAAAGGGCCTGTACTGTGCTGTAATGTTCTATGTTCTATGCAAGCTGTGTCTAACTAACTTGACAGATATTTTAGATAAACTAACAAAGACAGTTGATGAGGGGAAAGCACTAAATGTGATAAGGTGCAGTATAACAGCGGTCGTCCAGATGTAAGAGGCTGTCACAACAGGGACATAAAGTTGGCTCATTAAAGGAAAACTGAGAGAAGGAGTGAAGGTCTGTTTCCTGGACTGGAGGAAGGTGTACCATGGAGTTCCCCAGGGTCAGTACAAGGACCACTGCTTTTCTTCATATCTGTTCAAGATTTGGACATCGGCATACCAGGCTACGACCTACAGATAAAGCAAAGCCTGGAGACGTGGTGAACTGTGAACAAGCAGGTCACAGACTTCAAGGGACATAAAGCGGTTGGTGGAAGGACAGGATAGGTGGCAGGTGACGTGTACTGCTGAGGAATGTGAAGTGTTGCATTTGGTAGGGAGAATGAGAGGAAGTAATACGAACAGGAGCACAACTGTAAAATGGGTTTAAGAACAAAGAGGTCTGGGGAATGTCTGCAGAGTTTGTTGGAAGTGGCAGGGAAGGTTGAAGAAATGGTTAAAGCCCACAGGACCCTGGGTCTTAGAGGCACGAGTACAAGAGCAAGGAAGTGATAATGAACCTTTACAAAACACGACTTGGCCACAGCTGGAGTAGTCGGTCCCCTCCTGGATGCCACGCTTTAGGAAAGATGTAAAGGTTTTGGAGAGGGTGGAGGAGAGATTTACGGAATTGATTCCAAGGATGAGGGACAGTGGTTATGTTTTCAGACAAGAGGAGCTGGGGTTATTCTCCTTGAGACAGAGGAGGTTGTGAGGAGATGTGACAGGGGTAGTTAAAGTCATGAACGGTTTGGACTGAATACATTGAACGTTGAGCACAGGAACAGACCCTTCGGCCCACCGTGTCTGCACTGACCACGATGCCAATCAAACTAATCCCATGGTCCACGTCCCCCAGTCCCTGCCTGTTCATGTGTCTGTCTACATGCCTCTTAAACACTGCTATTGTATCTGCCTCCGCCACCTCCCTGGCAGCGTGTTTCAGGCACCCACCGCTCTGTGTAAAAAATCCTGCCTCCCACATCTCCTTTAACTTTCCCCCTCTCACCTTAAAGCTTTGCCCTCTAGTATTTGACCTACCCTACCTATGCCTCTCATAATTTCATATCCTCCAATACCCTGACTGATGAAGGCAAGTGTGCCGTACGCCTTCTTTACCGCCCTGTCTACATGTGTTGCCACTTTTGAGGAGCTATGGACTTGCACCGCAAGATCCCTCTGTACATCAGTGCTCCTGAGGATTCAGCTATTTACTGTATACTTCCTTCTTTTGTTTGACCTCCCTAATTGCATCACCTCACACTTGTCTGGATTAAACTCCATCTGCCATTTCTCTGCCCACATTCCCGACTGGTCTATATCCTGCTGTATCCTTTGAGAACCTTCCTCACTATCCACAACACCACCAATTTTTGTGTCATCTGCAAACTTACTAATCAGACCTTCATTTTCATCCAAATAATAAAAATATTTATATAAAATATCACAAACAACAGAAGTCCCAGCACTGATCCTCGTGGAACACAACTGGTCACATGTAGACACCATCCACAGCCCTGCCCTCGTCACTCACCTGTGTCATTTCCTCAAAAACCTCATTTGAGTTCGTATGACGTGACTTCCCCCACACAAAGCCATGCTGACTGTACCTAATAAGTCTCTGCTTTTCCAGGTGCGATTACATCCTAACCCTAAGAATCTTCTCTGATAATTTCCCTACCACTGATAAGATAAGATTTCTTTATTAGTCACATGTACATCGAAACACACAATGAAAAACATCTTTTGCGTAGAGTGTTCTGGGGGCAGTCCGCAAGCGTCGCCACGCTTCCGGCGCCAACGTAGCACGCCCACAACTTCCTAACCTGATGTAAAGCTCACCGGCCTAGAATTTGCTGGATTATCCTCACTGACTTCTTAATCAGAGAAACAGCAGTGGCTATTAGAAACATAGAAACATAGAAAAATTACAGCACAATTCAGGCCCTTCGGCCCACAAAGCTGTGCCGAACATGTCCCTACCCTAGAAATTACTAGGCTTACCCATAGCCCTCTATTTTACTCAGCTCCATGTACCTGTCCAACAGTCTCTTAAAAGACCCTATTGTACCAGCCTCCACCACCGTTGCCGGCAGCCCATTCCATGCACTCACCACTCTCTGAGTAAAAAACTTAGCCCTGACGTCTCCTCTATACCTACTCCCCAGCACCTTAAACCTATGTCCTCTTGTGGCCACCATTTCAGCCCTGGGGAGAAGCCTCTGACTATCTACCCAATCAATACCTCTCATCATCTTATACACCTCTATCAGGTCCCCCCTTATCCTCTGTCGCTCCAAGGAGAAAAGGCCGGTCCTCTGGGACTTTGCCTGTGATTAAAGAGGATAGAAAGATCTCTGTCAAGGCCCCAGCGATCTCCTCCCTGGCCCCTCTCAATAACCTGGGAGAGATCCCAACAGGCCCTGGGGACTTATTTACCTTAATGTTCTTCAAGAGACCCAGCACCGCCTCCCTCTTGAGTGGATAGAAAGAGAAATTGTTTCCAGTGGTGAAAGGGTCAGGAGTTAGAATGAAAGTGATTGGCAAGAGAACCAATGTTGACATGAACAAAATGTTCTGGCTCATTGAGTGGCTGCGTCGGAAATGCACTGCTGGAGAAATAGTGAAGGCAGATTCAGTCGTCACGTTCCAAAGGGAGCTGGATAAATATCTGAAAGGAAAGGAAGGCTGTGAGTGTGTGCTGCAATGAGGAATTTCATAGCCATCTCTAGCAGGAACTGCCTCACACAATTCTTAAAACAACTTGGCCCAGGGAAAACTTCCAAACTGAGTAACAGCTATCATTTTATTGTGCCTCAGATGCTGGGGCAAACAATCTCCAGCCTCTCCAATTCTTGGGTAAAGAAAACGGATTTTAAGCATCAGAAAGGAGTAGAAAGGGGTAAAGAAACAAAAAGGTTTGGGGATGGAATTTCAGTGTGTGGGGACCTTGGGAGCTGAAGGCACAGCCTCCAATGTTAGGTCAAAAAAAGTGTGGGTACTGAAGAATCCAAAACCGCAGGGTGTTGTGAAGCTGAAGGCGTTTACAACAATAGCAATGGGAGAGACCTTGGAGAGATTTGATGAGAATTCTTAGCCCGTCGGGGAGTCAGTGTGCACCAGTGGTCAGTGAGGTGGGGAGAGGGAAAGGCTGTGAGTTAAAGTTTGTGGAGGGTGGGGGATGTCTCTTCATTGTTTTTTGCTTGGTCGTAACCAGCCAGATTTGAAATAGATCTCTTCAGAGTACGATGCACATTAGCGGATTAGTGTGGAACTCGCTGCTCGGCAACCATGTTCCAGAGGAGAAAACCAGCACGGAATCAGCTGAAGTAACAAAAGCGGGCAATGGGATGATAATTATGGGGAATCCTGATCACCGTAATTAAACAGGGTTGAGCAAACGGAGTGAGCTTTGGACTGTCATGACACCATCTGTTGGAAGAGAGGCAAGGAAAAAGGCTTCATTTAATTGGAAAATTGAGAGCTAAGTAGACAGTAATCATAATATTGAAATGAGATGAGACACATTGAATAGAAGGTTACTAGCTAAAGACAATGGATCTCACAAAAAGCATTCTTGGAACTATGGGGATCAAAGCAGAGAGATGAATCAATTGGAAGGTCAAGATCCAAACATAAATTAAATGCCTGCAGCATGTGTTGGAACTGAGACACGGCTGCTGTATTCGAAGTGCCAACATCTAAAATGGCCTTTGTCAAAAGGCATGAATACCAACTGCTGCTTCTCTTCCAGGGATGGCAGGCTTGAAGAAGCTCCGTTCTGCTGTCCTGTGGGATTTCCGTCTCGATCTCACTCCTTGTTCACCCCCCCCCCCACCCCCAGTTCTGATGAAGGGTCTCCAACCTGGAATGCTCTCTCCACACAGTTTCTCTCTCCACAGTTGCTGCCCGACCCGCTGAGTGTTTCCAGCGTTTTCTGATTTCACTCCTCGAAAGGCACTTCTGTGACCAAGGACCAGTCTTCTGGGAATCAAAAAGTTGCAGATGCCGGAAATTTGAAGTGAAAACCAGGAGGTGTTGGGAACACTCATCAGGTTAGGGGGTATTTGTGGGAAGAGTTAGTGTTTCAGACCCAAGATCCTCCATCAGAACTGGGAGAGAAAACAAGTTACTTTTAAGTGACAGTATGGGTGGGGAGGGATGGACAGGACAAAGGGAATACCTGTGATAGGGCGAGACCAAGGTTGCCCAGGTGATCCGACTGTTTAGGGAGCCTTCTGGTTGATGGGTTAGTGAGGGACATCAGAGAGAGGGAAAGCAAACAAAGGGACAGTTAATGCTGTGAACTGCTGGGACCAGAGGAGAATGCTGGAAATATCCAATGGGTCAGGCAGTGTCTGGGGAGAGAGAAACACTCAGTTAATATTACAGGTGGATAACCATACACCAGAACTGATCTGTACTGATACAAACAGGACAAGGTACACGTCCTCCCCAGCTTACGAGCTCCCTACTTCTGTACAGCCCGTACATAGAAAGAAGTGTGACGGAGAGCAGTGAGATGGATCTGCCGGCCGCTGCAGGATTGCGGGCATCTCCTGCCGGGTGGGAACTCAGTTCGTGGCTGCATTTCCAACTTGCGAACTGCGGGGTTACGGACAGTCCACAGGAAGGGAACCCTGTTGTAACCTGCGAAGGATCTGGTTCTGAAAATTCTGAACTCAGTATTGAATCCCAAAGGCAGCAGAGCGCCCAGATGGAGGATGAGGTGCTGTTCCTCGAGCTCGCGTTGGGTCTCATTGGAATGCCGTAGGAGATCACAGACATACAGGTCAGAGTGGGAGAGGGATGGAGAATTAAAGTGATGAGCAACTGGAAGCTCACTCACCACCCAAAGTGGTCATCCAAACTGGGCTTGGTATCTCCAGATAGCAGACCGCACTGTGACCACTGAATGCAGTACTCTAGACCAGACGTGCAAGTGAATCTCTGCTTCACCTGAAGGGATTGTTGAGGTCCCTGGATGGAGGGAAGGGAGGGGATAAAGGAACAAGTGTTGCATTTACTACGGCTGCATGGGAAAGTGCAAGCACAGTGGCTGGTGGAGATGGAGGAGCAGACCAGTGAGCTGTATACAGACTGCTGGCAAAAGAGGGGAATGGAAGATCTTCTTCCGAGGCTCAGTGTCTGTAAGTAGTACAGAGTCCATCTCCTGTAGTGCAAGAACCTCAGGCCTTTGGTGAGTGAGGGAAGTCGGTAGGGTAAGGGTAAGGGGTGTGTTTTTATTTCTGGCTAGTAATCGAATCTAACAAAACCGAGGCCCAGCAGAGCACCTCTGAGCTGCGGAGTGCACATCCCATGCCTTGTGGGGACCCCAGGATGCTTCTGATGTCCTGGACAGCTGCAGGTGCCGGAGGTGTCGCCAGGTTTTGGAGCTGGAGCAACAGCTGGCGTCCATGTGTCCACCCACAAGGCTGTGTTTGTGAACAGCACGTTTCAGGGGGCATTACCTTGCATCAAAGGGCAGTGCAAGACGAGGGAATGGGAAACCATTCCCAAATCAGACAGCAGGGAGCATTCTCTTCAGGGCACCTTGCTCCCTAACCTGTATTTAATTCAGTGTCTGATAGATGATAAAATTCCCCTCCAGACGACAGCTCCCTGAAAGTGGTTGCATGAGTCGATAGGGTGGTAAAGAAGGCGTATGGCATGCTTTGTCTTTATTAGTCAAGGCATTGAGTTCAAGAGTCAGGAAGTTATGTTGCAGCTTTATAAAACTCTGGTTAGAGCATTGCATTCAGTTCTGGTCGCCCCATTATAGGAAGGATGTGGAGACTTTGGAGAGGGTGCAGAAGAGGTTCACCAGGATGCTGCCTGGATTAGAGGGTATGAACTATAAGGAGAGGTTGGATAAACTTGGGTTGTTTTCTCTGGAGCGGCAGAGGCTGAGGGGAGACTTGATTAAGGAAATTATGAGAGGCATAGACAGAGTAGACAGCCGGTATCTTTTTCCCAAGGTTAAAATGTCTAATACTAGAAGGCATGGATTTAAGGTGAGAGGGGGAAAGTTCAAAGGAGATGTGTGGGGCAGGTTGTTTTCACGCACAGAAGGTTATGGGTGCCTGGAATGTGCTGCCAGGGTGGGGGTGGAGGCAGATACGATAGAGGTGTTTAAGAGGCTTTTAGATGGGCACATGAATGTGCAGAGACTGGAGGGATGTGGACCGTGTGCAGGCAGAAGGGATTAGGTGTCATTAGCTTAATTAGTTCTGCACAACGTTGTGGGCTGAAGGGCCTGTTCCTGTGCTGTACTGTTCTATGTTCCATGTATCTATGACCATAACACTGTAGGGAGGCTCAGCTCTACAGGGGCAGAGAGGTTCTCTGGGTCATCAAACAGTGAGTGATGTAGGAGAGCAAATCTATAGGCAAATATTGTATTTGTGGTTACACTACACTCACACTGTAGAGTAACACTGTACAGTCACACAGCATATTCACACAGTCTGCATTCACACTGTAGAATCACAATTTACAATCATAGTATAGTTATAGTTTACAGCCACACTGTAGAGTCACACAGCTTGTCGGGGACCTCCTTTCAAGATGCAAAGGACAAAATGTCCTCATGTCCTTCTTTTTAAATCCTTAATGCAGTAAAGCTCTGATAATCCGGCACCCTTGGGACTTTGGTGGTACTGGACTGGGAGATTTTCTGGACTATTGGATGTTACTGCTGTTAAGGGTCCAACACACTTACCGTTCACTTTCTACATGTTACACTGTAGTATAAAACATTTTGCTTTGAACCCAGTGAGTTTAAAGGAGCAGGAGATTGCACCCAATGACTTTCACCTTGTGAGTTTCGGCTTGTCGAAACAAGTTGAAACATACAAGCGCTCCGGCTGCAAACCTATCCTCGTCCCTGACCCTGGTGATCGTGATCCCAGCTCCAGTTAGGGCTGCGCGCTCTGCTCACCCTCTGGACCAGTGAGTAAGCCGATGCCAAGCCTTCAATGCTTCTGAACAATCAGATGGTGGACTGTTAGAGTTTCTGTGTCCCAGAGACCAGTTCTGGGACCTTCAACATTTGCGCATTAAGTACTCACCATATGACTTGGCCGGAGCTCTGTAACTGTTTGGACCAGCAATCTAACGAGCTGTCCACGGACATCAGTTTGAGTCACAGTTTCTGAGCTGTTCCTTCCCATGCCACTGCCTCTCCTAATTTGGGATTGCAGCAAATATGGGAATTTTGCTCACGTTTCTGACTCCAGTATAAATTAGTGCCAGTAGTCATCGTGGTCCCAGTTCAGGGGCCACTGCTGGTTAAGATAAGATAAGATATCTTTATTAGTCACATGCACATCGAAACACACAGTGAAATGCATCTTTTGCGTAGGGTGTTCTGGGGGGCAGCCCGCAAGTGTCGCCACGCTTCCGCCGCCAACATAGCATGCCCACAACTTCCTAACCCGTACGTCTTTGGAATGTGGGAGGAAACCGGAGCACCCGGAGGAAACCCATGCAGACACGGGGAGAACGTACAAACTCCTTACAGATAGCTGCTGGAATTGAACCTGGGTCGCTGGCGCTGTAATAGCGTCGCACTAACCGCTACAGTAACGTGCCGTGCCATTTCTAGTTTAAATCAAGCCTTCAGCAGAATGGAACTCGTGTGTGCAGTGTAGGCAGACAGACAGGCTGTGGGTCTGTGCAGATACAGAGAAGATGCAGCTGAGGCAGTGTGCACAGCAAGTTAAATTTGCAGTGAGTCCTTAGTATTATCTGCATGTGTCCGTAGCTTCACATACAACATTTCCTTTGCCAATTATTAAGGAGGACCTTCCCTAATGCCCCAACCCTTGCACGTGCCCCTATGTGAGACTGAAACCACTGCAGAGGCTGACAGACTGAGTCTGTGACACTTCCACTGACCGTGACCCCAGGGCTTCATTCATTCTGCCTCCCACAGAACCCAACTTCATTCAGTGATCTGTGCACAGTATCAGAGGGAGGCAGACAGGGTCCCAGTAACAGAAGCTCTGGGCTCCTAACACACCCAACCCCACAGAGCACAATCAGACCAGTCAGCTAATTCTGGGGCAGACTGGCAAACGCCCAGTGTCACCAGACATTGGACATCAGTATCTGGATGACCCTGTTCAGGAGGTAAGGGGGAGCCAGTTTGGAGAACACTGTTGAGTCATTTGATGGTGCAGTATACGATGGTTAAAGGTATGGAGAGGTGATGTTGTTCAAGGATCAAGATCTCCATACCAAGCGCAACCCTGTACAATGAGCACCCTTCCCTTGTCTGTGGCAAGGTTCCCATCTGAAATGAACGTGGCATCGTGAGGGGAGGCTGAGGGGGAAATGGGGGGAGAATGAGGGGGAAATGGGGCAAGGGTGGGAGGCTGAGGGAAGTTGGGGAGAGTGGAGAAGAGTTGGGGAGAATAAGGGGAGGGTGAGGGGAAGGTGAGGGTTGGGTGAGGGGAGGAGCACTTGTGTCCATGCATATATATATATTTGTATCCATGTGTGTGTATACTGTATACAGTATATATTACTAATACTATTACCTGGTCATGTACATGACTGTTCCATATGAGAGGCACTTGGCAATGGTTTGGCTTTCAGCTCTGTGCCCTGCTGATTGAACTGACGTGATGGTGCTGTGTGGTGCTGGGATGGTGGAGGACGTTCCCTGCCTGCACCTGAGCTGAACAGAGACCATCCTGTTGTACAGTTGATGTAGGACACATGCACGTGTGAGTGGATGAAGCAGGGCGACTCACGTGCCTGCTTGTCCGGCATTTCACCAGCTGAGGTTGCCTCGGTATGCAGGTGGCGATGGGATATCTCCTGAGGGCCTGGGTTTTAAATTAAATTTTTAAAAAATATTTTATTTACAGCATGGTAACAGGCCCTTCCGGCCCAACGAGTCCGCGCTGCCCATTTTAAACCCAAATTAACCTACCCGTACGTCTTTGCAATGTGGGAGGAAACCGGAGCACCCGGAGGAAACCCACGCAGACACGGGGAGAATGTACAAACTCCTTACAGACAGCGACGGGAATCAAACCCCGATCGCTGGCGCTGTAATAGCGTCGCACTAACCGCTATGCTACCGTGCCGCCCAAGGTCAGGCATACGTTACTCCTTGTTGGCCCAGGTCAGGCATACGTTACTCCTTGGACCGGTTGTGCCTGTCACTCTGGGTGCCTCCCAGTGGAGACAGTGCTATTTGGCTAAATTACACCTGGATATCCCTGTGGATACTGTAGGAGGGTGACTGGGATGTCCTGACAGATGGGGAAGGGAACTTTCAGTTCCACCCATGTGGAGTCCAGCGACAGAGCACAGTCTGGCTGGGCTGCCCCAGGGCTTGTGGAGCTGGTTCACTGAGAGCTGGTGCTGAATCCAAGACTCACTTAACTCTCTGGGAACTGCTGGGTAAATATTTAGGAGGCAAAAGAGAGGCCAAGTTACAATTTTAATATTGTTTCTTTACATTAACACTCCTAATTATGTCTTTTATGTATTTTTAATTGTTTAGTTTTACTATATAATAAAATCACTTTACTATGTCAAGGTTATCCCTCCCCCAGCTTTGCTGGCTGTCGGAGGTGAGCAAGATGTTTCTGCCTCGACTTCACCTCCGCAGGCCACCTGTCACTGCTTAGACCTCCCGCTGAATGCTGGGATAGAGAGGGCCCAGCCCATTAAAGTGTGGCCCTGTGATGCCGGGCCGCAGAGCCCTGGGCTTTGCTCAAATTCCTTTCACCACCCTGTGGTAGCAGAGAAAGACCAATTCTCCCCTAACTGGCAGATGGAATTTAACTCAGATAAATGCGAGGTGTTGCATTTCGGTAAGGCAAACCAGGGCAGAACTTACACAGTAAATGGCAGAGCCCTGGGGAGTGTTGTAGAACAGAGAGACCCAGGGGTACAGGTACAGAGTTCCCTGAAAGTAGCTACACAGGTAGACAGGGTGGTGAAGAAGGTGTTTAGCACACTGGCCTTCATCGGTCGGGGCACTGAGTACAGAAGCTGGGACATCATGTCACAGCTGTACAAGACGTTGGTAAGGCCACATTTGGAGTACTGCCTATAGTTCTGGTCGCCCTACTGCAGGAAGGAGGTCATTAAGCTGGAAAGGGTGCAAAAACCATTTATGAGGAGCTTACTGGGACTGGAGGCTTCCAGTTACAAGGAGAGGCTGGGTAAGGTATAACATTTTCTCTGGAGGTTGGAGACTCAGGGGTGACCTCAGAGAGGTTCATAAAATCATGAGGGGCATAATTAAGGTGACTAGCCACAGTCTTTTCCCCAGGGTAGAGGGGGCTCCAAAACTAGAGGGCAGAGGTTTAAAGTGAGAGGGGAAAGATTTAAAGGGTAATTTTTTTACATGGAGGGTGGTAGGTGCCAGAGGCAGTGATAGTGGGGACAATTATGTGGATTTGAAAGGTTTAGAGGGATATGGGCCAAGTGCAGGCAAGTGGGACTAGCTAAGTTAGCCATCTTGGTCAGCATGGACGTGTTGGGCCGAAGGGCCTGTTTCCCTGCTGTATAACGCTATGACAGGCAACTGATCTCTGGTTCATTGCCATCTCTCGCTGGTCTGAATGCCAAGCTGGGGAGACCAGGGGTGGGAGTCAGCTCTGTGCACCCCTGTCTGGCCCCGGTGTGCCCAGGCAGTGTTCAGAGGGTGGTGTCTGGTGTCTACACCGACCGGCTCCTCCCCTGAACCCGGAGCCTGGCCCAGGAGAAGCAATCGAGTGCTAACGTTTCCCAACTGTCCCTGTTGCAGGAAGCAGGTGAGTGGGGAAGCGGGGAAGGACAGCGAGCTGCCGGATGTGTGCGAGGATGAGGCGATCTCCTGAGAGCCCAGAGCTTGTGCATGCTGCATTCAGTCCGTCCCACGCTCGTATTCGAAATGTCTTCACTCCTCATTCCCACGCGGCCTTCCATGGACTAAAGCTTCCGAGAAACCCGAGAGAGGTTCTGACCAACCGGCAGATGTGTACACGAGGACGAGGCGAGGAAGTAAAGTGATCCCCGTTCTCGAAAGTGCCTCGCTGGACGAGATGGCACCTCATGGGGCGTGTCGCTGTGGGAGGTCAGTGTGTTCACCACCCGCCCTATTTCGGCCCCCTGTGAACTGTCCTGTGAACTGCCTCCGGGCTGCAGAGTGAACCTCCCTCATCAGCTCTCCTCTGCCGGACAGATGCCCTGGATTGGGACGAGCCTGCAGCTTCAGTACAGGTGACGGGTACCAGGAACCAACTTACACTGTCAGCTGCGTGTCACGTGGCCCTGTACTGGTGAGGTGCAGGCTGCTCCCTGTGATCCTTTCAGGGTGATGTGCAGTGACCAAGACTCTCCCCAAAGTCAGAGTTGAGTTTATTGTCAGATGCACGAGTCCATGTGTGCACAGGTGCAATGAAAAACTTACTTGCAGCAACATCACAGGCACAGAGCATCAGAGACACAACATTCACAAGAAAAACATAAAATAAACTTAAATTATACAAGAAAGAACACAATTGGAACAAAAAAACAAAGTCCATTGTAGTGCAAAGTGGCCATAGTGCTGCTGTACTGAGGCAGTGATTAGGGTTGTGCAGGTTGGTTCAAGAACTGAATGGTTGAAGGGAAGTAGCTGTTCCTGAACCTGGTGGTGTGGGACTTCAGGCTTCTGTACCTCCTGCCCGATGGGAGCTGCGAGAAGATGGCATGGCCCGGATGGTGGGGATCTTTGACGGTGGATGTTGCCTTCTTGAGGCAGTGCCTCCTGTGGATACTACCGATGGTGGGGAGGGATGTGCCCATGATGTATTGGCTAACACCCCCGACATCTGTCCCCTGAATTAATTTTGTTAGTGACATAATTTAGCAAATTGTCCAGCAGATTAACGAAGCAGATAAGTTAGCATTATCTTAACGATTTGGCTGATTTGGTGACTGATTCCCAACTTGCTGGCATGCTCGGGTTCCCGGCGGAGTTACAGAGACGTGGGAGTGGTGATCCCAGCAGGTGTACTGGGGCCGGGCAGAGGACCAGAGGGTCAGTCAGAGTTCCTGGGCTCGAGGGAAGGGCCCTGGAGCACCGTGGGGGCCCGAGTGTAGGCAGGAGGAGATGTGTCTGCTTGGTGTCAGGAGGCTGTGGCACCTTGCCCACTGGGTCACCAGACCAGAGAGACGCCTACTCTCCCTCCAGGGGTCTATCAGGTGTGGGTGTTTATTCCCTCACTGGCGAGGAATGGGGTGGAGGAGCATTCTGGCCCGTCACTCCTCACTTCTCTGGGGGAGCAGGCACGGTAGGGACACCTCCTGGATCCCCAGGAATCCAGAGGCAGAGGAGAAAGTCACAGGGGAGAGGAGGGGGGCAGTTTGTCTACAACATCCAAGGGGAATGAGGAGGCTGACCCTGTCACTGGAACTGCCCTGTGGCTAAAGGCCTGACCCCGTGTGTGCCTGTGGACTCCACCAGGGTCAGTGGAGGTCAGTGAGTGGATCCCAACACTGAGACCAGAGCATAACCCCACACCATCGTGTCCTTGGGACCACACCGCCTGACAGGAACAGACAGACCAAATGGAGGGATCTCGCTCTGGCTGAGGTTCCCTGACAACTCTGTACAGTTCACTCTTGCTTCCTGATCCTGAATACAGTGTACTGTCTCACAGTGTCACACAGTTTACAGTCACACTGTAGAGTCGTAAGTGTGCAGTCACACTGTGAAGTCACACAGTTTGTAATCATACTGTACAGTCACATTGTAGAGTTACACTGTTTACAGTCACAGCATAATCACACAGTTTACAGTCATATAGTGTAATTACATTGTTTGTAGGCACACAATATGGTCACACAGTTTACAGTGTCTTGGAGTTTACAGTCACACAGCATTGTCACACAATTGTCACACAATTTAGAGTCACACTGTGTAACCACACGGTTTACAGTCACACAGTTTACAGTCACACTACATAATCACATTATTTATAGTGTGTTCACAGCACGTTCACACAACTAACAGACACACATTATACTCACATGGCTTACAACCGCACCGTATTGTCTCCCAGTTTACAGTTGCCCAGCTTACAGTCAGACTGCATTGTCACGTAGTTTATAAGTTACATTGCATTGTCACAGTGCACAGTTACAGTGTAGTCACAGTTTAGAGTCACACAGAATAATCACATAGTTCATAGACATACAGTGTAGTTTAACAGTGTACTGTTACACGGCATTGCCTCAGAGTTGCCAGACACACAACATCAGTCTACAGTCACACAGCATTATTAAACACTTTATAGTCACACGGTCTAGAATCACAGCATTGTTTGACAGTTTACGGTTATACAGTGACCTCACACAGTCACATAAACAGTTATACAATAGCGTTTCGTTGCTCGGTCTGTAGGTACATGACGTACAGTCACACAACCTACAACCACAGCATTTGCAGTCAGTCAGCATCATGGTTACAGTCATACATGCAGAAACAGCCTCGCACCAGTTCAAGTCACATAAGTTACAGCCAGGTAGCATACAGTGACAGTTTTCAGTCACATATTTTACTATCACTGTGCAGTCACCATACAGTCACACAGTTAATGGTTTACAGTTTACTGTCACACTTTACAATACTGCAGCATACAGTCACAGAGTTTGCAGTTACACAACTGTCAAACTACAAGTGCTACGGCCTACAGTCAAATAGTTGATAGAGTGCAGTCAGCATTCACACTCACATTGCAGAGAGCCACAGTATGCGGTCACAGTTGGGGCAGCAGTAGGTGTGGATATAGTAGGCTGTAGGGCTTGTTTCTGTGCTGTAGACCCTCTATCCCTATGAGAGTACAGGCAAACAGTGTGCTGTCACACACACAGCATCACACCCATACAGTTAGAGTTCAAGTCACACAAGGTACAATCACAGTTTACACTCCCATTGCCACCAGTATTTAATATTGGCCATCTAATTTTCAATATATTAAACAGTTCCTGACAAAATATCTAGAATGATTTGTAGAAATTATCCTTATCGTTCTGCGGAATGCACAGTGGTGCAGCGGGTAGTGCAGGGACCAGGTTCAATCCTGACCTCCGGTGCTTCCGGGGCACTTTGCCTGTGTATGGATTTCCGCAGGGTCGGCAGCCTTCTCCCCGTCCCTGAGAGAGTGGGACTGAAGGGATTGGTGTGGTTTGGACCCAGTGCGTCGAGTAGCCTCCTTCTGCGCCATAATAAGTAAGGTGGGGTGAGAAATATTGATTGTGGTTCTCACATCTTGTTTACACATGAAAGAGGCTCCCCACTGACTCCCGCCACACACCGAGCAGCCACTACTCAGATACAGGACCAAGACAGAAGAGACTGCAGGTGCTGAAATCTAGAACAAAAAAACAGAATGCTGGAAGAACTCAGCGGGTCGATCAGCATCTGTGGAGGCAAATGGTGATTAAAGACAAAAGAGACCCAAAAACGTCAGCTTACACCTTTTGCCTCCACAGATGCTGCTCGACCCGCTGAGTTCTTCCTGAGTTCTGTTGTTTTGACTCGGGTGTAGGAAGAGGCCAGTCAGCTGCCCAGAGTTCCTCCGTCCTTCCTGGGGCCCCTGGGTGAGAACGTGCTACATTTTTCACCACCCTTTGAAGAATGCTTTCTGATTTCTCACCGTAGTAAAGTTCTGCTTGTGTGCTTGTTCTAAATCCTCTAGTGCCATTTCTGAGGGCCAGTCTCCCGAATGGCTCCAATCACCGAACCATCGATTCCTCAATTGTATAATATAAACAGAAAACACTCAACTGGTCAGGCAGCATCTGTGGAGAGATGACAGGTGATAGTTTGGATCTGTAGCGTTTGAGATCTGATGTAGGCCTGCAGACTCGAAATGTTTTTTCCCACAGGTGCTGCCAAGATTGACTGTATAAAGCAATGTTTTCAGAGCTTTGTGGTTGACTTTCCAGAGTGAGACACGCTGGTGTGAGTGGTGGGAAATGTGACAGGCCCTGAGGCCTAGTGGCCATGCAGGAGGGCATCAATCACCACTCCCTGCGGAACCTGGCGGGACCAGGTTATCCCGGGATCCTTTTCACCCCCTACAGGGATCCGAGACCCTCATCCACCGCCCCACGATCTCCAGCCTGACTCTGAACTGGTGATCAACATAAACACCTCCATGTCCAACTGATCTATGAAATCTTACCTCCAGCCCCAACACTGGGCTCTGAACTCCTAACTCCATTACTGGCTGGATATAAACAGTGAAGGGCAGATATTTTAGCAGCTTTGGGAAACAGAGGAATCCAGGAGTGCAAGTCCATAGCTCCCTGAAAATGGCGACACAGGTAGTGAAAAAGGTGTTTAGGTTGCTTGCCTTCAGAGATGGGGTATTGTGTATGAGTCAGGACATTGCGGTGCAGCTGTACGGGACATTGGTGAGGCCACACTTGGAGTATTGCGTGCAGTGTGGTCACCGCTCTGTAGGAAGGATGTGGTGGTGCCAGAGTACAGGAGGGATTCACGAGGATCTGGACTGGAATGGAAGGCTTTAGTGACAAGGAGGCTGGGTTTGTCCTGACTGGAGTGCGGAGGCTGAGGGGTGACCTTTTGGAGGTTTATAAAATTATGAGGGGCATTGATAGGATGAATGGTCACAGTCTGTTGTACTCCAGTCCTCTCGAAATGAATGGTAACATTGCACTTGCCTTCCTTACTACCGACTCAACCTGCAAGTTAACCTTTAGGGAATCCTGCACTAGGATTCCCAAGTCCCTTTGTACCTCTGATTTCTGAATTCGCTCCCCGTTTAGAAAATAGTCCACACCTTTATTCCTTCTACCAAAGTGCATGACCGTACACTTCCCTACGCTGAATCCATCTGCCACTTCTTTGCCCATTCTCCCAATCTGTCCAAGTCCTCCTGCAGACTCCCTGCTTCCTCAACATTACCTGCCCCTCCACCTGTCTTTGTATCATCTGCAAACTTGGCCACAAAGCCATCAATTCCGTCATCCAGATCATTAACATATAACATGGAAAGTAGCAGACCCAACACCGACCCCTGTGGAACACCACTAGTCACCGGCAGCCAACCAGAAAAGGTCCCCTTTATTCCCACTCTGCTTTCTGCCAGTCAGCCAATCTTCTATCCATGCTGGTACCTTTCCTGTAACACCATGGGCTCCTACCTTGTTTAGCAGCCTCATTGCAGCACCTTGTCGCCAGGCTTTCCTCAGTCCGTGAACTGAATTAAGGGATGTGCTTGCTCACTAGAAAAATCAGCTGCATCCAGAGAAACCATCAGGTGTAATTCATCTTTAAACTCCTTTGGGTTAGAGCTTTCATTCTTTGCAGATGAGGACTAAATCATACTTTCAGTTGGCAAAACTCCCCTCTGTCCGTCCCCTTTAATTAAAGGCAGGGTCAAGTAACTAACTCTCACAGTGGCTGTGGGTACAGTCCAGCTTCACTTGCTGCCCTGGATGGCAACACCATGCAGCCCGGTGAGAGGTTTGGAGGTAAGAGTGGCCTTGTTGGTTAACGGCCCAGCATGGGGTTAGGAGCTGCAGTTCTGAATGTGACCGCGCGAGGAGATGCGAGTGGTTGAGACACCTGAGCCGTGCATGGGGAAATGCATTGCAGGTTGGAACCACTGCACTGCGGAGGTGCAGGCTGGGAAATGGGCTTGGGTCTCCTTGTTCATCGACATGTTTCGAGAGGTCAGGAGGGGAACACGAGGAAGGCTATTTCAAGGTGCTGTGGGTCACTCTGGAAGTTCCAGGTTTCATGCTTGTGCCTGATGTGATCTCTGGCTAATTGCCCTGTTTCTCTTCCATGCCCGTTCTGCCGAGAGGTGTGGTGGGTTGGTACCCAGACCAGGAGCAACCAGAGTCCCAGCATGACGGTCCCATACTTCCACCACAGTGGAACGGGACTCCACCCTGTCCCAGCCTTTCACACCACCTGCCCTGGTACAACCCTGTCAGTCTGTCCCCTGCCCCTGCAACCAGGGCCCACCCACGGCCCAGTGCTTTCCCGAGGCCCCCACCTGACCACCTACCTGATGACCACCTCAGTGTCCCACCACACCCTCAATCACAGCGCTGGCCCCAGGCCTGCACTAGACCACAGCCTTTGGCCCCCTCTCCCCACCACCCCGTTCCAGCGGGCACTGTCTGTGGGCAGGCTGGGGGACTTGTACATCACCGCCTCACACATCTGGAGTACACAGCTGGCGATGAGAGTTCCTGGGCTGCAGTCTCTGCCTTGGTTGCCCACAACCTCTAACTCGTTGTTGGTGGGCTGCGTCGTTGTACCTCCTCCAGCCCCTGGTGGCATTGGCAGCCCAGCAGGTACCTGGTGGGATTTGTCACTGTCGCCCAGCAGGCACTGCACGGATCACCAACAGTCGTCCATCTGAGAGTGCAGCCCCACAGTAACATGCCTGGCCTTCCACGCATGGCCCATCCTTGTATTGTACCCAGCATGGCAACCGAGGTTAAATGATGCGTCTACGTCCTATTGAAATGCGGCACTGAATGTCTCTTCTGGCAGTTAACCTCTCAGTGACCAGGTCGGTTTGTGTGGCTGATGAGGCATGTGTGCTGTTTAACTTCCAGCCCTCTGCCTTTGGTCAGCGGTGTTAAATCACTGAAAAGTCTCCTGTGGCTTTTTAACTTTGATGTAGTCAGATTATCACCGTGTCATTGTTCCACTGCATCTGGCTGGAATGTAAAGCTCAGTGTTTGCTGTGTCTAATGGGTGTTACATGAAGTACACTGTTTCGACTATATCTTATGCATGGTGCAACTGAACTTAGTCTGGGGAGAGATGCAATTGTTACTCTGTATATATGTATTAATATAAAGAGCATATTTTTTGCATGCTTTTCTATTCTAGAGATAAGTTAAAAAGGATCTTCAGTAAGTTACTCATAATGAGCAATGATGGACTCAACTGATTGGATAACTGCATAGAAAGCAAGATTACTGTAAATTTCAAGTTCAATAAAACCTGCTATATCCCAGATTTTGAACCTGTCTCTGTGTTTGATCTTTGGCTATGAGTAGAATAGTTCCCTCAACATTGAGAGCCCGTCCCTGATTTTGCCCGTTTGTCCTATCAACATTTTTTGTAAGCCGGAGCGCAAGAGGCTGCAGCTGCCGGGATCTGCAGCAACAGGTAGAATGCTGGAGGGACTCAGCGGGTCAGGCAACCTCTGTGGAGGGAGATGGACAGACGACATTTCGGGTCGAGACCCTTCACCCAGACAAATACTTCTGTGATGTGACTGGGACCGGAGGGCTGACTTATAGGGAGAGGCTGGATCGGCCGGATCTGTTTTCCCTGAAGTGAAGGAAGCTGAGGGGGACCTTATAGTGGTTTATAAAATCATGAGGGGCAGAGATAGGGTAGATGGTCACAGTCCTTTCCCAGGATAGGGGAGTCTAAAACTCAAGGGCAAAGGTTTAAGGTGAGAGGGGAAAGATGTAAAGGGACAAGTTTTCCACCCAGGCTGGTGGGTGTGTGGAACGAGCTGCCAGAGGAAGTGGTAAAGGTGGGTACAATTACTATGTTTAAAAGACATTTGGACAGGTACAGTACATGGATAGGAAAGGTTTAGAAAGTTATGGGCCAAATGCAGGCAAATGGGGCTAGCTTGGGTAGGCAACTTGGTTGCTTGGACGAGTTGGGCCGTAGACCCTCTTTCCGTGCTGTGACCTGGTGACTCACACCTGCCGCAAAGCTCACTATCTGCCAGGCAACAGCCAGCCCAGCCCTCCTGTTTGCGTCTGAGTCATTGGCTATTGCCGGCAGGCACCTCAAAGCACTGGAGAGATACCACCAGTCCTGCCGCTGCAAAATACACCAGGAGCAGAGCAGGCAACTTCCCCAGGCCAACAACCCCAGTGCTGAGGCCCAGCTCCGTGCTGCAGGTCACCGGTAGGCCCAACACCAGGTTCCCCAAACCGCCACAGCACTCTGCCAGGGCTGGGGATCACCAGGTGCACAGGGGGAGAGATTTAAAGGTGTTCTCAAAGCTTTATTGAAAAGTGTCCCATCCCCACACACTGCTGGCAATCCCTGACTGTACAAGAAAGAGTCAGAGTCATACAGCACGGAAACAGGCCCTTCGGCCCAACTGGTCCATGCCGGCCAAGATGTCCATCCAAGGTAGTCCCATTTGCCAGTGTTTGGCCCATAACCTTCTAAACTTTTCCTATCCGTGTACCTGTCCAATTGTCTTTTAAGTGCTGTTATTGTACCTGTCTCAACCACTTCCTCTGGCAGCTGATTCCACATGGATTTCACCCCTGGTGTAAAAAAACTTGCCCCTCAAGTTCGTATTAAATCTCTCCCCTCTCACCTTCAAACTATGCCCTCCAGTTCTTGATTCCCCAGCTCTGGGAAAAAGACTTGAGTGCATTCACTCTATCTATGCTATGCTCTACACTCTACACTCTACATGCTACACTCTGTCACTCTATCATGGGGTGAACGGAAGACCAGGTGAGAGTGTTGTAAGACAAGTTTGTGAGGTCTCAAAGGGCAAGGACTCTGGACACAGTTTTTGGTGTTAAAATAATTTATTTATAAAAGACAAACACGGGACAGGATAACGGAGCAATACACACATATCCACATGCACACGGGTGATCGTGAACATTGGGGGAAATCGCAACAAGGGTGAGATGCGTGTGCGCGCGCACACACACACACACACACAACAAACTGGGTACAAACAAATCAAGGAAGAAACAATACGACACTTGCCACCCTCCTTGACTCAGTGCAAGCGTCGGCTCTATGCTAGAGGGATATTCTAACTAACTACTCTTAAGCAGTGCACAGCTTACCTCAGCGTCCCACGGAGACAACAAAGAGAAAGAACCAAGCACATGCGGCACTCTTTATAGTGCTGGAGGGCTGGGGGTAGTCCAGCCCAGGTAGTTCAAAAGGGCCAATGGCCCAGTACAAAGGTGCTTAAAAGACCAGTTGTCAGGTGTGCACTTGATGGGTGGGGTGGAGCCGGGCCTTGATTGACAGTGGTGTGTCTTCCGACCAAGTAGGGGCAGTGCTGTCATCTGGCTAGATGGGGTCAGTGTTGTCACTGTCACGTGACAGCCACGACCCTCCACGATACAGAGGGGCAGGAGGTAGTTTAATTCTACTGACCATTCCTGAGCTGGTGGGGCACAGGGACCCCACCACTGAACTGCCAGTCACCTCCAGCCATGATCTCTCTGTGCTGGCTGTGGGTTCCATGTCTCTGTTACTGGAGCAGACTGGCGCCAAGCCCTCACTGCCCCCAGCAGCAGTGAAGGGATCCGTCAGGACAGCGTTGGACCAGTTACTGGCTCGACAGCTTAGTGATTCTGACATACAACTCCTCAGTTAAGGACTTGTTCATCACATTACTACGGAGAGCTCAGTGTCCTCAGTGGGGCTTCCCAGCCCTTACATCAGTCTGAACTCTTTACTTTCTGATAGTCTCCATTTGTCTTTCGAGAGAACAAAGCCCGTGTGCTTTCATGTGACTGGAGCCTGGAGTTTTCGCTCTTTTGAGGTGATTACTGAGGTCAATAATCCACAACCTGATGCAATGTGACCAGAGAGCCACAACCCTTTTCCAGGCTGTTCTGGGAGAGAGACAACCAGGTGAAGCAAGCAAAGAATGCATGTTCTCATCATTGACTCCCGACCATGGATATGTTGAACCCACCGGTCATTGAACACTGACCCAGGAAGATAGTTTGGGATTGGCCTACACACATGTTGCTTTTTTTTAAAATATAAACGTTTATTAACTAAAAGCACTACAAAAGGACAACCTGTGTCAATACACTACAACTAATACAGAAACAGAAGAAAACAAACTAAGCATCTACATAACTACAGCAAAATAACACTCACTACTCAGCCACGAAACGCACACGCAACACAACACCCGCTAAACGCACCACGCAACACTTCAGGGAAGAATCGCATTCTCCCCGTCCATGACACACGCGATCCCCTGAGGGGCCCACCGAGCGCGGAACTCAACCAGGGTGCCCGTGGAGACCGTGTGCTCCCTCTCCAAGGACACCCGCGCGCGGACGTAAGCACGGAAGACGGGTGGGCAGGCCGACCGGCTGGAACCCTCGGCCGCCTGCTGCCGCGACCCATGGACGCATGTTGCTTTCAACTTATTCCAGAGATTTCTGGAATGCTGCCAAGTCCCCCAGTGTCTGTCTGTGGGAAGCTGATGGTAAGGTGTTGCAGGATGGGGAAGAGATGGGGTGCATCTTCTGTAGGGGGCTGTGAAGATTTGCTTGTGCTCCATCCACAGGGTCTGTGCCATGGCATCACTGCCTGCTTAGGCAGAGGTATGTGTGGCAGGACCTTGTGCTGAAGATGGGTTAGGACAGTGGGAGGGAGGGAGCAGAGGTGAGGAAGTGCTGTGAAGGTGTAGCCATGATCTGACTGAGTGGGTTCGAGTGGCTGACGGAACTCGTCCAGTTCCCATGATCCATGCACCAGAATTTGTTTCTAAAAAAAAACATTATTTATACAGCACGGTAACAGGCCCTTCCAGCCCAATGAGTCCTCGCCGCCCATTTTAAACCCATGTACTAACTTGTACATCTTTAGAATGTGGGAGGAAACCAGAGCACCCGGGGGAAACCCACGCAGACACGGGGAGAATGTGCAAACTCCTTACAGACAGCAGCGGGAATTGAACCCCCATCGTCGGCGCTGTAATAGTGTCGCGCTAACCGCTACGCTACTGTGTGTAGTGTATCAAATAGATTTAAGTTTCATTTGAATTCACCCACTACAAGGGATTGCGACGGTGGTTAACCATTTCTTTTCCTTTCCTTGTGGAAAACAGCCTTTACCCAAGTCTTCATCCGTCTGCCTCTGTCTGTCCTCCCCTCTTATAGAATCATGGAAACATGCAGGACAGGAGCAGGCCCTGACAGCCCAACTCCTCCATGCCGACTGGGATCCTGTCATCGCCAGTCCCATTTGCCTGCATTAGGCCTGCATCCCTCTCCATCCTTCCTATCCAAGTACCTGCCCAAATGCCTATTAGAAGTCGTAGTCGTATCTGCCTCCACCAGCTCCTCTGACAGCTCCTCGTTCCAGATATTCACCACCCTCTGTGTGAGAAACTACCTCTCCAATTGACTGTCTCCCCTCTCACCTTAAACCTGTGCCCTCTTGTCCTAGACTCCCCTGTCCTGGACAAAAGACTATCCAGACTATTTAACTATGTCCCTCATAATTTTATAAACTTCCATAATGTCACCTCTTGGCCTTCTATGTTCCAGTGAGAATAAACCCAGCCTGTCCAACTCTCCTTAAAACTACAACCCTCCATTGCAGGCAACACCCTGGTGAATCTCTCCTGCGCTCTCTCTATCCTTTCTGTAGTGTGGTGACCAGAACTGATTGAAGTACCTTGTGACGTCTAACCCAGGATTTGTACAGTTGCAACATGATGTCCCAACTCTAAAACTCAGTTTCTTGGCCTTGTCACAACTTTCAGGGACTATGGACTTGCACCCCAAGGTCTCCCTGTACATCAGTGATCCTAAGGTCCCTGCCATTTACTCTAAACTCCCTACGAAAATTTAACCTCCCAAAGTGCATTAGCTCACACTTGTCTGGATTAAACTCCATCTGCCACTGCTCTGCCCAACTTTCCAGCTGATCCATGTCCTGCTGAACCCTTAGACAAATTCGCCATCCATGATTCCACCAATTTTCGTGTCATCTGCAATGTTACGAAGCAGAGCACCTACATTCTCATCCAAGTCAGATATGACAAACAACAAAGGTCCCAGCACCGATCCCTGGGGTATAACACGTGTTACAGTTTTCCATTCAGAAGAGCCAGTCTTCCACCTCTATCCTCTGCCCCTTATCACCAAGCCAATTTTGGATCCAGTTTGCCAACACACCTCAGACCCCTTGTGCCTTAATCTCCTGGACCAGCCTACTATGCAGAACCTTGTCAAAAGCCTTACTGAAGTCCACATAAACAAATCTACCACACTGCCTTCATCAATTTTCTTAATTACGTCCTCAAAAAACTTAATAATAGAGCTATAGAACCATAGAACAATACAGCACAATACAGGCCCTTCGGCCCACCATGTTGTGCCGACCTTTAAACCACGCCTAAGACTATCTAACCCCTTCCTCCCACATATCCCCCTATTTTAAATTCCTCCATATGTTTATCTAACAATCTCTTGAACTTGACCAACATATCAGCCTCCACCACCACCCCAGGCAGCGCATTCCATGCACCAACCACTCTCTGGGTGAAAAATCTCCCTCTGACATCTCCCTTGAACTTCCCACCCATTACCTTAAAGCCATGCCCTCTTGTATTGAGCATTGGTGCCCTGGGAAAGAGGCGCTGGCTGTCTACTCTATCTATTCCTCTTAATATTTTGTACACCTCTATCATGTCTCCTCTCATCCTCCTTCTCTCCAAAGAGTAAAGCCCTAGCTCCTTTAGTCTCTCCTCATAATCCATACTCTCTAAACCAGGCAGCATCCTGGTAAATCTCCTCTGCACCCTTTCCAATGCTTCCACATCCTTCCTATAATGAGGCAACCAGAATTGGACACAATACTCTAAGTGTGGTCTAATCAGAGTTTTGTAAAGCTGCATCATTACCTCGCGGCTCTTAAACTCGATCCCACGAGTTATGAAAGCTAACATCCCATAAGCTTTCTTAACTACCCTATCCACCTGTGAGGCAACTTTCAGTGATCTGTGGATATGAACCCCCAGATCCCTCTGCTCCTCCACACTACCCAGTATCCTGCCATTAACTTTGTACTCCACCTTGGAGTTTGTTCTTCCAAAGTGTACCACCTCACACTTCTCCGGATTGAACTCCACCTGCCACTTGTCAGCCCAGCTCTGCATCCTATCAATATCCCTCTGTAAGCTTCGACAGCCCTCCACACTATCCACAACACCACCGATCTTTGTGTCATCTGCAAACTTGCTAACCCAGCCTTCCACCCCCTCATCTAAGTCATGAATAAATATCATGAAAAGTAGAGGTCCCAGAACCGATCCTTGTGGGACACCACTAGTCACAGCCCTCCAATCTGAATGCACTCCCTCCACCACAACCCTCTGCTTTCTACAGGCAAGCCAATTCTGAATCCACATGGCCAAGCCTCCCCGGATCCCTTGCCCTCTGCCCTTCTGAAAAAGCCTATCATGTGGAACCTTGTTAAACACCTTACTAAAATCCATGTAGACCACATCTACTGCACTACCCTCATCAATCTTCCTGGTCACCTCCTCACAGAACCCTATCAGGCTTGTAAGACATGATCTCCCCTTCACAAATCCATGCTGGCTGTCCCTAATCAGTCCATGATTCTCCAAATGTTCATAGATCCTATCTCTTAGAATCCTTTCCAACAGCTTACCCACCACAGATGTAAAGCTCACTGGTCTGTAATTTCCTGGACCATCCCTACTACCTTTTTTGAATAAGGGGACAACATTCACCACCCTCCAATCCTCCAGTACCATCCCCGTGGACAACGAGGACTCAAAGATCCTAGCCAATGGTTCAGCAATCTCCTCCCTCACTTCGCGAAGCAGCCTGGGGCATGTTCCGTCAGGCCCCGGGGACTTATCTGTCCTATTCATTGAGAACCTCACCCACTTCCACAGCTTGCAGGCACATCTTCCCACCTTTGTCTCTAATCGGACCTACCTTTACTCTAGCCATCCTTCTGCTCTTCACGTACGAGAAAAAAGCCTTGGGATTCTCCTTAACCTTACTCACCAAAGCCTTTTCATGTCCCCTTCTCACTCTCCTCAGCCCCTTCTTAAGTTCCCTCCTTGCTACTCTATATTTCTCACGAGCCCTGTCTGATCCTTGCTGCTTACACCTTATGTATGCTGCCTTCTTCCTCCTAACTAGTTGTTCCACCCCTCTTGTCACCCATGGTTCCTTCACCCTGCCATTCCTTCTCTGCCTCACTGGGACAAATTTATCCCTAACATCCTGCAAGAGATCCCTGAACAACGACCACATCTCCCTAGTACATTTCCCTTCAAAAATGTCATCCCAACTTACACTCTCAAGTTCTCACCTTATAGCGTCATAATAATGTTTGTGGAACATGATCTCCCCTGCACAAAACCATACTGACTCCTCCTAATCAGTCCCTCAATGTACAATGTACAATATCAATGACATAAACCCTGTCCCTCAAAATCTTTCCCAACGCCTCTTCTCTACCTCAGCAAGTTCCCCTCACTGACTCCAACCTTACCCAACTAAGTAGTAGCCAGAACACTTCCAGGAATGGCAGTTCTTCCCAACTACATTCCTAATTCTGCTAATCACCAAACAGGATTCTCCTCTTCAGAACGCAGCCAAGACTGAACCAAAAGATGGTTGTATCGCCTTTCAACACTGCCTCAAATGACAGGACCAGGAAAATTAAAACTGTCACATTTACGAGCAACAACTGCTTTGATCAGTTGGGAAAAGAAATCTGATGCATACAGAGATTAGAATACAGACCATCTATTTATAAATTTTCTATCAAGCAATGAACAGAGTTGGCAACAATAAAATTACCTTCTTTCATTACTGCTTTGCCTTGTGCTTCGAGCAGCGAGTGGTAACTATGGAACCAAAAATCAAAGTGAATAGATTGAAGGAAAATTCCATTTCTCGGGTGTTTTAGCCCGAGCTTTGTGTCAGGGGGAATACCACCAGCGCTTTAGGCTAGAATGGGTAAACGCATCACACAGCAAAAATATCCATCCTAACTGAGAGCCAGTTGCTGAAGAGAACTCCAGGGATTGACGGTTTTGTGGCTCTTCGCAGATTTAAAATAAAAATGGTTTTATTCAATGTGGTGGGAAGTGAAAGGTGGTGACTCTGTGGTGTCAGATCTCACTTCCCAGCCAAGGTTACAGCCACAATGTGCAGTCACTGTTGTCGGGCAAACACTTAGCCAATGATTACACAGCAAGATCCCACAACCACCCTGTTTTAAGATATCTTTATTGGTCACATGTACATGCATCTTTTGCGTAGAGTGTTCTGGGGGCAGCCCGCAAGTGTCGCCACGCTTCCGGCACCAACATAGCATGTCCACAACTTCCTAACCTGTACGTCTTTGGAATGTGGGAGGAAACCGGAGCACCCGGAGGAAACCCATGCAGTCATGAGGAGAACGTACAAACTCCTTACAGACAGCAGCCGGAATTGAACCCGGGTCGCTGGCGCTGTAATAGCGTTACGCTAACCACTACACTACTGTGCCTGCTTCTCGTTTGGTGGGCTGGGTAAAGGACGAATGTTGGCACGACCCCTGGAGAACTGCCACCTTTCTCTGAATAGTGGTAATAACTTCTCTTGCTGCCTTGGTAAAGCAGCCAACATAATCAAAGACCCGTCCCACCCCGGACATTCTCTCTTCTCCCCTCTCCACAGTCAGGCAGAAGATACAAAAGCCTGAAAGCACGTACCACCAGGCTCAAGGACAGCTTCTACCCCGCTGTTATAAGACGATTGAACAGTTCCCTAGCATGATAAGGTGGACTCTTGACCTCACAATCCACCTTGTCGTGGCCCTTGCACCTTATTGTCTGCCTGCACTGCACTTTCTCTGCAGCTGTGACACTTTATTCTGCATTCTGCTATTGTACAACCTCAGTGCACTGATGTGATGAAATGATCTGTATGGATGGCATGAAAAACAAAGTTTTTTGCTGTATCTCGGTACACATGACAATAATAAACCAATTTACCAATAGTACAATGGAGATCTTTCACGTCCACCCAATGTCAGCCCCGGAGGGTCAGTCTAATTGTGTGGGCAAGCTCCTGGAGCTCTGGCACCCTCGTGTGAAATCGGGGAAGGTTACGTGGACACAATCAGCAGGGGGCCCGCCCGAGCAGGGACAGTGTGAGGTGAGGCTGCCCCGCGGATCTGGACTGGATCCTGCCGGGAGCAGCTGATGCAGCGAGGGGTTGACCCAGCTGGGCAGGCAGATGTGCTCGCTGAGGGCCCTGAGGTGCCCCTTCCTGCAGTGGCGATGATGCCAAGGGACGCCCCTCACTTGGCCTTGGAAATAAGTTGGGTGAAGGACATAGACCAGCCCATGGAAGAGCAAGCACACGCCCTGGAATAGGCCACGACGTTGCAGTGGCAACAACGGGCAGTAAGCGAGAAGCAGGGAGATGATTTTACAAGGTGAGTATCAGTGGGATGTGAGCTCACGAAACAGCTGGACACATCTGACACCACAGGAATGCAACGTCTCAGCAGTGGCCCTGGGGATGGCCACAAGTGATGTGGATTCACACGGTTGGGGCTGATCCAATGTCAGGGACTTAGACAGTAGTCAGCAAGCTCAGGGTAGCGTCATCGGGTAAGATCTCTGAGAAATTCATTGGTCAGGCCAGGGAACGTGACTGGAAAAAGTCTTACACACCGTCTTCTGATTCAGGCAGGACTGCTCTCTTTTTGGTATTGGTCTTGGTTTATTATTGTCACTTGTACCGAGGTCCAGTGAAAAAATTGTCTTGCATACTGATCGTACAGTTCAATTCATTACACAGTGCACTTACATTGAGTTAGTACAGAGTGCATTGAGGTAGTGCAGGTAAAAACAATAACAGTACAGAGTATACATAGAATTTAAGTTTAATAGTGTAGAATGATTACAGAAAGGGTAATGAGTATATCTGTAGAGAGCAGCTTGCATCGAGTTGCCACACCCCGGAGCCATCTAGTTTAATGTAAATTTTCTGGTCCTTTTCTCAATCCTGATCACTTCTATTAAATTCAGTCTGCCTTGCTAAAGTTTAATATTTTTTCCCCGGTGAAACCTACTTAATATTAACATAACATTCTGCCTCCACTTTAAGATAAGTAAAGAGAAGATATTTATTTATTAGTCACACGTACATTGAAATACACAGCATCTTTTTGTGTTACTGAGAATGTGCTGGGGGCAGCCTGCAAATGTTGTCACTCTTCCGGTGCCAACACAGCGTGCCCACAACTTCCTAACCCGAACGTCTTTGGAATGTGGGAGGAAACCGGAGCACCCGGAGGAAACCCACGCAGACACGGGGAGAACGTACAAACTCCTTACAGACAGCGGCCGGAATTGAAACCGGGTCGCTGGCGCTGTAATAGCGTTACGCTAACCACTACACTACTGTGCTGTGTTAGGGATGAGAAGTAAATGCTGATCTTGCAGCGAGGACCATAAAGAACTCATCATTATTGATTTGCTTCTGGGACTGATGTAAATGCGATAAAGGATGCGTCTCAAACTGGTCGACAGCAGCTCTGCAAGCTGACGAAGGGCAGATGGGTGGAAGGGTTAGGCGCTGATGGATTAACTTGAGGCTGGTTAGTTCACAGAGCCTATCAAAGACCTGAAATATCACCAGCCGTGGGGCATCTCAAAGCCAGTTTACTGAGCATCCAACAAACATATTTCTGCTTTCTTCGTTGTCTTCTGAGAGCAAAAGAGTGTTAGAGCTTAAAAAAAGCTGCAGGTTATTCCCGGTTCTTGGACTGCAGACAAACCAGTTTTTATTATCTATCTCTTAGGGATGCTCTGGAAAAGAAATCAAGACTTGCATTTATATAGTGCCTTTCAGGGCCACAGCACATCACAAGCCATTTCAAAGCTAAAATACCAGAGTGTAGACGCAGTGTAACGGGGAAACACAACCAGCGAGTGAACAAGTCCTGTGAACAGCAAAGTGATGATCAAGTCCAAACAGAAAATGCTGGAAACACTCAGCTGGTCAGGCAGCTTCTGTGGGGAGAGAAACAGAGCGAACATTTCAGGTTGGAGACCTTTTGTCAGACTTGAAAATTAGAAAGCAGATGTGTTTAAGCTTCAGAGAGGCTGGGGATGGTGAGAACAAAGGTGTCTCCGTCAACTCAGCACCCCAGGTCAGGATCGAACCTGGGACTCTGGCGTTGTGAGGTTGCAGCTCTACTAGCTGCTCCACTGTGCCACCCCAAGTATCTCATTTCTTTTTGATTTATTTAATTTCCCCTCACTAGAACCCTCCTCCCCTCTGATTAATTTAAAATCCCTTCTATAACCCAATGTACGTGATTCACCAAGGCACTGCTCCCAGCATGATTGAGGTGAAGCCCACCCTAATGGATCAGCTCTCTGCTTCCCCAGTACTGGTGCCAGTGTCCCGTGAATCTACCACCCATGCCTTGAGTGAGCATTTACCTCATTAATCTGATCCTTTGCTACTTTGTGTGTGGCTGATATAATAATCCAGAGATTATCACCTTTGTGGTTCTGCCTTTCAATATTGCCCCGAGCTCCTCACTATTCCTCAGAGACCCTCCTTCCCAGTCCTACCTGTCACTGGTGCCCACATGGACCACCAACAACCAGATGTTCCTCCTTTCACTCTGAGTTCTACTGCAGCCCAGCCCTGGCACCAGGCATACAACACAGCCTTTGGGACTCTCTGTCCCTGCTGCACAGAACAGTGAGTTTTCCCCTCACCATGACAGCCCCTATGACTAATGCGTTTCTCTCTTCTCCCCAAACCATTGAATGCCCCTCACCGCTATGCTGCTGTGGACAGTTTGTACATCCTCCCTTTGGTCCCCACCCTCGTCCACATAGGGAGCAAGGACCTCGTACCTGTCAGACAAGGGCTGAGGCTCCCTTGGAACTACCCCTGGACCCCTCGATCTGTCTCCTCTGATTTACACCGTCCCGTCCCTGACCACTGATCAAATTGAGGGAAATTAATCGAGAGGGTGGCTTGCCTCCTGGGACACCGTGACTGGGGAACTCTCCTCCTCCCTGAAGTGTCAGAGTTTCTGAGACCCTAACTCCAGCTCACCGACTCTGAGCTGAAGCACCTTGAGTAGCCAACACTCGTGACAGATACGGTCACCAGGAGCCATCAGAGAGACTGGGGAGCAACACCCTCCAATCCCGTCCTTGCTGGCCTGTGATGTCACACCCCAGACCTGTCACCTGAAGCAACCAGGACCAGATCCCACTGCTCTGTGAGGAGGTGGGGAAAGTTGAGGAGGGGTGGGGAAAGTGGGCAAGGGGTGGGGGAGGTAGGGGCGGTGGCAGAGGAGGTGGTGGGGGGGGGAGGAGGAGGGGGAGGAGGTGGAGGAGGAGGGGAGGAGGTGGGGAGGAGGTAGGGGGGATGGGGATCTGGGGAGGTGTGAGGGGAGGTTGGGGAGGAGGTGGGGAGGAGGTAGGGGAGGATGGGGATCTGAGGAGGTGTGAGGGGAGGTTGGGGAGGAGGTGGGGAGGAGGTGGGGGGGATGGGGAGCTGGGGAGGTGTGAGGGGAGGTTGGGGAGGAGGTGGGGAGGAGGTAGGGGGGATGGGGAGCTGGGGAGGTGTGAGGGGAGGTTGGGGAGGAGGTGGGGAGGAGAAGGGGTAGGATGGGGAGGAGGTGGGGGAGAAGGAAGGTGATTAGTCTCTGCAGCATTGGCACCCAGAGCAGGTGCTGATGGACGGGCAATGGCGAACCGCCCCACAGGAGGATCAGTCTGGGTGGTTGTCCAAGAGTCTCTGGTAGGTCACACATTCCCCCAGCAAGCCCCTAAGACCAGCTGAAGTGTTATTTTGCCCTCTCGCTGTTTCCAGTTGACTCCTTGCACCTGTGAGGCAGCCACAGAATCAACGAGCTCCGTGTAGGTGAGGGCAGCGAGAGCAGGACTTTGTTCTGATCCTTCAGTGGTCCCACTAGTGCAGTGGCTCTGCTCTCGCCGAGATCTGAGGGTCTAGCCATTCTCTGAGGAGGAGGGCAGAAGATAGAACTGCTCTCTGGGTGGAGGCACTGTGTTGTCTCAAGGGATGCTGATCCTGGGGGTTTGACCGCTCTAATTATTTGGTTCCACTCTGCAAGTGAGATGCCTCGATGCGGATTCTCTCTCTGTGAGTGGTTCTCCAAGATTTATCCTCAAGTTACTCTTGTTTCATTTATAATACTGCCCGAGGCTGCTTCAACATTAATGTGAAGCAACAATCGATCTGCTGGAGGAACTCAACGGGTCAAGCAGCGTCTGTGGGTTGAAGCACTGCATCAAGACATTATTGTATTCGGTTGCAAATTCTCGATCAGTGACAGACCTGTCCGTTTGGGAATGTTTTGTGTTCATGGTGACCCAGAGACCTGGAATGGCCTGGTTTGTGTCACCTGAGGAACAGAAAGCTGCTAGACTGGAAGATGATCAAGTGGATCACTGCTTCACCTGGAAAGATTGTTTGGGTCCCCGGATAGTGGGAAGGGAAGGGGTGAATGGGCCAGTGTTGCTTTTACTTAACCTGCCACATCCCTGTCACTTCTCAGCTTGTTTCCCTACTTTCTAAGGAGCTAATTGGCATCGATGCAGTGCACTCAGTACCATCCAAGTCGTCAGTATAAATTGTAAGTGGCTGAAGGCCCAGCCAAGGCTAACCTCTGGCGCTGAGTAGATGTTCTCAGCCCTGGCACTGGGCAAGGACCATAGCCTTCAGGACTTGCACTTGCAATTGCAGAGGGCATTGCTTATTATCAACTGTGCTATCCCTGCCTCTACCGTATTTCCTTACACCCTCCCACAAGCTCCTTCCCAAGCAGTCTCCTGTACCTCAGTGCCACGGTCAGACCGCCCACCCTCCTTCTTTGTATCCGTACGGACAACAGGTACCTTGTATTTGTTGGTTAAGGTCAGGGACTGAGGCTCCCGTATCACTACATTCCCCGTACTCCGCCTGACCACTGTCCAATTCCAGGCCATTAACGAGTGGAGGGGAGTGACTGCCTCCTGTGTGCCCAGGTAACATTCCCCCTCCATAGACATCGTAAGAATTCGGATAGCTTGGCGTGCTAACTGGGTGCTGCAGGGTCTGCGAAAGCATTGATGTTGGTGACTTTGGGAGGGGGCAGCTGGTGTTGGAGGGGTTTACAAGTTGGGCTCCAACTGGAGTGTTCCAGTTCTGTCACGTAAATGACAGGGAGGGAGGGCATTTGGCCCATTGAGACTGTGCTGTTTCTCACTGCAATCCCCCCCCCCCCCCACTAATTTCTCTGTAGCCCTCCTCTCTCATATGCTCTTTAACTCCCCACCAATTCTCCTACCACCATCCCCCACCAGGGGTAATTTATAGCAGCCAATGAACCCCCTGACTGAAGTCAACAAGTCTTCAAATCTTAGAAAGAGCTGCTGGTGATAACCCCCCTTGTTTCCATTCTCTCTTGCTGGCAGGGTTTATGCTGATTTAATGGAGACTATTTTCGGGAGTCTGGTGGGTGGATGCTGCTTGCGGACTTTCAGTCTGATTAATTCTCCTTGTCATCCCTGAAATAGAATGAGAAATGACAGCACAGCCAACTAGAGCATGTTGTGGGCACAGCTTTGGTTTTTCACCAGGGAAACATTGACTCTGGTATTTTCGCACTGTTTGGACATCTAATTTCCTGCACAGTCGGTGTTGAGAGTTCATGCTGTAACATGGGTGCAGTGAGTCAGTGAGGGTCACTCTCACCACTGTCCCAAGCCTAATCCAACGAGTGGATTTTTAACAATTTATTCATTTTTCAGGATCTGGGGATTGTTGCAAGGGCAACATTTATTGTCCATCCTTCGTTGTTCTTGTGAAATGGTGGTGAATCACCCTGAACACAAGAGCACAGGAGCAGGAGTAGGCCACTCGGCCCTTCAAACCTGTCCCACTACTCAATATGATCATGGCTGATCCATTGCTAGCCTCAGCTCCTCTTCTGTACCATTCCTCCATACCCCCCTAGTCCTCATTTATCCACCTCTACTCTAAATGCTCCAAATGATCCAGCTTACGCTACCCACCGGGGCAGAGAATTTCAGAGATTTACTGATTTACTCTGTGAGAAGAAATTTCCACATACCTCAATTTTAAATGATCAGCCCCTTCTTTTGTAACTCTGTCCCCTTGTTCATGACTCTCCCACTAGTGAAAACATTGCAACATCTACCCTGTCAGACTCCCTTAGAATTTTATATGTTGGAATAAAGTCACCCCTCATTCTAGACTCCAAGGTATACAGGCCCAAGCTGTCCAACCTCTCTTGGTAGGACAACCCTCACATCCTTAGAATTAGCCGGTGAATCTCCCTTATACTGCCTCCAGCGTTAATACAGGGCATCCCTGAGTTACTAACCCATTCCATTTTCACAGACGTCTAGAAGTTGATTTTGTCCACAAGTCAGAAAATGCACAAAATCACTCATTATGGTAACTGCACCCCCACAGAACTGTAATGCGTGGTGTTAATGAGGGCCAATTATCTTGCTTGGTTATAGTGACACAGAATCATGTCCCACACTCCGTGGCTGGTTTCGATGGGTTGAAGTATCAGTGGATGTTACATCGTTTAATAACTTGCATTGTTGTACAAGTATCAATAGAAGAGATTAGTTGTCAGTTTCCAAAGCAACTCTCTTAAGTGGCCTCCCACAGTGAAGCTTGCAGCCCGTGTTCTTAAGAGACAATGATGTCTGATTATTGTGGGGAGGTCACATGGAAACAGGTTTTTTTCTCAAGACTGGTTTTCATTTGAATTTAATAATATTTCTGGGTGCTCATTCATATGTATGGGGTGTCCATAAGTCAGGTGTTGGTAACTCAGAGAGATTTTTTTTTAGGTAAAGGGACCAAAACTGTACACAGTATTCCAGTGGTTGTGGTGAAGGTGCTCTGGCAATGCTGTCAGGGAAGGTATTTCACGATTTAGACCCATCAATGATGAAGGCGGGTGGAGGGGAACCTGTAGGTGGTGGTAGTGTTCCCATACACCTCTTGCCCTTGGTCGAAGTCTTAGGTTTGGGAGGTGCTCTCAAAGTGAGTCTGAATGAGTAACACACACACACACACACACACACACACACACACACACACACACACACACACACACACACACACTCATACACACACACACACACACTCTCACACACACACACACACACACACACTCATACACACACACACACACACTCTCACACACACACACACACACACACACATACACACACACACACACTCTCACACACACACACACACACACACAGATGCACATGCACATACACATTCATGCACACATGCACTGACACACATACACACACACATACCTTCATACACTCACACATGCACACCAACACACAGTCAGATACACACTCACATACACACACACACTAAAGCACACAGTCCCACTGACACACAGACGCACACTCACACATTCATGCACACACGCACTGACACATACACGCACACACCTTCATACACTCACACATGCACACCAACACACACACAGAGTCAGGTACACACTCACATACACACACAGACACGCACACACTAAAGCACACACACACACACACACACACACACACACACACAGAGTTGAGGATGCACTTTTACATCGTGTACACATACACTCACATTCATGGATTCATATGCACACATGTACGTGTCATACGTGTGCTTACACAGGCATGCACATATGCATGCTGCCTCTGCAGCTATGCAACTGGAATGAGCAGTAAGCTGAGTGACCAGAAACAAGCCTCACATTATATCTGAATAAACAGGATGGTCCAAAATCTATCTTGGAACTTCACGCAGTACTGAGCCTCACACACCTACACTGCCGTTCTTCGGGGAAGATCAAGTTGTTTCATAGAACATAGAACAGTACAGCACAGTACAGCACAGTACAGGCCCTTCAGCCCACGATGTTGTACCGACCTGTATAAATACCTACTCCATGATCAATCTAACCCTTCCATCCTACACAGCCCATAACCCTCTGTTTTTCTTACATCCGTGTGCCTATCTAAGAGTCTTTATAATATCCCTATTGTATTAGCCTCTCCCACCCCCAGCAGTGTGTTTCACGCATCCACCACGCTCTGTGTAAAAAACCTACCTCTGACATCTCCCCTAAACTGTCCTCCTCTGACCTTAAACTGATGTCCTCTGGTATTGGCCATTGCTGCTCTGGGGAAAATGGGCTGGCTGTCCACTCTATCTATGCCCCTCATAATGCCCCTCTAGGCAGAATACACTCCATCTACTACCCCCCCTCTGCCTTCTGTGGGCAAGCTAAGTCCGAATCCACACAGCCAAGTCTCCATGGATCCCATGCCTCATGACTTTCTGGATAAGCCTACCATGGGGAACCTCGTCAAACGTCTTACTAATGTCCATATACACCACATTCACCGCTCTCCCTTCATCTATTTGTTTTCTCATCTCCTTGTGAAGTTCAATTAGGCTCATGAGGCACGACCTGCCCCTCACAAAGCCATGCTGACTATCCCTAATAAGCCTATGCTTCTCCAAATGCTCATAAATCCTGTCCCTAAGAATCCTCTCCAATAGCTTGCCCACCATTGATGTAAGACTCACTGGTCTGTAATTCCCAGGATTATCCCTATTACCTTTCTTGTTAAAGGAAACCACATTTGCCATCCTCCAATCCTTAGGTACCAGTCCTGTGGCCAGGGAGGATGCAAAGATCCATAGAACCATAGAACCATACTGCACAAAACAGGCCCTTCGGCCCACCATGTTGTGCCGTCCATCAGACCACCCTCACACTACCTAACCCCTTCCTCCCGCATATCCCCCCATCCCACACTCTTCCATGTGCCTATCCAACAAGCTCTTGAACCTGTTCAATGTATCTGCCTCCACCACCACCCCAGGCAGTGCATTCCATGCACCAACCACTCTCTGGGTGAAAAACCTCCCCCTGACATTTCCCCTGAACCTCCCACCCATAACCTTAAAGCCATGCCCTCTCGTCTTGAGCATTGGTGCCCTGGGAAGGAGGCGCTGACTGTCTACTCTATCTATTCCTCTCAATATTTTATATACCTCTATCATGTCTCCTCTCATCCTCCTCCTTTCCAGTGAATAAAGCCCTAGCACCTTAAGCCTCTCCTCATATTCAATACTCTCTAATCCAGGCAGCATCCTGGTAAATCTCCTCTGCACCGTCTCCAACGCCTCCACATCCTTCCTATAATGAGGCGACCAGAACTGAACACAGTACTCTAAGTGTGGCCTAACTAGAGTTTTGTAAAGCTGCATCATAACCTCACGGCTCTTAAACTCAATCCCGCGACTTATGAAAGCCAACATCCCATTGGCCTTCTTAACTGCTCTATCCACCTGTGAGGCAACTTTCAACGAACTGTGAATATGAACCCCCAGATCCCTCTGCTCCTCCACACTGCCAGGTACCTTGCCATTCACCCAGTACTCTGCCCTGGAGTTTGTCCTTCCAAAGTGTACCACCTCACACTTCTCCGGATTGAACTCCAGCTGCCACTTGTCAGCCCAGCTCTGCATCCTATCAATATCCCTCTGTAAGCTCCGACATCCCTCCACACTATCCACAACACCGCCTATCTTAGTGTCGTCCGCAAACTTACTAACCCAGCCCTCCACCCCCTCATCTAAGTCATCTATAAATATCACAAAAAGTAGAGGTCCCAGAACCGATCCCTGCGGGACACCACTAGTCACTGCCCTCCAATCCGAGGGCACTCCTTCCACCACAACCCTCTGCTTTCTACATGCAAGCCAATTCCTAATCCACACAGCCAAGCTTCCTTGGATCCCTTGGCCTCTGACCTTCTGAAGAAGCCGACCGTGAGGAACCTTATCAAATGCCTTACTAAAATCCATGTAAACCACATCCACAGCACTGCCCTCATCAATCTTCCTCGTCACCTCCTCAAAGAACTCTATCAGGCTTGTGAGGCAAGATCTTCCCTTCACAAAGCCATGCTGGCTGTCCCTAATCAGTCCATGATTCTCTAAGTGTTCATAAATCCTATCCCTGAGAATCCTTTCTAACAGCTTACCTGACACCCATGACAACAACCCTGTTATTTTTGCACCTTTCCAAAATCTGCCTACTAATCCACTCCTCATTGTCCTGGCGGCTATTGAGGGGTCTGTAGAATACTCCCAAAAGAGTGATTGCTCCCTTCCTGTTTCTGACCTCCACCTACACTGACTCAGCAGCCGATCCCTCCACGACGTCCTTCCTTTCTGCAGCTGTGATACTATCCCTGATTAGGAATGCCACTCCCCCACCACTTCTACCTCCCCCCCCCCCCCCCCCGTCCCTTCTGAAACACCCAGACCCCAGTTTTAGAAGAAATCCTGGTTTCTTCTAAAAGCGCCCATTTATCCTGTGACGGTGGGAGCGGTGAAGCGATGGAGCAGGCTGGGGGCAGAGATCTGAAGGAGAATGGCCACACTGAAGTAATGGAAATTGCAAAGCTCAAAGGCACAAGTTCAAGAAACTGGTGAAGCCATGAAGATAAAGCCTGTTTGTGAAGGGAAAACAAATCACTCGCAGACACTGGAATCTGAAACAAGACCAGGAAATGCTGGAAAGAACTGAGCCAGTCAGGACTCTCTATCCACAGATGCTGCCTGACTGGATGAGTTCTTGTATCTTTTGTTTCTGAATCTCAAGAGACCTGGAACACTAGGTAATAACTACTGAGTGTCCAGTGTAGATCTGAGACCCGGGTTAGCGAAGAGGTAGGTTTCAGACGCATACCAACCAGAAACAATCGCTTCTAATATTCTCATTCTATGTTTATTACGATTGTGTCGGATGGCCTGAGTGCGTAGTATCACTACTGCATGATTTATAGTTACATAAACCTAATGCAAGCTACGGGTTAAAAGTACACTTGGCCCTGTGAACTAACCTGGCAAAAACTGCTGGGATACTTAACCAAGGTGAGCATTTGCAGAGAGCCAGGACCTGGTGTGGTAGTGGGGCTGTGCCCTCACCGCTGGCTATCCAAGCTGCACTTGGATGGGAACATAAGATAAGATTTCTTTATTAGTCACATGTACATTGAAACACACAGTGAAATGCATCGTTTGCGTTGAGTGTTCTGGGGGCAGCCTGCAAGTGTGCACTTCTGGTGCCAACGTAACATGCCCACAACCTCCTAAACATTTGTTTGGAATGTGGGAGGAAACTGGAGCACCCGGAGGAAACCCACGCAGACACGGGGAGAACGTACGAACTCCTTACAGACAGCGGCCAGAATCAAACCCGGGTCGCTGGCGCTGTAGTAGCCTCGCGCTAACCACCAGTTAGTTGCTTTGCTTCCTTGAGGATTGGAAGAAAAGGTCAAGAGAGACAAAGTGACTGGGAACCACAAATCACAGGGTGCCTGATGTATGGGAGTCCGGTCACGTGACTAAAGAGAACTAGCACGCTGACCTGGTCCACGTGTAGAGGGTTGAGGACAACGAGGTTGGTGGGGTGGGTTAAAGTGGTCAGCAGTTCATCGGCAATACTCAGGTATCTCTTAACAATCAATTGCTGCCTTTGTCTTAGTTGTGTATAAAAGCCGGAGAATGCTGGCATCTGGGACTTCCATTCAGCCAGGATAGTTGTAGAGAACCTTTGTTACTCCTGCTGGAGTCATGTAGACACAGTAGCACAGCTGATAGATCTGCTGCCTCACAGCTCCAGCGACCAGGGTTCAATCCTGACCTCAGCTGCTGTCTATGTGGAGTTTGCACTGTCTCCCTGTGATTGTGTAGGTTTCCCCCGGATGCTCCGGTTTCTTCCCATTTCCCAAAGGCGTGCGGGTTGGGTAATTGGCCGCTGTAAATTGCCCCCAGTGTAGGTTAATGGCAAGGAGAACATAGAACAAAGAACAGTGCAGCACAAGAGTAGGCCCTTCGGCCCACCATGTCTGTGCCGAACATGGTGCTAAACATGGTGCCGGTATCCTTCTATTCCCGGCCTCTTCATGTGTCTGTCTAAACGACTCTTAGATGTTGCTATCGTGTCTGCTTCCACCACCACCCCTGGCAACACGTTCCAGGCACCCACCGCTTACCCCGTACACCTCCTTTAAACTTTCCCCCTCCCACTTTAAAGCGATGCCCTCCAGTATTGACATTTCCACCCTGGGGAAAAGACTCTGATTACCTATCCTTCCTCTGTCAAAGCCATCTAGATAAGTGCACGGATAGTAGAGGTTTAGAGGGCTATGGGCCAAACGTGGGCAGTTGGGACTAGCTCGCTGGGCAACACAGTCGACATGGACGAGTTGGGCCGAAGGGCCTGTTTCCCTGCTGTAAGGCTCCATAGCTCGATGATAACTCGCCCCCTCAGCCTCTGTCGCTCCAAAGAAAATCCAGGTTTGTCCAACCTCTCCTTATCGCTAATCCACTCCAATCCAGACAATATCCTGGTTAACTTCTCCCCCACCCTCTCCTAAACCTCCTATCGTGTGGTGACCAGAACTGCGCACAAATCTCCAAATGTGGCCTGACCAAAGTTCGATACAGCTGCAACATGACTGCCCAACTTTTATACTCAACACCCCGACCGATGAAGGCAAGCATGCTGTACGCCTTCTTTACCATCCTATCTACTTGTGTTGCCGCTTTCAGGGACCCCGAGATCCCTCTGTACATCAGTGCTCCTGAGGGTCCCGCCATTTACTGCAACTTTCCGCCTTCATTTGACCTCCCAAAGTGCATCACCTCACACTTGTCCAGATTAAACTCCACCTTTCATTTCTCTGCCGAAATTTCCAACTGGTCTATATCCTGCCGTATCCTTCGACAACCCTCCTCACTAGGCACAACGCCACCAATTTATGTGTCGTCTGCAAACTTACAAATTAGACTTGGCAACACCACTGATTTCTCCAAATGCCTGCCTCCCCGCCTCCCTTTAAGAACAGCCTGCTTGTAAAATGAGTGGATAAAATATTGGAGGAAGCTGCAGAGGGAGTTTTGGTTTGTGGAGGTTGTCGAACCTCCCCCTGGAGGAGTGGGAGGGACGCTGAGCATGGAATCAATGCACTGGCAGAGGGGAGGCTAATCTCTTGCCTCCCCCCTGTGGACTAGAGAGGGACTGCAGTGACCAGTGAATATTGGGGATGATCAACAGGTTGAGCTGTACAATCCGATGTATCAGCCCGTGTAGAGCTATGTCTCTTTTACTTAACGAGAGGAATGGCAACCCATTCATTTCTCTGCTGTGGCTACTTGTGGCCTTCCTTGTATAGTGAAGCCATTTGTTCAGTAGCCTCCCTCTCCCCAAGCCCGTGTTTGACTGTACCGTCCTCCCCATCGGCTGCTTCTTCTATTGTCCAATCCTAGCCTCAAACTCATATCGATCTCCAGTTCCTCTCCTACCTTCCTTAATGCCTCTGCCGAGGTTACCCTCCCTTCACTCAACTCCCAACCATCTCACTTCCGTTCCAATCGTCTCTGTCGGATCATATTGTTAACAGTTCTCCTCCATCTCCTCTCCTTCCATTAACGTGGGAATTCCCAAGAGTTTATCCTTGCTCTTTCCTATTTTTCATCCACACGCCCCTCAGCAACGCCATCGGGATGATGCCACTGCCTTACCCCTGTATCCAGGGGCAGCAACTTCATTTCACCACCACCTCTCCCGACTCCATCATTGTCTGAAATTGTCAGGGCGCTTGTCCAATAAAAATTTCCTGGATTAGCAGAAATTAACAGACAAACCAAAACTTATGGGAATACACATGGAGAAGGAAACAGTCGATGTCTCAGGTCGTTGATCCTTCATCGGAATGGGAAAGGTGAGCTAATGAGCGTTGCGGAGATGGGAGGGTGGCGAGGGCAGTGGGGATGTGTGGGGTCGGAGGAGCCCTCGGGTCCAGGTGGCACAGTGCTATTAGTGCTGTCTGACACGGGGTATTGGGTCCGTGAGATGCAGAACTCAGCAGTTGCTGAAATTCTGATGTGCAGAAGAGAACGCTGGAAATACTCAGCACGTCAGGCAGCATCTGTGGAGAGAGAAGAACTGAGTTGCTAGTTGCTATTGGGAAGACTAAATGCATCTTCTTTGTTTCAAAATCCATTCTCTAGCCCCTTTCTGACTGGCTCATGCCCTGAAGCAAACTGTTGATACGTAGTTTAGAATTTCGATTCCGTGTCGTCACTGAGACAAGCCCGTTCTGCTCTGGTATCATCACCGCCTGCCTCAGCTCACCTGGGGCTGAAGCCCTCTACAACCCCGTGACCTCCCATGGACAATGTGGTTGGTCAGGCTCCAGCTGGTTACAGTGGAGACACTGATGTGCATGTTGAGGTGAGAAACTAACGACACCAGATGCTGGAATCCAGATGAAAAACACGACGATGCTGGAGGAACTCAGCAGGCCAGGCAGCATCCGTGGAGAAAAGCAGGCGGTCAACGTTTCGGGTCAGGACCCTTCTTCAGGGCTGAAAATAGGAAAAGGGGAAGCCCAATATATAGGAGGGAAAAGCAGAGCAGTGATAGGTGGACAGAAGAGGGGAGGTGGGGTGGGCACAGGGTGGTGATAGGTAGATGCAGGTAAGAGATAGTGATGGACAGGTGCGGGGGAGGAGGCGAGAGCAGATCCACCGGGGGGTGGGTCACACGTAAGGAGGAGAAAAGGGGGGACAATCTCCTGTGTCTCCAGTACAAAGTGGTGCTGGGAGTGTGAGGGAACCGTTCTTCTAACAGAGGTGGATTCTGAAGTGCATTTTACTTCAACAGATCTTTAAGTGCCATAGACAGCAGATGTTTTGTTCAGTGAAGTGGTACAGAATTTACAGGATCATTTGAGCCAGAGTTGCTGGAGAACTTCATCGGTGGGCCCAGTGAAGGAAGTCAGCACAAACAGCCAGTGCTCAGGTTGAAACACCTTCCTCCAGCTTTGGTGCCTTCCTAGACCCCACACTTTGTGACAAGGTCAAGATTTAATTGAACCAGTTTAATTGATCTTCCATTTGAAACAGCATGTCTATAGGTGACCATCGTCTCCGATACTGCCATCCCCGCTTTGCCCTGAACACTTCCCTGTGGAGTAGAACTTGTCAGGACTCACCAGCACTACAAATCAATCTTCTTTTATAGTTTGATCAGGCTGATACACTAGTGTATGTCGATGTGAGGAAAGGGGATGTGCTGGAACTTTTGAAAGACATTAGGATAGATAAGTCACCAAGGCCGGACGGGATATATCCAAGGTTCAGCGTATTCTGCCTGGAGGTCGGTGACCAGTGGTGTTCCACAGGGATCGGTTCTGGGACCCCTGCTCTTTGTGATTTTTATAAATGACTTGGATGAGGACGTGGAAGGGTAGGTTAGTAAGTTTACAGATAATGCAAAGGTTGGTGGTGTTGTGGATAGTGTAGAAGGTTGCTGTAGGTTACAACAGGATATTGATAGGATGCAGAGCTGGGCTGAGAAGTGGCAGATGGAGTTCAACCCGGATAAGTGTGAAGTGATGCACTTTGGAAGATTGAATTTTAAAGCAGAATACAAGGTTAATGGCAGGACTCTTAGCAGTGTGGAGGAACAGAGGGATCTTGGGGTCCACGTCTACAGATCCCTCAAGGTTGCCGTGCAGATTGATAGGGTTGTTAAGAAGACGTATGGTGTGTTGGCCTTCATTAATCAGGGATTGAGTTCAAGAGCGGTGAGGTAATGTTGCAGCTCTATAGAACTCCAGTTAGACCACACTTGGAGTATTGTGTACAGTTCTGGTCACCTCATTATAGGAAGGATGTGGAAGCTTTAGAGAGGGTGCAGAGGAGATTTACCAGGATGCTGCCTGGATTGGAGAGCATGTCTTATGAGGATAGGCTGAGTGAGCTAGGGCTTTTCTCTTTGGAGAGGAGGAGGATGAGAGGTGACTTGATGGAGGTGTACAAGATGATAAGAACCATAGATTGAGTGGACAGTCAGAGACTTTTCCCAGGGCATAATTTTAAGGTGATTGGAGGAAGGTCTAAAGGGGATGTCAGGGGTAAGTTTTTTACACAGAGTGGTGGGTGTGTGGAACGCACTGCCGGCAGAGGTTGTGGGGGCAGATACATTAGGGACATTAAGAGACTCTTAGATAGAATGATCGAAAAATGGGGGGGCTATGTGGGAGGGAAGGGTTAGATAGATCTTAGAGCAGGATAAAATGTCGGCACAACATTGTGAGCCGAAGAGCCCGTACTGTGCTGTTATGTTCTATATTCTATGTATGTTTTACTTTACATTGGTCCCTTCCAAACTGCTGGAGCTAGCCCCGAACTCTCCTTTAGAACGCAGCATTCACATCAGCGACAAACTGATGGACCCAATTGCAGTAAGCCTGCCTTTTTTCATTGTAATGTCTGTTGTAAGTCCATGGATTGGTCAAATGGATGAACTAGTCCACAGTAGCTGGTTGAACCATGGATGTCACTTATTTATCAACTAGTAATATTTGTCAACAGCCAGGTCATAGGAACACATACTGTAGTTGCAATGGACGCATGTCTTTGGGTTAAAGACAGTCTTGATTATACCCCTGTTTGGCATTTCATTCAACTTACAGCCTGTTTTAAAAGTTTAATGGAAGGTCCCATTCATTCCCATGGCATGCTGGGACATGTAGTTCAATCAATTGTGTGCGGTTCTGGCCACCACGCTATAGGAAGGATGTGATTAAGCCAGAGAGGGTGCAGAGGAGATGTTGCAAGGACTGGAAGACTTGACTTAGAAGGAGGGACTGGATAGTCTGGGGCTGTTTTCCCTGGAGCGAAGGAGGCCGAGGGGAGGCCGTTTTCAATCGGGAGCGAGAGGCGAGCGAGCGGAAGCAGCCAAGGAGTTCCGAACAGATAAGTTTTTCTTTCTTCTTTCTAATGGTTCGGGGATGGTGGGGAGTAACTGCGCAGGCGCGTGACGTCAGTCGGTAGTGCGCGCGCAAACAGTTTAAAAAGAAGACCGCCATATCCAGCGGGCAACGTCGGATTGGGCAACGGAGCGAGAGGGAGCAGAGTGATTGGGCTTTGGCTCAAGGGGCTTAGGCGATAAGGGGCGAGGCGGGCGAGTAGCTGGTAGGTAAATGTAAGATCTACCTGTTATCTGTTATAAATTTTGAAGTAGGATAAAACTAGGTAGGGAAAGAATTAGTTCAGATGGAGGACATGGTGGTGTGCTGCAGCTGCTTGATGTGGGAACTAGTGGACCCTGCTGCAGTCCACAATGACCACGTCTGCAGTAAGTGCTTGAGGAACTTCAGCTCAGAATTGATGAGCTGGAGTTGCAGCTTCAAACACTGCGAAGCATCAGTGAGGGAGAGAGTTATGTAGATACTGTACGTCAGGAGACAGTCACCCCCCCCCCCCCCCTTACAGCAGGTACTTCTGAGGTCCAGGAAGTAGACAGAAGGGTAACTGTCAGGGCAGAGAAAAGGAAAAAGAAAACGAACAGGCAGACAGTGCAGAGGACCCCGGAGGCTGTTCCCCTCAATAACAGGTTTTCCACCTTGGAAGCTGTTGAGGGGGATGACTTGCAGGGATCAAGCAGCAGTAGCCAGGTCTCTGGCACTGGGACTGGTCCTGCTGCTCAGAAGGGAAGGGAGGAGAAGAGGAAGGCAGTAGTGATAGGGGACTCAGTAGTCACGGAAACAGATAGGAGGTTCTGTGGCAGTGAGCATGAATCCCGGATGGCATGTTGCCTCCCAGGTGCCAGGGTCCGGGATGTCACTGATAGGGTCCACAGGATTCTTGAGCGGGAGGGAGAACAGCCAGAAGTCATGGATCATGTTGGTACCAACGACATAGGTAGGAAGAGGGATGAGGTCCTGAAAAGTGAGTTTAGGGAGCTAGGCAGAAGGCTGAAGGACAGGACCTCAAGGGTAGTGATCTCAGGATTGGTGCCAGTGCCACGTGATAGTGAAGGTAGGAATAGGAGGAGGTGGCAGATAAATGCGTGGCTGAGAAGTTGGTGCAGGAGGGAGGGTTTTAGATTTTTGGATCATTGGGATCTATTCTGGGGAAGGTGGGACCTGTACAGAGAGGATGGGTTACACCTGAACCCGAGGGGGGTCAATATCCTTGCAGGCAGCTTTGCTAGGGTAGTTCAGGAGGGTTTAAACTAGTTTGTGAGGGGGAAGGGAACCGGAGGAGCAGGTCAGAGGAAGAAGGGGATGGGGAAAAGTCAGATCTAACAGTAGAGAGGCTTTGAGGAAGGAGAAGCAGAGTACAGGGTATAAAAGTAGTAAGGCGGATGGGCTAAAGTGCATTTACTTAAATGCAAGAAGCATCAGGAATAAGGGTGATGAACTGAAAGCTTGGATAAATACATGGAACTACGATATTGTGGCTCTTGCAGAGACTTGGCTGTCACCAGGGCAGGAATGGATACTGAATATTCCTGGTTTTCAGTGTTTTAAAAGGGATAGGAAGGTGGGGAGAAGAGGAGGAGGGGTGGCGATACTGGTCAGGGACACAGTTACAGCTGCAGAAAGGTTGGATAATGTAGAAGGATCCTCTCTGGAGTCAGTATGGGTGGAAGTTAGGAACAAGAAAGGAGCAGTTACTCTACTGGGAGTATTCTATAGGCCTCCCGGTAGCAGCAGGGATACTGAGGAGCAGATTGGGAGGCAGATTTTGGAAAGGTGCAAGAATAACAGGGTTGTTATCATGGGAGACTTCAACTTCCCAAATATTGATTGGCACCTGCTTAGTACCAAAGGTTTAGACAGGGCAGAGTTTGTTAAGTGTGTCCAGGACGGATTCCTGTCACAGTATGTTGACAGGCCGACTAGAGGGAATGCCATATTAGATCTAGTTTTAGGTAATGAACTGGGTCAGGTGACAGATCTATCAGTGGGTGAGCATTTGGGGGAAAGTGACCACTGCTCCATAACCTTTAGCATTGTCATGGACAGGGATAGGAGCAAAGAGGACAGGAAGATATTTAATTGGGGAAAGGCAAATTATGAGGCTATAAGGCAAGAACTTGAGAGTGTAAATTGGGATGACATTTTTGAAGGGAAATGTACTATGCAGATGTGGTCGTTGTTCAGGGATCTCTTGCAGGATGTTAGGGATAAATTTGTCCCGGTGAGGCAGAGAAGGAATGGCAGGGTGAAGGAACCGTGGGTGACAAGAGAGGTGGAACAACTAGTTAGGAGGAAGAAGGCAGCATACATAAGGTGTAAGCAGCAAGGATCAGACAGGGCTCGTGAGGAATATAGAGTAGCAAGGAGGGAACTTAACAAGGGGCTGAGGAGAGTGTGGAGGGCTGTCGAAGATTACAGAGGGATATTGATAGGATGCAGAGCTGGGCTGACAAGTGGCAGATGGAGTTCAATCCGGAGAAGTGTGAGGTGGTACACTTTGGAAGGACTAACTCCAAGGCGGAGTACAAGGTTAATGGCAGGATTCTGGGCAGTGTAGAGGAGCAGAGGGATCTGGGGGTTCATATCCACAGATCACTGAAAGTTGCCACACAGGTGGATAGATAGTTTAGAAAGCTTATGGGATGTTAACTTTCATAAGTTGTGGGATCAAGTTTAAGAGCCCTGAGGTAATGATGCAGCTCTACAAAACTCTGGTTAGACCACACTTGGAGCACTGTGTCCAATTCTGGTCGCCTCATTATAGGAAGGATGTGGAAGCGTTGGAAAGGTTGCAGAGGAGATTTACCAGGATGCTGCCTGGATTAGAGAGTATGGATTATGAGGAGAGACTAAGGGAGCTAGGGCTTTACTCATTGGAGAGAAGGAGGATGAGAGGAGACATGATAGATGTGTACAAAATATTAAGAGGAATAGATAGAGTGGACAGCCAGCGCCTCTTTCCCAGGGCACCAATGCTCAATACAAAAGGGCATGGCTTTAAGTTAATGGGTGGGAAGTTCAAGGGAGATGTCAGAGGAAGGTTTTTCACCCAGAGAGTGGTTGGTGCATGGAATGCGCTGCCTGAGGCGGTGGTGGAGGCAGGTACATTGGTCAAGTTCAAGAGGTTGTTAGATAAGCATATGGAGGAATTTAAAATAGGGGGATATGTGGAAGGAAGGGGTTAGTTAGTCTTAGGCATGGTTTGTTCGGCACAACACGGTGGGCTGAAGGGCCTGTATTGTACTGTATCGTTCTATGGTTCTGTGGGTCTATAAAATCATGACGGTGAATGGTCATAGTCTTTTCCCCAGGGTAGGGGAGTCTAAAACTGCATGGCATAGGTTTAAGATTTAAATGGGACCTGAGGGGCAAGTTTTTCACACAGAGGGTGGTGGGTGTGTGGAACGAGCTGCCAGAGGAAGTGGTCGAGGCGGGTACAACAGGGATATGGGCTAAATGCAGGCAAATGGGACTGGCTCAGGGAGGGAGCTTGGTTGGTATGGACAAGTTGGGCTGAAGGGCCTGTTGTCGTCCTCTATAGCTCTATGACTCAATAACTGTTGTGCATGAAGGCCACAGACTGCCTTTATCGACCAACATTTTAACGTTGGTTTATTTTGAGTTGGATGCATTCTTGCTGAAAGCCTGGCTACAGGAGATGGCATCAAGAAATGCTGGACAAATACAGCAACGATTTGCAGTATCATTGGCTGGAGTTACACGACAGACTCCACAGCACACAGGTAACACAGTTGCTGCAACTAATGCTACAGGGGTCGTCCCCCACCCATCTGTTCGTTTACAGTGGCAAATGTTTCAGCTCCCAGGAGTCACAGAGTCATACGGCACAGAAACAGGTCCTTCAGCCCAACTCGTTCGTGCTGTCCAAGATGCCCATCTAAGCTAGTCCCATTTGCCTGTGTTTGACCCGTATCCCTCTAAACCTTTCCTATCAGGTCTAAGTGTCTTTTAAGCATTGTAACTGTACCCGCCTCGACCACTTCCTCTGGCAGCTCGTTCCACACACCCACCGGCCTCTGTATGGAAAACTTGCCCCTCAGATCCCTCTTAAATCTTTCACCTCTCACCTTAACCTATGCCCTCTCGTTTTTGATTCTCTTTCCCTGGGAAAAAGACTGTGCATTCACCCTATCTATGCCCCCTTATGATTGTATACACCTCTATAATGCACCCCTCAGTCTCCTATGCTGCAAGGAATAAAGTGAAAGCCTGCCCACCTTTCCCTATGACTCAGGTCCTCGAGTCTCGGCATCATTCTCATAAATCTTCCTTGCGCTCTTTCTATCTTAATAACATTTTTCCTAGAGCAGGGTGATCAAGACTGTACACGATAGACCCCGGTGTGGACTCACCAGCATCTTGCACAACTGCAACATCACATCCCAGCGTCTATACTCAGTGCCCTAACTGATGAAGGCCAGCGTACCAAAAGCATATTTCACCACCCTGTCTACCTGTGACGGAGACAGGTCACAGAACCTCAAGCTGAGAACCAAGATGGTGAATCAAAGGCACTTCCATAGCAAGATTCCTTTAGGAAAGGGAAGCTTGCCTAGCAAGAAGCCACGGAGAGGAAGCCTACACAACAATGAGGCCAACAATTAAGTGGAAGGGTGGGGGACAGTGGAACGACTTTGAGGGAAGTATGGTTAAATGGTTAGTACATTGAATTGACCATCAACACTTGTGTGGGTTGCTCAATCTGAGTCAGTCGAGCCAGCTGCCACTGACCGAAAATATAGTGGATTGAAAATGTCATCAACAGAAGTCCTCAAGACGAGGAGAAGTGACTGGCGAGTCACGACAATCAGCAGATAGAACTACCAGTGGTTGGAGCTGATTACATAAATCAACAAAGATTGGCACAGAGAATTGAAGCTCAACAGGAGACAGTTGTTCAGCACTGATTCTTCAAAGTAAGTCTTGGACACACAGTGTATGTGGGTGGCGAAGTTCTAGGTTACCTATATGGGTATGACAGCTTATTATGCTCATATATCAAGCAAGGTAGTAGAAAGCGTTCCATGAGTTAAGACTGCAGATCCAGGCCTGGAATACGCCACCACAGAGTTGCAGACAAAGACACTGTAGATGCTGGAATCCGGAGCAAAAAACAAACTGCTGGAAGATGGTCCCTCAGCCTTCACAGATGCTGCCTGATCTGCTGAGTCCCTCCAGCAGTTTGTTTTTTACTGCAGTGTTGGACCTCTCCACATGGTGTGCATCGGTTATTACGAGAAGGGGGACTGACAGCTTCTCAGTGTTCATAGATAGTCACTTAAAATGGATCAAAAATGGATGGAAGTGAGGTACGGCGGGTCTTCAATGAATGCTTCTTGGACAGTGCAACTAACATCTGGAGCTCAAATGCTTCTTGCAAACTTTTCTATCCTTATTACATATGGTGTGTTTGTTCAGACTCGTTGAGACCATTCACTCTGAGAGACAGTCTGAGGGGTGTGAACAAGCCAATTTACAGAAACAAATGGCCCTTGAAAGTCAACTCATTTCTTAACGCCACTGCGCATACTAACTCAGTATTTATTAGGAACATGTTATAATTCCCGACAACTTTCACACCACAATAAGAAATTGGAGACTTTTAAAGTGGTGGTAAAGGAGAATGTCAGGAAGAAGAAAGTTTGAGCAGAGTTTTGCTCGGTTTTATGGTGGACAAGTCTTGCAATGTTTGGGACCTTCATTTGGGAAATCCCTCCCTGTTGGCGATACCAAGGATACCTCACTGTAACGCCATCTAAAAAAGAGATAGGGCGTTCTTTGAAGAGCTGATTGGCATCAACAAGAGGCAGGGATTCTCCACACAAGAATCTCTAACAGTTCAACAACGGCCCCCCCCTCTTATACAGTCAGTAACCTCGAGGCTGTGATCAGAGGATGTGACCTTGTTTGTAGCTGTAGATGAATTGGAGTGGTGTTATCCAATACACAGAAGGTGACTGGCATCACTTCCCCAGGAGAGAGAGGAAGGACATCCTCAAGCTCTCCTTGTTAGCCTTTGGTCTCTGTTAGAGGGGAATCCAATGGCATCTTTCCATTGGCTGAGAAGGAAATATTGTCACCCCTTTAATCAATTAAACCTTGTTAAGTAGCCAAGACCAAGTGTAAGTTTTATTGAAGCCCCCAGCCACAATGATTCAAGTGTAACCCAAGTGAGCTTGGGTTGGATAATTTGGGGAGCTGTGGCTAAATGACCCTGTCTAATTCCCACTCCCTGCTGAGAGTGACGCTTCCACGTTCTTGAACTTCTTTTGCTTGTAGAAGTTGCGTTTTGGAATGAGGCGAAGGAGGACGAAGTCACACACAATAGTCGCCTTGAAAGAAAGAAATAAGTCATTAAGAAGAGTCACCTACCAGTGGCAAAATCTTATCCATCTCCACCAATATGATAGACACCCCCTAGAGTCACCTCAATGCAAGGTCAATGGAATGACCATTGAGGCAGAGTGAGAAGCCCTGACGTGGGGATCCAGTACTGGAAGAAACACAAGACAATCCCGCCTAAAACCCAGTCCATTGCTCTAATCTAAGACTCACAGATTCTTGATCCACCTTCTAGTAAAGAATACCCGAGGTGGTTTCCTTTTTCTTTCTTCATGGGACGTACCTGCCTTTGTATTCAATTCCAAGGCAAATACTTACTGTCTATCCTTCATTGCCCTTGAGAAGGTGGTGATGAGCTGCCCTTTTTAGAACCACTGCTGTCCCTCTGGTGAAGGCGCTCCCGCGGTGCTGTTGTGGAGGCAGTTCCTGGATTTACACCCAGTGATGATGGAGGGACAGTGATATATTTCCCGGTCAGGACGGCATGTGAGCTGGAGGGGAACCAGCGGGTGGTGGTACTCCTGCACGTCTGCTGCCCATGTCTTTCTTGGCGGTGGAGGATGGGCTTGGGAGGTGGTGTTGGGGTGAGTAACTGCACACTGCAGGTACGGGGTGTCGGTGACAGAGGAAACGAATGTTTAGTATGGCTGATGGGTGGGTCATCGAGTAGGCTGCTTTGCCCTTGATGATATCAAACTAAGCAAGAGTTGTTGAGCTGCACATATCCCGGCAATGGGGAGCATTCCATCATCTCTGACTTTTGCCGTGTTGATGGTGGGAAGACGGGTGTCAGGAGGTGAGTCGCTCACCATGGGATACCCTCTGACCTGCTCTCGAAGCCTCAGTATTTATGTTGCTGGTCAGGTTGAGGACATTCCCCTGGATGGGCAGTACCCTCTGAATAACATGGTGGGGCCACCCGTCTCATTGGGCATGGGTTCCCCACCGGACAATGACCCGTGAGTGGGAGCCAGTTGCCAGGAGTGACTGGGGTGTGGGGATGGGGGAGTCACTCAGAGAGTGACTTCCAACTCAGAGACCATCCTTCTGCCACTGGACCATCTGAATATAGGTCCCTGACCAGATGTCAGCCCGGGGCTTGGTGACTATATTCCAGTCAGCACTTTTTGGGGAAGTTCTGGGGAAGGGGAACTGTGTCAGTGGAAGGGCTGGCTGGTCAAGCCGAGGGCATTCTCATTGGGGCTTCTCATAAAATACAACAGCAGGGTTTGACTCCTGAGTGAATGGAGAGCAAGTCCTGATCCACCTTCTGTCTGACTAAACTACTTGCCTGGAAAACTGTGCAGGGTGAACATTGGACAGGTACTTCTGCAAGGAGATAGTTTGTTCATCTTCTACCTGCACGGACTCTATACATTACTCAACATTTAAGTGACTTGCAATCTGACAACATTGTCAACAGAAGAAGTGTTGGTTAGAAATTAGATGGTGCAACACCGTGACTGTGTACTATAGATCCAACGTGCACGGAAATATAATGTGAATGAAAACTGGGGACTTTAGAGAGGAGATCATGGAGTCCATGGTTTTTGTTCTGGATCGCACTCTGCATCCAGTTACGTGGGGCATTGGTGAGACCACATCCGGAGCACCGTGTACAGTATTAATCTCCTTGTTTATGGAAGGATTTATATGAGTTGGAGGCAGGTTTACTAGATTAATACCTGGAATGGACAAGTTGTCTCAAGATGAGAGATAGTTCAGGGTGGATGGGGGAAGGGGTGGGGTCTCCCTGCCTGCCAGCAGAGTCCCTCCAGTGGTTTGTTTTTTGACAAGATGGATGTGGGGAAGATGTCTCCTCTTCTGGGGCAATTTAGAACAAGGGCTCACTGTTGAACACTAGGGGTCACCCATTTAGGTCAGAGACGAGGTTCATTTTTCCTTCAGAAGGTTGTTAGTCTTCGGAATTCTCTTCCTCAGAGGGCAGTGGGGGCCGGGTTTGTGAATATTTGTACGGCAGAGGTGGGGAGATCGCTGAAATGCAAGGATTGCGTGGGGGGGGGAAGGTGAAAGGTTACCACAGGGACATGGGGATGTGGAGCTGAGGTCGCAGTCAGACCAGCCATGACCACATGAAATGGCAGGGCAGGATTTGAGGGGCTGAGTGGTCTCTTTCTCCTGATACTTGTGTTTGTATGAGTTAAAGGGACCTCTCTCTTTAGGGGTCCAACAAGGGGAACATAAATCCGCCCAACCTGACCTCCCATCCCCTGTTAACTGGCAGACCAGACCCTCCCCCGCTGATCAGCTGACTCCCAGTCCACCAATTACAGGCTGCCTCCCCCACAAGCAGCAGCGACCACCAGCAGCTTACCCCTCACCCACTCTCCGTCCCATCTCCGACTGAGAAGCTCCAGGCCCACCTCCCTCTCCTGACTGCAGTTTCCCGTTGAGCAGAGGGAACGAGTGGAGGCCATTTGGCCCGCCCCGCTGTGGCTGACCACTCCATTTCCTGCCTTTGCAGCTGCCCCCTGCCAGCACCACCATGTGAGGATACTGCCCCTCCCCAACCCTGGCCCATCGCCGGGTGTATCCATGCTGTATCTAGGCAACCCTGTCCTTAGGGGTCTGGCCTCTGTGTGAAGGTTTTTCTACTTACCACCCCAAACACACCAATCCCAGAGCCGACAGTTGTCATTGTTGGAATGATGTTGAATTTCCCAGCCTGGTGAAACAGAATGAAACCAAGAAGTGAAGTGAGTGAAGGTCCTCAGCCGATGCTCCACTCAGGTATCACAGACGTGGCCACAGGTTGACTAGCTTATGGAAAGGAGATCTAAACAACAAAACCCTTTGTAATACACTGAGGGAGTTTCAGCCCCAGAGATGGTTGAAAGCTTCAAGTTCCTAGGCGTAAACATCACCAGTGGCCGGTCCTGCTCCAACCACGTAGACGCCACGGCCAAGAAAGCTCACCAGCGCCTCTACTTCTTCAGGAGGCTTAGGAAATTCAGCGTTTCCCTGGTGACCCTCCCCAATTTTTATAGAAACCATCCTATCTGGATGCATCGGGACTTGGTATGGCAACTGCTCTGCCCGTGACCGCAAGAAACTGCAGAATTGTGAACACAGCCCAGTCTATGATGAAGAACAGTCTCCCCTCCATGGACTCTGTCTACACTTCTTGCTGCCTCGGTAACGCAGCCAACATAATCAAAGACCCCACCCACCCTGGTTATTCTCTCCTCTCCCATCAGGCAGAAGATACAAAAGCCTGAAAGCACAAACCACCAGGCTCAAGGACAGCTTCTACCCCGATGTTGTAAGACGATTGAACGGACCTCTCATACGCTAGAGATGAACTCTTGATCTCTCAATCTACCTCGTCGTGGCCCTTGCACCTTATTTGTCTACCTGCACAGCACTTTCTCTGTTACTGTAACGCTATATCCCGTTACTGCTTTTCCTTTTGTACCACCTCAGTGTACTTATATATGGAATGATCTGTCTGGATGGCGCACAAACAAAAGCTTTTCACTGTATCTCAGTACAACAAAAGAGCTGGTCATTGACTTCAGGAAAGGGGGCGGGTGTACATGCACCTGTCTACATCAATGGTGCTGAGATCGAGAGGGTTGAGAGCTTTAAGTTCCTGGGAGTGAACATCACCAATAGCCTGTCCTGGTCCAATCACGTAGATGCCACGGCCAAGAAAGCTCACCAGCGCTTCTGCATCCTCAGGAGGCTAAAGAAATTTGGTTTGTCCCCTTTGACACTCACCAATTTTTATCGACACACCATAGAAAGCATCCTATTCGGGTGCATCACGGCTTGGTACGGCAACTGCTCTGTCCAGGACCACAAGAAACTGCAGAGTTGTGGACACAGCCTAGCGCATCACGGACACCAACCTCCCCTCCTTGGACTCTGTCTTTACCTCTCGTTGTCTTGGCAAAGCAGCCAGCATAATCAAAGACCCCACCCACCCGGGTCATTCTCTCTTCTCTCCTCTTCCATCAGGTAGAAGATACAGGAGCCTGAGAGTACGTACCACCAGGCTTAAGGACGGCTTCTACCCCACTGTGATGACTATTGAACGGTTCCCTTATGCGATGAGATAGACTCTTGACCTCATGATTTACCTTGTTGTGACCTTGCACCTTATTGCACTGCACTTTCTCTGTAGCTGTGACACTTTACTCTGTACTGTTATTGTTTTTACCTGTACTACCTCAATGCACTCTGTACTGACCCAATGTAACTGCACTGTGTAATGAATTGACCTGTACCATTGGTATGCAAGACAAGTTTTTCACTGTACTTCTGTACAAGTGAAAATAATAAACCAATTACCAATTACCAGCCCAACATAATTGGGTTAAATATTGGCTATTACTAACACTCCAGGACCAGAAATACACAAAAATACACAGTAATGTAAGTCAAAGGAGTGGTTTGATTGTTGTAATTGTATCTGAATGGGGCTGAGTTCAGCAGGTACTTTAACTTATGTACCCACCCATCATGCCTTCTCATTCAAGGCTTCTGATGACCAGGCAAGCATTTGATTGGGTCCAACAGGTGAGAGTGGTCCCTTGGGCTGAGATCAATTGATCAACATGGGTCACAGATCTGCTGGCAGGTCGGTCTGTACGTGACAGAGGAGGGCGGAGTTGGGAATTACTGTGAGTACCTCACTTGTACAGTTGGTAAAATTACATTGCCAGAGCAAGGCCAGCATTTATTTCCCATCCCTAACTGCCCTTGAGAAGTTGGGGTGGGCCGCCTTCTTGAACCACTGTGGTCCTTCTGGTGAAGGTGCTCCTACAGTTGCAGAGGGAGTTCCAGGGGTTAGATGCAGCAATGAAGAGATGGTGATATACAGTGGCATACAAAAGTTTGGGCACCCCTAGTCAAAATTTCTGTTACTGTGAGTAGAAGATGAACTGATCTCCAAAAGTCATAAAGTTAAAGATGAAACATTCTTTTCAACATTTTAAGCAAGATTAGTGTGTTGTTTTTGTTTTGTACAATTTTAGAGTGAAAAAAGGAAAGTTTGGGCACCCCAAGAGATTTGAGCTCTCAGATAACTTTTACCAAGGTCTCAGACCTTCATTAGCTTCTTAGGGCTATGGCTTGTTCACAGTCATCGTTAGGAAAGGCCAGGTGATGCACATTTCAAGGCTTTATAAATACCCTGACTCCTCAAACCTTGTCTCAACAATCAGCAGCCATGGGTTCCTCTAAGCAGCTGCCTAGCACTCTGAAAATTAAAATAAATGATGCCCACAAAGCAGGAGAAGGCTATAAGCGTTCTCAGGTAGCTGTTTCCTCGGTTCGTAATGTAATTAAGAAATGGCAGTTAACAGGAATGGTGGAGGTCAAGCTGAGGTCTGGAAGACCAAGAAAACTTTCCGAGAGAACTGCTCGTAGGATTGCTAGAAAGGCAAATCAAAACCCCCGTTTGACTGCAAAAGACCTTCAGGAAGATTTAGCAGACTCTGGAGTGGTGATACACTATTCTGCTGGTGCAGCGACACCTGCACAAATATGACCTTCATGGAAGAGTCATCAGAAGAAAACCTTTCCTGCGTCCTCACCACAAAATTCAGCGTCAGAAGTTTACAAGGGAACATCTAAACAAGCCTGATGCATTTTGGAAACAAGTCCTGTGGACTGATGAAGTTAAAATAGAACTTTTTGGCCGCAATGAGCAAAGGTATGTTTGGAGAAAAAAGGGTGCAGAATTTCATGAAAAGAACACCTCTCCAACTGTTAAGCACGGGGCTGGATCGATCATGCTTTGGGCTTGTGTTGCAGCCAGTGGCACGGGGACCATTTCACTGGTAGAGAGAAGAATGAATTCAATTAAATACCAGCAAATTCTGGAAGCAAACATCACACCGTCTGTAAAAAAAAAAGCTGAAGATGAAAAGAGGATGGCTTCTACAACAGGATAACGATCCTAAACACACCTCAAAATCCACAATGGACTACCTCAAGAGGCACAAGTTGAAGGTTTTGCCGTGGCCCTCACAGTCCCCTGACCTAAACATCTTCGAAAATCTGTGGATAGACCTCAAAAGAGCAGTGCATCTCACAGAACTAGAAGCCTTTTGCAAGGAAGAATGGGCGAAAATCTCCCCAACAAGAATTGGAAGACTCTCAGCTGGCTACAGAAAGCGTTTACAAGCTGTGATACTGGGGTGTTACTAAGTACTGACCATGCAGGGTGCCCAAACTTTTGCTTCGGGCCCTTTTCCTTTTTTGTTATTTTGAAACTGTAAAAGATGGAAATAAAAAAGTAATCTTGCTTAAAATATTAAAGAAATATGTCATCTTTAACTTTATGCCTTTTGGAAATCAGGTCATCTTTTACTCGCTTAGCTATTCACAGTAACAGAAATTTTGACCAGGGGTGCCCAGACTTTTGCATGCCACTGTATATCCAAGTCAGGATGGTGTGTGAGTTAGAGCGGAACCTGCAGGTAGTGGTGTTCCCACGTGCCTGCTGCCTTTGTCCTTGCCGGGTTTGGGAGGTGTTGGGAGAGTAACTGTGGTGTATTTCTGTAGATGGTCCACACTGCAGCCACTGTGCAGGTAGTGGTGGAGGGAATGAATGTCTAGGGTGGTTGATGGGTGGCATTCAAGTGGGATAGAGTTGGGCTTCTTAACTATTGTTGAAGCCTCACTCATCCAGGCAAGTGGGAAGTATTCCATCACACTCCGGACTCGTGTTCTGTAGATGGTTGGAAAGGCCTTGGGGTGTCAGTGGATGAGTCACTTTCTGCAGGAGACCCATTCTTTGACCTGATTTTGTAGCCAAAGTGTTTACGTGGTTGGTCCAGTTCAGCTTCTGGATATCGATGTTGGGCTCTTGGCAATGGTTATGTCATGGATAGGTGGTTAGACTTACTCTTGCTGGAGATGGCCATTGCTTGGCACTTTTAGTGGCATGAATCTACCACTTGTCAGCCCATGTCTGAATATGGTCTAGATCTGGCTGCATGCGGGCATGGGCTGTCTCATTATTTAATGAATTGTGACGGGAATCGAATGCTACGCAATAATCTGTGAAAGCTTCTCTCTGTGGTGGAGCTCGATCATTGAGGAAGGAGCTGAGGTTGTGCCCAGGATACTGAGTGAGGGGTTGGGATGACTACCCTGTAGTGACCATAGCCATCCTCACAGCCATGGTAGTGCAGCGGTTAGCGTAACGCTTTACAGGCCAGTGACCCGGGTTCAAGTCCGGCCACTGTCTGTAAGGAGTTTGTACGTTATCCCTGTGTCTGCGTGGGCTTCCTCTGGGTGCTCTGGTTTCCTCCCACATTCCAAAGACGTACAGGTTAGGAAGTTGTGGGCATGCTATGTTGGCACCGGAAGCGTGGCGACACTTGTGGGCTGCCCCCAGAGCACTCTACGCAAAAAGATGCATTTCACTGTGTGTTTCGATGTACATGTGACTAATAAAGATACCTTATATATCTTAAAGATATTGAGATCTAATTTCCCAGTGACATTGGTTTTACCAAGATTTTTTGGTTCAAAACTTGATCAAATGATCCTTTGCTGTGAAGAGCAGCCCATCTCCGAAACATGGTTCCTTGTCCAGATTTGGACCAAGGCTGTCGGTTAGGTGGGATGAAGACCTGGGGTGGTGTGGGGTTGTTGGGTAGGGCCATCAGGATGGGTGGGATGGGCTGGACCATGATTGGTACCAGGAATCGGTGAGGTTGCTACAACAGGCAGTGGTTGCAAGAGGTTGGTTGGTGGGCCGTGGGCATCAGTTGAGTGGGCATTGGGCAATGGTCTCAAGCTGGGCACAAGAGGATAAGATGAGATATCTTTATTGGTCACATGTACATGCACAATGCCCACTCAGCTGATGCCCACAGCCCACCAACCAACCTCTCGTCACCACTGCCTGTTGTAGCAACCTCACCGATTCCTGGTACCATGGTCCAGCCCATCCCACCCATCCTGATGGCCCTACCCAACAACCCCACACCACCCCAGGTCTTCATCCCACCTAACCGACAGCCTTGGTCCAAATCTGGACAAGGAACCACGTTTCGGAGATGGGCTGCTCTTCACAGCAAAGGATCATTTGATCAAGTTTTGAACCAAAAAATCTTGGTAAGACCAATGTCACTGGGAAATCAGACCTCGATATGGCTGTGAGGATGGCTATGGTCACCACAGGCCGTCATCCCAGCCCCAGGATACTGCTGTAGGAATCCCTCTCATTCAGTATCCTGGGCACAACCTCAGCTCTTTCCTCAATGATCAATCTCCACCAAAGGACCCAGAAGGAGGTTTCACAGATAACTGTGCAGCATTCGATTCCCGTCACATGTGACTAATAAAGAAATCTTGTCTTATCACCTCAGCCGACCCGGTGGGAAACTGCCACAGTTTGACAGCAATGAGCAAATTTAGTCCCGATTAGTTAACGGAGGTCACCAGAGAAGAAAACTGCCTTACCTTACCGTGCACCATTACATCAAACCGAATTCCAAAGACCTTGTAGAGATCTCTCACCTCAGTACCATTTTCCACATAGTATTTAGCATACCTTTGGAAGATAACGTGCAGATTTAATATGCCACTGATATCAGGCCAAGTGTAAAAGAAAGAGAGTCCCGCTTTCCCATAGCATCTTTCACCACCTCAGCGTGACCCAGAATACTTACCCACTTCTGAAGTGAAGCCACTCAAGTAATGTGATGGTGGGCAACTGTGACCTCCCAGGGACAGGGACACAGTGAATATAGAACATAGAACAGTACAGCACAATACAGGCCCTTCGGCCCACAATGTTGTGCCGACCTTTAAACCTCGCTTAAGACTATCTAACCCCTTCCTCCCACATATCCCTCTATTTTAAATTCCCCCATATGCTTACTGTATCTAGCAATCTCTTGAATTTGACCAATGTACCTGCCTCCACCACCACCCCAAGCAGCGCATTTAATGCCCCAGTGGGTGGATGTACGGTGGTGGATGTACAGCTGGGTTCAGTGATGGTGAGTGAGGAATCCATGGGATTACAGGCTGCTCTGCTCGCGCAATCTCTCCGTTCTCCAGAGGGCAGATGGACCTTGGTGAACGCTGCTCCAGAGGCCAGCAGCTCCCACCATAGGCGAGGCTGTGAGCTTTGTTCCCTCGCTACAGTTCCTGCCCCCATTATCTTCCCGAGGTGGGGCTCGTGAAAATCAGTTTAGGCAGCTGCAAATCCGGGCTGCGGTCCTGGCCATTCAGGGAGTGAGCCTGGGCCATCCCCAAGTAATGGGCCAGTGTCAGTCAACAGTATAACACACAAAACCTCCCAGGACACCTCCTGCAGACCAAAATCAGACGACAGATGCGGCAGCCCACACAGCTGTTGAATCCTGTGGAGATCCCAATACCTCTTTATGACTTCCAGAGTGAGTGTCTCCATCAGTACAGAGGAGCGGGAGGAGGGGTTGTGCTGACCCACACCCGGTCTGTGATCGTGGCCAAGCTGGAACTTACCTCCGTCAGACTGCCCTGCCCTGTAACCTTCACCTCTCCCTCTTACGGGGCACCCGCCAGTATCACTGATGAAACGTCTGGCGGATTGGCAGCTGTGCTGGGAGTGAGAATTCCAGGCTCCCGGCCTCCTCCGTGTGGGGAGTGCTGTCTGGGATGGCCTGTGTACAGCTCAGCTCCAGTGTCCCTGAAGCAGCTCAGCGACTCTGCCCCACGTCCTGCCCAGGCATGAGCTCAACGTTGTTTGTGGAAAGAAATGTTTCCCAGGACTTTTATGGTTTGAATTCTAAGCTCACAGACTTTAAGAAGTTGTTCTGTGTTCCCTTACTCAAGTGGGGAATGCTCCTTGAGCCACCATTGTACATTCCCCTAACATTTGAAGTACCCTGGGGCAGGTATTCAGTCTCCCCTGCCGTATATCCTGAGGGAAACTGCGGCGATGCAGTTGAAGCACTGACAGTGATACACCTCTCCCTGATGGTGCCTCACCCCCATCTCCATCCCCAGCGGATTTTGACTGGGTCCTCGAAATGGGCATTTGTGTGAAACAAGCACTTGACTCATCCCTCATTCCACTTCTGGCTTCCTTGCTTCCCTGTCGGACCCCAAATCTAAATTTTAAATGCAAATGTGAAAATATCAATCACTTTTATCCCTGTCTCCTAAAACATAAACATTGCCCAGACCTCTCCTGTGGGGACTGTTCAACAATAGAACAAATGCCCAACAATATTGTCGTTCCATGTTACTGATTTACATTCTGCGAGTTCCAGCCCATCTCAGGTCCCTCCCCGGGATGATGGGGTTGGTGCAAGGTGCACATTTAGGTTGGTCCAGAAGGTTAAGGCACAAGGGATCCAAGGTGTGTTGGCAGACTGGACCCACAGCTGTCTGGGAGATAGGAGGGAGAAGGTGGTGGTGGGGGGGTATTTATCCAACTGGAGGTCTGTAACTAGTGGTGTAGCACAGGGGTCAGTGCTGGGACCTTTGTCATATAGATAACTCACTTGGATGGCAAAGTAAAGGGTATGATAAGTAAGGTTACTGATAGCACAAAAATTAGTGGAGTCAGCTGGAAAGTTGGGTGAAGCGGTGGCAGTTGGAATTTAATCCCGACAAGTGTGAGGTGATGCACTTTGGGAGGTCAAATCCTGGTAGGACATATAGAGTAAGTGGCAGAGACCTGAGGAGCAGTGATGTACCGTGGGTGTAACACACTGGGTGTAACACACTAGGGGGGTGCAATTTACAGAGGACAATTAACCTACCAACCTCCAAATCTTTGGAGCAGCAAACACTCTGCTAGAGGAACTCAGGAGGACAAACATCATCTGTGGGAGGAAAGGAATTGTCGACATTTTGGGTCGAAGCCCTGCGTCAGGACCGCACGTCTTTGGGATGCGGGAGGAAGCCGGAACACCCAGAGGAAACCCACACGGTCACAGGGGAGTGTGCAAACTTCACACAGACAGGACTGGAGGTCGGGACTGAACCCGGGTCTCTGGAGTTGTGAGGCAGTGGCTCTACCACTGAGCTGTCCTAATGCAGGAGCAGCAGGTAGGAAGGCTCAGTTTGATTTAGTGTCAGAATCAATACCGCATTTCTCTGACTTGTGTAGGGAAGAGACTACCTGTGTACTAGATTGAAACTGATTCAGTGGGTCTGAATTGGCTCAAACACATTCTGAACGTGGGGGTAAGGTGCTGGATGTTGAAGGAGAGGCATGGATGGTATAGGGAAGGCCAAATACTTGAGAACCTCCTGAACTAAACAGCAATGCAAATCTTTTTGCTGCGTTTCTCACCCGACTAGTGGTCAGGACGGAGAACTGTGGGGAGGATGTTGTATTTGTCCACACATCCCAAACCTTGCAAGATCATACCAGCCATGCCAAGGAAAACCATGCTAAAATTGGAAACCTTGCGCATTATTACGGGATAAATGTGCCAGGAAGTCAGCAACACAAAGGGAAACTGAAAGCCTGCTAGGAGGTGAGGAGTAAATAGGAAATCCGGGCCCCTCTTATTACCTTGGGTCCTGGCACCAGCTTCAACCTTCACACTTACCTCCCGTCAGGAGGAAGCTAGCAAGTCTCTTTGTGGCCGTAACTGGGTAAAAATAAAGCAGAGGGTGCTGGGGATAATTGGCAAGTTGGGAAGAAATGTTTCAAGTCTATGGTCTTTCATCAGAACTGGGAAATATTGGAAATGAAACGAGCTTTGTCGCAGAGAGATTTGGAGGGAGAGCGCGAACACAGGGAGGTCTGCGTGAGGTGGAGAGTGGGAGAGGTTGCGTGACCCGGCGGTGGTGGTGTCCGCTGAGTGATGACGGTGAAGTGTTGGTGACAGGGGGCGAGTTGGGAGTGTGAAGAGGAGGGAGACAGATCAGATATGAACTTACCAGGAGGGGAGGGAGGGAGGGAGGATACTGACAGCTGGAGATGTGAGGTACAAGGCTGCAGTGAAATAGATGCAATGTTGAGTCCTGTGGGCTGTAACATGCCCAGTCAGAAGATGAGGTGCTGCTCCTTGAGCTTACCTTGGTCTTTGTTGGAACGGGCCAAAGGCAGAGAGGTAAGAGTGGGAGTGGCATGGAAAATTAAAGTGACAGGCAACCAGCAACTCAGGGTCAGCCCTGCTGACTGAACACAGGTTCTCTGCAGAGGGGTTACTCAGTCTGTGTCTGCTTTCCCCAGGGTAGGGCAGACTGCACTGTCAGCACCGTGTGCAGCTCATTCAGCTAGATAATGTACAACTAGGTGCCCTTTGTGTCGGGTGACCTGAGCTTGTGGTAATCTGTCAGGGTACTTCTCCATTCCACTCCCAATGACACAGAACACAGAACACAGAACACAGAACATAGAACACAGACCACCACAATATTGTGCTAAACTAATTAAACTAGTAATGAAATGCCTAACTGAACTAATCCCTTCTACCTACACGATGTCTACATCCCTCCATTCTCTGCACATCCATGTGCCTAGCTAAGAGCCTCTTAAACGCCTCTCTCGTATCTGCCTCCACCACCACCTCTGGCAGCGCATTCCAGGCACCCTCCGCTCTCTGTGTAAAACAACTTGCCCTGCACATCTCCTTTGAACTTTCCCCCTCTCGCAAATTACCTCTGTCTTTGACCACTTGCACTGTTCTAGTGAAGCCCAGTGTAAAGCGGAGGAGCAGTGTTGTTCTCTGACCAGACGTATTAGCCTCCTGGACTCACTATTGAATTTAACCATTTCAGACAATCAGCTATTCCAGTCTTCCCTCCTACACTTCCAGCACTTGAAGATTTTTTTTCTTTTCTCTTAGAACATAAGAAACAGAAGTAGGACAAGGCCATTTGGATCATACCTCTTCCGCCATTCAGCAAGATCACAGTAGATCTTTTACCTCAGTGCCACTTTCCTGCATACTGCGGTACTCCTAATGCCCAAATACCTATCAGCTGTCATCTTGAATACACTCGGTGAGTGAACCACCACAGCCTCCTGGGTGAAGGGTTCCAAAGATTCACCTCCCTCTGGGTGAAGAAACTTCTCATCTCTGTCCTGAATGGCTGACTCATTATTCTGAGGCGTTGACCAAGTGCATTTAGGTATTTCATTTTATTTGTCACCTACTCTTCACACTTACCCCAGACACATCTTCCCCACCCTCTCTCAGCACCACCAGCACACTTGTGTCATTCAGTCTCTCTTGCTCTTCACCAGGACCATCTCTTTAGTTCTGTTTGCCCCTCCCCACTTTGTAAATTAAAATTTGTTTAATCCTTAACTGTTCCCAGTTTCAATGAAAGGTCATTAACCTGAAACGTTAACTCCACTTCTCCCTCCATGGATGCTGCTTGACCTGCTGAGTATTTGTGGCATTCCCTGCTTTTATTCAACACCGATTTTGGAATCAAGTTTTGATTCCTTCCCGTTTTGAAGGACAAATCAAGGTAAGAATTTTACATTGAACGGAAGGGCCCTGGGTAGAACAGAGGGACCTTGGAGTACATGGGCGGTAGTTCCCTTAAAATGGAGTCATGGTAGATAGGGCAGTGAAGAAGGCGTTTGGCACACTGGCCTTCATCAGTCAGGGCATTGAATATAGAAGTTGGGAGGTTATGTTGCAGTTGTACATGACGTTGGTGAGGTCACACTTGTGTATTGAGTATTGTGTTTAGCTTTGGTCACCCCGTTATAGGAAGGATGTGATTAAACCGGAATGATTTACAAGGATGTTGCCAGGACTGGAGGGACTGAGTTACAGGGAGAGGTTGGACAGGCTGGGCCTTTACTCCTTGGAGTGTGGGAGACTGAGGGGTGATCTCAGAGAGGTATGTAAAATCATGAGGGGCATCGATAGGGTGAGCAGTCTTTTTTTTTCCAGGGTTGGGGAATTGAAAACTAGCAGACACGGTTTTAAGGTTAGAGGTGAAAGGTTTAATATGAACCTGAGGGGCAACATTTTTACACAGCGGGTGGTAGATATATGGAACTGGCTGCCAGGGGAAGTGGGTGAGGCAGGTAAATCAGATACATTTAAGAAGTATATGGATGACAAGCGTTTAGAGGAATATGGGCCAAGTGCTAGGAAATGGGATTAGCTTGAAGATACATCTTGGTCGGCATGGACATGGATGGGCTGAATGGCCTTTTTCTGTGCTGTACAAATCTATGACTACGCCCATGTGCTCCAAGGTCCCTCCGTTCTACCCAGGGCCCTTCCGTTCAATGTAAGATTCTTACCTTGATTTGTCCTTCGAAACTGGAAGGAATCAAAACTTGATTCCAAAATCAATCTGGAATAAACGCAGGGAATGCCACAAATACTCATAAATTTTCAACATCCGCAGTTCTTCTGGAAACAATTTATTGCTGTGTTAGAAATGGCTTGCAGCATGTTTGAGGAAATCCTAATTTATTTTTTGTGTGTTTCTTCTCACAGTGAATTTTACACAAATGTGGTTGAAAATTTGTGCTGTAAAAGTGTTCCTACATTTCCTGAAATGTCTCCTTTATTATCAGCACAGCTCTGAGATGGAACTGTCCACCTTTATCTCCTGATCCAGCCAGTGGTGTGTGGGGGGACCTGATGCAGCACACCACTGACACCAGGTTCCTGCGTCAGCCACCACACACTGCACAGCTCTGGGTGTGTTTTGGCAAATGGTCACATGGACATCAGTGCTCAGCAGCAAGGCCAGTGCCAGGCTGCGAACATCTGTCCAGCTGTCTGGTGAAGTCCAGGACTCACCAAGTGTGAGGGTGGCACCTGCTTTATGAAATAGCTGTCAATTGTGTTCAGTTCTGGTCACCTCATTGTAGGAAGGATGTGGAAGCTTTAGAGAGGGTGCAGAGAAGACTTTCCAGAATGTTGCCTGGATTGGAGAGCATGTCTTATGAGGATATGTTGAGCGAGCTGGGGCTTTTCTCTTTGGAGAGAAGGAGGACCCCTAATCAAAGACCCCACCCACCTGGGTCATTCTCCCTTCTCTCCTCTTCCATCAGGTAGAGGATACAGGAGCCTGAGGGCACGTCCCACCAGGCTCAAGGACAGCTTCTACCCCACTGTGATAAGACCATTGAACGGTTCCCTTATATGATGAGATGGATTCTGACCTCACGATCTACCTTGTTGTGAGCTTGCACCTTATTGCACTGCACTTTCTCTGTAGCTGTGACACTTTACTCTGTACTGTTATTGTTTTTACCTGTACTACATCAATGCACTCTGCACTACCTCAATGTAACTGCACTGTGTAATGAATTGACCTGTACCATCGGTATGCAAGGAAAGTTTTTCACTGTACCTCGGTACAAGTGACAATAATAAACCAATACCAATACCAATGAGAGGTGACTTGATAGAGGTGTACAAGATGATAAGAGGCATAGATCGAGTGGACAGTCAGAGACTTTTTCCCAAGGCGACAATGACTCACACAAGGGGACATAATTTTAAGGCAATTAAGGTATAAGGGGGATGTCAGGGGTAAGTTTTTTACACAGAGAGTGGTGGGTGCGTGGAACGCACTGCCGGCAGAGGTTGTGGGGGCAGATACATTAGGGACACTTAAGAGACTCTTAGACAGACACACGAATGATAGAGAAATGGGGGGGCTATGTGGGAGGGAAGGGTTAGATAGATCTTAGAGCAGGATAAAATGTTGGCACAACATTGTAGGCCGAAGGGCCTGTACTGTGCTGTAATAATGTTCTATGTTCTATGTTTATTGGTGTTTGGAAGGTTGTTCCCACCGTGCCATGCGGAACTGGATGCAGGTCTTGTTCAATTGATGGAGGGATAGGAATCAGAGGGGTGGAATTGTAGAGTGACTGGTACGTTGGGTGGAGGTGCTTCAGAAGACAGAGCGTCTCATCCCACAGGGCCTGGGATGGTGGAGCAGCAGATGGACATACTGTACAACGGAGACAGAGGGGAGGGGAAAGTCGGGTTCATTATCGATGGGGAAACTGGGCTGGACTCAGGCAGCAGGACAACAGATGGGATTTATTGCATTGGTAGACTTCCCTACAAGAGGTATGCTGAAACACTGTCCTGCTGTGGGTGTGGATGTGACCTCGGGGGAGAAGGGCAGAGCCCACCTGCGTCTGCCAGCCCTGTTCTTGAGCTCCTGCTGTCTCAGACTGGGAGCTAACCCAGCCTGGTGCTGGGAACTGGGCAGCTACCTGTCAGGACAGCTGCTTACCCCAAGACCCCACTCCTCGCACTGGTCAGGGTCGATGGGAGTGGGTGAACAGTGATAGCGCTGTACAGCATGGGAACAGGCCTCTTGGCCCATCAAGTCTTTGCTGTCATTTACACTAATTCCATTTTATTGTCCTCATATTCCCATCAACTAACCCCCCCACCCCCCATTCTACCCCTCACCCATACACCAGGGACAATTATCCCACCAACCTGCACATCTTTGGGCTGTGGGAACACCCAGGGGGAAACCCACACGGTCACAGGGAGAACGTGCAAATTCCATGTAGACAGCGCCCGAGGTCAGGATTGAACCTGGGTCTCCCGTGCTACAAGGCAGTGGCCCTACCCGCTGTGCCACCCGGCCCTCTCACCAGACCAAGCACATTTCCCAACAACGGCTGGGACCTGGTGCCTCAGGATCCCAACCGCTTGCTGGGACTTGGATTGGCTGGGACCGTCCCGCTCCCTGAGCTCTGTGCCGATGGAGAGTCCTCTGCCCTTGTCCCAGATGTGAATTAGACGGAGGTGTGACTTCTGCCTTACAGCCCCGACCCCGCCATCATCGCCTGTCTGAGGTTGCTCACCTGAAGTTGAAGCCCACTGACACCTGGTCCTTGGTTAAGCTGCGGTAGAGCTGGTGGAAGCTGTAGGTCGGTGTGCACTGAGTCACAGGCCTGTCGAGGTCACACTCCCAGTTTATCACAATGCCGATCATAGCTCCCTTCAACGAGGCAAGATCAGAGCAGCTGTCAGCCGCAAGGCAGGAGCCCTGCTCTCACTGATTGTGTCTCGTTTCTGGCTGCACGTTCACCCCTAAGCAAGGTTGTCGTTGGCACCTGGACTGGTATCGAACACGTGAGCAGGAGGGGCGGGCAGTGACCCGGCAGACGTGATCGTCAACCCTACGTGGACCCCGGCTGCATCTCATTGTGTGACGTCAGGCCGATGGAGCTGGTTCACAACGTCACACAGTGGCAAAATTATAGACCCTCATCACCAGATCCAGGCACTCTCTGATGTAGAGCTTCACTGAAGTCACCGGAGCAGGATTTCAGGAGCAGCCGCTGCTATACAACGTGTCTAGTAATAATCGGGAGTGAGGAACTTCCTCTGTGTGTGTGTCTGTGTGTGTGTGTCTGTGTATGTTTGTACCTGTGCGTGTACATGTGTTTGTGTTTGTGTATGTTTGTGTGTGTGTGTGTGTGTGTGCATGTGGTTGTGACTGTGTGTGTCTGTGTATGTTTGTGTGTGTGTGCATGTGTTTGTGTCTGTCTGTCTGTGTGTGAGTGTGTGTGTGTGAGTGTGTGTGTGTGTGTCTGTGTGTGTTTGCATGTGTATGTGTGTATGTGTCTTTGTGTATGTGTGTGTGTCTGTGTCTGTGTGCATGTGTGTGCGTTTGTATGTGTGTGTATGTGTGTGTTTGCATATGTGTGTATGTGTGTGTGTGCACACGTATGTATGTGTATGTGTGTGCGTCTGTGCATCTGTGTGTATGTGTGTTTGCATGTGCATGTGTGTGTGCTTGTGTGTGTGTGTGCGTGCGAGTGTGTTCGTTTGTGTATGCGTGTGTGTGCCTGTGTGTGTGTGCGTGTGTTTGTATGTGTGTGTATGCGTTTGTGTGTATATTGTGTGTTTGTATATGTGTCTGTGTATGTGCATGTGTGTATGTGTGTGTATGTATGTATGTGTGTGTATGTGTGTATGTGTGTGTGCGCCTGTGTGTATGTGTGTGTGCGCGTGCGCATGTGTGTGTTCGTGTTTGTGTTTGTATGTGTGTTTGTATGTGTGTGTGTGCCTGTGTGTGTGTGTTTGTGTGTGTATGTGTGTGTGCCTGTGTATGTATGTGTGTGTTTGAATGTGTGTGTGTGGGTGTGTGCGTATGCAGGTGTGAGTGCGTGTGTGTGTATGTGTGTGTGTGCACATGTGTGTGTACACGTGTGCGTGCATGTGTGCATGCATGTGTGTGTGTGCATGTGTGTGTGCGTGTGTGCGTGTGTGTGTGCGTGCGCGCGTGTGTGTGCGTGTGTGCGTGTGTGTGTGTGTGTGTGCGCGCGCGCGTGTGTGTGTGTGTGTGTGTGTGTGTGTGTGCAATGTTCAGACAGGTACCATTCCTCCCAGCCTGTGCCCACCAGCTGTGTGGCGCCTCAGGCTGTGTCCTCGCCCACCCGGACTGGCCGGTCTCTGCGTGAGCTGACTGCTCGTCCTCCCTGCTGGAGTGTGGAAGGGAGGCCGAGCCACAGCAGCAGGACGCGTGGCTGGGGATCAGGTTGTGGTGGGGATCAGAGTGGGTGGGGATCAGATTGGGTGGGATCAGAGTGGGTGGGGATCAGGGTGGGTGGAGACCAGAGTGGTGGGGATCAGGGTGGGTTGGGATTAGGGTGTGGGTGGGGATCAGAGTGGGTGGGGAATCAGAGTGTGGGTGGGGTCAGAGTGGGTGGGGATCAGGGTGGGTAGGGTTCAGGGTGGGTGGGGGTCAGGTTGTGGGTGGGGATCAAGGTGGGTAGGGTTCAGGGTGGGTGGGGATCAGGTTGTGGTGACTAACACAGGGACCACCCTGCTCCACCACACAGCCCCACCACTCAGAGTCTTCACACCTCTGGCCGACCTGGTGTCACACAGCACAGAGCCAGGCCCTTCGGCCCACCTTCTCCATTCCTACCATCAGGTACCCATCTACACCAGCACTTGGACCACATGCCTTGGGGATTCAAGTGCTCATCTGGATACCTCTTAAAACATTGTGACAGCACCTGCCTCCAGCACCCCCTCAGTCCGTGCGTTCCAGATTCCAACCACCCTCTGCGTGGTAAAACTCTTCCTCAGATCCCCTCGAAACCTCCTACCCCTTCTCTCAAGCCTAAATCCTTGAGCTTTAGACACGTCCACCCTGGGACAAGTTTCCTGTCTTTGCTACTTATAGTTCCGTACATGAGCGAGCGAGTGGCCTTTGTGAACGAAGGAATGATTGTGAATGTTGGGTTCCGAGATGTGGAAACTTCTCTGGGCTTTTCACAGAGCTGTGTTCAGACAGAAAGCCGGAGAGGGAGATACTCTGAGCAGTTGCATTAACTCATTTGAGTTATTTGTGTTCTGGGAGGATGTCAAAGGAGCAGCGGGAGAGGGCAAGATGGGGAGAATTCCTGAGATGAAGTGTAGGAACATAGAAGCATTGGTGGGAGATGGGGAGGTGTGGAGCACAGCAAAGGTCAGAGGGATGTGGAGACATGGCTGAGGGAGGGCTGAGGCAAAGTATTGTGCGGAGCTACTTCCCCTTTTAAGAACATCTATGCCCAGTCCTTCAAAAAGCAAGTGATTTTGTGAGCAGTTCTGGTCGCTGCTTTACAGGAAGGAAGTGGAGGCTTTGGAGAGGGTGCAGAAAAGGTTCGTCGAGATATCGCCTGGATTAGAGAGTATTAGCCATAAGGAGAGGTTGGACAGACTTGGGTTGTTTTCTCTGGAGCGTTGGAGGCTGAGGGGAGACCCGATTGAAGTATATAATGTTACGAGAAGCGTAGACAGGGTGGACAGTCAGAGACTTTTCCCCAGAGTAGAAACGTCAAATACTAGAGGGCATAGGTTTCAGGTGAGAGGGGGACAGTTTAAAGGAGATTTATGAGGCAAGATTTTTAGAGTGATGGCTGACTGGAACACGCTGCCCGGGGAGGTGGTGGAGGCAGATACCATCGCAGCATTGAAGAGACAATTAGACGGCCGCACGAACGGGCCGAGACTGGAGGGATATGGACCACGTGCAGGGAGATGGGATTAGTTCGGATTGGTGTCATGGTCGGCAGAGACACAGTGGGCCAAAGGGCCTCTACCTCTCAAGGTCAGGACGGAGACTGGCAGAAGTTTTGATACTAAGGGAATCAGCGGATATGGGGTTAGTGATACTGAGGGAAATTTCAGCCGTAATCTTATTCGGGGGGGGAGTTGATGGAATGTGGGGAGAATAAAATGTGTTGGAGTTGGATTAATATAAAAATGGGTGTTCGATGATTGGTGGGGCTCATTTCTGTGCTGCATTTCTCTATGATCCCATGATGTTGAGTTCTATAAGCCTCCCCCTCCACCCCCCACAGCAGATGGACCCCAGACTTACTTTGTACGCCAGCGCAGAGAAGTTTGCTTTGATCTCTTCAGCAATGTATCCCAAACGAAACACAGGACATAGGGGTTGATGGACCTTGTGGTAGGTGCAGTTCTGCAGATATGCTTTGGTTATTGATTCCACTAAATTCCTCCTGGAAAACAGAGCTCTTGGTAAAACCCAAACTGCCTTTTATTCCAACAACCACGTCCAAAACTCTGAAGGAATACTTAATGTTGTGAAACGTACCTTGAAACGCCAAAGGCTGTGAAGGTGACCGAGTTCTTGATGAAAATGGTGAAATTTTCTGCAGCCATCAGCAAGGGTGGACTGTGGGAAGAAGCAGAAATTCAGCGTCAGGGAGGAGCAGCTGCCAGTCGCCTGGGCAATAGGGTGATGCTGGCGCTATGAACCTCGAACATAGAACACTACAGCACGGTGAAGGCCCTTCGGCCCACAATGTAGTGCCGACATTTTATCCTGCTCGAAGATCTATCTAACCCTTCCCTCCCAAATGTTAACCCCTCCCATTTCTCTATCTGCTAGATAATTCCGAGACAGGGATGAGAAGAAACTTCTTCACCCAACGAGTGGGGAATCCTTGGAATTCTTTCCCCAGGAGGATTCTGGAGGCTCAGTCACAGCATATTGGTGGGACTTTTGATATTAGGCGGGACGTGAGGTGAGTGCAGGAGGTCAGAGAGTCATAGAGAGATACAGCAGGGAAACAGGCCCTTCGGCCCAACCCTTCCATACCAGCCAAGATGCCCGCCTAAGCTAGTAACATTGGCCCCATCCCTCTATATCTTTCCTATTCATATTCTTAAATGTCACTTCCTCTGGCAGCACTTTCCGTATACACACCACCGTCTGCACAAAAAGGTTGCCCCTCAGGTCCCTTTTAAATCTTTACCCTTTCACGTTAAACCTATGCCCTCTAGTTTTTGGTTCCCTTTCCCTGGGGAAACGATTGTGTGCGTTCACTCTCATGAATCATTGTGTGCCTCTCATGAATCTTAAACACCTCTGTAAGGTCACCCCTCAGTCTCCTACGCTCCAATGAATAAAGTCCCAGCCTGCCCAACATCTCCCTATGACTCAGGCCCTCGAATCCTGGCAACGTCCTCGTAAATCTTCTTTGCGCTCTTTCCAGCTTAATGACGTCTTTCCTATAATGGGGTGACCAAAACTGTACACAGTACTCCAGGTGCGGCCTCACCAAAGTCTTATAATGTCCCAACTCCTAAGCTCAGTGCCCTGACCGATGAAGGCCAGCGTGCCAAATGCTCTCTTCACCACCCTGTCTAGCCGTGACGTCGCTCTCATTGAACCATGTCTCTGTTTCCATCTGTCCTCTTGTTCCACAACGCTACCCAGGGCCCTACCATTCACTGTATAAGTCCTACCCTGGTCTGACCTCCCAAAGTGCAACACCTCACACTTATCTGGATTGAACGCCATCAAGTGCTGTGAAAATTGAACGACAGAGCAGGTGTGGTGGGCCGAATGGCCTCCTCCTGCTATTTCTTGTGTTCTGACACACTGTCAAAGAAGCCTGCCTGTGTTGCGGGTGAGCTGATGTCCTGCGAGCAGAGCACACTGCAGACACAGTGCGCTGGGGGTGAGCAATGTGAATGTTGTAGCTCGAGGTTGCCGGCAGGTCGATAGTGTTGTTGAGAAGGTGTGTGGTGTGTTGGCCTTCATTAGTCGGGGTATTGAGTTCAAGAGCCGCTATTGTAGCTCTGTAGAACTCTGGTTAGACCACACTTGGAGTATTGTGTTCAGTTCTGGTCGCCTCATTATAGGAAAGGATGTGGGAGCTTTAGAGATGGTGCAGAGGAGATTTACCAGGATGCTGCCTGGATTGGAGAGCATGTCTTACGGGGATAGGTTGAGTGAGCTGGGGCTTTTCTCTTTGGAGAGAAGGAGGATGAGAGGTGGCTTGATAGAGGTGTACAAGATGATAAGAGGCATAGATCGAGTGGACAGTCAGAGACTTTTTCCCAGGGTGACAATGGCTCACACAAGGGGGGCATAATTTTAAGGTGATTGGAGGAAGGTATAAGGGGGATGTCAAGGGTAAGTTTTTTACACAGAGAGTGGTGGGTGCGTGGGACGCACTGCCGGCAGAGGTTGTGGGGGCAGATACGTTAGGGGCATTTAAGATACTCTTAGATAGACACATGAATGATAGAAAAATAGGGGGCTATATGGGAGGGAAGGGTTAGATAGATCTTAGAGCAGGATAAAATGTCGACCCAACATTGTGGGCCGAAGGGCCAGTACTGTGCTGTAGTGTTCTATGTTGTCCCAGCATTGCATCGAGAGAACTCAACAACTGTATGGCTCAGTATGGGCTTAGGATGGGTTTGCTTTGGCAGCAGAGCAATGGGTGTAGCTTTCATTCTCATATGACACAGGAGTTGCTAGGCTGCGATCAGACAGGGATCCTTACTTTGGAAGATGGTGGTCATTTTCAGCTGGGCACCAGCCGAAGACTTCACATGTCTTCACCCCTTCAGAGTTGTTCAGACATTTCCCATTCATTATACCTGAAGATCACAAATGTCAGTAATTAGCAGTCGTCGTTTAAAGGGCTAAAGGGTAATGCATGTGTTACTGAGGGTAAGAGGGAGGCTTGGTCGATCTGGAAGCGGGCAGACAACACGGGGTGGGGAGCTTTGGTGAGACGAAGTGTTGGGTTGGAAAGGATAAGGTAGAGCTGCTGCCCCACAGCTCCACCGACCCAGGCTCCATCCCGACCGCAGGGTTTACACGTTCTCCATGTGACCGTGTGGGTTTCCTCCGGTTTCCTCCCGTTCGGGCTGACCACTGTAGATTGTCGCTGGTGTGCAGGAGGGAGGTAGAACCCCGAGGAGTTGATGGGAATGTGCAAAGGAACACGTTACTGGGAAATATGTCAGCATTGGTATTGATGGGGTTGCTCTGAGACTCGATGGGATGAATGGCCTCCATGTTGTGAGAAACATGAAATTCAGAGAAAAATATCCGTAAAGGATCGTGTGTTGTGCTTGCTACATCTGATCTATTTTCCCCTCATCTCTGAATATTTTCATATTTCTTTCCACAGTGTGTAGTTCAACCATTCTTGCCCCTGAGATTTATTGGGGGGTGTGGGGATTGAGTTGTGTTCTGTATCGCTGCTCTCTCCAGGAAGATGAGGGGAGGAGATCCCTGTAGTCCCCTAGTTTCTGGGAGTCACCTGACACCATTAAGATGCCATCAAGCTGGTAAGAGTGCAGAAACCATCTACGAGGATGTTGCCAGGACTTGAGGACTGAGTTATAGAGAGAGATTGGACAGGCTAGGACGAGGGCAGGCACAGCAGTGTAGCGGTTAGCGTAACACTATTATAGTGCCAGCGACCTGGGTTCGATTCCGGCCGCTGCTTGTAAGGAGTTTGTACGTTCCCCCCGTGTCTGCGTGGGCTTCGTCCGGGTGCTCCGGTTTCCTCCCACATTCCAAAGGCGTATGGGTTAGGAAGTTGTGGGCATGTTATGTTGGCGCTGGAAACGTGGCGACACTTGCAGGCTGCCCCTAGAACACTCTACGCAAAAGATGCATTTCACTGTGTGTTTTGATGTACATGTGACTAATAAAGATATCTTATCTTATCTTTATTCACTGGAGTGTAGGAGAATGAGGGGTGACCTTACAGAGGTGAATAAAATCCATGCAACGTGGGGCATAGTTAGGTTGAATGCGCTCAGTCTTTTTACCAGGGTTGGGGAACCAAGAACTAGAGGGCACAGGTTTAAGGTGAGAGGGGAGAGATTTAATAGGAGCCTGAGGGGCAGCTTTTTCACCCAGAGGGTGGTCTGTATATGGAACGAGCTGCCAGAGGAAGTGGGTGAGGCAGGTACATTAACAACATTTAAAAGGTACTTGGACAGGTACGTGGATAGGAAAGGTTTAGAGGGATATGGGCCAAACGCGGGTAAAAGGGAATAGCTTAGATAGGCAGCTTGGTCAGCATGAAGCAGTTGGGCCGAAGGGTCTCTTTCCATGCAGTATGACTCTGTGACTCTCTGAGCTGATGGGCTGTGATGTGTCGGTTTCTGCACCAGGCTCTGGAAGGGAGTGGGCACAGGAGTAAGGGCCAGCCCTCTGTGAATTACCGACTCCCACAAGTCCTGATGCTGGTCATGGACCTGAAAGCAGCCAGTAACCAGTTCCCCAAAGCCCCATGCAATTTAACTCATGGAGCTGATCCAACTCTGCAGGCAATCAACACAAAGTACCCATCGCTGCCAAACTGAAACCATGTGTAGTCTACTGTTACAGAGCCTCATCTAATTGCGGTACTGTAGCGGTTAGCGCAACGCTATTACAGCGCCAGTGATCGGGGTTCGATTCCCGTTGCTGTCTGTAAGGACTTTGTACGTTCTCCTGTGTGCTTCGGTTTCCTCCCACATTGCAAAGACGTACGGGTAGGTTAATTTGGGTTTAAAATGGGCGGCGCGGACTCGTCGGGCCAGAAGGGCCTGTTACCATGCTGTAAATAAAATTTAAATTTAATTTAAATTTAAAAATTTAATTTAATCCTGTAATCGGAGAACTCTGGCCTTCAGATGGACCAGAGAATTTAAGAGAAACAAAGTTCTGCAGATGCTGGAATCTAGATGAAAAACACGACGATGCTGGAGGAACTCAGCAGGCCAGGCAGCATCCGCGGAGAAAAGCAGGCGGTCAACGTTTCGGGTCAGGACCCTTCTCCAGGACTGAAGATGGGAAAAGGGGAAGCCCGATATATAGGAGGGAAAAGCAGAGCAGTGATAGGTGGACAAAAGAGGGGAGGCGGGGTGGGCACAGGGTGGTGATAGGTAGATGCAGGTAAGAGACGGTGATGGGCAGGTGTGGGGGAGGAGGGGAGAGCAGATCCACCGGGGGATGGGTCAAAGGTAAGGAGAGAAAGGAAAATAAGGGCTAGGAAAGGGAAGAAGAGAAGAAGCGTGGTGGGGGGGATGTTGTGGGGAAGGGGGGGGGGGATTACCTAAAGTGGGAGAATTCAATGTTCATGCCGTTAGGCTGCAAGGTTCCAAGACGGAAAATGAGGTGCTGTTCCTGCAGTTTGCGCCTGGAATTCTCCTGGCAGTGGAGGAGGCCGAGGACTGACATATCAGTGACAGTGTGGGAGGGGGAGTTGAAGTGACTGGCAACGGGGAGATGCAGGTCGCGGTTACGGACGGAGCGCAGGTGTTCTGTGAAACAGTCACCTAGTCTGCGTTTGGTCTCACCCGTGTAGAGGAGGCCACACTTGGAGCACCGAATGCAGTAGATGAAATTAAGGGAGGTGCAGGTGAATGTCTGTCTCACCTGAAAGGACTGTTTGGGTCCCTGGATGGAGGTGAAGAGGGTGGTGTAGGGGCAGGTGTTGCACCTATGGCGGGGGCAGTGGAAAGTTCCCGGGGTGGGAGCGGGATGGGTGGGGAGGGAGGAGTGAACGAGGGAGTCGCAGAGAGAGCAGTGTCTGCTAAAGGCAGAAAAGGGGAAGATATGCTTGGTGGTGGGGTCCCGCTGGAGATGGCGGAAGTGGTGGAGAATGATGTGTTGGATCCGTCGGCTGGTGGGGTGAAATGCGAGGACAAGGGGCACCCTATCCCTGTTGGGTTTGGGAGGTGTGGGGGTGAGAGTGCATGTGCAGGAAATGGCAGAGATGCAGGTGCGAGCTCTCTCAACCACAGTCGGGGGGTGGGGGGAAGCCCTGGTTAGTAAAGACTTTGGACATCTTGGATGTCCTGGAGTGGAAAGCCTCATCATGGGAGCAGATACAGCGGAGGAAGAGAAATTGAGAAAAAAGGATCGCGTCCTTGCAAGGGACAGGGTGGGAGGAGCTGTAATCGAGGTAGCTGTGGGCGTCAGTGGGTTTGTAGAAGAGGTCAGTGGATGAGGAATCTCCTGAGATGGAGACAGAAAGATTGAGGAAGGAGAGAGAGGTGTCAGAGATGGTCCAAGTGAATTTAAGTTGGACAAGGGCAAAGTGTTGAATTTTTGGTTACTTAAACCAGGGCAGCACATGACAGTAAATAGCAGGGCTCTGGGGAGTGCTGTAGAACAGAGAGACCTCGGGGTACAAGTACATATTCCCCTTAAGGTGGAAACACAGGTAGACAGGGTGGTGAAGAAGACATTTGGCATGTTTGACTTCATTGGTTAGGGTACTGAGTATAGGAGCTGTTGCAACTTTACAGTGAGCTAGTGAGACCACACTTGGAGTATTGTGCACAGTTCTGGTCACCCAGCTACAGGAAGGGTGTCACTAAGCTGGAAAGATTCACAAGGATGTTACTGGGACTGGAGGGCTTGAATTATAAGGAGAGACTGGATAGCTGGGTTTTTTTCCCCTGGAATGCAGGAGGCTGAGGGGTGACCTTACAGAGGTTTATAAAATCATGAGGGGCATAGATTGGTGAATGGTCACAGACTTTATCCCAGGGTAGGGGAGTATAAAACTAGAGGGAGTAGATGATTGGAAAGATTTAAAGGAGACCTGAAGGGCAACTTGTTCACACAAATGGTGGTGGGTATATGGAACGAGCTGCCAGAGGTAGTGGTAGGGGTGGGTACAGTTACAATGTTTGAAAGATATTTAGACGGGTACATGGATAGGAGAGGTTTAGAGGGATAGGGGCCAAGCACGGGCAGCTGAGACTGGCTCAGGCAGGCAACCTGGTGGGAATGGACGTGTTGGGCCGAAGGGCCTGCTGCTGTGCTGTAAGTAGCCAGCATGTTTGGCTTTGGTCCCCGTGCTCTGAGTTGGAGTGGAGCCAGCTGCTGTAAGTGGCAGTGCCCGATATCCTGCTGTTCTATCAACACTCTAGTCAACAGCCTGCACCCCTGAGTCTGATCAATCGGCCCCCACACACACTCTCTGCAGGGCACACTGTTCTAGCTTCCTGAAAACCAGGTTCCTCAGTAACCGCAGCACTGTTGAAACAGCGTGTCCTTCATTGAATCATTGAGCCATACAGCATGGAAACAGGGCTTTTGGTCCATTACAACCGTGCAGTTTACACTCATTTCACTTTATACTCCAACCAACTCCCCCCAGATCCTACCACTCCCCTGCACACTAGGGGCAATTTACAGCAGCCAATTAACCCACCGACCTGCACGTCTTTGGAATGTGGGAGGAAACTGGAGCACCCGGGGGAAGCCGACACGGTCACAGAGAGAACATGCAAACGCCACATAGACAGCACCAGGGATCAGGATTGAACCCAGGTCTCCGGAGCTGGGAGGCGGCAGTACTACCTGCTGCACTACAGAGCTGCCTCTTTCAGGAGAGACTATTCTCTATCTTTGGATCGAAATTCATGGACACCTGGTCTTGGATGCAGGGCAAGCACTTGTGACTGTAAACCGTAGCTCTGAATCACCAAGCTCAAAGCTAGGCCTCAGTCCTTATCTGAATCTATGGGAATGGAGGGAGCAGAGAGGTGGGGAGGGGTGTGTGTTGTGCGGGGGTGGGGGGCAGGAGATCTGTGTACATGATGTCAGCACCATGTGTAGTGAGTTAGAATAATTGCTCTTGTAGCTGTTGCTGTAAGTAGAACTTCCCAGCAGCATCCAAGGTCCAGTGGAGAGACATTACAGAGCAGACTGTTCATGAGTATGTGAGCCTTACCTTGCCCATAGCGGCTAAACTTCCCTGTGGGACAGTCGCTGTCTGAGTCACACTCTCCAGATGTGTGATGCTACAGTAAAAATACAACGGGAGACAGATTGCCACCAAGTGATAAACCAATGCTGTCCTGATCTGTCTGTCTGCCCGACCCAAGCACCAGCTCAGGGTTGCTCAGCTACCAGCAGGGTTACCTTGGAATCTTTGAATTCCAGACAGGTGCGTGGGTGAGGTGGACATTCTGACACCTTCCCCCACACTGAATCATTGCCCCACACAACGCCCCGGACATGCCCGTCTCCAACAATAGACAGTCTAGATGGAGGGTCTCGACTCAAAATGTCGACTGTCCATTTTCCCCTACAGGTGCTGCCTGACCCGCTGATTTCCCCAGGCATCTTGTTTGTCTGTAGCGTCTGCAGTCTCATGTCTCCAACAGAGAGTTGACCCTTGACATTCCACAGCAGTGCCATGTTGAGTCCCTCATGTGCAGCACACAGTCAGGAACCACTCTACTCCCCCCACCACCCCCCCCCCCAATACCCCTGGCAGTCCCTCAGGGTCTGACTTCCTCCTGCTTCGGTTCTGAGGGCAATGTGGGACCTGCAGACTCTGCCACAGGTGTGGCAGGTGGGTGGGTAGTGAGGGGTGCACTCGCACTGCTGTGTACACACAGTTTCCGTGTGCTCCACATGCACGAGCTCAAGGTTCTCAATACCACCCGAACGCTACCCTTATGATTAGTCACAGGCCATGGATTCCCAGAGTCGGAGAGGGTGCTTGGTATTGGTATTGGTTTACTATTGTTACTTGTACTGAGGTACCGTGAAAAGCTTGTCTTGCATACCGATCGTACAGGTCAATTCATTACACAGTGCAGTTACACTGAGTCAGTACAGAGTGCTTGACATTTTCAAGCAGACTTTGAGAACATCCACGAATTTTCGCAGCTTGGGATAGAGTCTGGTGTCAGGGACTGAGTGAACTCAGAGCCTCACTGCTGAGATGTTGGCCTGGGAGAGGCTGCTGTTCACTGATCCTGCCAATCGTTTTAGGGGCTTTTTGCAGAGACGGAGTTTGGAGGTATCTCTGTCGTACCTAGAGGTGCCTGCAGTAGGTAGTCCATGTCTCAGAAGCACAGGGGAGGGTAGGATCACTGCTGTCCACCAGACCATCAGTTTGGTGCCAGGTCTGACACTCTTTCCCTCAGCTGGTCAAAGGCAGAGCTGGTGCGTGGAAGGCAGTGGTGAATTGTACCTCCAGTGTCCACCTTCACTGAATGGTGGCTCCAGGGATATGGGAAATGGTCCACGTCTTCGATTTTTATCTTCAGAGGACATGTGTGTAGTGGGGGCAAGGTGTCAGAGGACCTTTGCTTCACAATGTTAAGTGTGAAGTCCCTATGCTTCTGTGAATGAGTTGATGAGGGCTTGGAGCTCAGCCTCCTGGAGTGCGCTAACACAAGCGTCGTCTACGTGCTACAATGACAGGGATGGGCGGACCTTGATTGTGGAGCGGAGGAGATGCGGGCTGAACGGTTTCCCAATTGTCCTGTGGATTAACTCATTAGGAAGACTGTTGGAGGTGAGGGTCAGCCAAGTGAGGAGAGAGATGGAATACAGATGGTGTAGCCTTGCCTGACACCAGTCTACACTGATATTGGGTCTGCTGAGGACGCTGGCTAAGATCATGCCTTGCATACCAGCATGTAGCAGTTGTAAGAGGGAGAGAAATTTCTGTGGGTGGTCACATCAGGGAAGGATGCTTCACAGAGACAAAGCCACCGCAGATGCTGGAAGCTGGAAAAACAAACAATCTGTTGGAGGAACTCGGTGGGTCAAGAAGCATCTGTGGGGGGAAAGGGATTGTCGATGATTTGGGTTCCCAACTCCACCCCTCTCCTACCTGCCCAGATCTACCCGTCATCCTCCACCCCTCCTCAGCCCACCAGTCACCTGTGTCTCACCCCTCCCTCTCCCCTCTGTATACCGGCCATCTCCCTCTCCATTCCCAGTCCTGTCGAAACGTCGACAATTCCTCTCCCTCCACAGACACTGCTCGACCCGCCGAGTTCTTCCAGCAGATTGTTTGCTGCTAAGGATGCTCGCCGGTCTCTCCCAACTGATGTAGCCACGGGCTTTTGTATCATTCCTAGAGGTTGATGCTATTCCCTGCATTTGTCCTACCGCTACCAGCCAGCGAAGCCTCTGGCTGGGCAGAATCCACACTGTGGTTCGGGGAGCAGCTCTTCAGCCACTGGGAGGAGGTGGTTGAGGAGGATCCTGACACCAAGGACAGAGTCACAGCTGAGCAGTTGTTTGAAGTGATCCATCCAGGAGGCACTGACTGCCCATATCCCTTGGATAGGCTCTCCTCTGTTCTTTGCTCTCAGCTGACTGGGCCCTGTGGTGGACTTGACAGTGGTGAGGAATCCATGCACGTTGCAGTTATCAGTGAGATGCTGGGTCTCCTGCTCTCCATCCATTTACCAGCTAATGGGGCCAGTCTGATGGAGATAGCAGAGTGGATTGGGTGGCAATGATACCAACAGTCCTGTTAAGGCAGGGGTGATACTGACGCTTTTCTGGTCTCTTGCTCGGACCATGACAGATGCCAGAGTAATGATGTTGCCACGACCTTTTGTACCCGTCTCTGATGAGATCAGGTGTTGGTCATGACGGGGTTGTGTTCCCAGCATTTTGTCAGGACAACTCTGTCAGAGCTGCTTTCCCTATCGCACCTTCCCAGAGGTTTGATCCTTTCCGATCCTGGTCAGGGGGCTCAGTTTGCTCAGCACTGGGACAGGGGCCAGGGTTTTCCCAAGGGAAGAGTAGAAGTTCTCCTTGACCACATCCATGGGTTCCGAGGATGAAGCCGATGCACTGATGACCACAGCGTGCTGGTCCCATGTTAGAATGAACCAGAGGGCCGTAAGATGTTCACGTATCCTACTGGGGGTGACTGAGGTGCCAGACTACCCATTCCTATCGGTGAAATCCGTCCCATGAAGATAACACTCTTCTGGTTTGCCCATTCTGAAGAAGGTGTACCTACCATGCTGATCCCTCCAATCCTACTGAAGGATCGTTGACCCGAACCGTTGACTGTTTCTGTTCCCAAAGTTGCTGCCCGACCTGCTGAGACTTTCCAGCTTTTTCTGTTTCTGTACCCACGCCCTGCTCTTTGAGTTGCTCACCTCCTGCCTATCTTATTTCATTCAGAGTGGTGATGCCAATATCAGAGCATCCAAATTTTCAATCTGTGACTGTGGAGCGACATTCCGCTCTGTCGCAGATGGGGCTGTCCACTGGGGACTGTGTTATCCTTGGGAATCGGAAGAAAATATTGGTAGTTTTCACATTTGCTGGTGGTCCCAGGAGAGCAAAGAATGGAAGAACCAGTTCTCCAGATGGAGACGTGAGATTCTGTGTAGGAGCAGTGGAGAGGTAGACCTGGATTATGTGCTTTCTGGGGACATGTGCTGGAGCCGGAGAGGAAGTGAGCTTCTGGGAAAGGTTTGAGGCCTCTGTGAACCTTCAACAGGATTGGAGGGATCAGTGTGGTAGGTACACCTGCTTCAGAATGGGCAAACCAGAAGGATGGGCTTCACGGACAGGAATGGGTAGTCTAGCACCTCAGTCACTCGCAGTTGGATACACGAGCATCTCATGGCCCTCTTGAAGATGGAAAACAGTGAGGGTGTGTGACAGAAGTATTCAGAATCTTGAAAGGTGTGGATCCAAGGCAACTGCCCTGCCGTGTACAGAACTGGAATACAGTGGCTGATGGAGGGGAATGGGAAGCGAACTGGGCATGTATCTGTGGCGAGTTTGTGGACCAGTTAGTGACCGGGTGGCAGGACAACAGCCTAGTAGGTTTCAGGAAGGAACTCGAGCAGTTCCTGTTAATGAATGGAATACATGGGAATGTTGGGATGAAGGTCGCTCCCCGATCTGTCCATGGGAATGGCATTGCTTGAACTGGACGTCCGTCTGTTGGAATCAGTACAGTGGTACATTGGGCTCTGGTCACACTGCTGGTCGGCCTGCTCCAGGTATCACTACCACGAGAACATCCAGTGCCAACGGGGACTTACCTGTGTACAGAACTTCATGGACTGTTTTGGAGTAATGATGTAGTTGGTCATTATAACAAAGGAGTCCGATCCCTAAGGAAGGAAGTACAGAGCGGTGATAAGTGGCAAAGCAAGGTGTTTGAGCAGTTCCCTTGCTCTGACTCTGACTGACAGCTCACAGCCCAGGCTCTACCCTCAGCACCAGTCACTGAACACAGCCAGCAACTGGACCTGTTTTATTCCAGTTATTTATTCCCAGGATGTGGGCTGAGCTTGGCTGGTGTTTACTCCAGAGCCTTCCCCCCCCCCCCCCCCCTCCCCAGGGTCCTGACCCTGAACCTATCCCCCAGGGTCCTGACCCTGAACCTATCCCCCAGGGTCATGACCCTGAACCTATCTCCCAGGGTCATGACCCTGAACATTTCCCCCAGGGTCCCGACCCTGAACCTATCCCCCAGGGTCATGACCCTGAACATTTCCTCCAGGGTCCTGACCCTGAACCTGTCCTGTTAGGCCACAGTTGGTATACTGTGTGCAGTTTTGGTCGTAGAGTCGGAGTCATCGAGCAATACAGCACGGATACAGGCCCTTCAGCCCATCGAGTCCATGCTGACCACGTTGTCCACCCAGCTAGCCCGAATTTCCTGCATTCGGCCCATATCCCTCCAGGCCCCTCCCTTCCTATACTTGATTGCCACACTACAGGAAGGATGAGATTAAGCTGGAGAGGGTGTAGGGATGTTTCATGAGTATGTTAGCAGGACAGGAGGGCTTGAATTATAAGGAAGGACTGGATAGGCTGGGGATGTTGTCCCTGGAGCACTGGAAGCTGAGGGGTGACCTTATGTGTGTAACGTCATGAGGAGCGTGGATAAGGTGGATGACCACAGTCTTATTCCTAGGGTAGGTGAGACTAAAACTAGAGGGCACAGGTCTGAGGTGAGAGGGGAAAGGTGTAAAGGGGATCTAAGGGGCGAATTTCTCCCACAGAGGGTGGTGGGTATATGGAACGAGCTGCTGGGGAAGTGGTAGATGTGAGTATGATCACATTTAAAAGACGTTTGGACAGTTGCAAGGATAGGAAGGATTTAGAGGGATATGGGCCAAATTGGATTAGCGTCGTTAGGTACCTTGGTCGGCATGGACGAGTTGGGCCGAAGGGCCTGTTTCTGTGCTGTATGACTCTCTGAACCCTTCCCCCGGGATCCTGAACCACAACCTCCTGCAATTTGACCCACACAGGACACATACCTCGTGGCCCTGCCCTGCAGGATCCCAACACATGGCCTCTGGAGCCAAGGGAAAAGTCTCTGACAGTAACTACCTAGGACATCAGTTGTTGGACTTTGGAACACAGCCCAAGGAATATGACCTTCCCAGGGCTCTTGTTGTTACAGAACCTCCTTACTCTTTGGACACACAGCCTTACCCCCAGTCCCCCAGACTCCTGAACCACTGGGGCCTGAATTCCTGACTCCAACTCCCTGATGACTGGCCAAGGAGCCGGATGGCAGGACCCTGACTCCACTCCACCCTGCCTCAGGACCCAAAACCCGATGACTGCAACTAACTTCAGGTTGACTAGGACTCCTTGACACTCAGTCAAAAGCTGCCTTGATGTCAAGGGCAGTCACTCTCTCCTCACCTCTGGAATTCAGCTCTCTGGTCCATTGTTGGACCGAGGCTGTGATGGGCTCTGGAGGTGAGTGGTGTTGGTGAAGTTTAAAATTAGCATTAGGTTATTGGAGTCATGATAGGCTTGTGACTGATACCTTCCACTAATGACTGAGCGCAGACACCTTGGGTGGGAATTAGCCCCATGAGATTTACCCTGCTTTTTGTGAACACAACCAAGCCATTTCCCACAGTGTCAGTGGATGGGAGTGTTGTGACTGTACTGGAACAGCCGAGCTATAGGCACAGACAACTGTGGATCACAGGTCTTCATTCCAGCAGTCAGATTGTTGACTGTCCCGTAGCCTTTGCTGCATCCAGTGTCTCAGCTGATTCCTGACGTTATGTGGAGTGAATTGAATTGGCTGGAGACTGGGGTCCGTGATGGTGCGATCTACAGAGGAAGCCAAGGTGGGTCACTTATTTGGAACTCCTGGCTGAACGTGGTGACAAATGCTTCAGCCTTTTCTTCAGCCTTCACAGGTTGAGGGTGGGGATGTTCTTGGAGCCTCCTCCCTCCCTGGGAGAGGGCTCTGTGATTAGGGTGGCCTTTATCAGTAGAGTAATGATCAGAATCCTCTTCCTGCTGCAGCAGCTGTGTTATATATTACAACCTCCACAGCCCCTCGTCTGCCTTCCCCCAAGATCTGAATGTGGAGCCTCAGCAATGGCTCCTATTAGATATTTTACAGGTCAGAAGGGCTCACTTAGGCGGTTAGATTCCAGTGGTCAGGCCGGGTACCGCACAGTTCACATCAAACACTGGTGTTCATACCTGTGATGGGAAGGTGTAGTCAACCATGTCCAGCACCTTGGGACCGACAGTAGAGAGGTTGGTGAAACCAAAGCCTTTGACTTTCACGGAGACGGAGCTGGTGGTGGAGTCTGTGCACTGATAGCCCTTCTCGTAGATAAAGACCCAGCTGCAGCAGAAGGAGGGACATGGTGTGGTTACTGCGGGCAGGGCCAGGGAGCCGGCAGTTGGGGACGGCAGACGGGGGAATGTGCAGGTCCCGTCTCCAGCTCAAAGTGGAGGATGATCTCCCGACCCAACACCCCCACCCAAACCCAGCCAACACCCCACCAAAACCCACCCAAACACCCCACCCAACACCCCACCCAAACATACCCAAACACCCCATCCAAACACCACCATCCAATGCCCCACCCAACACCCCCGACCAACACCCCACCTAAACACTCCCAACACCCCCACCCAAACACCACCCCCACCCAAAAACACACACCCAAACACAGCCACCCAAACATACCCAACACCCCCAACCAAACACCCCCACCTAAACACACCCACCCAAACACACCCAACACCCCCAACCAAACACCCCCACCCAAACACCCCCACCCAAACACAGCCACCCAAACACACCCAACACCCCCAACCAAACACCCCCACCTAAACACACCCACCCAAACACACCCACCCAAACACACCCAACACCCCCAACCAAACACCCCCACCCAAACACACCCACCCAAACACACCCACCCAAACACACCCACCCAAACACACCCAACACCCCCAACCAAACACCCCCACCCAAACACACCCACCCAAACACACCCACCCAAACACACCCAACACCCCCAACCAAACACCCCCACCCAAACACACCCACGCAAACACACCCAACACCCCACCCAAACACACCCATCCAAACACCCCCACCCAAACAGCCCCACCCAAACACCCCCACCTAAACACACCCAACACCCCCACCCAAACACCCCCACCTAAACACACCCACCCAAACACACCCAACACCCCCAACCAAACACCCCCACCTAAACACACCCACCCAAATACACCCAACACCCCCAACCAAACACCCCCACCCAAACACACCCAAACACACCCAACACCCCCAACCAAACACCCCCACCTAAACACACCCACCCAAATACACCCAACACCCCCAACCAAACACCCCCAACCAAACACACCCAAACACACCCACGCAAACACAACCAACACCCCACCCAAACACACCCATCTAAACACCCCCACCCAAACACCCCCACCTAAACACACCCACCCAAACACACCCAACACCCCCAACCAAACACCCCCACCCAAACACACCCACGCAAACACACCCAACACCCCACCCAAACACACCCATCCAAACACCCCCACCCAAACAGCCCCACCCAAACACCCCCACCTAAACACACCCAACACCCCCACCCAAACACCCCCACCTAAACACACCCACCCAAACACACCCAACACCCCCAACCAAACACCCCCACCTAAACACACCCACCCAAATACACCCAACACCCCCAACCAAACACCCCCACCCAAACACACCCAAACACACCCAACACCCCCAACCAAACACCCCCACCTAAACACACCCACCCAAATACACCCAACACCCCCAACCAAACACCCCCAACCAAACACACCCATCTAAACACCCCCACCCAAACACCCCCACCTAAACACACCCACCCAAACACACCCAACACCCCCAACCAAACACCCCCACCCAAACACACCCACGCAAACACACCCAACACCCCACCCAAACACACCCATCCAAACACCCCCACCCAAACAGCCCCACCCAAACACCCCCACCTAAACACACCCAACACCCCCACCCAAACACCCCCACCTAAACACACCCACCCAAACACACCCAACACCCCCAACCAAACACCCCCACCTAAACACACCCACCCAAATACACCCAACACCCCCAACCAAACACCCCCACCCAAACACACCCAAACACACCCAACACCCCCAACCAAACACCCCCACCTAAACACACCCACCCAAATACACCCAACACCCCCACCCAAACACCCCCACCTAAACACACCCACCCAAACACACCCAACACCCCCAACCGAACACCCCCACCTAAACACACCCACCCAAACACACCCAACACCCCCAACCAAACACCCCCACCTAAACACACCCAACACCCCCACCCAAACACCCCCACCCAAACACACCCAAACACCCCCAACCAAACACCCCCATCCAAACACACCCAAGCACCCCCACCCCTCCCCTCCCACAGATAGTGGTGTTTCCATGTCCCACTGCTGGGAGGTGCTGTGGGAGGAGCCTGGGGGAGTACCTGATGCGTATTTTGCGGAGGGTCCTCAATGCAGGCACTGTGCGCTGGTGGTGGAGGGAGGGAGGGAGTGTTCAGGGTGGTGGCTGGGGAGCCAGTGAGGTCAGAGAACATAATGGAGACGGTGAGTGCCTGTCTAAATGCCTAAACAAAGTTTTACACAGCTGCAGCATGACTTCCCAACTTTTATACTCAACACCCCAACTAATGAAGGCAAGCATGACAAATGCCTTCTTTACCACCCTGTCTACTTGTGTGGCCACTTTCAGGAGCTATGGACTAAGATCCCTCTGTAGTGTAGGCGGCGCGGTGGTGTAGCGTTTAGCGCAACGCTATTACAGCGTCAGCAACCTGGGTTCAATTCCGGCCGCTGTCTGTAAGGAGTTTGTACGTTCTCCCCGTGTGTCTGCGTGGGTTTCCTCCTGGCGCTCCGGTTTCCTCCCACATTCCAAAGACGTACGGGTTAGGAAGTTGTGGGCATGCCTATGTTGGCGCCGGAAGCGTGGTGACACTTGCGGCCTGCCCCCAGAACATTATTAGTAACACAAAAAGATGCATTTCACTGTGTGTTTAGATCTACATGTGACTAATAAATAAATATCTTAAATATATCTCTGTACATTAACGCTGTTAAGGGCCCTGCCATTAACTCTACACTTTCCCCTTACGTTTTACCTCCCAAAGTGCAACACCTCACTCTTGTCTGGATTAAACTCCATCTGTCATTTGTCTGCCCACATTTCCAACTGGTTTACGTTCTGCTGAATCCTTTGACAAATTCCTCATTACCTTCAAACTCCACCACTTTTTGTTCAGGAACATTGGTAATAGCCCAGAAGCAAGCTACAGCTGGAGTTGCAGGGATTTTGACTCCACTTCCAGCCGTGTTCTTTAACGCGCTCTCTCTCTCTGCCCCCTCAGTGTAATGGCTCCCGGCAGCAGTTCTCAGGAACACTGCTGATCTGCTGCAGGTGACAGGTCCCCTCCTGTTCAACCACACTCACACTGACTGCTCACCCTGTGCAGATGTTACCGGAAGCTGACTGCCCTCCGAGCAGGATGTGTTAGATTCACCAGAAGGAGCGGGAGTATCCTGTATCAACACCGGCCACTGCTCCAGCACCTACCTGCCCTTTCCTGATCACTAACCCCAGGCTCACCTCCCCATCCCAGGCCCAATCTCTCACTCTGGCCTTGCCAGCCCATCCTCGTCTTCCCGTTACTGGCTCATGGCCACTCTGTACGTCTCAGGGGCTCAATTCTCCGGCATGGCATCCGTTACATTTTGATAATGATTTCTAGCCCAAGTCTGGCCTTCAGGTGACACTCTCAGCATGTCCCCAAAAACTCCGCAGCCAAGTAATTACTTTGCATTCATATAGTTACCATCCCAACGCTCAGGGAGATGACATCACCCATTCTGCCTCTGCTCACAGTCATACATTGGCTCCCACCCCTCCACATCTCTGTTATTTCTCTAGGCACCACTGGCCATGAAATACTATGCTCCTGCAATTCTATCTCCTGGTGCATCCCAAGTTCCGTCAGTCCAATACTGAGGGCCATAGCTTCAGCCGTCTCTGTCCTGCCTTCTGGATTTCCCTCAGTAAGCCTCCCCACTCCTCTCTCCTTTACTAAAATAGCGCTTCAGGAGGACCCACATCACATTTTGTCCGATTAACAAGACTATGAGACATAGGAGCAGAATTAGGCCATTCGGCCCGTCGAGTCTGCTCTGCCGTCGGTTTATTTCTCGCTGATTTATTTTCCCCTCTCAACCCCATTCTCCTGCCTTCTCCCTGTAACCTTTGACGCCCTTACTAATCAAGAACCCATCAACCTCCGCTTTAAATATATCCAATGACTTGGCCTCCACGGCTGTCTGTGGCAATGAATCCCACAGATTCACCACTCTCTGGCAAAGAAATTCCTCCTCATCTCTGTTCTAAAGGGGCGTCCTTTTATTCTGAGGCTGTGTCCTCTGGTCCTAGACTGTCTCACTACTGGAAACGTCCTCTCCACATCCACTCTATCCAGGCCTTTCAATATTCAGTAGGTTTCAATGAGATCCCCCCTCATCCTCCTAAACTACAGCAAGTACAGGCCCAGAGCGATCAAACGTTCCTCGTACATTAACCCTTTAGCTCCTGGGGGCATTCTCGTAATCCTCCCTCTGGACCCTCTCCAATGCCAGCACATCCTTCCTTAGATATGGGGCCCAGCACTGCTCACAGTACTCCAAATGTGGTCTGACCAATGCCTGATAAAGCCTCAGCATTACATCCTTGCTTTTATATTCTAGTCTTCTTGAAATGAATGGTAACATTGCATTTGCCTTCCTTACCACCCTGTGACATGATTTGTGGTGTTTCACTGCACTAACAATGCCCTATAAATGCACATATTTCCCATGCTCTGGAAGTGGGTTGTCCATTCATGACCCATGGGAATCTGTTCCTTCCCAGTTTCTGATCTCCTCTGGGAAATGAGCCTGGCATTAGCCCTCGAGAACCTTGGGGCCTGCATTTCACACACAGAACTCCAATGGACAAACATCCACAGAAAAATGCACCAAGATGTTTGGTTACTTTTGCAAGTTTTTTTTAACTTATTTTACAGTCTATCTAATTATCCTGCCAGGTTATAGACGTGTGCGTTCTTTTTGTCTGTAGATCAGATTTCCCACTCAGCTGGGAATATTTTGTATTCCTGGTCTATGTTCCCTGAGTGTAGGTCACTAATGTTAGTATTGTACCATGAACATATCACCCAATACCGGACACACACTAAGGGACAAGTCACCGTGGCTTTGTTCAGGGGAGATCATGTTTCACGAACATGGCTGAGTTTTTTAAGGAGGTTACTAATGAAAATTGATGAAGGCAGTGTGGTAGGTGTGGTTTACATGGACTTCAGTAAGGCCATGACGAAGTTTCACATGGTAGGCTGGTCTAGAAGGTTAAGGCACAAGGGACGTGTTGGCTAAACTGGATCCAAAATTAGCTTGCTGATAGGAGGCAGGGGGTAGTGGTGGATGGGTGCAACAAGTTGGGACCTTTGTTGTTTGCACTATATGTATAAATGACTTGAATGAGAATGCCTGAACATAAAAATTGGTGGAGTTATAGATTGTGAAGAAAATTGTCTAAGGATACAACAGAACATAGGTCAGCTGTAAAGTTGGGCAGAGCAGTGGCAGATGAAAGTTAATTGAGACAAGTGTGAGGGTCAAATTCTGGTGGGATGTTACTATCAGAGAAACCTGGGGTATAAGTCCATAGGTCCCTGAAAGTGATGACGCAGGAAGATGGGATAGTTAAAGAAGGCATTTGGCTCGCTTCATAGCCTGAGGCACTGAGTATAAGAGTTAGGACGTCATATAGCAGATGTACAAAAGATTAGACTGCACTTGAGGTACCGTGTACAGTTCTGGTCGCCACACTACAGGAAGGACGTGGTAGTGATAGTGCCTGGATGTTGCCTGGAATGGAGGGCTGTAGTTATAAGGAGAGATTGGATAGGCTGGGTTTGTTCTCACTGAATGGTAGGATGCCGAAGAGTGACCTGACAGAGTTTTATAACATTTTGAGGGGCACAGACAGTCAGAATCACTCTCCCCAGAGCAGAGGAGTCTAGAACTAGAGGGCACAGGTTTAAGGTGAGAGGTGAGCAACTTAAAGGAGAGGGGTGACTCTCTTGTAACAAGGGAAAACTGAGGGGTGAGTTTTTCACAGAGAGGTGGTGATTATCTGGAATGAGATAACAGAGGTAGATACAGTAACAACGTTTAATATGTGTTTGGACATGTACTTAGAACGGCACAGAGGGATATGAGTCTAATGCAGACGAATGAGATTAGTGTAGATAGGCCTCACGGTCAGTATGAATGAGATGAGCTGAAGGGGCTGTGCTAGATGATTCCATGATCCTATGATGAGGAGTTAGCATTCTGGGAGCAGTACTTGACTTTTAACGTATTTATTGTTCAGGATTTGGAGGTTGCTGGCAGGGCTGGCATCTATTGCTCATCCCCAAATGCCCATGAGCTGAGTAGTTAGCTGGCACACTTCAGAAAGCCTTCAAGAATCAGCCACATGGGATGGGTCCACAGCCACGTATCACCCAGAACAGGTGGGAACGGCAGATCTCTCCCGACAAAGGACATTGGTGAAGACGATGTTTTTTGCAGCAATTGGTAGTGTTGTGGTCATCATTACTAATGACCAACAAACAAACTGCTGGAGGAACTCAGTGGGTCGAGCAGCGTCTGTGGGGGGAAGGAGTTGTCGACATGGAATTCTCTGCCCAAGAGAGCAGTGAAGGGTCAGTCACTGAGTGTATTCAAGCAGAGATCAGTAGCGTTTTGGATGTTAAGGGAATCGAGTGATATAGGACTAGTGCAGGAAAGTAGTGCTGCAGTGAAAGATCAGCCATCGTCTTGCTGAAAGATGGACCAGGAACAAGGGGCCGAATGGCCTCCTGCAGCTTCTATTTCTGATGTTCTTATATTCTAGGAACAAATGGCCATAACGAGGAGGACCAGATCTGTCCAGCAACACCGCAACTTTCTGTAAATATTTAGGGGTGGCACGGTAACGTAACGGTTAGCGCGACGCTATTACAGCGCCAGCGATCGGAGTTCGATTCCCGTCGCTGTCTGTAAGGAGTTTGTACGTTCTCCCGTGTCTAGGTGGGTTTCCTCTGGGTGCTCTGGTTTCCTCCCACATTGCAAAAAGACGTATGGGTAGTTTAATTTGGGTTTAAAATGGGCGGCGGGGACTCATTGGGCCGGAAGGGCCTGTTACCACCCTGTAAATAAAATTTAAAAAAAGATAACACGCAGGGCTTGATCAGTAAGTTTGTGGATAACACAAAATTAGGAGGTGGTGTTGGTAGTGCAGGTTACAGGGGGGCCTTGATCAGTTCAGCAAGTGGACTGAGGAGTGGCAAATGGATTTCAACACAAATAAGTGTGAGGTGATGCATTTTGGAAAGTCAAACCAGCGTAGGAATTATACTATGAATGGTAGGGCACTGGGGAACAGAGGGACCTTGGAGCACAAGTGCATAGTTCATTGAAAGTGGCATCACAGGTAGACAGGGTAGTGAAGAAGGTGTTTAGCACGCTGGCCTTCATCGGTCAGGGCATTGAATACAGGAGTTGGGACTTTATGTTGCAGTTGTACAAGTCATTGGTGAGGCCGCACTTGGAGTACTGTGTACCGTTTTGGTCGCCCTGTTGTAGGAAAGACGTGGTTAAGCTGGAAAGAGTGTGGAGAACATTTCCAAGGATATTGCCAGGACTGGAGGGCCTGAGTTACAGGGAGAGGTTGGCCAGGCTGGGTCTTTATTCCTTGGAATGTAGGAAAATGAAATGTGACCTCACGGAAGTGTTTAAACTTATGAGAGGCATAGAGAAGGTGGACGATAACGGTCTTTTCCCCAGGGTAGGGGAGTCCAAAACTAGGGGGCATAGGTTTAGGGTGAGAGGAGAAAGATTGAAAATGGACCTGAGGGGCAACTTTTTCCCACAGAGGGTGGTGGGTGTATGGAACGAGCTGCCAGAGGAAACGGCTGAGGCAGGTACAACAGTGTCATTTAAGAAACTCTTGGATAGGTACCTGGAGGGGCGGGGCTTTGAGGGATATGGGCCGAATGCAGGAAATTGGGACTAGCTAGGTGGGCACCATGGTCGGCATGGACTGGTTGGGCCGAGGGCCTGTATCCGTGCTGTATGACCTGAACTTTTCAGTTCTACTTCTCCTGAAATGATCTTCCTGTACTCTGTCCGACCCACAGTCTTACTTTAAATGATTTAAGAATTTGCAAAATCTCTTTAATTCTGCATTTCTCTATTCAGGATAACATTATTTCTGGTTTTTATCCGCATGGAATCGAATACTGGGCTGTCTGCTTTGTGCATGTGACACTGCCCTTCAAGGCCAGAGTGGGCAGTTGTTAATGTCTGCAGGGATCCTGGGGATTGCGTCAATGTTCGCTGACCCTGGAGAAATGTGCTGGGAACCTGGGATGCACAAGGAGTATGACAACAGTGGCATCTGCTTGTCACGGTGTGTGTTGACAGACTCTGAGGCAGCGGGGAGTAAATCCATCCTACAAAGGACACGGAATAAAAATAACTCACATCAGAGGTGGCACCCCACAATGCAGAGAGGTATGGCAAACCCTTCTATCTCCACTCATGCAAGTCCAGTGTATTCCGTGATCAGATTATGTGATAGCCTGCTTACTTGGAATGTAGATGATAGAACACTCTCCACTTGCCTGGAGTTCCAACAGCTCTCAAGAATCTCAACACCATCCAGGCCAAAGCAACCCAGTTGGCTGGCACTCTATCCACCTCCCTAAACATTCATTTCCTCCATCACCAACACACAGTGGCTGCAGTGTGGACCATCGGCAGTTCCTCACCCAGACCACAGTCCCTGTACCAAGGAGGACAAGGGTAGCAGGTGCAGTCTCCCTCAGTCATCGCAAGTTCCCTTCCCTTTGTTGTTGACACACACTCTTAGATTTTCAGAGCTCTCATTAGCAGTGGTAAACAAGTAACCTGCCAGATAATTAGTTAGCCGGCCAAGAAATCAAAGAACCGCAGATGCTGGAAATCTGAAATAAAAACAGAAAGTGCCGGAAACACTCAGCAGGTCGGGCAGCATCTGTGGAGAGAGAAACAGTCAACGTTTCAGGTCTGGGATGCTTTGTCAGAAGTGAAAAAGAGAGAGGGAAAAAAGTTAGTTTTTAATGGCAGAGAAGGTGGGGAGTGATGGGTAGAACTGAGGGACTATCTCTGGTAGGGTGAGACCAGATGGCTTAACTTGGCAGTTAGGAGCTTACTGTGTTTTACTATCTGTGTAACATGTCGCTACCAACATGCCCAGCAGACTAGACTGTACTGTTGAAAGAGAAACACTGAGCCACAACAGTGACAGTCGGGAATGGCCACTTCTGATGCAGATAGATCGAAAGGTTGAGTTACCTAAAGTCGGAGAATGTGATAATTGAGTCCTGGGGGCTGCAATGTGCCCAGACAGAAAATGGGGTGTTGATCCTTAAGTTTGCATTGGGCCTCGTTGTACCAGCGCAGGGGGCCATAGATGGAGAGTTTGGAGTGGGATTGGGAGAGAACTAAATTGGCAGACAACTGGAAACTCATGGTCACCCTTGCAGACAGAGCGCAGGTGCTTGGTAAAGCGGTCACCTAGTCTACGTAGTTTAGCCTCGTCTTCATTGGTGAGATCAGACACAGAGCGGGCGACCAATTTGCTGAGCACCTGCGCTCCGCCTGCCACGGCCTTCTGGAGCTCCCGGTTGCCAGCCATTTTAACTCTCCGCCCCATTCCCACGCTGACCTGCCCGTCCTTGGCCTCCTCCACTGCCAGGGTGAGGTTAAATGCCAGCTAGAGGAACAGAACCTCATAGTCCGCCTGGGTAGTCTCCAACCCGATGGCATGAACGTTGAATTCAGGTAAACTCTGTCCCTGTTCTCTCTCCTCCTGATCTCCCCAGTTCCTCCTACACCCAACCCAGCCCCCTACCACCCTGTCTCTTTCCCCTCCTCCACCCACTCCATCTGTCCGTCACCCACACACCCCTCCCACTGTCCCCTCACCCCACCGTTCCCACCTCCCCACTCACCTCCCTTATTTGGTTCCAGGCTCCACCTTCCCCTCCTACCAGATCCCACCATCTGCAGCCCTCTGTCACCTCCACCTCTCACCTCCCAGCCTCTGTCACCATCCCCACTCCCCCCTCCCCCATCTGCCCATCACCCCTCCTCGCCTGGATCCACCCATCACCTGCCAGCTCTTGCCCAGGCCCCTCCCCCTCACCCCTTTATACTGGCTACCTCCCCTCTATCTGTCAGCCCAGATGAAGGGTCTCAACCCGAAACACTGACAGTCCATTTCCTTCTATGGACGTTGCCTGACCTGCTGAGTTCCTCCAGCATCTCGTTTGTTGCTACACAACCTTGGAATGTGAGACCGGAGCACCCGATGGAAACCCAGATCCAAGAACAACGTTGGCATCAAATTGACTTGCGGTTGCTTAGTCTTCCTTGGGAATAGTTCCTGCCAACCCAACATCTGCAATATCTGTTACTGTTATTACTGTTCACACAGGGCTTTCACACGAGGAGAGTGGAACTGGTCTTCTGTATGTTCCTGAAAACCATCAAACATATAAAGTACAAAACTTGGAACTGAACGGATCCTGTCTATTTTGGAGAGAATTGGCAGAAAAGCCAGGTACCATGGTGACCCTCACTATCAGTAACAATACAAGCTTAAATTTGAACTTCCCAAACCCCTGAAAGTGATGGAAGGATTTGGTAGGCCGCACAAGCTGCTGATGGAACCTGTCAGTAAATCCTGGACTTGCCTTGATTGCCCGGCTCTGGCGTTTCCAAGCACTGCTCCGGTTTGCCGAGGTACTCGGCCAGCAGTGGAACCTTGTGCGGAAGAAGCCTGCGACCGGCAGGGAAGATCGGATGACGGAGGGAACTGAATCCGAGAGTACCGAGTGAGGGAAGGTGGGAGAGGGACTGGGAATGAGCAGAGAGCGTGGAAGCACTGGGAAGCTAATGATCATTCCGCAATACCAGCCACGTGGGCTCACCATGTAGCTTCAAGACCAGAGGTTTTAGGAAGCAGATTGGGGCTGACCACAAGCCAAGTCTCTTCTTGCCTCTTTACCATGGTGGGAAAGGCAGCACAGCTAACCTCCTCCTACCCTCGTTCCTGCAAGGTAAACAGCCGTGTCTCTCCAGACTCACTTCGCACACAGCACTCAGGAGGTGAAACAGGCATTCTCTTACCCCACGACGTACACAAGGACAACCAGCTGGATCAGTCGGAAAATGAGCCCGATCCTCTTGTCCCTCAGAGCTATCATCCGAGGGGTTTTGTACTCAAACAAAAAATCGGACACCTTCTTGCCCAGTCTGTTGGATTCCATCATTTCTAGAGAGGACAGTCCACATACAAGCTCGAGGCTGGAAACTCCACTTCTACAAATCTTGCCTGAATTCATTGCCTGATAACTTCTTTCACGCTGGTGGGTGGAGCCTGTTGACAAAGACATTTCACTACTTAACAACAAGCCTCTCACATCGTCTGAGAGCATCCGGGACCAGCTCCAAATAAGTAAAAAAAATGGATCTGAATGATAACACTTTTTAACTCTCTGTGGACTGCTTCCTTGCATCAGGACAAGCAAGGGGCCAGCTTTTATTTCTATTGTCCTTTTGGAATGTGAGGACAGGCAAAGCCAGCACTTGGGAACATAAGACAAAGAAGCAGGACTGGGACATTCAGCGCTCAAGCTGTGAGACTGCTCCACCTTCTGACAAAGCACCACTTTCCTACACCATCCCTATTCTCCTTCACTCCCTCATACCCAGGAATCTGTCGATCTCTGATTTGGATGCATCAGTCACTGAACCTCCACAGCCTCTTGGGAAGAGAACTCTGAAGATTCACTGTGAAGAAATTTCTTCTCATCTCAGCCCTGAACTTTGTACCCCTTACTTTGAGACTGTAGCCCTAATTCTCAACCCTTCAGGGAACTCTCATCCCTGTATACACACTGACTAATCCCTTCAAAAAAGGAATTGAAAGTGTTCAAAAAAGAATTTTGAACACTTCAGTAACATCACCTCTTATTCTCATTCTTCCAAGCTCAAGAGCGTTCGGGCCCAGTTTGTTTAACCTCTCCTCGTGGGACAGAACCCTGCACTCCATGAATCAATCTGCCGAACCTCCACGGCGCTCCCACCACTGCAAGTGTATCCTTCCCATGGTAAGGAGACCAGACCTGGATACGGTGTTCCAAGTGCCGTCTCAATAAGATGCTCCCACTCTTGAGCTCAAAAGAGCATAATGATATAAATAATAGGAGGAGTAGGAGGCCATTCAGCCCACCGAGACTGCCCCACCATTCATCAAGACCATGGCTGATAGCATACCTCAGCACTGCTCACCTGCATTGTCCCCTTATCCCTTGATTCCCTCATATCCAGAATTCTACTGATCTCTGATCTGAGTATATTCAGGGATGAACCTCCGTAGGCTCAACCACCCCCTGAATGAAGAAATATTCCCTCATCTCAGTCCCAAACAACCTCCCCCTTATTCTCAATATCTGCCCCCCCTGTACTAGTCTCCTCAGCCAGGGAACCATCGTCCAGTCCGTTGAACTTTGTGCGTTTCAATGGGATCACCCTCTTAAAGTTCAGAAGAATAATCTCAAAGTTCAGATGACAGTCCTGGTCTCTCCCCATAGGGTAAACCCCCCCAGCCCTGGAACCAGCCTGGTGATTCTTCACTGCACTCCCACAATGACAAGTAAGTCCTTTCTTTGATGACCAAAACCGTCCACAGTGCTCCACGTGTGGGCTCACCAAAGGGCCCTTGAAGATACAATAAGACTTCCAACCCCTGTCGTCAAAACCTCTCTAAGGCGAACAAATCATCCGCCTTCCTAGTCGCTTGCTGCACCTGCATCTTGGCCTTCAGCACCCCCCAGGTCCCCTTTGAACATCAACACTACCCGATCTCTCACCATTCAACAATACTCTGCTTTTCTGTTCTGCACACCAACTGGGTGACCTCACATTTTCCGTTATAGTCCATCAGCCTCTCACTCAGTTTGTCCAGATCCCTTTGAAGTCACTTTACAGCCTCATCCATACTCACGTTCCCACCTCCAGCAAGCTCGAAAGATGAAGTCCCCTTGCCCAAATCCTTGCTACAGATGGTGAATACCCAGCACCAACAGTGGAGGTTATGTAGCAGGTACAGCTTGCTACCCTGAGATGGACATGTTCATTCCTACTCTTTCTGTCCAGTAACCAATTCTCAATCCCTATTACCCCAATTCCATGCACCCTGACCTTGTTCACCAGCCTCCTATGTGGGTCTTCATCAAAAGCCTCCCAGAAATCCAAATACACCACATCCACTGGTCTCCCCTTACCTTTTCCCCAGGTATTGGTATTGGTTTATTATTGTCACTTGTACCGAGGTACAGTGAAAAGCTTGTCTTGCATACCGATCGTACAGGTCAATTGACTGCATTGAGGTAGTACAGGGTAAAAGCAATAACAGAATACAAAGTGTCACAGCTACAGAGAAAGTGCAGTGAAGGCAGACAATAAAGTGCAAGGTCATAACAAGGTAGATTGTGAGGTCAAGAGTCCATCTCATTGTATAAGGGAACCGTTCAATAGTCTTATCACTGCGGGATAGAAGCTGTCCTTGAGCCTGGTGGTACGTGCCCTCAGGCTCCTGTATCTTCTGCCTGATAGGAGAGGAGAGAAGAGAGAATAACCCGGGTGGGTGGGGTCTTTGATTATGCTGGCTGCTTCACCAAGTCAGCAAGAAGTATAGACAGAGTCCAAGGAGGGGAGGCTGGTGTCCGTGATACGCTGGGCTGTGTCCACAACTCTCTGCAGTTTCTTGCGGTCCCGGGCAGAGCAGTTGCACCCTTAAAGAACTGCAGCAGGTTAGTCAAACATGATTTTCCTTTCAAAAATTCATGCAAATCCTGCTCAGTCCTGTTGTTCTTTTCTATAATTACATCTTTCGTTATTGATTGCAGCATTTTCCCTGCTGCTGACGTTGGGGTAACAGGTCAGCACTCCCTTGTTTTATTGGTCCTTCCTGTCTTAAACAATACCCCCCCCCCACAACTCCACAGCATTTACAGAACCCTGGAAGATGACCACCGGAACGTTCACTGTCTCTAAAGCCACCTCTTTCAAAAGGTTGGGATGTAAATCATTGGCTCCGAGGGATTTATCAGCTTTCAAGCTCACTGACTTGTACTATTTTTTCACTAATACTTAGTTCCCTCACTTGTTCTCAGCACACTCCTCGTAGATCACACTGCCACTGAGCTCCGTGCCATCAGCAGGACCTGGGTGTCTTACACTTGCTTCCCTTATCCAAATCATTGACACAGGTGGAGCCCCAGCACTGATCCCTATGGGACCCCACTGGTGAATGACTCCCAACTCAGAATCGACCCTTTGTTTACTAACCTCTTGTGGCACCTTATTGAAGACCTTCTGAAGGTCTAGATCACCACATCCACCTTGTCTATTCTGCTATTTACAGCCTTTAGAAATTCTAACCGATTTGTCAAACGTGGTTTCTCCTTCATAACCCACAATGAGTCATCAGATCCAGTTTCTATTTCCTAATTGCCCTGTTACCAGTTCCTTAATAATAAGTTCTAGCACTATTAGTCAAGGCATTGAGTTCAAGAGTCGGGAAGTTATGTTGCAACTTTATAAAACTCTAGTTAGGCTGCATCCAGAGTATTGCATTCAGTTCTGGTCGCCACATTACAGGAAGGATGTGGAGGCTTCGGAGAGGGTGCAGAAGAGGTTCGCCAGGATGTTGCCTGGATTAGAGGGCATGTGCTATGAGAGGTTGGACGAACTTGGGTTGTTTTCTCTAGAGCAGTGGAGGCTGAGGGGAGACATGATAGAGGTTTATGAGATGATGAGAGGCATAGGTAGGGTAGACAGCCAATATCTCTTTCCCAGGGTCGAAGTGTCTAATACCAGAGGGCATGCATTTATGGTGCGAGGGGGAAAGTTCAAAGGAGATGTGTGGGGCAAATTTTTTTACACAGAGAGCGGTGGGTGCCTGGAATGCGCTGCTGGGGGTGGGGGTGGAGGCAGATACGATAGGGGCGATCAAGGGACTCTTAGATAGGCACATGGATGTGCAGAGAATGGAGGGATGTGGACATTGTGTAGGCAGAAGGGATTAGTTTAGTTAGGCGTTTAGTTACTAGTTTATTATTATTTCAACACAACATGGAGGGCTGAATGGCCTGTTCCTGTGCTGTACTCTTCTATGTTCTATTTTCAGTAGCGCTGACTTGAGACTAACCGGTCTATTGTTCACCATCTTCTCTTTCCCTTCTTACTTAAACAGCCACTCCAAAGTCTGTGGGAACTAATCTGGAATAGATGGAGATTTGGATCCAATCCATCCACTCTCTCCCTAACCACCTCCTTCAAACCCTTGAGATGCATCTTCCCAGGCGCTGGGGATTTATTAGCTTGCAGTCCTTTCATTTTTCAGATTCTAGCTTTTCACTTGTGCTAATTTCTTCTGAGTGCTCGTTCACTCTAGATCTTTGGGTCTCTGTTATCTCCAGCACTGTCTCTGTGAAGAAAGACATGAGTATTTACTTAATTTCCCTCCCATTTCCTTATTTTCCAATATCATTTCTCCTGTCTTATTCTGTAAACTACCCACATTAACCTTTGCTAAGTTTACACATCATAAGATGTGCAGGAACGTAAGAAGTTGCAGAGAGCAGTGGACCCAGCCCAATACATCACAGGCACATCCCTCCCCACCATTGGGAGTTTCCACAGGAGGCACTGCCTCAAGAAGGCAACATCCACCGTCAAAGATCACCACCATCCGGGCCGTACCATCTTCTCGCAGCTCCCATCTGGCAGGAGGTACAGAAGCCTGAAGTCCCACACCACCAGGTTCAGGAACAGCTACTTCCCTTCAACCATTCGGTTCTTGAACCAACCTGCACAACCCTAATCACTGCCTCAGTATAGCAACTCTATAACCACGTTGCACTACAGTGGGCTTTGTTTTTTTGTTCTAATTGTGTTCTTTCTTGTATAATTAATGTTTAATTTATGGCTTTCTTGTGGAATTTGTGTCCCTGATGCTATGTGCCTGTGATGCTGCTGCAAGTAAGTTTTTCATTGCACCTGTGCACACATGGACTTGTGCAGATGACAATAAACTGGACTTTTTGTTTTACACAGAAGCTCTTGCAGACTGTGCACACAGTCCACTTTCCCTCTCCAGTGGCTTGGGCCCTCCTTTGCTGAAATCTGAAGAGTTCCCAATCTTCAGACTCGCTGATAGTTTTTGGCAACAGTTCAAGCCTTTTCCTTTGATCTAAAGCTCTATTTAACTTCCCTTAATAGGCATTGGTGGATCACTTTGGAACTGGACCGACACTTGCAGCAGGAGCGTGCTGGGAAAGGGTGGAGTGTGGGACTTGTTGGAGAGGTCCTTGAATGGGCCCCTGAAGGAGAGGAGGTCGAGTCAGTGAGCAAAACCATAGAACCATAGAACCATAGAACAATACAGCACAATACAGGCCCTTCGGCCCACCGTGTTGTACCGCCCTTCAAACCACACCTAAGACTATCTAACCCCTTCCTCCCACATATCCCTCTATCTTAAATTCCTCCATATGCTTATCTAACAATCTCTTGAACTTGACTAATGTATCAGCCTCCACCACCATCCCAGGCAGCACATTCCATGCACCAACCACTCTCTGGGTGAAAAACCTCCCTCTGACATCTCCCTTGAACTTCCCCCCACCCCACCCCCATTACCTTAAAGCCATGTCCTCTTGTATTGAGCATTGGTGCCCTGGGAAAGTGGCGCTGGCTGTCCACTCTATCTATTCCTCTCAATATTTTGTACACCTCTATCATGTCTCCTCTCATCCTCCTTCTCTCCAATGAGAACAGCCCTAGCTCCTTTAGTCTCTCCTCATAATCCATACTCTCTAATCCAGGCAGCATCCTGGTAAATCTCCTCTGCACCCTTTCCAACGCCCCCACATCCTTCCTATAATGAGGCGACCAGAACTGGACACAGTACTTTAAGTGTGGTCTAACCAGTGTTTTGTAAAGCTGCATCATCACTTCGCGGCTCTTAAACTCGATCCCCTGACTTATGAAAGCTAACATCCCATAAGCTTTCTTAACTACCCTATACACCTGTGAGGCAACTTTCAGTGATCTGTGGATATGAACCCCCAGATCCCTCTGCTCCTCTACACTGCCCAGAATCCTGCTATTTACCTTGTACTCCACCTTGGAGTTTGTCCTTCCAAAGTGTACCACCTCACACTTCTCTGGATTGAACTCCATCTGCCACTTGTCAGCCCAGCTCTGCATCCTATCAATATCCCTCTGAAAGCTTCGACAGCCCTCCACACTATCCACAACACCGCCGATCTTTGTGTCATCTGCAAACTTGCTAACCCAGCCTTCCATATAAGTCGTTAATAAATATCACAAAAAGTAGAGGTCCCAGAACTGATCCCTGTGGGACACCACCAGTCACAGCCCTCCAATCCGAATGCACTCCCTCCATCACAACCCTCTGCTTTCTACAGGCAAGCCAATTCTGAATCCACACGGCCAAGCCTCCCTGGATCCTTTGGCCTCTGACCTTCTGAAGAAGCCTACCATGTGGAACCTTGTCAAACGCCTTACTAAAATCTATGTAGACCACATCCACTGCACTACCCTCATCAATCTTCCTGGTCACCTCCTCAAAGAACCCTATCAGGCTTGTGAAATAAGATCTTCCCTTCACAAAGCCATGCTGGCTGTCCCTAATCAGTCCATGATTCTCTAAATGATCATAGATCCTATCTCGTAGAATCATTTCCAACAGCTTACCCACCACAGACGTAAGGCTCACTGGTCTGTAATTCCCTGGACTATCCCTACTACCTTTTTTGAATAAGGTGACAACACTTGCCACCCTCCAATCCTCCGGCACCATTCCCGTGGACAACGAGGACTCAAAGATCCTAACCAACTGTTCAGCAATCTCCTCCCTCGCCTCACGAAGCAGCCTGGGGAATATTCTGTCAGGATCCGGGGACTTATCTGTCCTAATATTTTCTAACAGCTCCAACACATCCTCTCTCTTGATATCTACATACTCTAGAATATTACCCTCACCTACACTGTTCTCAACATCATCAAGACCCCTCTCCTTGGTGAATACTGAAGAGAAGTATTCATTGAGAACCTCACCCACTTCCACAGCTTCCAGGCACATCTTCCCACCTTTGTCTTTAATCGGACTTACCTTTACTCTCGTCATCCTTCTGCTCTTCACGTATGAGAAAAAAGCCTTGGGATTCTCCTTAACCCTACTCACCAAAGCCTTTTCATGTCCCCTTCTTGCTCTCCTCAGCCCTTTCTTAAGCTCCTTCCTTGCTACTCTATATTCCTCACCAGCCCTGTCCGATCCTTGTCGCTTACACCTTATGTATGCTGCCCTCTTCTTCCTAACTAGTTGTTCCACCTCTCTTGTCACCCATGGTTCCTTCACCCTGCCATTCTTTCTCTGCCTCACCGGGACAAATTTATCCCTAACATTCTGCAAGAGATCCCTGAACATCGACCACATCTCCCTAGTACATTTCCCTTCAAATATGTCATCCCAATTTACACTCCCAAGTTCTCACCTTATAGCCTCATAATTCGCCTTTCCCCAATTAAATATCTTCCCATCCTCTTTGCTCCTATCCCTGTCCATGACAATGCTGAAGGTTATGGAGCAGTGGTCACTGTCCCCCAAATGCTCACTCACCGAGAGATCTGTCACCTCACCTGGTTCATTACTTAAAACTAGATCTAATATGGCATTCCCTCAAGTCAGCCTGTCAACGTACTGTGTCAGGAATCTGTCCTGGACACACTTAACAAACTGTGCCCTGTCTTAACCTTTGGCACTAAGCAGGTGCCAGTCTATATTTGGGAAGTTGAAGTCTCCCATGATAATAACCCTGTTATTTTTGCATCTTTCCAAAAACTGCCTCTCAATCTGCTCCTCAGTATCCCCACTGCTACTGGGGGGCCTATAGAATACTCCCAGTAGAGTAACTGCTCCTTTCTTGTTCCTAACTTTCACCCATATTGACTCTAGAGAGGATCCTTCTACATTATCCACCCTTTCTGCAGCTGTAACAGTGTCCCTGACCAGTAACGCCACCCCTCCTCCTCTTCTCCCCCCCTCCCTATCCCTTTTAAAACACTGAAATCCAGGAATATTCAATATCCATTCCTGCCCTGATGTCAGCCATGTCTCTGTAATAGCCATGATATCGTAGTCCTATGTACTTATCCAAGCTCTCAGTTCATATCTCTTATCCCTGATGCTTCTCGCATTCAAGTAAATGCACTTTAGCCCATCCACGTTACTACTTTTATAGCCTGTACTCTGCTTCTCCTTCCTCAAAGCCTCTCTACCTGTTAGATCTGACTTTTCTCCATCCCCTTCTTCCTCTGACCTGCTCCTCCAGTTCCCTTCCCCCTCGCAATCTGGTTTAAACCCTCCTGAACCACCCTAGCAAACCTGGCCGCAAGGATATTGGCCCCCCTCGGGTTCAGGTGTAACCCATCCTCTCTGTACAGGTCCCACCTTCCCCAGAAGAGATCCCAATGATCCAAAAATCTAAAACACTCCCTGCTGCACCAACTCCTCAGCCACGCATTTATCTGCCACCTCCTCCTATTCCTCCCTTCACTATCACGTGGCACTGGCACCAATCCCGAGATCGCTACCCTTGAGGTCCTGTTCTTCAGCCTTCTGCCTAGCTCCCTAAACTCACTTTTCAGGACCTCATCCCTCTTCCTACTTATGTCGTTGGTACCAACATGAACCATGGCTGTTCTCCCTCCCGCTCTAGAATCCTGTGGACCCGATCAGTGACATCCCGGACCCTGGCAACTGGGAGGCAACATGCCATCCGGGGTTCATGCTCACTGCCACAGAACCTCCTGTCTGTTTCCCTGACTGTCGAGTCCCCTATCACTACTGCCTTCCTCTTCTCCTCCCTTCCCTTCTGAGCAGCAGGACCGGTCCCAGTGCCAGAGACCTGGCTACTGCTGCTGGGCCCCGACAGGTCATCCCCCTCAACAGTCTCCAAAGCGGAAAACCTGTTACTGAGGGGAACAGTCTCCGGGGTCCTCTGCTCCATCTGCCTGTTCGTTTTCTTTTTCCTTTTCTCTGCCCTGACAGTCACCCTTCTGTCTACTTCCTGAATCCCAGAAGTACCTGCTCTAAGGCGGGTGACTGTCTCCCGATGTACAGCATCTACATAACTCTCTCCCTCCCTGATGCTGCGCAGTGTTTGAAGCTGTAACTCCAGCTCATCGATTTCGAGCCGAAATTCCTCCAGCCTCAAGCACTTACTGCAGACGTGGTCATCATGGACCGCAGCAAGGTCCATGAGCTCCCACATCAAGCAAAGGTCAGGGAGGAAAAGCAAAGGGCAGAAAGAGAGAGAGTAGGAGGGAGAAGAAACAGAGGGACGCAGTGACGGAAAGAGCAAGAGACACTGGAGAGGCCACAAGCTCCAGTGCCAACCACAGGGGAAGCAGGTGAGACTGAAAAACAGGAAATACTGGAAACACTCAGCAGGTCAGGCAGCATCTGTGGAAGAGTATCAGTCAATGTTTTCACCCGTTAAAGTTAACTTTGTTGCTCTCTCCACAGATGCTGCCTGACCTGCTGAGTGTTTCCAGCATTTTGTGTTTTGGTTTCAGATTTCCAACACTTGCAGTTTTTTCTGAGCTTCCTTCAAGGTGAGGTTGACTCTGTGAGGCCAGGAACAGGTAACAAGAAAGAGAAAGTGGAGAGAGCCCCAGATCCCCTGTAAATCCCCCTGATCTCACCCCCCAGGACCACCACTGCGGCTGCAGGATGTACAGCTGTGGCCCCAAGTCCGGATGTGGGGCTGGGAGATGCCCGGGGAGGGCCATGGGAAAGGCTGAAGCTTAGACTGGGGCAATGGAAAAGGGTGACGACCTGCGTCACACTGTGGGCAACAGTGGGGCCTAGATGTTGATACTGGAATTGGTTTATTATTGTCCAGAGTAAAGTGTCACAGCTACAGAGAAGTGCATTGCAGGTGGACAATACGGTTCAAGGTCAAACAGGAATGACATCTTTTCGAATGACATGATGTACCTGGTGAGGTGGACAATTGTCATTCAGGGTGAGAAGATCCTCTTCTTGGACAGGAACCCACCGGAGAGAGAACGTCTGACAACCATTTGCTCTAGAGACACAGCAAAGAGGTGAAAGGGGCCACAACAGTAGGTCGAGCACAGCGTTGGACCCAGGTGTGGAGGAATACTTCTGGATACTGCCACATTTCCTAGCTGTTGTTCAGGTGAAAATATGCAGAGGTCTGTCCCAGTTAGTACGGTGCAAGCCCCGACCCGACGTGGAGTTTGATGAGGAAGTGGGTGAGGCTGGAGGAGAGCTGTGCAGGGGGAGTGTTACACTGAAACCAGGTAGAATATGCAGCTGGGTGGCTGGAAACATCATCTGGCAACTTAACAGCTCAACCTGGTGACCAGAGGGGAACACAGTGAAGCAGTTGCTGATGAGACAGTGCAGTACTGAGGCAGGTTAAATCATTACCAGTGGATCCCTGCTGTCAGGGTGAGGCTGGTGAGAGGAGGTGGCCCTGGATTGCGGGTCAGTGTCCGGTGCACCATATCTGGGGCAGAAACTGAGGCACTGCTCCAAGAGAAAACTGTTGGGGGAATGGGAGTGGGCGGAGTCTGGTGGGGGAGTGGGCGGAGTCTGGTGGGGGTGGGCAGGGTCTGGTGGGGGAGTGGGCGGGGTCTGGTGGCGTTGGGCAGGGTCTGGCAGGAGTGGGCGGGGTCTGGTGGGGGAAGGCGGGACCTGGTGGGCAGTGGGCGGGATCTGTTGGGAGGTGGACGGGGCCTGGTGGGGGAGTGGGTGGGGTCTGGGAGGAGTGGGTGGGGACTCGTGGGCGGGACCTGGAGCGGGGGGTGGATGGTTGGGGCCTGGAGTGGAGGGAATGGGGGGGGATGAAATGGGCCTGAAGGGGGACAGGGTGGTGCCTGAAGTGAGTGGGGCCTGGAGTGGGGGTGTGGGCGGGGCCTGGAATGTGGGGGATGGATGGAGCCTGGTGTACAGCTTGATTTCTGCCCCATCAACCTCAGCGCCCCCCCCCCCAACAAACATTTATTCCCTCCACCACTGACACACACGGTGGACCAGCTACTGCCCCGACTTCCCTCCTGGACTTCATCTGGGAAGGGCAGAGTTCTCACCGATGTCCTCATCCTGAAACCAATGCCAAACTTGTCGGGCAGGATTAAGGAAAACCCCAAGGCGTTCTACAAGTATGTGAAGAGCAAGAGGATAAGACGCAAAAGGATAGGGCCTATCAAGTGCAGCAGTAGGAAAGTGTGTCTGGATCCGGAAGAAATAGCGGAGGTACTTAATGAATCTTTACGTCAGTATTCACTACGGAAAAAGATCTGGGGGATTGTAGTGGGGACTTGCAGCGGCCTGAAAAGCTTGAGCATGTGGATATTAGGAAAGGGAGTTGTTGAAACTTTTGGAAAGCATCAAGTTGGATAAGTCGCCGGGACCGGATGAGATGTACCCCAGGCTGCTGTGGGAGGTGAAGGAGGATATTGCGGAGCCTCTGACGATGATCTTTGCATCATCAGTGGAGACGGGAGAGGTTCCAGAAGATTGGAGGGTTGCGGATGTTGTTCCCTTATTCAAGAAAGGGAATAGAGATAGCCCAGGAAATTATAGACCGGTGAGTCTTACCTCAGTGGTTGGTAAGCTGATGGAGCAGATCCTGAGAGGCAGGATTTATGAACATTTGGAGAGGTATAGTATGATTAGGAATAGTCAGCATGGCTTTGTCAAGGGCAGGTTCTGCCTTACAAGCCTGATTGAATTTTTTGAGGATGTGACTAAACACATCAATGAAGGGAGAGCAATAGATGTAGTGTATATGGATTTCAGCAAGGCATTTGATAAGGTACCCCATGCAAGGCTTATTGAGAAAGTAAGGAGGCATGGGATCCAAGGGGACATTGCTTTGTGGATCCAGAACTGGCTGGCCCACAGAAGGCAAAGAGTGGTTGTTGAAGGGTCGTATTCTGCATGGAGGTCAGTGACCAGTGGTGTACCTCAGGGATCTGTTCTGGGACCCTTACTCTTTGTGATTTTTATAAACGACCTGGATGAGGAAGTGGAGGGATGGGCTAGTAGGTTTGCAGATGACACAAAGGTTGGGGGTGTTGTGGATAGTATAGAGGGCTGTCAGAGGTTACAGCGGGACATGGATAGGATGCAAAGTTGGGCTGAGAAGTGGCAGATGCAGTTCAACCCAGATAAGTGTGAAGTGGTTCATTTTGGTAGGTTAAATATGATGGCAGAATATAGTATTAATGGTAGGACTCTTGGCAGTGTGGAGGATCAGAAGGATCTTGGGGTCCGAGTCCATAGGACTCTTAAAACAGCTGCACAGGTTGACTCTGTGGTTAAGAAGGCATATGGTGTATTGTCCTTCATCAAACATGGAATTGAATTTAGGATCCGAGAGGTATTGTTGCAGCTATATAGGAAGACCCCACTTGGAGTACTGTGCTCAGTTCTGGTTGCCTCACTACAGGAAGGATGTGGAAGCCATAAAAAGAGTGCAGAGGAGATTTACAAGGATGCTGCCTGGAATGCGGAGCATGCCTTATGAAGGCAGGTTGAGGGAACTCGGCCTTTTCTCCTTGGAGCGACGGAGGATGAGGGGGAGGGGGTGCCTGATAGAGGTGTATAAGATGATGAGAGGCATTGATCGGGTAGGTAGTCAGAGGCTTTTCCCCAGGGCTGAATTGGTGACCACAGGAGGACATAGGTTTAAGGTGCTGGGGAGTAGGTATAGAGGAGATGTCAGGGGTAAGTTTTTAACTCAGAAAGTGGTGAGTGTGTGGAATGGGCTGCCAGCAACGGTGGTGGAGGCAGATACGATAGGGTCTTTTAAGAGACTGTTGGGTAGGTACATGGAGCTGAGAAAAATAGAGGGCTGTGGGTAAGCCTAGTAATTTCTAGGGTAGGGACATGTTCGGCACAGCTTTGTGGGCCGAAGGGCCTGAATTGTGCTGTAGGTTTTCTATGTTTCTAAACTGTACAGCTGGCCAACAGCTTTGCTGTTTGTGGAGCCTGATAGTCAGTGTTGGGCTGATGAGCTGCCTTCAACCATCACACTGAATGAACATTTAAAGTACTTCACCATGAAGCCGTTTCCAGTGGGGTAGAACCGCACGTCTTCTGCACTCTGCCCCCAGTGTAGGCACGGTGTGTTCACTTGTTTCCTTCCTCTGCCCACTCCCCCTCACTCCCCCACCCCCTCACCCCTCCCCCACCCCTCCCCCTCCCCCACCCCCTCGCCCCTCCCCCACCCCTCCCCCTCCCCCACCCCCTCACCACTCCCCCACCCCCTCGCCCCTCCCCCACCCCCACCCCCCACCCCTCCCCCTCCCCACCCCCTCTCCCCTCCCCCACCCCTCCCCCCTCCCCACCCCCTCGCCCCTCCCCCACCCCTTCCCCTCCCCCACCCCCTCGCCACTCCCCCACCCCTCCCCACCCCCTCGCCCCTCCCCCACCCCTCCCCCTCCCCCAACCCTCTCACCCCTCCCCCACCCCTCCCCCTCCCCCACCCCCTCGCCACTCCCCCACCCCTCCCCCTCCCCACCCCTTCGCCCCTCCCCCACCCCCTCGCCCCTCCCCCACCCCTCCCCCTCCCCCACCCCCTCACCCCTCCCCCACCCCTCCCCCTTCTGCCTCCCCCTCTCCCCCTCCCTTCCCCCTTTCCCCCCTCTCTCCTCCCCCACCCCCTGCACCTCCCCCTGCCCCTCCCCTTCCACTTCCCGTCCCCCTCCCCCTCGTCCCCTCCCCCCTCCCCTCCTTCTTTCCTCCCCTCTCCCCTTCCCCCTCCCACCTCCTCCCCTCCTCCCCTCCATTCTTCCCCCTCTCCTGTCCATCCTCCTCCCCTCAGGCACTCCCCCTCCCCCTTCCCCTCCCCCCTTTCCCCTCCCCCTCCCTTTCCCCCTTCTCCCTTTTCCCCTTCCTTTCCCCTTCCCCCTCCCCCCTCCCTTTCCTCCTCCCCTCCCTCCCCCTCTCACTCCCCTCCCCCTCCCCCTCTCCCTCCCCCCTTCCCCCTTCTCCCCCACCAACCAGCCCCATTTCATCTCTAAAACCTCTGACTTTGTTCACTGCTCTCCAGAGTCTTTCTCAAACCATTTCAGCAAGTTAAATCATGTCAACGGCTTAATTGGACTTGAAAGCAAGTGGATGCTCTTCAGTAACACTGCATTCTGTTGTGGGAGCGAGTTCAAAGGCTGCTGAGTACTGTTTACATCGGAAAGGTTGTGTTCCACTCAGCCTCTCCTCCTTATAGTGGTCTGTTTATTGCTGCCTGCCTTGGCACTAAAACACCGGTGAGTGAAGTCTGAGAATGCAGAAGCTTCCCGAATGTGTTGGAGGTGGGGCTGGGTTAGCTGGGAGCGCAAGATGTCCCGTGATAGACCGAGGTCAAGGGAGGCTGAAGTCAGGTGGGTGTAAAGTCGGGCCCACCTCGTGGTTCTGCTGGGCGCCGGTTTTACCCGACCACTCCGTGATGAGAGAGGGCTCTTTTCCTTCCGATGGTTCTCCTGGTCAAACGCCATCCACACTGAACCAATTGTAAGCTGGCTTGCCAGAAACTGCTGAAACACGCAGCAGGTCAGGCAGCATCTGTGGGCAGAGAAACAGAGTTAGTGTTTCAGGTCCAGTACCCTTCAGCAGAACCGGGAAAAAGAGAAAACAACTGTCCCTCCCACTCCCACTCTGACCCCTCCTTCTGTGGCCTCCTACACTGTTCTAATGCAAGCTTGGGGAAGAGCCCCTCATGGCGTATCTGGGCACGTTGCAGCCTGCAGGACCCAGTGCTGAGTTCAACAGGTTCAGGTCACTCCCTTTTGCCATTTTGTATCAGAGCTGGCCCTCTCTGTTGTAGATTAACTCAGTTCATCTCTTGACACGGACGCTGCTGATCTGCTGGGCTTTTCCAGCAGCTCTAACCTGCTCTTCACAGCTTCTGCATGCCCTTTGTTCTCTCTCTCTCTCTCTCTCCCTCTCTCTCTCTCTCTCTCTCTCTCTCTCTGTGACTGATATTATTCTATCAACCAAATGGCTTCATCTACAGCTTATCACCATGGCAATCCCCGACACACCACACACACTCCAGGGAGGACCTCAATATTCCCACTGACTTGCTGCATCCTCCACAGATATCTCATCTCATCCCATCCCATCCCATCCCATCCCATCCCATCCCATCCCATCCCATCCCATCCCATCCCAGCAGCTGCAGCACAGGAGGGGAATGGGGGAAGAGGAGGTGATATCAGGTGGGCCCTTCAGGTCCATGCAACAAGTGGGGGACTGTTCCAGTGAGGAGACTCAGCCCTGGAGACACCAGAGACTGCAGATGCTGGAGTCTGGAGCAACATGCGAGATGCTGGCGGTCAGGGAGCCTCTGTGGAGGGAATGGGCCATCAACGTTTCGGGTTGAGACCCTTCCTCGGGGCTGAAAGAAAGAAGGGAGATAGTCAGTATAAAAAAGTTGGGTGGGGAGGGGAGAAGTAGAGCAAGAGCTGGCAGGTGATAGGTGGATCCAGGTGAGGGGCGGGGGGGGGGGTGATAGGCTGATGGGGGAGGGGGAGAATGGGAATGATGTCAGAAGCTGGGAGATGACGGGTGGGCTGAAGATGGTGGAATCTGATAGGAGAGGAAGGTGGAGCCTGGGATAGAGGTGGGGAGGGGAACCAGTGGGAGGGGGCGGAATGTGAGGTGGTGTTCCTCTAATTTGTGTTTAGCCTCGACCTGGCAGTGGAGGAGGCCGTGGACAGACATGTCAGTGTGGGAATGGGAAGTGGAATTAAAATGGCCGGCCACCGGGAGATCCCGGCTGGCATGGCCGATGGAGCGAAGGTGCTCGGCGAAGTGTTCACCCAATCTGCGTCCGGTCTCACCGATGCAGAGGAGGACACAACGGGAGCACCGGACGCAATAGTAACACCTCGGGATTCATGTTTGAAGGACTGCCTCACCTGGAAGGGCTGTTTAGCGCCCTGAATGGTGGTGAGGGAGAAGGTGCAGGGGCAGGTGTAATACTTTGTGTGGTTACAGGGGCGATTGCCTGGGGAGGGAGGGAGGGGAATGGGTGGGGAGAGATGAGCAGACAAGGGAGTGTTAGTGGGAGTGATCCCTGCAGAAAGTGGAGAGGGGAGGCAAGGGGAAGATGTGCCCGGTGGTGGGATCTTGGCAAAGAATGATATGTTGGATTCGTAGGCTGGTGGGGTGGTAGGTGAGGACTAGGGGAACTCCATCTCTGTAATGCCTTGGGGTGGGAGGGAATGGAGTGAGGGCATAAGTGCGGGAAATAAGGGAGATGAGGTGAGGGCTCCATTGATAGCAGTTGGGGGGAAACTCCATTTTCTGAAAGAGGAGGATATCTCCGATGTGAAAAGAGAATGGTGTCCTTGCAAGTGACGGGGTGGGAGGAGGTTTAGTTGAGGTGTCATGGGAACCAGTGGGTTTGCAGTAGATGTCAGCGGATACTCTGTCTCCTGAGATGGAGACAGAGAGATCACGACAGGGGAGAGAGGTGTTGGAAATGGACCAGGTGAATTTGAGGGCAGGGTGGAAGTTGGTCGCAAAGTTGATAAAATTGCTGAGTTCCACACGGGTGCAGGGAGAGGCACCAATGCAGTCCTCCATGTAGCGGAGAAAGTTGGGGAGCGTTGCTGGTTTGGGGAGGTTTGGAACATGGTGATGAGGTCGGTGATGGTACGGGAGGCAGTGGCCTGATGATCCTCGGTGGGGTCCTGGTCCAGGGGTAGGTAAGAGGAGGTATCCTGCAAGGTAGAGGTCAGTCCACCAGACTACAACGACACCACCCTTGTCTGTGGGTTTGATGCTGAAGCTGGGATCGGTACAGAGAGAGCGGAGAGCAGTGCGTTCAGAGGGGGTGAGGTTGGAGTGGGTGAGGGGAGTGGTCGATGTCCCTCTTGATCTACTTGGTCCCCATGACCCTCTCTTTCCCCTCCCCCCCACCTGCCCATCACCCACACGCCCCTCCCACTGCTTCCCCTCCCCACCTCCCTCCCTCTATCCCAGGCTCCACCTTCCTCTCCTATCAGAATCCACCATCTTCAGCCCTTTGTCACTTCCACCCATCATCTCCCGGCTTCTGACATCATTCCCACTCTCCCTCATCTGCCTGGCACCCCCCTCACCTGGATCAACCCATCACCTGCTCCACCCCTTCCCCTCACCTCTTTATACCGGCCACCTCCCCTTTATCTTTCAGTCCAGATGAAGGGTCTCGACCTGAAACGTCGACTGTCCATTTCCCTCCACAGATGCTGCCTGACCCGCTGAGTTCCTCCAGCGTCTCGTGTGTTGCTACTGAATCAATGGGTGAAGCAGCTCGCTGGGGCCTGTATGAAGACCTGGCAGCACTGGGCCTAGGCTGATGGGAAACCTCCCTCCCTGCCTGTGTCTGAAGGAGAGAGTCCATCTCCTGCCCCAGTCGTTCGATGCCGTTACCACAGCCAAGTGGTCCACCACCACCCTGGGTCATCATTGGCCAGAAACTCAACTGGACCAGCCTCATAGCTACAAGAGCAGGCCATCGGGCGGGTATCCTGCAGCAGGGGACTCAACTCCTGACGAAACTCCCACTTACAGGACACATATCAGGAGTGTGACAGAATACTCTCCACCCGCCTGGATGAGTACATCACAGCAACTCTCAAGAAGCTTGAATCCATCCAGGACAAAGCACGAATGTGACTGGTGCCTTGCCTACTGCTCTGAACCTCCCTCCCCCATCCTGCTGTACAGCGTACACCATTGAGGGACCGTGTGCTGCCAGTTCACTGGGGTCTCGGAAAGCCTGCAAGATATGACTTAGGACAAAGATATATGGGGACACAAACCCCTCTAAGTTCCACTCCAAGTTTCACTATCCCGACTTGGAAAAATATCCATGTTTCCTCATTGTCTCTGGGCCGAAGCCCTGGAACTCCCTGACCAGGTGAGCACCTTCACCAGCAGGGCCACACCTAGTCAATAGAGGGTGACCATGCACTGCTGTCCTGCCAACACTGCCCGCATCCACCAATGAGGATAGGCGAGGAAAGAATTCCCTTTCTGCCAGCGTTGACATCTTAACCTTCCTCTGCCTGATCATTTCAGAACACAACTATGGTCAACAACATTTCAACGATGAAAGCGCGGATGGGTGGGTTAGTGAGTTTGCAGGTGGCACAAAGATTGGAGGTGTTGTGGACAGTGTAGAAGGTTGCCAAAGGACGCAACGGGATATAGATCAGTTGCAGATATGGGCAGAGAAATGGCAGATGGAGTTTAATCCGGCCAAGTGTGAGGTGTTGTACTTTGGGAGATCAAATGTGAAGGGACAGCACACAGTTAAAGGCAGGACCCTTAACAATGTGGGGTCCAAGTCCATAGCTACCTGAAAGTGGCCGCGCAGGTTGATAGGGTGGTGAAGAAAGTGTATGACATGTTTGCCTTTATTAGTCGAGGCACTGAGCTCAAGGGTCAAGGAGTTATTTTGCATCTTTATAAAGCTCTGATTAGGTCACGTCTGAAGTATTGCATTCAGTTCTGTCTCCCCATTACAGGAGGGACGTGGAGGCTTTGGAGAGGGTGCAGAAGAGGTTCACCAGGATGCTGCCTGGATTAGAGGGCATGTGCTATAAGGAGAGTTTGACCAAACTTGGGTTGTGTTCTCTGGAGCAGCAGAGGCTGAGGGGAGACCTGATAGAGGTTTATAAAATGTTGAGAAGCATAGATAGTTTGAAGCTGGGCTGGAGGCTGGGCTGTGGCTGGGGATCCTTTCCTAACCAATCATGAACATGGATTAAATGTCCTCTTTCTGTGCGTTTAAGGTAAGATAATGTTGGGAAGATATTTGCCACATAGCATGTAATGGCGAGAGAACATCAGAGACTGTGTAGGTGTCAGAGAGGGAGAAGGGGGGATACTGGGTTTCTATCACTGGCGGAGAGCTCCGTGGTACGATGGAGTTTAGAGAGAAGGGACTGAGGTCCAGCCCTCTGACAGCAGGGATTGGCTGTGTTTAAGCTTCCCCATATCTGGCGACTGATGTCCGTGACTATGGTAGAAGGCACCCGAACCCCCTGTTACACGGAGCAGAAGGGAGACCGCCTACCTGGGCAACAGGTGTGGAATCCTGCTCTGGAGCTCAGTGCACCCTGGGTGGATCGAACACGGCCACACCACCGCCATTTTGGTAACGGTTCCTTTAAGGAAGTTCATGCCTCCTCCACGGACCTCCCAACTGACCCCGACAACTTCCCACTTCTTCCAACCCTCCCGGTCCACTCAAGCATTCACTCCGTACAGCTCTGGGTTCAATTTGATGGCATTCACTCCTGTTTATTTTACTCTGTGTTGTGTATTGTCACGGTGACCCTACAGCTGTTCCTTGATCAGATTACCCAGGAAACGGCTTGTTTGGGATCACTGGTTGCTGTATTATTGCAGTCTGCTGAACACATACCTGTACTGGCCTCTGTGTAACAGCACACAACTGGTGTGGTAGAACCACAACAAAGGGATATGCTGTCAGAGCACTTTTCAGTACAAAGCAGGCCACTCTGCCCATTGTATTCGTGTGAGCTCTTTGTTAAATCAAATCAAAACCGATCCCACTGGCACATTTTCTATTTTGCAGTTTCCTCGTGATCTCCATTTGCCGTTCTTCAGACGTCTGTACAATCTTCCTTTAAAATTGTCCCTGCTCTCTGCTGACACCATTCAGCTCCCACAGGGATGGTCATGGGTTCCTGTGCTCAAGACCTGACCTCTTTTAAGAAGGGTCGCTCAGTATTTCCCAGAGCATTTCTCTGACCTCCCCAGGACAGGTGAGGTGACCTTTGGAGGCTGTCTCACATTTCACTGTTTCTGATGTTTCCGAGGCCATTCAGTCCATTGCTTCTATGCTGGATCCCGGAGCAATCTCACTGACCCATTGCCCACTTTCTTCCCTGTAACCCATTCTCCCTCACTCACTCACTAACTCCCCCTGATTCACCCACCGGTCACCTACACTGGAGGTCGTTTACTGTAGTCAGTTAATCCACCAACCCACAGGTGTTTGGGATATTGGGGAATACCAGAGCAGTCGGGGGAAGTTGGCAGTGGGGGTGCGCAGTTAAAACATGTCCGGTCACCAGTTACTTCCCTTCCCTCTTCTCTCGTCCTTCACCTGCACAAAACCCCACCCCCCAGAGTTAGACCGCATCCACCAGCCTCTTAAATCCTCCCAATTCTCCTCGAACTACTGGAGCTGTGATTAGCACAGCATGGTGGCAGGATCCCCAGACAGCTGACTGCACCGTTGGCCAAAGATTCGGAGGAACAGCTGGACGCCAGCATTTCCGAGATGGAAGGGCGCTGTCTCTCAGCTTGCTCTGTGTCAGTGCAGAAGCACCCGTCAGGTACCAGCACTTCCGTCAGCAGGTCCCTCTCTTACAGCTCTTCTCCCCCACACGCCCATCACCTCCCCTTTCAACCTCTTGCCACCCACCTATACCAAGTGACCACAGCGGCAAATTAACCTGCCAACCTACATGTCTTTGGGATGTGGGAGGAGACCGGAGCATCCAGGGGAAACCCACGCGGTCACGGGGAGGACGTGCAAACTCCGCACAGACAGCGCCGGAGGTCAGGATCGAACCCAGGTCTCTGGAGCTGTGAGGCAGCGGCACTGACCATATTTCCATCTGCACACTCTACCCAACCATGGTTATGTCTCTCTCACCCTCTTTAACTGGAGTCCAACAGATATTGGACGATAATTGAGTAAGTCAGGTCCTTCAGCTCCTTGAAGACGTCGCTGTTTCCAATCTGGTCAGGGAGTGTGCTGGTGACACAGTCCTCTTCCCCAGTGTTTCCTCTCTACACTTCACCCAGCCAAGTTCTCACCCTCCCAGTGCTGCTGCCTCTCAGCTCCAGAGACCTGGGTTCGATCCTGACCTTTGGCGCTGCCTGTGTGGAGCTTGCACGTTCTCCCTGTGACCGCGTGGGTTTCCCCCGGATGTTCCGGTCTCCTTCCACATCCCAAACCAGCACCTCCCACTGAATTCAATAGCCAAGCTTCCAGACAGTGCAACAGCCGAGCCTGTGTTATTGCAGGATTCACTGAAAACAGATCCATGTGGGAACAAGTGCCCTCTCTGACAGCTCATTCATCTCCATGCAGCTGGGTTAGTGTTTTGAGGAGTCAGAATGTTTCATTAATGTTAGTATTTCAGCAAACGCCAGAATCCCTTCCAACAAGCTTTCCCATCATTCGGGAGATTTATCTCCCTGTCACCAATAACGATCTTTAATTGCATTCCATTTATCTTTGAGAAGGGTGACAGTAGAGTACAGTAACCTCAGTTTGCCCTTCAGAATTTATTAACATCTGCCTATTCCAGCTACCCGTTGGTTATGGTGAATCTCTATCAGCTGTTGGTCAGCTGGGAGTTTGGGTTAGATTCTGTGACCACAATTCATGAGCGTTGTCCTGTCCTTGAAGAGGAAGCTTACTGGAGGGGTGTGACGAGTGAGGGTTTTCAGTTGCCGGAGTGGTTGGCAGTGGAGGAGCGATCGAATGAACGTGGTTAGATAAACCATAGAACCATACAGCACAAAACAGGCCCTTCGGCCCACCGTGTCGTGCCGTCCATCAGACCACCCTCACACTACCTAACCCCTTCCTCCCGCATATCCCTCTATCTCACATTCCTCCATATGCCTATCCAACAAGCTCTTGAACTTGTTCAATGTATCTGCCTCCACCACCACCCCAGGCAGTGCATTCCATGCACCAACCACTCTTTGGGTGAAAAACCTCCCTCTGACATCTCCCCTGAACCCCCATTGGCCTTCTTAACTGCTTTTTCCACCTGTGAGGCAACTTTCAACGAACTGTGAATATGAACCCCCAGATCCCTCTGCTCCTCCACACTGCCAAGTACCTTGCCGTTTACCCTGTACTCTGCCTTGGAGTTTGTCCTTCCAAAGTGTACCACCTCACACTTCTCCGGATTGAACTCCATCTGCCACTTGTCAGCCCAGCTCTTCATCCTATCAATATCCCTCTGTAAGCTCCAACAGCCCTCCACACTATCCACAACACTGCCTATCTTAGTGTCGTCCGCAAACTTACTAACCCAGCCCTCCACCCCCTCATCTAAGTCATCTATAAATATCACAAAGAGTAGAGGTCCCAGAACCGATCCCTGCGGGACACCACTAGTCACTGCCTTCCAATCCGAGGGCACTCCTTCCACCACAACCCTCTGCTTTCTACAAGCAAGCCAATTCCTAATCCACACAGCCGAGCTTCCTTGGATCCCTTGGCCTCTGACCTTCTGAAGAAGCCTACCATGAGGAACCTTATCAAATGCCTTACTAAAATCCATGTAAACCACATCCACCACACTGCCCTCATCAATCTTCCTGGTCACCTCCTCAAAGAACTGTATCAGGCTTGTGAGGCAAGATCTTCCCTTCACAAAGCCATGCTGGCTGTCCCTAATCAGTCCATGATTCTCAAGGTGTTCATAAATCCTATCCCTTAGAATCCTTTCTAACAGCTTACCCACCACAGACGTGAGACTCACCGGTCTATAATTCCCTGGCCTATCCCTATTACCTTTTTTGAACAAGGGGACCACATTCGCAATCCTCCAATCCTCCGGCACCACCCCCGTAGACAACGAGGACTCAAAGATCCTTACCAGCGGTTCAGCAATCTCCTCCCTAGCCTCTCGAAGCAGCCTGGGGAAAATCCCGTCAGGCCCCGGAGATTTATCTGTCTTAATATTATTTAACGACTTCAACACATCCTCTCTCTTGATATCAACAACCTCAAGAACATTACCCCTACCAGCACTCCCTTCCGCATCATCAAGACCCCTCTCCCTGGTGAATACCGAAGAGAAGTACTCATTGAGAACTTCTCCCACTTCCGCCGCCTCCAGGCAAATTCTCCCACCTTTGTCCTTAATCGGACCTACCTTCACCCTAGCCATCCTCCTACCCTTCACGTACTTGAAAAAGGCCTTGGGATTTTCCTTAACCCTACTAGCCAAAGCCTTTTCATGTCCCCTTCTAGCTCTCCTCAGCCCTTTCTTAAGTTCCTTCCTCGCTACCCTATATTCCTCACGGGCCCTGTCTGAACCTTGCTGCTTATACCTCACGTATGCTACCTTCTTCTCCCTAACAAGTCGTTCCACCTCTCTCGTCACCCACAGTTCCTTCACCCTGCCATTCCTACTCTGCCTCACCGGGACATATTTATCCCTAACATCCTGCATAAGATCCCTGAATATCGACCACATCCCCATGCTACATTTTCCTTCAAAAAGGACATCCCAATTTACACTCCCAAGTTCTCTCCTTATAGCCTCGTAGTTCACCCTTCCCCAATTGAAAAACCTCTTGTCCCCTCTGCACCTGTCCCTGTCCATGACAATTTTAAAGGTTATGGAGCAATGGTCACTGTCCCCCAAATGCTCACCCACCAATAAATCCTTCACCTGTCCCGGTTCATTTCCTAAAACTAGATCTAACATGACATTCCCTCTAGTTGGCCTGTCAACATACTGCGTCAGGAATCCCTCCTGGACACATTTAACAAATTCTGTCCCATCTAAACCTTTGGCACTAAGCAGGTTCCAGTCTATATTTGGGAAGTTGAAGTCTCCCATTATAACAACCCTGTTATTTCTGCTTCTCTCCAAACACTGCCTGCCAATCTGCTCCTCTATATCTCTACTGCTACCGGGGGGCCTATAGGATACTCCTAGTAGAGTAACTGCTCCTTTCTTGTTCCTTAATTCCACCCATATGGACTCTAGAGATGATCCTTCTACAACATCCATCTTTTCCACAGCCGTAACAGTGTCCCTGACCAGTATCGCCACCCCTCAAGCAACAAAGCAACAACTTTCACTGGGAGGTAGAGGACCAGAGGACACAGGTTTGGCACAGGGGGAGATGGGAAGGCTGCTGCTTGCAGCATCAATAGTGTCACTAATACTGGGGAAATGGTCTTTTATTTTACACGCATGTGGTTTTAAATGCATTTCAATAAGGAAACGGTAATTTACAGAGGAACAGAACAAAGTTTCTGCCTTCCTCTGAGTTCAAGGCGTAGTCTGGACAGCTTGACATTGCACTGTCCTTCACACAGAACACACACGAGCAGAAGGAAGCAGGAGTAGGCCACTCGGCCCCTCAAGCCTGCCCCAGAGTCTAAGCCCTCGTCTGTGTCAGTTCCCTCAATTCCCTGACCTTTCAAACATTTCCCTACCTCCTCTGTAAGCTCCCTCACCGACCCAGCCTGTACAGCCCTCCGGGCGGAGAATTCCAGACATTAACCGCCCTCTGTGAGAAGCGGTTCCAACACAGCTCTGCTTTAAGTGACCCCTTGTTCGAGATGTTCCCACGAGTGCAAACATCCCAACAGCTACCCTCATGCCCACTTGTGATCTTGTATGTTCCAACAAGATTGCCCTCCATTTTACTAAATTCCAAGGAACGCAGGTCCAATGTTTTAAGGTCCAAGGTCTTAGCCCCGTCCCTCTGAACTTCAGTGCTCACCCATCTCGTGTTAATCGTATGGTTGCTTGTACAGGTGAGCAGTGTTATTCAGATGGCTAATCACTCAGGTGCCACTCCTATCTCTATCTCACGCCCATTCTTTTATCCCAGGGCTATCTCTTCTCACAACATGGGAGACTGTTCCATTGAACAGCTACGAGTTAGTACAACTTCCGCCGGCATTAAAATACCACCTCACCAAAGCACCAACTGTCCCAAGTCCAGTTGATGGGTCTCAACCCGAAACATCGACTGTCCACTCCTCCTGCCTGACCCACTGAGCTTCTCCAGCATTTTGTGTGTTGCTCCAGATTCCAGTATTTGCAGGCTCCTGTGTCTCCAAAACACCACATTTAACTTCCATAGAGGCCTGCCACATTCTATTCCCTTATTACCCTGGGCCCTCGTTAAGCCTACCTGTTATTATGATCTGACATATCCTGTGTGAAAGGGCAGAGGAAGCAGATTCAGTTGTAACTTGTCTCAGAAGGTTGGATGTAACGTTGGCGTGTGGGGGAGGGTGTGGGACAGGGTGGGACATCCTGTTCAGAGGGCTGACCCAGGCCGGGTGAGCTCCTCCGTACCCTGTGAACAGCAGGACCATGCTGGAAATCTCCTGGTCCACAGAACATAGAACATTACAGCACAGTAGAACCATAGAACACTACAGCACAGAAAACAGGCCATTCGGCCCTTCTATTCTGTGCTGAAATGTTATCCCACTAGTCCCATTTACCTGCACCCAGTCCATAACCCTCCAGGCCTCTCCCGTCCATGTATCTATCCAATTTATTCTTAAAACTCAAGAGTGAGCCCGCATTTACTACATCAGATGGCAGCCCGTTCCATACTCCCACCACTCTTTGAGTGAGGAAGTTCCCCCTAAACTTTTCCCCTTTCACTCTAAAGCCATGTCCTCTTGTACTTATCTCTCCTAATCTAGGTGGAAAGAGCCTATTTGCATTAACTTCATAAGAGCCTATTTGCATACCCTTCATAATTTTGTAAACCTCTATCAAATCTCCCCTCATTCTTCTGCGCTCCAAAGAATAAAGTCCTAACCTGTTCAATCTTTCCCTGTAACTCAACTCCTGAAGACCCGGCAACATTCTAGTAAATCTCCTCTGCACTCTTTCAATCTTACTGATATCCTTCCTATAGTTAGGTGACCAGAACCGCACACAATACTCCAAATTTGGCCTCACCAATGTCTTATACAGGCCCTTTGGCCCACCATGTTGTGCCTGTGTTTAAGAAACAGGAAGGAAAATGGAGTATCACAAATCAAAACCCAAAAGATTGGCTTTATCCCTGGGGCATCTGTATTGAACGTAAGAACACAAGTAAATAGGAGCAGGAGTAGGCCACACAAACCCTCAGCCATGCCCCTCCATTCAATGTGAACATGGCTGATCTGTCCCAAGCCTCAGCTCCTCTTCTGCATAACTGAGGGCCAAGAACTGACCCTTGGCGCATTCCTGTAGTTATTCCAACTCACTGTGTCCTTTGGGATAACCAGTCCATGCTACTACACTTCCCCCAATACCATGAGCTCCTGTGCATCAGCTTTTAATGTGGCACCTTGTCAAATACCCCTGGGGATCCAAATGCCCTTCCCTCCAGGTTCCCTCTATCAACTCTCCCTGTCACATCTCAAAGAATTCGAGCAACTTTGTCAATCGTGATTTATAAGATTTCTTTATTAGTCACATGTACATCGAAACACACAGTGAAATGCATCTTTTTTGCATAGAGTGTTCTGGGGGCAGCCTGCAAGTGTCACCACTCCTCCGGCGCCAACATAGCATGCCCACAACTTCCTAACCCGTACGTCTTTGGAATGTGGGAGGAAACCGGAGCACCCGGAGGAAGCCCACGCAGACATGGGGAGAACGTACAAACTCCTTAAAGACAGCAGCCGGAATTGAACCCGGGTCACTGGCGCTGTAATAGTGTTACGCTACCATGCCTGACCTTCCATAAACCATGTTGACTAGATTTGACTACATTAAGCTTCTCTAAATAACTAGCTATTTTCTCCTTGATTATGGACTCCAGCATCTTGCCAATGACAGATGTAGGGCTCCAATGTTACTTTTGGTCTTCCTTCCTTCTTGAACGATGGAGTCACATTTACGGTTTCCCAATCCACTGGTACTTCCTCAGAACTCAGTGAGTTTTGAGAAACCTCAACCTCAATCTTTATCTGCCAGCACTTCCTTCCAAACCTTAGGGAGAAGGTTGTTGAGACCTGCCAACTTGTCCCATTAGTTTTTCCAATACCTTGTCCCTCATGATAGCGATTGTTCTTCCACAGTGTTTGAAATTAGTCCAGCTGTTATCTTTGGAACATTTGCTATGTATTTCATCATGAAGACTGATACAAAGTAATGATATAACTTATCTGTCATTTTTGTTATTAATTCCCAGGTCCCACACTTCCCCTCTTCCCTTTTATATATTAATAGAAGTCCTTGACATTTGGTTTGATATTCTGTGCCAGTATTCTCTCAAGATCAATATTCGCCATCCTTAGTATCTTTCTAGTCTCTCACTGCTGCTTCTTGTAAAGTTCCCAGTCCTCTGGCCCAAGCCTATGCCTCTCTGTACGCCCTAGTCTTAGATTTAATATTTTTCTTTGACCTCCTTCATTGACCACAGTGGTTCATCTTTCTCCAGGGATCCCATTTACTAATTGGGAATAACTTCTGCTGAGCTTTAACTGTCTGACACTGCTCATCCACTGACCTATGCCTGAGCCTACTTCACCATAAGACCACAAGACATAGGAGCAGAATTGGGCCATTCAGTCCATCAAGTCTACTCTGCCATTCGGTCATGGCTGATTTATTTTTTCCTCTCAACCCCATTCTCCTGCCTTCTCCCCGTAACCTTTGACGTCCTTACTAATCAAGAACCTATCAGCCTAAAGAATTCCTTCCTCATCTCTGTTCTAAAGGAACGTCCTTCTATTCTGAGGCTGTGCCCTCTGGTCCTAGACTCTCCCACTACTGGAAACATCCTCTCCACGTCCACTCTATCCAGGCCTTTCAATATTTGGTAGGTTTCAATGAGATCCCCCCTCATCCTTCTAAACTCCAGTGAGTACAGGCCCAGAGCCACTAACCCTTTCATTCCTGGGATCATTCTTGTAAACCTCCTCTGGACCCTCTCCAACGCCAGCACATCCTCCCTTGGATATGGGGCCCAAACCTGCTCTCAATACTCCAGATGTGGTCTGACCAACACCTTATAAAGTCTTAACATTACATCCTTGCTTTTATATTCTAGTTCTATTGAAATGAATGCTAACACTGCATTCGCCTTCCTTACTATTGACTCAACCTGCAAGTTAACCTTTAGGGAATCCTGCACTAGGACTCCCAAATCTCTTTGCACCTCCGATTTCTGAATTTGCTCCCCATTTAGAAAATAGTCTACGCCCTTATACCTTCTACCAAAGTGCATGACTGTACACTTCCCTACGCTGTACTCCATCTGCCACTTCTTTGCCCATTCTCCCAACCTGTCCAAGTCCTTCTGCAGACTCCCTGCTTCCTCAACATTACCTGCCCCTCCACCTATCTTTGTATCATCCGCAAACTTGGCCACAAAACCATCATTAACATATAACGTGAAAAGTAGTGGATCCAACACTGACCCCTGTGGAATACCACTAGTCACTGGCAGCCAACCAGAAAAGGTCCCCCTATATTCCCACTCTTTGCCTTCTGCCAGTCAGCCAATCTTCTATCCATGCTGGTACCTTTCCTGTAACACCATGGGCTCCTATCTTGTTTAGCAGCCTCATGTGTGGCACCTTGTCAAAGGCCTTCTGAAAATCCAAGTAAACAACATCCACTGACTCTCCTGCCTGTTACTTCCTCAAAGAATTCCAACAAATTTGTCAGGCAAGATCTCCCCTTAAGGAAACCATGCTGACTTCAGCCTATTTTATCATGAGCTTCCAAGTACCCCGAAACCTCATCCTTAATAATGGACTCTAACATCTTACCAACCACTGAAGTCAGGCTAACTGGCCCATAATTTCCTGTATCTTGCCTCCCTCCCTTCTTAAAGAGTGGAGTGACATTTGTGATTTTCCATTCCTCCGGAACCATTCCTGAATTTAGTGTTTCTTGAAAGGTCACTACTAATGCCTCCATGATCTCCTCAGCTACCTCTTTCAGAACACTGGGGGTGTAGTCCATCTGGTCCAGGTGACTTATCTACCTTCAGGCTTTTCAGTTTCCCAAGCCCTGACTCACTCGAATTTCTGGCATGTTGCTGGTGTCTTCCACAGTGAAGACTGACACAAAATACTTACTCAGTTCGTCTGCCATTTCTTTGTTCCTCATTACTATCTCTCCAGCATCATTTTCCAGTGGTCCGATGTCCACTCTTGCCTCTCTTTTACTCTTTATATCTCTGAAAAAACTTCTGGTATCCTCTTTTATATTATTGGCTAGCTTACCTTCATATTTCACCCTTTCTCCCCTTATTGCTTTTTCATTGCCTTCTGTTGGTTTTTAAAAGCTTCCCAATCCACTAGCTTCCTGGTAATTTTTGCAATATTGTATGCCCTCTCTTTTGCTTTTATGCTGTCATTGACTTCTGTTGTCAGCCACGGTTGCCTCACCCTCCCTTCAGAATGCTTCTTCTTCTTTGGGATGAACTGATCCTGCATCTTCTGAATTACTCCCAGAAACTCCTGCCGTCGCTGCTCTACCGTCACCCCTGCTGGGGTTCCCTTCCAATCAACTTTGGCCAGCTCCTCTCTCACGCCTCTGTAGTTACCTTTACTCAACTGTAATACTGATACATCCGATTTCATCTTCTCCCTCTCAAACTGCAGGGTGAATTCTATCATATTATGATCACTGCCTCCGATGGGTTCCTTTACCTTAAGCTCCCTAATCGAATCTGGTTCATCCCAGACCCCTTCCACCCCAGACAACCTTCACACCATCATAATCGCCCTCATTTAGGTTGAGGGTATTAGTTTTGGATCTTGGGTGTTCTCCCTAAAACTGCATCCGGAATTCTCCCAAGCTGTGATCGCTACTTCCTACTATAGAACCATAGAACCATAGAACAATATAGCACGATACAGGCCCTTCGGCCCACAATGTTTTGCTGACCCTCAAACCACACCTAAGACTATCTAACCCCTTCCTCCCACATAGAGGGATATCTTAAATTCCTCCATATGCTTATCTAACAATCTCTTGAACTTGCCCAACGTATCAGCCTCCACCATCACCCCAGGCAGCGCATTCCATGCACCAACCACTCTCTGGGTGAAAAACCTCCCTCTGACATCTCCCTTGAACTTCCCACCCATTACCTTAAAGCCATGCCCTCTTGTATTGAGCATTAGTGCCCTGGGAAAGAGGCGCTGGCTGTCCACTCTATCTATTCCTCTTAATATTTTGTATACCTCTATCATGTCTCCTCTCATCCTCCTCCTCTCCAATGAGTAAAGCCCTAGCTCCCTTAGTCTCTCCTCATAATACCGATACATCCGATGAAAGGAAGTTGGCGGATATGAAAGGAAGTTGGCGGATAACATTCGAAAGGATACTAAGAGTTTTTTTAAATACATAAGGTGTAAAAGAGAGACATGGGTTGATATAGGACCAATTGATAACGGTGCAGGAGCTATTATAATGGACGATAGAGAGATGGCAGAGGAATTGAATGAATATTTTGCATCGGTCTTCACCGTGGAGGACATCAGCAATGTGCCGGTTAGTCAGGAGTCTCACGAAATGGAGTTGAGTTCAGTTAAGATTACTAGGGAGAAGGTGCTAGGAAAACTAAATGGACTAAAGACTGATAAGTCTCCCGGACCGGATGAGGTGCATCCCTGCATTCTGAAGGAGGTGGCTTTAGAGATAGTGGAGGCATTGGCGATTATTTTCCAGAAATCGATAGATTCAGGCGTGGTTCCGGAGGACTGGAGGGTCGCAAATGTAGTTCCGTTGTATAAGAAAGGAGGGAGGCAGCATAAAGGTAATTACAGACCTATTAGTCTGACGTCAGTGGTGGGAAAGTTATTGGAATCTATCCTCAAAGACGGGGTTACGGAATACCTAGAGGCGCAGGGCAGGATAGGTCCAAGCCAACATGGTTTTGTGAAGGGAAGATCCTGCCTGACCAACCTATTGGAGTTTTTTGAAGAAATCACAGGCAAGGTGGATAAGGGAGAGGTGGTAGATGTTGTGTATTTAGACTTTCAAAAGGCCTTTGATAAGGTGCCTCACAAGAGACTGATTAATAAGATGAGAGGTCATGGAATTACGGGTAGGATAACAGAATGGGTGGAGCATTGGCTGGTTGACAGGAAGCAAAGAGTGGAAATAAAAGGATCTCGTTCTGGCTGGTTACCGGTTACTAGTGGTGTGCCGCAGGGGTTGGTGTTGGGGCCGTTTCTTTTTACCTTGTCCATTAACGATTTGGATGATGGAATAAATGGTTTCGTGGCTAAGTTTGCGGATGACACCAAGATAGGGGGAGGAGTAGGGAGTATTGAAGAGATAGGAAGGTTGCAGAGGGACCTAGACAGTTTAGGAGAATGGGCAAGGAAATGGCAGATGAGATTCAATGTAGGGAAATGTGCAGTTGTACACTTTGGAAGCAGAAATAAGTGGGCAGATTATTATCTAGGAGGAGAGAAAATCCAAAGCACGGAAGTACAAAGGGACTTGGGGGTACTCGTGCAGGATACCTTAAAGGTTAACCACCAGGTTGGATCGGTGGTAAAGAAAGCGAATGCTATGTTGGCATTCATTTCGAGAGGTATAGTGTATAAAAGTAAGGAAGTGTTAATGAGGCTCTACGGGGCACTAGTGAGGCCTCATTTGGAATATTGTGTGCCGTTTTGGGCCCCACATCTTAGGAAGGATGTGTTGACATTGGAGAGGGTTCAGAGGAGATTTACGAGGATGATTCCAGGAATGAAATGGCTTAAGTATGAGGAGCATTTGTCGGCTCTTGGACTGTTCTCACTGGAGTACAGAAGAATGAGAGGGGACCTCATAGCGACATTTAAAATATTGATAAGAAAGGACAGAGTAGATGTGGCTAGGCTGTTTCCCTTGGTGGGTGAGTCCAGGACCAGAGGGCACAATCTTAGAATTAGAGGGTATAGTTTCAAAACAGAGATGAGGAAAAATTTCTTTAACCAGAGGGTGGTGAATTTGTGGAACTCCTTGCCACGTACAGCAGTGGAAGCCAGATCAGTGGGGGCGTTCAAGGAGGAGATAGATAGATATCTAAATAGTCAGGATATCAAGGGATATGGGGATGAGGCCGGTAATTGGGATTAGAATAGTTTTTTTTTATTTTTATCTTTCTTTCTTTCTTCATCTATTTATTTATTTATTTATTTATTTATCCACCCATTCACTTATTTACTTATTTATTTATTTGCTTATTTGCTTATTTATTTATTTATCTTCTTCTTCTTCCCCCATTCCCCATTTCTCATTTCTATTTCCCTTTCCTTGGAGAAGACTCGATGGGCCGAATGGCCTGCTTCTGCTCCCTTGTCTTGTGATCTTGTGATCTTGTGATAATTCATACTCTCTAATCCAGGCAGCATCCTGGTAAGCATCTAATCCAGGCAGCATCCTGGATTCCTAGGGGATCCTTAACCACAACACCTTTATTCATCCTATCTCATTACACATGACCAGATGTAAAGTAGTCTCTTCCTGGTTCCCAGTCAGAAAGGGGAGCACCTTTTCATGTGAGGTTCTTTGTGTAGGTTTCTCCAGCCACTGGGCTGAAGCACGACATTCAAACTTTAGTTACTACATCATTGGCATTTTCAGTTCAAAAATGTGAACAATGCCAGTAGGGTTGTGTAGAAGAATGCTTAACTCCTACATCACATCTTTCATGGCCTTACATAGTACAAAGTTTTTTTACAGACGGGGAAATGCTTCTGTTGAAACTTTTGTGAAGCTGAAACACAAATAGCTGATGGAGCCACTGCCTCACAGCTCCAGAGACCCGAGTTCAGTCCTGATCTTGGGTGTGGGGTTTGCACCTTCCCGGTGTCCCCGGGTGCTCCGGTTCCCTCCCACATCCCAAAGACCAGTGGGTTGGTGGGTTAGTTGGGCCTCTGTAAATTGTCCCGAACGTGCAAGCGAGTGGTGGAATCTGGGGACGGTTGATGAGAATGTGGGGAGGGTAAAAAGAAAACAGGATTAATGTAGGATGAGTGTAAATGAGTGGCTGATGGCCAGTAGGGAGTTGGTGGGCCAAAGGGCCTCTTTCTTTGCTGTAGGACCATGAGTCCATCAGAGTGCAAAACCTGGTTGAAACTCCAGTGCGGAACTGAGGAAGTGTGGCGCTATTCCTAGCCCTGGATATTTCCTAGGCTGAGGATCCATCTACTCTCCTTTTGTAACAGAGTAGAGATGTTCTCTCTAATGGCACCTTCCCATCCAATATCAAGAATAAGTGACTTTCAATGAATGGACAGGGGCAGAGCTTAACCAGACAACAGCTCTCCGTGTTCTGAGCTTCCACGCTTGAGATTTCACTTCTGGTGCCTCATTGACCCCCGTCCTTCCAGTGCCAGGCCCATGGGTCACAGATTCACAAGGAGGGGGCAGCACGGAAACAGGCCCTTTGGCCCACTGAGTTGGTGCTAGCCATCAACCACCCATTCGCACTAACCTGCACTAATTCACACTGATCTAAACAACAACTGTCACGTAATTTAAGTCAGTGGTAAAAAAATCTGATTCTGACCCCCACTTGCATCAACTCTCCCCAGATGCCACCACTCACGGTTAACAAACCAACCTGCATGTCTTTGGGATTTGGGAGGAAACCGGAGCACTCGGGGGGAAGCCCATGCGGTCACAGGGAGAGCGTGCAAACTCCACATAGACAGTGGCGGAGGTCAGGATCGAACCTGGGTCTGTGGAGTTGTGAGGCAGCAGCACCACTGGCTGCAGCAGGGTGCCACCCAGCCCTGAACCTCATGCTGAGCTCATCACTTCCTTTCAAACAGGAGCTTGCTCATGAAACAGAGGACCACAAGTGAGGAGCAATAATCTACACCGAGTGAGCAAGGTCACAAGAGCACAGTGGTGCGGCAGGTAGTGCTGCTACCTCACAGAACTGCAGACCCGGGTTGGATCCTGACCTGCGGTGCTGTCTGTGTGGAGTCTGCACGTTCTGTCTGTGACCGCGTGGGTCTCCCCCGCCCCCCCCCCCCCCGGCCCGGAGTGCTCCGGTTTCCTCCCACATCCCAAAGGTGAATGGGTAGGTTAATCAGCCACTGTAAATTGTCCCTAGTGTGTCGGTGAGCAGTGGGATTTGGGGGGCCAGCTGACGGGAACGTGGGGAGAATAAAATGAGATTTGCGTAGGGTCAGTGTAAACAGGCAGCTGGCGCTCAGCACGGACTCAGTGGGCCGAAGGGCTGTATGAACGCACAGGCGTGCGGATGAAAGTTTGACAAGGTGTAAGACAATTGAATGGACAGGAAGTGATTTGGTTTAACAGTAATCCTTTGCTTAAATTGAAATGATGCACAGATCTCGTTTTATCTGAAGTCTGCAATATTGAGCTGGAATGTTTAAATAAGTATTGTATACATGTGAGAAACAGCATCTGTGTATAGACTGGCCGTAGTCATTGTGATCTCCGATCAAACTAGTCACTGCCAAGTCTTCCACACTGTGATTTATTAATAAAAAAACATTTAGACATAAAACAAAGGTGACCTGTAAAATATTTGATTTAACATCTTTTCTGAAATGGAAGTGATCATTTGTCTTGTTCTGTGAGAATATCCTGAGCTGTCTCTTGGCACACAGCAGTGGAGTGTGGAAATGAAGGCTGGAGTCAATCAGTGTATTCAAAGGAGCAGTTCGTGTCTGCTCCACATCATGTGGGTCAGAAGAGGAAATATTAGGTAAAGGAACATTACTAGCAAGTTAAACAATGGTTCTTAGTTTAAGGAAGAGATGACCAGCAGGGTAAAACATACATTTCACTTGGTACCAAAGTATGGTTGAAAGAGACAAATTGTTCCCCAGGTGCAAGGAGCAGTCACACATCATAGAACATAGAACACTACAGCACAATACAGGCCCTTCGGCCCACAATATTGTGCTGACATTTTATTCTGCTCTAAGATCTATCTAACCCTTCCCTCTCACATAGCCCTCTATGTCTCTATCATTCATGTGTTTATCTAAGAGTCTCTTAAATGTTCCCTAATGTATCTGCCCCCCACAACCTCTGCTGGCAGTGCGTTCCACGCACCCACCACTCACTGTGTAAAAAACTTACCCCTGACATTCCCCCTTATACCTTCCTCCAATCACCTTAAAATTATGTCCCCTGGTGTTAGCCATTGTCGCCCTGGGAAAAAGTCTCTGACTGTCCACTCGATCTATGCCTCTTATCATCTTGTACACCCGACCACGTGAGGCAGGGCCATGGTTAACATTCAGTTACGCTCTGCTGGATCCAGTTTGGATTTAGGCCTGAGATCGCAGTCTCAGAAATGAGTGTCACAATGGCACAGCAGGTAGAGCCGCTGCCTCACAGCTCCAGAGACCCAGGTTCGATCCTGGCCTCCGGTGCTGTATGTGTAGATTTTGCCTGTGACTGTGTGGGTTCCCCCCGGGTGCTCCAGTTTCCTCCCACATCCCAATGATGCACGGCTTGGTAGGTTAATTGGCTGCTGTAAGTTGCCCCTGGTGAGTGGCAGAGTCTGCGGGAGTTGGTGAGAATGTGGGAGAACATAATAGAGTTACTGCAGGATCAGCAGCACACTCTCAATGGGCTGAAGGGTCTGTTTCCATAGAACATAGAACAATTACAGCACAATTCAGGCCCTTCGGCCCACAAAGCTGTGCCGAACATGTCCCTACCCTAGAAATTACTAGGCTTACCCATAGCCCTCTAAACGTTGAGTGCCTTTGTGACGCTACCTTTAAAGCAAGTATGTGCGGATTTGGGTGGGTGAGATCATGGTCACATGGTCACAAGGTTGGATGGGGAAGTAAAGCATTGTGGTCACTGTGTCAGTACAGGATAATTGCCTCACCAAAGGTAGACAGTCTTAGCACAGGCAAACTGCTGCTACAGGCAGACTATGCATGCACAGGCAGACCGGTTGCACAGGTGAACAGTATCAGCACAGGCAGACATACCACAGGGAGGCTTTTAGAAGTGCGATATCAAGAGTCCAGGGCAGCATCTTCCTGATAGGGTGAAGGGCAAGGCTGGTAGGGTTAGGGAACCCTGGCTGACAAGAGATATTGGGGCTCTTGTCAGGAAGAAGGAAGCATACACTGGGGTTTAGGCAATCGGGAACAAGCAAACCCCTTGATGAACTTAAGAAGTGTAGGAGTACATTGAAGAGGGGGATCAGGAGGGCAAAAAGGGGGTATGAGATGGGCTTGGCAGAGGGGTTTAAAGAAAATCCCAGGAGATTCTACAGGTATGCTAGGAGTAAAAGGGTGGTTTGGGAGAAAATAGGTCTCCTATTTTTAACTTTTAAATTTTATTTACAGCATGGTAACAGGCCCTTCCGGCCCAACGAGTCCGCGCCGCCCATTTTAAACCCCCAAATTAACCTACCAGTCTGTCTTTAGAATGTGGGAGGAAACCGGAGCACCCGGAGGAAACCCACGCAGACACGGGGAGAACGTACAAACTCCTTACAGACAGCGGCAGGAATCGAACCCCGATCGCTGGCGCTGTAATAGCGTCGCGCTAACCGCTACGCTACCGTGCCGCCACATCAGGATGGCCATCAATGTGTGAAGCCACAGGAGATGGATGAGATTTTTAGTGAATATTTCTCATCAGTTTTTACTGTGGAGAAAATGACGGATACAAAAGAAATGGGGGAAATAAGTGATGATGTCCTGCAACACTTATGTTACCAGGGCAACAAAAAGCAAGGCCAGGGAATCAGACAAGCCAGGGAACTACAGGCTGGTGAGTCTGACATCAGTGGTGGGTAATTTCCGGAGGGGATTCTGACGGACAGGATCTATCAACATTTGCATTGGCAAAGTCTAATTAGGGATGGTCAGCACAGCTTTGTGCGTGGGAAGTCATGTCTGAGGAAGTGGTTGAGGCAGGTACAATAATGACATTTAAAGGATGCTTGGATAAGTACATGGAAAGGAGGGGTTTAGAGGGATATGGGCCAAGGGTAGCCAATTGGGACTAGCTTGGTGAGCATGGCCGAGTTGGGCCGAAGGGCCTGTTTCCTTGCTGTATGTCTCTGGGACTCTATGACTCTACCACCAATGACCAATGCATGGCTGTGACTTTGCCTCACTGAGCAGGGAAGGGCAGTCTTCTGCCTGTGAATTCCCTGGAATTAAAGTCCATCAGAATTTTCCTGCCCGACGGGTTGATTCACTGTGTGAGAATGTCACAGTGGGGAGCCCAGTTTGTAAACCAGGTGTAGACTCTCTCTGGATAAACCTCAGGTTAATATTATTTTAAAGTATTGAATTAATTTTGATCACGTGCTTGATCCATTGTCACTTATAGCCAAAGGAAGAAGTTATTTCTTCCTTTGATAGAACTTAAAGACCGTGACTGTTAGCAATGAGGACTCCTCGTGAGATTTCATTGGCCTCAAAGTCAGAGCGCAAGCCTGTAGTGACACAGGCAGCCACAGGATGGCAAGAGAGGGCCTCTTCCCAGAGGCTCATGTTCAAGTGCAAGTTCAAGTTTATTGTCCTGTACATACACACCCAGGGTACAACACGTTACAGACATGACCGACACAAGTTACCATAAAAACTTAACATAAATTATACATGATAACATATGTACAATTATACATATAAATGTCACATGAATGATAGAGAAATGGGGGGCGATGTGGGAGGGAAGGGTTAGATAGATCTTAGGGCAGGATAAAATGTCGGTACAGCATTGTGGGCCAAAGGGCCTGTACTGTGCTGCAGTGTTCTATGTTCTATGTTCTATAACGTACATGTGTGCAAAAGTGAACAACAAAAGAAACATAACGACACTGGTGCAGGTCTCGGACAGGATGGTGAGGTGGAATGGGAGTCCACAGGGCACCTTCCATCTCCTTGATACTTCCACAGAGGTTACGGTTCATTAGAAGGGAAAGCAGGGGTTGTCTCAAGAAACCACATATGGTGAGTGGAAGTCAGATAAGGAAATCCTCTTGGGTCAGCTGATCCAGGGAATCCTGGGTCAGCTGATCAGCAGAATCCTGGGTCAGCTGATCAGGGGAATCCTCTTGGGTCAGCTGATCAGGGGAATCCTGGGTCAGCTGATCAGCAGAATCCTGGGTCAGCTGATCAGGGGAATCCTCTTGGGTCAGCTGATCAGGGGAATCCTGGGTCAGCTGATCAGGGGAATCCTCTTGGGTCAGCTGATCAGGGAATCCTCTCAGGTCAGCTGATTGAGGAATCCTAGGTTGGTTGATCAGGGGGGACCATGGGTCAGCTGGTCAGGGGAACCTTTGGTCAGCTGGTCAGGGGACTGCGAATCAGTTTGAGCAACAACTCAGTAAGCTCACGGTGTCGCTGAATCCTCCTGAACACAAGGGCGAGGAGGTGTCCTCTTGGCCCAGGCTGAAGCCCAGAGCAAACATTTCCTCAGCTCCTTCCACCATTGCCTTCAAGGATAAGATAAGATTTCTTTATTAGTCACATGTACATCGAAGCACACAGTGACATGCATCTTTTGCATTGAGTGTTCTGGGGGCAGCCCGCAAGTGTCGCCACGCTTCCGGTGCCAACATAGCACGCCCACAACTTCCTAACCCATACATCTTTGGAATGTGGGAGGAAACCGGAGCACCCAGAGGAAACCCACACAGACACGGGGAGAACCTACAGACTCCTCACAGACAGTGGCCGGAATTGAACCCGGGTCGCTGGTGCTGTAAAGTGTTATGCTAATCGCTACACAACCGTGGCTGCTCTCTACACTACCGTGAGGTCAGGTCCCACCATTGTGCTGGGGTGTTTAAATACTGTGGATCAAGTACGTGGTCTGACTGTATCGCCATCCTGTGATCTATGGAATGCCAGGTTCAGAGAGCAGGCAGACCACTCTCACCTACAATGTGACCACAGTGACTTGGTCCTCCCCATGTTCTCTATGACACAGAGTCATAGATCCATACAGCACAGACACAGGTCCTTCGAGTCTGTGCCAACCACTTACACCACAACTGCTTTAATCCCTTTTCATTCTCCCCCCCCCCAGACTCTACCCCTCACCTACACACTAGGGGCAATTTACAGCCGCCAATTAACCTGAGGTCACACCTCCTGGGTGGCTAATTGTAGCTGGGTTGGACATTACAAAGGGCAGCTGGTTGTGGGTGACACCAGACTTGTTTCAGTGAAGCAAGTGTTAAATAGCCTGAGAGAGTTTACACCTATCTAATGAATTGTAGGCACTGATTAAATGTTAAATGAGGTTCCCTACATAGAACATAGAACACTACAGCACAGTACAGGCCCTTCGGCTCACGATGTTGTGCCGACATCTTATCCTACTCTGAGATCTACCTAACCCTTCCCTCCCACATCGCCCCCCCATTTCTCTATCATTCATGTGACTATCTAATAGTCTCTTAAATCTCCCGAATGTATCTGCCCCCACAACCTCTGCTGGAAGTGCGTTCTATGCACCCACCATTCTCTGTGTAAAACTTACCCCTGACATCCCCCCTATACCTTCCTCCAGTCACCTTAAAATTATGCCCCTTCGTGTGAGCCATTTCCGCCCCGGGAAAAAGTCTCTGACTGTCCACTCAATCTATGCTTCTTATCATCTTGTACACCTCTATTAAGTCACTTCTCATCCTCCTTCTCTCCACAGAGAAAAACCCTAGCTCACTCAACCTATCCTCATAAGACACACTCTCCAATCCAGGCAGCATCCTGGTAAATCTCCTCTGCACCCTCTCTAAAGTTTCCACATCCTTCCTATAATGAGGCGACCAGAACTGAACACAATACTCCAAGTGTGGTCTAACAAGAGTTCTATAGAGCTGCAACATCACCTCGTGACTCTTGAACTCAGTACCCCTACTAATGAAGGCCAACACACCATACGCCTTCTTAACAAACCTATCAACCTGCGTGGCAACCTTGAGGGATCTATGGATGTGGACCCCAAGATCCCCCTGTTTCTCCACACTGCTAAGAGTCCTGCCATTAACCTTGTATTCTGCCTTCAAATTCGATCTTCCAAAGTGTATCACTTCACACTTTTCCGGGTTGAACTCCATCTGCCACTTCTCAGCCCAGCTCTGCATCCTATCAATGTTAAAGCCTACAGCAACCACTATCCACACTATCCACACCACCACCAACCTTGGTGTCATCAGCAAACTTACTAACCCACCCTTCCACATCCTCATCCAAGTCATTTATAAAAATCACAAAGAGCAGGGGTCCCAGAACAGATCCCTGTGGAACACCACTGGTCACCGACCTCCAGGCAGAATACACTCCATCTACAACCACTCTATTTCTTCTATGGGTGAGCTAATTCTGAATCCACACAGCTAAGTTTCCCTGGATCCCATGTCTCCTGACTTTCTGAATGAGCCTTCCATGAGGAACCTTGTCAAACGCCTTACTAAACTCCATGTACACCACATCCACTGCTCTACCTTCATCAATGTGCTTTGCAACATCCTCAGAGAATTCAATCAGGCTCATGAGGCATGACCTGCCCCTCACAAAGCCATGCTGACTGTGCCTAATCAGCCTATACTTCTCCAAATACCCATAATTCCTGTCTCTAAGAATCTTCTCCAGTAATTTGCCCACAACTGAAGTAAGACTCACTGGTCTGTAATTCCCAGGGTTATCCCTACTTCCTTTCTTAAACAAAGGAACAACATTTGCCACCCTCCAATCATCTGGTGCTACTCCTATGGCCAGTGAGGACACAAAGATCATCGCCAAAGGCAATCTCTTCCCTCGCTTCTGGTAATAACCTTGGATATATCCCGTCTGGCTCTGGTGACCTAATGTTTTTCAAAAGTTCCAGCACATCCCCTTTCCTCACGTCGACATGTCCTAGTGTATCAGCCTGTTGTACACCATCCTCACAAAAATCAAGGTCTCTCTCACAAGTGAATACTGAAGCAAAGTATTCATTAAGGACCTCCCCTACCTCTTCCAACTCCAGGCACATGTTTCCTCTTTTATGCCTGATTGGTCCTACCCTCACTCTAGTCATCCTCCTGTTCTTCACATACGTGTAGAATGCCCTGGGGTTTTCCTTGATCCTACTCGCCAAGGACTTCTCATGCCCCCTTCTAGCTCTCCTAATTCCACTATTCAGCTCCCTCCTGGCTACCTTGTAACTCTCCAGAGCCCTTTCTGATCCTTGCTTTCTAAATCTTAGGTAAGCTTCTCTCTTCCTCTGACAAGATATTCTACATCTCTTGTCAACCACGGTTCCTTCACTCTACCATCATAACCCTGCCTCAATGGGACAGACCTATCCAGAACCTCATGCAAGTATTCCTTAAACAACCTCCACATTTCCACTGTGCACTTCCCCAAGAACATCTGTTCCCAATTTATGATCCCAAATTCTCTACTTTGATAAGACATCCTGATATCCATAAGATATCCTGATGAACGAGAGCAGGTCCTGGGGGAGGATTTCCAATAAAAGTAATTGTTCCGTGGTCATACCCTGACTGAGGACAAGGTCTTTCCAGCTGCCATCTTACCTTTGGCAGAGCCACTGGGTAACTTACCGCAAATTTATCCGGTTTCAGTTAAAAAAATAAACTGATCCTCAGTATTCCAGGAAGTTCAGACCGAGGGTAGCTCCGCAGTCCAGGAGGATTTGCAATCAGCCAACTGCAAGGACAGGGAGATCAGCGAAGTGTCACAGGGTGTTCCTTGTTGCTGGGCGGCTGTGTCTGTCACTGATGGACAACATACTGAAAGTTAATGTGTAGCAGGCAACTGGGAAGGTAAATGGTATGTCGGCCCTCATTGTGAGAGGATCTGAGTACAGGGGTAAAGATGTTATAGAGTCATAGAGTGATACAGCACGGTAGCAGCCCTTTGACCCAACACGTCCATTCCTACCTGAGCTCGTCCCATTTGTCCATATCCCTCTAAACCTCTCCTATCCGTGGACCTGTCCAAAAGTCTTCGAAACGTTGTAACTGTACCCGCCTCTCCCACTTCCTCTGGCCGCTCGTTCCGCGTACTCAGCACACTCTGCGTGAAAAACTTGCCCCTCAGGTCCTCTTTAAATCTTTCCCCTCTCACCTTAAACCTATGCCCTCTAGTTTTAGACTCTCCTACCCAGGCAAAAAGACTATCCACCTTATCGATGCTCCTCATGATTTTATGAACTTCTATAAGGTCACCCCTCAGTCTCCCTCAGTGGTCCCAGCCTGTCCATCCTCTCCTTGTAACTCACCTCCTCCAGTCTCGGCGGCATCCTTGTGAATCCCTTCTGCTCCCTCTCTGTCAGACAGGGCCCTGGTGAGCCTGCCCTTGGAGTACTGTGAACCGATCTGGTCTCCCTCTCTATGCAAGGACATCCCGACATGGAGTCCTGGGGTGGGGAGGGATTTAACCTCCTGGGCGGGTGCTCTCATGACTTTAGAAGAATGGGATGTGATCTCGTTGAAACCTCTGGCGCTTGATGCAGTCGATGGAGGGACAACTGGGAGTCTCAGTCTCAAAATAATCGGTCACCATTCAGGGCTTTGAGAAATATCTTCACCCAGAGGGTGGTGACTCTTTGGTATTGTCTGCCCAAGAGGCTGTGGAGGGCCGCTCTCTGAGTGTGTTCAAGGACAATCGATCGATCTTTTTTTGGACATTAAGGGGATTGTGGGATGTGGGGTTAGTGCAGGATACTGGCATGGTTCAGTGAGTGGCAGAGCAGGACTGAGGCACTGACTGACCTCCTGCATCTACCCCATGTCCTGCACGGTTCCAATCACCTCAGATCAGTCCTTGTACATGTTTCACCAAACCCCTTCACCCTCACTGTGAGGGCACTGCCAAGAACTCCTCAGCTCAGTAACTATACCCCTCGCAGGGTAGCAGGTGGTCCATCCGGCCCCGGTGACCCTGGGAATTCCGATCGGAGGGATCTACATCCTTAACCTCACAGTGTGGGACGTGTCGGAGGAGATTTTCCAGAGAATTCCACTCTGCACACCTTGAAGGCCTCACGCAGAATTATGCAGGATTACCCGAGATATACAGCAGGGAAACTGGCCAGGACATGGCCCAGTGGTGCAGCAGGTAGGGTCACTGTCTCGCAGGCCAGAGACCCGGGTTCAATCCCGACCTCCGGCGCTGTCTGTGTGGAGTTTGCACGTTCTCCCTGTGATCGGGGGGGTTTCCCCCGGTTGCTCTGGTTTCCTCCCGCATTGGGTCAGTAGACAGCAGTAAATTGCCCCCAGTGTGTAGTTGAGTGGGAAAATCTGGGGGGAGGGAGGTTGATGTGAATGTAGGGAGAAAAAAATGGGATTAGTATAGGATTAATGTGAATGGGTGGTTGATGGTCGGCAGGGACTCGATGGGCTGAAGATCCTGTTTCTGTGCTGTTGGACTCTATGACTAAATTACCCAGGGCTGTGAGTTTTAGTCCCAGCACAGGATCCTTGAACCAATTGAATTTGATAATTGGGGATTTTTGGATTGGTAGGGAAAAAATTATTGGAAATTCCAAAAATTTATTGACCTCCTTCCAGGAAAGGAACTTCCCACCTCTTTACTGTCTGCGCCTATTTGGAACTGCAGGAGTCATAACTACCCGAAGAATTGGGCAACAGGGCTTGGCAACACCCTGTGAGTATTAAATTGAGACTGACTAAAATGTTCCTTAAAAGCAGAGCAAAGTCCCTCTTGGATAACTGCACAGGAGTCAGAGGGTAGCACACCAAATTAGCTCGCGACGTTGTGCTGGATTGTAGCATGATGTTACAAGCTAATTTGGTGTGCTAACCTCTTTCTAAAGCAGGTGAGCATAACTGTCAACCCTCTCCTAGGTAATACCCTCGTGAGTTTTTCAGTTGATTAGATAATTAGAGACTTAATATAAACTACTTTTAATAAGTGTGATAGATTGGGAGGAATAAGATTGCTCCTGTGGTGTTTAAACTAGTTTAATGCTGGATGAGCCCTCAGACGTATTGAACTACTTCAGAGTAGGGATGGCTGTGGTTTGCCGAACCTCGTCCTTCAGACCTGAGCAGCAAAAACCTGGTCTGGGGCCATCATGTGTTTACATCATTCCAAGTGATCTGTCCTTCCTTTGAGTAATACTGTCCTAGCAATTCTAACAGAACAATATTGAAGTGTTTGGTTTATTTCAACATTGTAAATCAGGCTGAACTCAGGACAAGGAACGTCATAGAGTCGTAGAGTCACACAGCACGGAAACAGGACCTTTGGCCCAACTGGTCCATGCCAGCCAATGTTCCCATCAAGCTAGTCCCATCTGCCTGCACTTGGCCCATATCCCTCGAAACCTTTCCTATCCATGTACCTGTCCAAGTGCCTTTTAAACATTGTTAATGTACCTGCCTCACCCACTTCCTCTGGCAGCTCATTCCATATACTGACGCCCTCTGGGTGAAAAAGTTGCCCCTCAGGTTCCTATTAAATCTCTCTCCTCTCACTAACCTATGTCCTCTAGTTATTGATTTCCCCAACCCTGAGAAAAAGACTGTTTGCATTCACCCTGTCTGTGCCCCTCTTGATTTTATTCACTCTGTAAGATCGCCCCTCATTCTCCTATGTTCCAGTGAAAAAAGTCCCAACCTGCTCAACCTCTCTCCACAACTCAGCCTCTTGAGTCCTGAAAACATCCTTGTAAATCTCCTCTGCACTCTTTCCAGCTTAATGGCATCTTCCCTATAGCAGGGAGACCAAAACTGAACACAATACTCCAAATATGGCCTCACCAACGTCTCGTACAACTGCAACATAACATTGCAACCTCTATCCTCAACCCCCTGACTGACGAAGGCCAGCGTGCCAAGAGCCTTCTTCACCACCCTACCTGTCTATCTGTGACACCACATTCAGTGAACCATGTACTTGTACTCCTCGGTCCCTCTGTTCTACAACACACCCCAGCGCCCTACCATGTGAAGGTCCTACCCTCATTTGTCTTCCCAAAATGCAACACCTCGCACTTATCCGAATTAATGGAGTTTGTATGTTCTCCCCGTGTCTGCGTGGGTTTCCTCCGGGTGCTCCGGTTTCCTCCCACATTCCAAAGACGTACAGGTTAGGCAGTTGTGGGCGTGCTATGTTGGCGCCGGAAGCGTGGTGACACTTGTGGGCTGCCCCCAGAACACACATTTCACTGTGTGCTTTGATGTACATGTGACTAATAAAAAAGTCTTATCGTATCTTATCTTAAACTCCATTTGCCATTCCTTGGCCCACTTTCCCAGCTGATCAAGATCCCTCCGTAAATCCTGATAACCGTTGTCACTGTCAAGGACACCACCTATTGTAGTGTCATCTGCAGAATGGGTGGAAATGCTCGTCAGGTCAGGCAGCATCTGCAGGGAGAGAAGCAGAGTTAATGCTTTGGACCTTTCACCTGAGCACTGTAAATCAGGTGCCTCGATCGTGTCTGTCCAGGGCTGACTTTATCACCTTTAATTGATCTTTACATCAGAACTTCTACAAGCATCGGACTCTGGAACTCTCCCTTCTAAAAGGCTGAAGCTTTCCAGGCACAGGACCAGGGATCCTATTAGTGAAGGGAACGTCAGTCAACGTTGGGCATCTGGTACAGATGAATTGTGACTTAGGTGAGAGGCTGCGAGTGGTCATATGAGTTCTTGTGGTCCTAAAATGTGTCTTGTGACTTGGAGAAGAGCTAGTGACACAGAGAGAGACAGAGAGAGAGAGAGAGAGACAGACAGACAGAGAGAGAGAGACAGAGAGAGTGACAGAGAGAGAGAGAGAGACAGACAGAGAGAGAGAGACAGAGAGAGTGACAGAGAGACAGAGAGAGACAGAGACAGAGAGAGACAGAGAGAGAGAGAGAGAGAGACAGAGAGAGTGACACAGAGAGAGAGAGAGACAGAGAGAGAGAGTAATGGGGAAAGGAAGGCAAGATAGGCGGGAAAAGGGAGTGAGTGTGAGATGGGGAGACAGAGAGACAGCGAGAGGCAGGGAGAAAGGAGAGAGAGAGTGAGGGGAGTACGCAGAGGGAAGAACAGAGGAGAGAAAGAAAAAGAGAGATTCCCGTTCCTTGTCCTCAGGAAGGACACAGATCTGCCAAAGCTCATCCCGTGACTGGAATCTGTTGGGAATTCTGAGTTCAGGTTGTTGCAGCTTTAACTTTGGACAGATTTGGATTGTTTTCTCTGGCTGAAGGGAGACCTGATAGAGATTTATAAAATTGTGAGAGGCAGAGACAGAGCAGAGAGTTAGAGTCTTTTCCCCAGGGTGGAGATGTCAAATACTAGAGGGCATAGCTTTAAGGTGCGAGGGGGAACGTTTAAAGGAGATGTGTGGGGCAGGTTTTTTACACAGAGAGTGGTGGCTGCCTGGAACGGGCTGCCAGGGGTGGTGGTGGAGGCAGATACGATAGAGGTGTTTAAGAGGCTCTTAGACAGGTACATGACCAGGCAGGGAACGGAGGGATATGAACCATGGATATGGCATATGGTACGGCAACTGCTCTGCCCGTGACCACAAGAAACTACAGAGAGCTGTGGACACAGCCCAGCACATCACGGAAACCAGCCTCCCCTCCATGGACTCTGTCTACACTTCTCGCTGCCTCGGTAAAGCAGCCAACATAATCAAACACCCCACTCACCCCAGACATTCTCTCTTCTCCCCCTCCCGTCGGGCAGAAGATACAAAAGCCTGAAAGCACGTACCACCAAGGACAGCTTCTACCTCACTGTTATAAGACTATTGAACGGTCCCCTAGTACAATAAGATGGACTCTTGACCTCACAATCTACCTTGTTGTGACCTTGCACTGCACTTTCTCTGTAGCTGTGACACTTTACTCTGTATTCTGTATTGTTTTACCTTGTACTACTTCGATGCACTGTGTAATGAATTGATCAGTATGAATAGTATGCAAGACAAGTTTTTCACTGTACCTCGGTACATGTGACAATAATAAACCAATTCCAGTTCCAATTCCATGAATCCCTGGCCTGTGTCTGCTCAACGTGGAGAACGCACACTCGGGATGGCGTTGAGAACCTCAGAGCATGCAATGGGAGCACACAGTGAGTGGTGGAAGGAGAGGACCACTTCAAAACCTACCCACCCGTCCCACCAGCCAACTCCTGCCCATCCGACGAAGAATCTGTGGGTTGCATGTTGACCACCCTCAGAAGTGGAGTGGGTGTAAGTCACTCTCGATCCCAAGGGACTGCCGAGGAGGAAGACTGCTGTCCAACACGGGGCAGAAGGCCTGTGTCCCTGAGGACCTCAGGTAGCTGTGAGAGGGCTGCACACAGGCTTCAAGCAACAGCTGGGCAACCCCACAGGCGTCCTCCAGCCTCATCGACGTGGCTACTTGTAGATTCTTCTGGACTCCTGACCAATCGGTCCAGCATCGCAGAGAATTCCCAGGAATCTGTCAAGGGGACAGGGGCATGGAGTTGGGCCCAACCTTCCTCTCATTGAGCATTCCAGAGCCAGGTGAAGCCTTGGTCTGATTCAGGGGCTTTTACGTGTAGTTTCTTTATTACACAGACGGTTCCGTGCTGTATGACTCTATGACCGTGTCAACAATCCATCCCTCTCAATCATTGAAGCTGCCATCGTGTACTCTCAGCTAAGCGGACACAGCTAATGGATAGATGGAGTCGTTTAACTCTGTGAAACTTTGACAGGAGGGTAATCAGACAAACGCTGCCGCTGGGACAGAAGGAGCAGCGTATGAGGTGACCGGCCAGTGGTTTACGAAGGTGGTTACACAAGCGAAGGGAGAGCGGGGGTTGGAGCTTGTGCCTCCGAGCCCTGGGCCCAGGCGAGGGAGGGCAAGGTGGTGAGAGAAGGGCCACGGAGGGAGGGGTCAGATCTTCACACCCACAGAGACTCCGTGAGGAGGGAGGGTTGTACAGAGGTGGGGGGCAGGACCAGAGAGCGGTGACTGGGGTTTATAACAATGCATTGTATCATTTATAAACTTAAGTAATTTTTAGAAAAAGTTGGATATCCATAAATTGCCCGACTCCTGTAACCCCCGCCCACCGTTACATCCGCCCAGGCACTGATGTCTGACGTTGTGGCTGGGACCTGTCGTCACTGGGCTTGTACCTGCCAACCTCGCGGTCGGCTCCAGGGGGCAGCAGAGGCACTGCCGAGCTGGGGTGGCGGGGGGGGGGGGGGGGGGCTGCAGTGAGTTACACGGAGAGTTTGTGAAGGGGGGGAGCGGGGGCTGTGTCATGGCAGCAAAGGAGTGGCACAGGGAGAGGTGGGAGACTGTGGCACACGTGTGTGTACAGGTGGGGCAGTGGTACACGTGTGTGTACAGGAGAAGCAGTGGTACACGCGTGTGTACAGGTGGACAGTGGTACACATGTGTGTACAGGAGAAGCAGTGGTACACGTGTGTGTACAGGTGGACAGTGGTACACATGTGTGTACAGGAGAGGAAGTGGTACACATGTGTGTACAAGTGGGCAGTGGTACACATGTGTGTACAGGTGGGCGGTAGCACACGTGTGTGTACAGGTGGGCAGTGGCACACGTGTGTGTACGGGTGGGCAGTGGCACATGTGTGTGTACAGGTGGGCGGTAGCACACGTGTGTGTACAGGTGGGCAGTGGCACACGTGTGTGTACGGGTGGGCAGTGGTTCACCTGCCCCTGCCGAGGGTGCAGGACACAAGATGTACCGCTTGTCTCGCTGTTTCCAAATTCCCTCCAGGTGCAAGCGTTCCTGATGAGTTGAACTCCTCGGATCCATCCGCCGAGGGGTGTGACAGGCTGCCGAGGAACGGGTGCTCTGTGGTGGTGACCACTGGTGGCCTTCAGTTCAACGCACTGCCTCCTGGTCAGCCGACCTTGTTTCCCCACCATGCCGTTAGCGGTGGCTCACATGCGTGTGCGGGATGTGACAGAAGCCAAGGTCAGGGTCGAACCTCCGGTGTTGGGACACAGCAGCATCTCTGTGCTGCATCTCTCTCATTGTAGAGGCCTGAGTGCAAATGTCCGTTGGACCGTGAGGTGCAGGCAGTGTTGAGGCTCATGCCATTGGCTGAGTCATTAACTGAGGTCCCACGTACTTGACACAAAGCCCTCGTCGCCCTCCCTCACACAGTGCTGGGCCAATAGTTATCCCACCTCCAGCGTCCCGAGAACAAGTGATTTGGGCACGATCATACCAACCTTTGTGTGACCTTTCTGGTCACCAGAATTGACTACACTTCAGCATTAATTAGTTCGATGTAAAACACTGTGTGGTCTGAAATGGGAGTAAAAGTAAATGTAATAACTGCAGATGCTGGAAACCTGAAACCAAAACAGAAAGTGCAAAAACACTCAGCAGGTCAGGCAGCATCTGTAGAGAGTGAAGCAGAGACACCTGCTTTAGGTTAATGGCCCTTCTCTGACCGGGTGGTCAAGCAGTGAGCCGGAGATGAAGGTGGTGTTCCAGTGTGAGTGCGGTGAGACTGGGAGAGATGGAGCCCAGAAATGTGGGAACGTCAGTAAAGAGGGAACAGGAAGGTAACGGGTATCCAGAGGGTCCAGGTCCACAGCTCCCTGAAAGTGGCTACACAAGCCGATAGGGTGGTAAAGGAGGTGATTGGCATGTTTACCCTTATTAGTCGAGGCACTGAGTTCAAGAGTCAGGAAGTTACGTTGCAGCTTTATAAAACTCTGGTTAGGCCACATCTGGAGTCTCACATTCAATTCTGGTCGCCCCAGTACAGGAAGGATGTGGCGGCTTTGGTTGTGGCAGCAGAAGAGGTTTACCAGGATGTTGCCTGGGTTAGAGGGCATTTGCTATGAGGAGAGGTTGGACAAACTTGGGTTATTTTCTCTGGAGTGGCAGAGGCTGAGGGGAGACCTGACAGAAGTTTATAAGATTATGAGAGGCATAGATAGAGCAGACAGGCAGTATCTTTTACCCAGGGTCAAAATACTAGAGGACATGCATTTAAGGTGAAAGGAGGAAAGTACAAAGGAGATGTGTAGGGCAAGTTTTTTTACACAGACAGCGGTGGGTGTCTGGAATGTGCTGCCTGGGGTGGGGGTGGACGCAGATACGATAGAGGTGTTTAGGAGGCTCTTAGATTAGGCGCACGAATGTGCAGAGACTGGAGGGATATGGACCATGTGCTGGCAGAAGGGATTAGGTGTCATTAGTTTAACTAGTTCAGCACAAACATTGTGGCTGAAGGGCCTGTTCCTGAGCTGACCTGTTCTATGTTCTGTTTCCTAGAGTATCGAGGACAGGGGCAGGAGAGTGACACCTGGGTGAGGTGGTGCATTGGAAGGGAAGGAGTGATGAAGATCTGGGGGAGAGAGGTTGGAAATGAAAGGACAAGGAGCATGGCCAGGAAGATCAGAGGTCACAATGGCAGGAAAGGGACTGGGCAGATGTAGGAGCTGAGTGGAATTAGATATAGACTTTGGTGTTCTGCTATCTGAACAAAGTTGGAGCTTGAATAAAGGCAAAGTCCAGAGTAGACAAAAGAATTACTGCTGACGGAAATATAAACCATGAGCTCTCGAGCACAAATGTGAGGTATTTCATCTTCTGTAGAACCCTTTGCTGAGTCTCAGGGAAAGGAATGTCAGCTGAATGCCAGTCTTTGATTGGAGAGACACACAGCAAGTTCAATGTCAGTGGATGTGAGAAAGAGGTCCTCCTGCTGTCTGGTGACATGTATTGGTGCTGAGGAGACTGTCTCAATTCTCCCCTCCAGGAGGGCTCAGGGACTGGGAAGTAATGGACTTTGGAGTCTGGAGGAAATGCTACAGTAACAGAAAATAATAAACCATCCATGTGATGTTTGTCCAACTTTCCACTTCCAGTTCTGGACATATTTGGCACTTATTGTCTGGCCCTTTGATTCCTTAAAAAAAACACATTTGTGATCTTTGGCGGCGGTCCATTGGTGTTGGGAAGCTTCCCGCACCCAGACCTTCGGAAAGGGCCTTCTCTGCAGCCAGCGGGGATTAACAAACATTCACTAGATCCGTTTTGTTTTAATATAAGGAAGCTGGCTGAACTAATCCAAGACAGGCTGCTCCAAACTGCCAGCTCTTCCCTGAATGCTGCTTGGGCATCTCATAGAGTCATACAGCAGGGAAATTGGCCCTTCGGCCCAACAAGTCCATGCTGACCACCCATTTAAACCAATCCTACGTTAATTCCATTTTATTCTCCCCACATTCCCATCAACTGCCCCCAGGTTCTACCCCTCACCTACACACTGGGGGCAATTTACAGTGTCCGATTGACCTTCCAACCCACATGTCTTTGGGATGTGAGAGGAAACCGGAGCACCCGGGGGACACCCCACACTGTCCCAGGAGGACGTGCAAACTCCACACAGACAGCACCCGAGGTTGAGGTTGTACTTGGGTCTCTGGAGTTGTGTGGCAGTGGCACTACCCACTGCACCATTGTGCCACTGTATGCCTGAGGACTCTCTCACTGCCAGCAGGGACTGTGCATACCCCTGTGTGCCTGCCCTCTCGCTGCCCGGTGCTGAGCCTCTCACCCTTACAGAGAGATTACAAAAGGGCATTGATAGGATGCAGAGCTGGGCTGAGAAGTGGCAGATGGAGTTCAACCCAGAAAAGTGTGAAGTGATACACTTTGGGAGATCGAATTTGAAGGCAGAGTACAAGGTTAATGGCAGGACTCTTAGCAGTGTGGAGGAACAGAGGGATTCTTGGGGTCCACGTCCATAGGTCCCTCAAGGTTGCCACGCAGGTCGATAGGGTTGTTAAGAAGGTGTATGGTGTGTTGGCCTTCATTAGTCGGGATATTGAGTTCAAGAGCTGCGAGGTGATGTTGCAGCTCTGTAGAACTCTGGATAGACCTCGCTTGGAGTATCGTGTTCAGTTCTGGTCACCTCATTATAGGAAGGATGTGGAAGCTTTAGAGAGGGTGCAGAGGAGATTTACCAGGATGCTGCCCGGATTAGAGAGCATGTCTTATGAGGATAGGTTGAGTGAGCGAGGGCTTTTCTCTTTGGAGAGAAGGAGAATGAGACGTGACTTGATGGAGGTGTACAAGATGATAAGAGGCATAGATCGAGTGGACAGTCAGAGACTTTTCCCCAGGGTGACAATGGCTAACACGTGGGGGCATAATTTTAAAGTGATTGGAGGAAGATATAAGGGGGATATCAGGGGTAAGTTTTTTACACAGTGAGTGGTGGGTGCGTGGAACGCACTGCCGGCAGAGGTTGTGGGGGCAGATACATTAGGGATATTTAAGAGACTCTTAGATAGCCACATGAATGATAGAGAAATGGAGGGCTATGTGGTAGAGAAGGGTTAGATAGATCTTAGAGCAGGATAAAATGTCGGCACAACATTGTGGGCCAAAGGGCCTGTACTGTGCTGTAACCGACACCATTCCCGAAATGCAGCGACCAGAATTGGATACAATTGTCCGGCTACAGCTGAAGCAGTGTTTTATAAAGCTTCAACATCACCTTTGCTTTTAAAACCCATCCCTGGGGTCCTTTCTGCTACTTATAACCACTTTCACAACTGGTCCTGCCACTTTCAAAGACTCGGGCACGTCGCTCTCCCTCATATTTATCCCGCCGCTTCCCAAACTCTGTACCGAGGTGAATAACTCCATAACTATCTGTATTAACCTTTACCTGCCACACCTGCCCAATCCACCAACATGCCCTCGCCTTCTTAAAGTCAAACAGCACCTTCTGTGTCATGTGTACTGCTGTAATAGAAACATAGAAAACCTACAGCACAATTCAGGCCCTTCGGCGCACAAAGCTGTGCCGAACATGTCCCTACCTCAGAAATTACTAGGCTTACCCATAGCCCTCTATTTTTCTCAGCTCCATGTACCTATCCAAAAGTTTCTTATCGTATCAGCCTCCACCACCGTTGCCGGCAGCCCATTCCACTCACTCACCACTCTCTGAGTAAAAAACTTACCCCTGACGTCTCCTCTATACCTACTCCCCAACACCTTAAACCTATGTCCTCTTGTGGCCACCATTTCAGCCCTGGGGAAAAGCCTCTGACTATCTACCCGATCGATGCCTCTCATCATCTTATATACTTCTATCAGGTCCCCCCTCATCCTCTGTCGCTCCAAGGAGAAAAGGCCGAGTTCACTCAACCTGTTTTCATAAGGCATGCTCCGCATTCCAGGCAGCATCCTTGTAAATCTCCTCTGCACTCTTTTTATGGCTTCCACATCCTTCCTGTAGTGAGGCGACCAGAACTGAGCACAATACTCCAAGTGGGGTCTGACCAGGGTCCTATATAGCTGCAACAATACCTCAGCTCCTAAATTCAATTCCCTGATTGATGAAGGACAATACACCATATGCCTTCTTAACCACAGTCAACCTGTGAAGCTGCTTTGAGCGTCCTATGGACTCGGACCCCAAGATCCCTCTGATCCTCCAGACTGCCAAGAGTCCTACGATTTATACTATATTTTGCCATCATATTACCTATCAAAATGAAGCACTTCACACTTATCTGGGTTGAACTGCATCTGCACTTCTCAGCCCAGTTTTGCATCCTGTCTATGTCCCGCTGTAACCTCTGACAGCCCTCCACACTATCCACAACACCTCCAACCTTTGTGTCATCTGCAAACTTACTAACCCACCCCTCCACTTCCTCATCCAGGTCGTTTATAAAAATCACAAAGAGTAAGAGTCCCAGAACAGATCCCTGAGGTACACCACTGGTCACCCACCTCCACTCAGAATACGACCCTTCAACAACCACTCTTTGCCTTCTGTGGGCCAGCCAGTTCTGGATCCACACTGCAATGTCCCCTTGGATCCATGTCTCCTTACTTTCTCAATAAGCCTTGCATGGGGTACCCTTATCAAATGCCTTGCTGAAATCCATATACACTACATCTACTGCTCTCCCTTCATCAGTATGTTTAGTCACATACTCAAAAAATTCAATCAGGCTCGTAAGGCAGGACCTGCCCTTGACAAAGCCATGCTGACTATTCCTAATCATATTATACCTCTCCAAATGTTCATAAATCCTGCCTCTCAGGATCTGCTCCATCAGCTTACCAACCACTGAGGTAAGACTCACTGGTCTATAATTTCCTGGGCTATCCCTACTCCCCTTCTTGAATAAGGGAACAACATCCGCAACCCTCCAATCTTCCGGAACCTCTCCCGTCTCCATTGATTGCTCCGCGATCTCCTCCCTCACCTCCCACAGCAGCCTGGGGTACATCTCATCCAGTCCTGGCCACTTATCCAACTTGATGCTTTCCAAAAGTTTCAGCACCTCCTCTTTTCTAATATCCACATGCTCAAGCTTTTCAGCTGGCTGCATGTCCCCACTACAATCACCCAGATCCTTCTCCGTAGTGAATACTGACATAAAGTATTCATTAAGTACCTCCGCTATTTCTTCCGGATCCAGACACACTTTCCCACTGCTGCACTTGATAGGCCCTATCCTTTCGCATCTTATCCTCTTGCTCTTCACATACTTGTAGAACGCCTTGGGGTTTTCCTTAATCCTGCCCGACAAGGCCTTCTCATGTCCCCTTCTGGCTCTCCTAATTTCCTTCTTAAGCTCCTTCCTGTTAGCCTTATACTCTTCCAGATCTCTAACATTACCTAGCTCTCTGAACCTTTTGTAAGCTTTTCTTTTCCTTTTGACTAGATTTATTACAGCCTTTGTACACCATGGTTCCTGTATCTTATCGTAACTCCCCTGTTTCATTGGAACAAGCCTATGCAGAACTCCACACAAATATCCTCTGAATATTTGCCACATTTCTTCTGTACTTTTCCCTGAAAGCATCTGTTCCCAATTTAAGCTTCTAATTTCCTGCCTGAGAGTCTCATAATTCCCTTTACTCCAACTAAATGCCTTTCTAGTCTGTCTGTTCCTATCTCTCTCCAGTGCTATCGTAAAGGATATAGAATTATGATCACTATCTCCAAAATGTTCACCCACTGAGAGATCTGACACCTGACCAGGTTCATTTCCCAATACCAAATCAAGCACAGTGTCTCCTCTTGTAGGCTTATCTACATATTGTGTCGAGAACCCTTCCTGAACACACTTAACAAACTCCACCCCATCTAAACCCCTCACTGTATGGAGATGTCAATCAATATTTGGGAAATTAAAATCTCCCATCATAACAAGTCTGTTATTATCACACCTTTCCAGGATCTGTTTCCCTATCTGCTCCTTGATATCCCTGTTACTATCGGGTGGCCTATAAAAAATGCCCAGTAAAGTTATTGACCCCTTCCTGTTCCTAACCTCCACCCACAAAGACTCCGTAGACAGTCCCTCCATGACGTCCACCTTTCCGCAGCCGTGACACTATCTCTGATCAACAGTGCCACTCCCCCACCTCTCTTGCCTCCCTCCCTGTCCTTTCTGAAACATCTAAAACCCCGCACTTGAAGCAACCATTCCAGTCCCTGAGCCATCCAAGTCTCTGTAATGGCCACCACACCGTAGCTCCAAGTATTGATCCAAGCCCTAAGGTCGTCCGCCTTGTTCACTATACTCCTCGTGTTAAAATAGACACATCTCAAACTGGTTTGAGCACGTCCCTTCTCTATCACCTGGCTATCCTCCCTCTTGTACTGTCTACAAGCTTTTTCTGTTTGAGAGCCAAACACCTCTTCCCCAGTCTCTCCAGTTCAGATCCCACTTCCCAACAATCCTAGTTTAAACTCTCCCCAGTAGCCTTAGCAATCCTCCCCGCCAGGATGTTGGTCCCCCTGGGATTCAAGTGCAACCCGTCCTTTTTGTTCTATGTTCTACGTTCTAGAGGTGCACAGTGCAGTCAGAAGCACAGGGCTCCAACCTGTGCCCAGCCTGCCTTCCCACTCCCACTGTACACACTGGGCCATGCAGTCACCCAGCATTGGAGGAGTGAGTTCCCTCCTCATGCCCACCTGTCCACTGTCTGGTCGGTCTGTCTTAGCACGGAAACAGGCCCTTTGGCCCAACATGGCCTTGCCAACCAAGATGTCTACCCGAGCTGGTTCCATTTGGCCCATATCCCTCGAAACCTTTCCTATCCATGTAACCTGTCCAAATGTCTTTTCAACATTGCAATCGTACCTTTACCACTTCCTCTGGCAGCTCGTTCAACACACCCACCACCTTTTGTGGAAAACTTGCCCCTCGTGTCCCATTTAAATCTTTCCCCTCTCACCTTAAACCTGCGCCCTCTAGTTTTGGACTCCCCGACTCTGGGGAAAGGACTGTGACCCATGCCCCTCATGATTTTATAAACCTTTGTAAGATCAGCCCTCAGTCTCCTACACGCCAGAGAAAAAAGCCCCAGCCTACCCAGCCTCTCTTTATTACTCAAGCCCTCCAGTCCTGGTAACATCCATGTGAATCTTTTCAGCACCCTGTCCAGTTTAATAACACCCTTCCTATAACTCAGCGACCAGAACTGCACACAGTGTTCCAGGTGCAGCCTCACCAACGTCATGACGTCCCAACTCCTGCACTGATCTGCTCGATCCTTGCGTTTGGAGGACTCCTTCCCAAGTGCTTACCACTCACGCTGCTTCTGCCCTGTTCTGGAACCCCAGCAGCTCTGCATTCCAGATCAATGTGTTTAATAAAACCCTCCTCACTGCCCGCCAGTTATCTCAAATCTGTGTCTTTGGGTTCCTGAGCCTCCTGCCAGGTTAAAGAAATTCGGTATGTCCCCTTTGACACTCACCAACTTTTATCAATGCACCATAGAAAGCATCCTATATGGATGTATCATGGCTTGGTACAGAAACTGCTCTGCCCAGGACCGCAAGAAACTGCAGAGAGTTGTGGACACAGCCCAGCACATCACGGACACCAGCCTCCCCTCCATGGACTCTGTCTTTACCTCTTGCTGCCTTGGTGAAGCAGCCAGCATAATCAAAGACCCCACCCACCCAGGTCATTCACTCTACTTCCATCGAGTAGGAGCTACAGGAGCCTGAGGGCACGTACCACCAGGCTCAAGGACAGCTTCTACCCCACTGTGATAAGACTATTGAACGGTTCCCTGATACGATGAGATGGACTCTTGACCTCACGATCTACCTTGTTATGACCTTGCACCTTATTGTCTACCGGCAATGCACTTCCCTGAAACTGTGACACTTTACTCTGTATTCTGTTATTGTTCTTACCCTGTAATACCTCAATGCACTGTGTAATGAATTGATCTGTATGATCGGTATGCAACACAAGTTTGTACCTCGGTACAAGTGACAATAATAAACCAATTCCAAGTTCGCTGACAGAGCTGTCCGCCTGAAGCGAATCACAGCACAGTGTGAAACCTGCCTCAGCTGAGACGGCATTCCTGGTATCCCAGTGTCTGGAGACCTTGTGTAAGGGGGATAGGACTCATACCAAATCTCAAATGAGCCAATTGTTACCGTGCAGCTATCCAGCTGATTGACAAGGGGCTGCTCGCTGTGCTGTCGGGGACTGGCTGTTTGTACAATGGCTGCCTGCCACTGCCACCTGTGTTTCACTCCCGGAGTGACGTCCTCCCAACCTGCTCTCCTGGTCTGTCTGGGTGTTTCGGAGATGTCTAGGCCTGCGAGTGAGCAGGGAGCCTGCAGAGTGACCCATGGTGGCACCGAGCGACTGTTAATGGAACCATTGACCGGGCCACCCCCAGCGGTAATCTGCAGGGAGTCGCAGTGAGCCATGCCTCCAGCTGCACCACTGGTGAACTGCAGTGAGTGGCAGCTGGTCGCATCTTTGGCTGCACCATTGGGAAAGGGTTTTGAGTCACAGCAAGTTGCATCTCCACTTGTACCCCCGGTAAAGTGCAGCAATTCACAGTAAGTTGCACCTTTAGCTGCAGCACTGGTAATTTGCAGAGACTTGCAGTGAGCAACACGTCCAGCTGCATTGCTGATAAATTGGTTTATTATTGTCACATGTACCGAGGTACAGTGAAAAAAGTTTGTCATGCATACAGATCACTTCACTACCACATCCGTACACTGAGGTAGTACAAGGGAAAACAATAATGGAATGCAGAATAAAGTGCTGCAGAGAAATACGACTACAGAGTATTGAAGAGAGTTACACCTTCAAATGCATTGCTGGCAATATGCAGTGAGTCACAGCAAGCTGCATCTCCAGCTGCACAGCATGTCAACTGTAGTGCATTGCAGCAAGTTGCGCGTCTGGCTGAGCTGCTGAAAAACTGCAGAGTTGAGTGTGTTGCATTTCTAGCTGCACCACTGGTAAGCTGCAGTAAGTGGCAAAGAGTCAGGTCTCCTCCTGCTCCACTGATAACGGGTGTAGGATGAGGCAGAGTGCCGACACAGGAGTGTTCTGCGGGAAACACCCACCATGCTCCCTGTTATCAGAGCTAGTGCAAAGAATTCCTGGCCTGGTCTGTCCCAAACCATGATACCACCATTCTGGCTCTCAGTATACTGGCCATCTCCCCTCTGTCTTTCAGTCCAGATGAAGGGTCTCGACCTGAAACGTCAACTGTCCATCTCCCTCCACAGACACTGCCTGACCCGCTGAGTTCCTCCAGCAGTCTGTCTTTTGCTTCAGTTCTGGGGTCAGGGTTCATCTCCAGGGACAGGGTTCAACTGTGGCACTGCCTCCACACACCTGAGGGATTACCTGGGCAGCCCAAAACCTCCATGTTGTGTTGTAGGGTGACAGTTCAGTGCACCTTGAGCTGGGGACCTGAGCCATTGTACGTAGACTGGCCCCGTGTTCCATACAATGTCCAGGGCACAGTTCACTGTTCCAATCTAACCCCGACTGCCCAGCAGCACTGCCTCTCCTACCTGCCAAACTCTGACCCCTCACCATATCTGACAATAGATCTTCCGGTTCTACCACAGGCCTGTTGCGGAGTTGTTGTGTGGGTGTTGTGGGGGGTGTTGTGGGGGGTATTGTGTGGGTGTTGTGGGGTGTTGTGGGGGGTGCTGTGTGGGTGCTGTGGGGTGTTGTGTGGATGTTGTGGGGGGTGCTGTGTGGGTGTTGTGTGGGTGTTGTGGGAGTGTTGTGGGGGTGTTATAGGGGTGTTGTGGGGGTGTTGTGGGGGTGTTATGGGGATGTTGTGGGGGTGTTGTGTGGGTGTTGAGGGGAGTGCTGTGTGGGTGTTGTGGGGGTGTTGTGTGGGTGTTGTGTGGGTGTTGTGGGGGTGTTGTGTGGGTGTTGTGGGGGTGTTGAGGGGAGTGCTGTGTGGGTGTTGTGGGGGTGTTGTGTGGGTGTTGAGGGGAGTGCTGTGGGGGTGTTGTGGGGAAGAATGCTCTGATTTACTGGAGACACAAGAGATTCTACCGATGCTGGAACCTGGAGCAGGAGGAACTCAGTGGGTCAGGCAGCATCTGTGGAGGGAAGTGAACAGTCAACGCTTTGGGTCGAGACCCTTCGTCACCACCAGATTCCTGATGAAGGGTCTCGACCCAAAATGTCGACTGTCCATTTCCCTCCACAGACGCTGCCTGAACCGCAGAGCTCCCCCAGCGTGTTGTGTGGGTCGCTCTGATACACTGTTCCCATTCTCGGCCGGCTGCCTGTCTCAGCCACGTCCCTCGGTGGGCACGAGTATCCTGCAACCCGTCCCCCGGACCACGTACAAACAGTGGGGCCATTCCTGGCCCAACCAACAGCCTATCCGTGTGCATCCAGACTGCCCCAACCTGGCTGGGGTCACAATCCCAGGGGCTGGGGGTCCAGGTCTCACTCCAGGTCCCGGAGCCCCAGCCCCCAGTGCGGAGCGAGTTGGGGGGACCTTGCTCTGCTCTCTCCGGTAGATGCAACGCTCCCAGACATTGGTTCGCAGAGCAGTTGGTTCCGAGACCAACACTGCCCCCTCTGCCAGCACCCCAAACACCATTGCTGGCTCATGCTGGGACTGGTACATCACAGAGGTGGTTGCAATCTGTCCAGGACGTCCCAAGGCCGGAATGTACAGAGTCCGCCCCTGTCCCCACCATGGATGTGTTCACCTTTACACTGGTCTTTATCGGGGGTACATGGGGGAGTTGGGAAGGCAGGAGACTTGGTGTGACTGCTGATGTATCTGTGGTGCCCCTCTGGGCGGGGGCAGCCCTGGTGCTGATGCACAAATGGGGTGTGTGAACCCATCCTCGAGACCTGCGTGTCCACCGCCGGAGCCCACAGCCTCTCTTCACCAGGCCTATCCAGAGTGGGACCCTCCGTACCTCTGAACCCCCACTGAAGGAGCTGAGATGGCAGGAGGAGTTGTGTCCATGGACCCACACCCTTCCCTCGCTGTTGGCTGAGGTTCTGCTGTCCTGGATGGAGGGAGAGATGAGGGGACATTGAGCAGGTGCGGGAGGAGGTCAGCTACAACCCGACCAAACTGGTGGTTCCACAGGCTCAGTGTGTCTCCTCCTGCACTTCCTCAGGCTCAGGGTTGGGACTGGGGTCTGGGACTGGGGTCTGGGGTCTGGGACTGGGACTGGGGTCTGGGATTGGGACTGGGGTCTGGGATTGGGGCTGGGGTCTGGGATTGGGGTCTGGGACAGATTGGGGTCTGAGTCTGGGACTGGGACTGGGGTCTGGGATTGGGACTGGGGTCTGGGATTGGGGTCTGGGACAGATTGGGGTCTGAGTCTGGGACTGGGACTGGGGTCTGGGATTGGGGTCTGGGACAGATTGGGGTCTGGGAATGGGGTCTGGGACGGATTGGGTCTGGGGCTGAGACTGTGGTCTGGGACTGGGGTCTGGAACAGATTGGGTTCTGGGACTGGGGTCTGGGGTCTGGGACTGGGGTCTGGGAATGGGGTCTGGGACGGATTGGGGTCTGGGACTGAGACTGTGGTCTGGGACTGGGGTCTGGAACAGATTGGGTTCTGGGACTGGGGTCTGGGAATGGGGTCTGGGACGGATTGGGGTCTGGGACTGAGACTGTGGTCTGGGACTGGGGTCTGGAACAGATTGGGTTCTGGGACTGGGGTCTGGGAATGGGGTCTGGGACGGATTGGGGTCTGGGACTGAGACTGTGGTCTGGGACTGGGGTCTGGAACAGATTGGGTTCTGGGACTGGGGTCTGGGGTCTGGGACTGGGGTCTGGGACTGGGGCTCGGGTCTGGGACTGGGGTCTGGGACCAGGACTGGGGTCTGGGATTGGGATTAGGGTCTGGGACTGGGACTGGGATTGGGGTCTGGGACTGGGGTCTGGGTCTGGGTCTGGGACTGGGGTCTGGGACTGGAACTGGGGTCTGGGACTGGGTCTGAGGTCTGGGATTGGGATTGGGGTCTGGAACTACTCCTGGAGCGTCGGGGACGATGCTGATGTCCATACTGGATGCACCCGGTGTGTTGCTCCCAGCCCTGGTGAGACGTTCGGCAGGCTTCGATGCCCAGCTCAATGGGAACCGTGTGTCAAACCAGAGGAAGTGTCAGACCCTGGCAGTGGAGGTGAGATCAGGGTTGGTCTCTCTCTCCTCGGTGAGGAGGGATGTGATGACGACTGCGCCCCCCCACTCCATCCCCCCACCCCCGCTCCTGGAGAACAGCGAGCTGATCAGGGGGGAACGTCTCTCTGTCCTTCTGACGTGGGGCATCTTCCTCCTCCCGCTGAAGGTTACTGACACCCAGTGCTCAGCTCAGTCAGGTCCACCAGCCGAGGTACCTGCCTGCCCCTGAACAACAGCACCCTGCTCCTGGGCGATGGTCTGAGCTCCCTCCGAGGGACCCTGTGCCCTCGGCCTCTGAAGCAGCTCCTCCTGAACTCCTTGGACATTGCCTGAGGGGTCTGCGGCCGAGACCCTGTAGAGAAGAGCCAATCACCCCCCAGAGTGAAGGTCCTGGTCCTCTGGTTCCTCCCCCCTCCCTGTCATCCTAGATCTGACCGCCACTCCCCCCTGACCATCCTCAGGGGACCACAGCTCCCGATCACCCCTGGTGCCATGAATGATGGACGGTCTGGGCCCCAGGGTGTGAGGCACCGGGTGGGACACCGGGCAAAGCCAGCTGCTGTCAGGCACAATCCACCGGGTGGGGGAGGTCCCAGGACCCGACGGCCAACCACACACACACACTGCTGAGGAGGAGTGTCGTCACAGCCAGGATCACTCCTGTCGTTTGGTTCACAGCAGCTGGGAACGCCAGCCTCCTGATGGGACTGTTGTCACTCTGGGTCTGGACCCCAAACGTGGCCTGTCTCAGCAGGCTTGGGACCATCAGGTCAAACCTCCTGCACTGGGTGACTCACAGGGAATGGACACGGCCCTTTCACTTGGTCCAAACTCATGGCAGTTCAGCCATGGAGGAACACCTCAATGTCCATCCAGGTTCCAGGCCACGGAGGTGGGGTATCAGGGTATCATTGCCCAATGCTGCTCTGTTCTCTAACCCTCTGTGTCCAGAGGCTCCTGCTGGGCAAGGAAGCCTTTACCACAGCCCAGGTGTGGTCCAATTTATGGAGACCCCTGAGCCCCGTGAACCTGCTTCTTCCCTGTCTGACCTTCCTAATAAGATAAGATTTCTTTATCAATCACATGTACATTGAAACACACAGTGAAATGCATCTTTGCGGAGAGTGTTCTGAGGGGCAGCCCGCAAGTGTCGCCACGCTTCCGGCGCCAACATAGCACGCCCACAACTTCCTAACCCGAACATCTTTGGAATGTGGGAGGAAACTGGAGCACCCGGAGGAAACCCACGCAGACACGGGGAGAACGTACAAACTCCTTACAGACAGCGGCCGGAATTGATCCTGGGTCGCTGGCGCTGTAAAGCGTTATGCTAACCACTACACTACCGTGCCTGCCTAGAACATCCTCACATGTAAGAAACTGCAGAGAGTTGTGGACACAGCCCAGCGCATCACGGACACCAGCCTCCCCTCCTTGGACTCTGTCTTCACCTCTCGTTGTCTTGGTGAGCAGCCAGCATAATCAAAGACCCCACCCACCCGGGTCATTCACTCTACTTCCACCGGGTAGGAGCTACAGGAGCCTGAGGGCACGTACCACCAGACTTAAGGACAGCTTCTACCCCACTGTGATAAGACTATTGAACGGTTCCCTTATACAATGAGATGGACTATGACCTCACAATCTACCTTATTGCACTGCACTTTCTCTGTAGCTGTGACACTTTACTCTGTACTGTTATTGTTTTTACCTGTACTACCTCAATAGACTCTGTACTAACTCAACATAACTGCACTGTGTAATGAATTGACCTGTACGATCGGTTTGTAAGACAAGTTTTTTCACTGTACCTCAGTACAAGTGACAATAATAAACCAATACCATACCGATACTAAAGGGCCCCAGATGATGGAGGAGACGTGATCTGACGGATGGAGACACTGGGAGAGCATGTCGACCCTGCAGTGTCTCCCAGAAAGCCTCGGCCACTGCTCAGTCAGTACCTCCACCCTCTGATTTTCCCACTGGTCTGGGAAAGGTTTTTGCTTCCACCAAATGCTGGTGACATTCCCAGGAAACTCTGGAGCAGCCCCCTCTGAAAATCAGTGCAACCTGACATTCCAGGAAATTCCTGGGATCACAAGAGATTGGGATGAAAGTGGGACTCTGCCCAGGTAGGTGTTGGGATAAGGTCTAAAGGCAAGGAAGAGGCAAACTGTGAAAATAGACAGGGAACAGCGGTGAAATCCAGCGTTGTCACTTTATTATGTATAGAAAATATCACTTCAAAATCCAGCGAGCAAAGTGGAAACAGTACAATAAATATAACAAATTATTATTGTCCCCATACTCCTTAAAGCTATTTACAGTAGTTTGAGCACAGAATACCCTGTAGCAGAAATGATCAAAGAGTCATGTATTAAAGTTGGACAGTTCCCTTGATTAATGTGCAACCTTTCGTATCAGGACAACACCAAATAAATTCACCACCAATTATTATTCCTCACTCCAAAACAAAGACGTCATCCAGACCCCTGCTTTTGATTTTGTTTTTCCTCAATGTAGATCCCCCTTCTTTAACACTGCGCACCACACGTCACTTGAGCCTCAGCTGAGATTCTCCTGGCAGTGATAGTCCCTGAAGGAGTTGTGGTGGCTCACCACCATTTCAACGCGCACTCACAATTACGTTCTTGTTCCTGGGGTCCCAGAATGTTGTTTACCCAAGAGGAGAAATATCAAGATCACCAATGAAATGTTCTAACCCTGATGAACGGAATACAGGTTTCCCATTCAGACTTAGTGCCTTAGCTTGTCTCAAGACTGGACGAGGGTTCTCCAGGTGGAAACCAAAGACAGGAACAGCCATTAGAGTTGAGGGAGGTGGCTTCTGAATGAACAGCTTTGCCAAGACTCAGCATCAGTTCATAGTATACATCCTTGCACTAGGGCAGAACCCATAATGTTATTAGTGTATTTCTGTCATGTTCATTATCCACACACACACAACATAGAGACGCTCAAAGCAAGCCTGAGGCTCTGGTGAAGCCTTAGTCAGATTGGCACACCCAGATTTATACTTCAAAAAACTGGAGACATAATGACCCATGAACAAGTGCTCTCTCCCTCTCTCATACACACACACACAACACACACACACACACACACACACACACACACACCACACACACACACACACACACACACACAACACACACAGAGTGTAAGGGGAGGAATCCACTTTGTTCACTGGTGTTGGACTCGTGTACTGGCTGCTTCGGGTCCCATTAAAAGAAAGGAGGTGGCCATTTCTACAATGACTGGACCAAATTACTGAATATGGTGTAAACCTACCAGCGTGTTTATTAGACACCAAAGGACAAGGAGCAAACCTGTGGCTGAGAGATGGGGTTAAAGAGTCCCAGGTGGTGATGTTTCACTCAGCTTCCCCCAGACCCATTTTCGGATGCTCAGTGTATCTGCTGATGCATCACCGTGGCCAAACCATCTCTAGGGTCCTGTCCCTCAGGTCAAGGTGCTGTAATGTCTGCCGGACTCGATCGGCCCACCTGCATGGTGGGGTAGGACCACTCACAGCACGGCACCCAATGGCGGCTCTGACTTGGATGTGGCAGTGCACACTGGGCTCTGGCTTCCCTCCCACCACACTCCCCCCCCTCCCCCCTCTACGCATGCCCTTCCTTCCACGGAGAGAGGTCTGTCTGTCCACCTTGAGAGAGCTATGTGGTCGTGACAGGGCCAGGGAAAACTGCGCAGGATCCCAGATGGAAGTACACAGAGCCCATCCCTGCACACCAAGCAATCTGCAAACAACATAAACTCTGTCTGACACACGCCCTTGTCCTGCTCGAACAGGCTTGGTTGTTTCAAGTAAAACCAGACTGTGCAGCGCAGGTAACACTGTTCTGTCAGCCCCTGCTCCCGGAAACCTTCTACCCTGTCCTAGAGTGAGTCTGGGTTTGGTGTTGGGCGCATTACCCCAAGAGATGTGAAGGTAGAGTACTCACTCAGCTGGTGTTCGGTGTGAAGCTCTGTCTGTGCTCAGCCTTTGTTGGCTGACGTTAGTTGGAACAGATGTTGGTGCTGGCGCCAGGTTATGGGCTGGTGCACTGTGATTGCTAAAGAGCTGCCCCCGCCTGGTGTTTCAGGGCTCGGTGGCTCTTGGTTAATGCTGGGCTTGGTCTGAGTTTCACCAAGGATTGGTGGACTGGCCACCACAGAATCAGCTCTCTCCAGGGCAGAACTGTGAACAAGTTACTGACGGTGACACTGGTCGGCACGGTTTGATATTTACTGGTCTCCTGGGAAGCTGATGGAGGGACCTCCTCACAAATAGACCCTTTGTTATACCTTGAGCAAGTTGCTAGTTAGCTCCGTCCCCTCTCAGAGTGACCTCTGTTGGCGTGTGACATGAGGAGGCAGCGGGGTTTGAAATGCTTGGCTTTTCTGCAGTGAGGTTGGAACGTCTGTTCTCCGGCCCAGGTGGTGAGGAACGGGCTCGGAGGCTGCAATGAGCTAGAAGAGTCCGTGTGCCGTGCGGTGGGAATGGTGCTCACCATGTAGCCTACCCCTAATCAACTGCCAGTCTACTTGTGGAGCACGCTCTGTGTGGTTGCTCAAACTAGAGACCAAGTTACAAAAGGAACAGACCAAGAAACAGGAATGGAACAGCAGAATGGCAGGACGAAATCAGCGAGTGTGGGGACTGATTCGGTGGGGTTTATTTTCATACACTAGCCGGGTGCTGGAGGCTTTGCTTCTTTCTATGCAGCAGAGGAGACAAACTATTGATATCCATTGACTGTATCGAGTACAGTCTCCAACTAAGTTCCCGTCAGACCGTAACTCTACCCTCTGAGAGCACCAGGCTTGGTCATATCATCGCAGATGTGGCTCAGCTCAGCACTTCAATTGTTGGGCTTCAGTTTATGTCAATGGTAAACCAGATCCAGCAACCATGGACCACAGCAGTTCATACCCAGAACTGCAGCAGTGGTGCATGCTCAGGACTGCAGCAGTGCACACTCACAACTGCAGCAGTGGTGCATGCTCAGGACCGCAGCAGTGCACACTCAGAACTGCAGCAGTGGTGCATGCTCAGGACCACAGCAGTACACACCCAGAACTACAGCAATGATGCATGCTCAGAACTACAGCAGTGCCCACTCAGAACTGCAGCAGCGGTGCATGCTCAGGACTGCGATGGCCAGTGAAGCAGTAGTTGCTCCTGTATGTTGTTGTTCTGAAGCCTCAACATGAGCTCTCCTGCAAGCGAATGATTACAAATACAGCTGCTGCAACAGTGCCTTTATATAGCACCTTTAACATAGTAAATCCCAGAGTGCTTCAGAGGGGGCATTGGGCCTCATGGGGAGTGGAAAGTAGGGGTGGCCTAATGCTGGGTCACAGGGGTACCTGCAGAGCATCATTGTGGAGAGAGGTGACGAGGACGGTGAGGGGGAAGGGAAGTTCTGTTCCGGAACCAGTCAGCTGGATTGGTGGTGCAAGGGAAGACCAGAGCAAAGGGCTCAGAACTGGAGCAACCTGTGGTGTGCGTGTGTGTGTCAGGCTGGAGAACGCTGCAGAGAGAGGTCAGAGGGGGCTTTGACAACAAGGACCTTTTGATACCCATGGTGGAATGTGAATGGACATTTTAGAAGAGTGAACAGAAGGAGTTGAATATGTACACCATTTCAGCAGCACTAACTGCCTGGACGTTCTGGCTGAACAAATCCCCTCTGTGACCAAGATTGGGACCCACTACGTTTACGGAGGACCCGTCACGGATGGGATATTGGAGACCTTTCGTTAGCATTGGCACTGAGGGGAAGGCAAACCTCTGACCCCGGGCAGTGAGACCCCACCATCAGTCACAAGATCCCTGCGCTGACCTGTCACTGAGGGGCTGGAATGCTGAAGGATTTAGAATGAAACTCATGTTGATAGGTCACGAACAGAAATATTAAAATGTTATCAGGGGGCCGTGGAGAGGCTGAGATAGTGGTTATGCTGATGTGACAGTGTGTACAATTTACAAATGCACCATAGTCAGAAATCGCTTCAGCGAGACAGTGGCCCTTGGGTGCTGATTCTGCACAGGTCCATCCCACCCTGAGAACTACACCCCAGGGGGCAGGGGGAAGGTCCTTGCACAGGCTCCACACCATCGCAGAACAATGATTCCCAGTGGGGGGGGGGGGGGGGGGGGTGGGGGGGGGGGGGAAGAGGAGGGAGGTGGTTGGTGAAACGGGAAACCAAGCTAGGGTCTTCCTCTTGCTGTTTGGTGGCTTTGGTTAGACGTTAGATGTGGTACAACCACTCATAAACAGAGATTACTGGAAATACTCAACAGTTTCGATGCAAGATCATTCAACTGAAACGGTAACTCAGCCCACCCATCCACAGCTGCTGCGAGCAGCTCTGGTCTCGGTTAAAGAACTCACACCAGAGGCTGTGTGGAGAAAGGTCATCAGGTTGATGCCTGGGATGAAGGGGCTGACATATGAAGAGAGATTGAGCAGGTTGGGGCTGAGCTCTTTGGAGTTTAGAAGAATGACCAGTGATCGCACTGAGGGGGACTGGCAGGGTGGGTGCTGAGAGGATGTCTCGCCCACTGAGGGTATCTGGAACCAGGGGGCAACATCTCGGGACAAGGAGATGAATTTCTCTCGCACAGGTTGGTGAATCTTTGGAATTCACCTCCCCAGGGGCAGAGTTTTGAATATCTCCAATCCCAAGGTAAATCTCTGGTCAGTCGAGGGAGACAGAGACAAGGGAGGGAAGCATAGCTCTGATCTGCCGTCACCTCAGTGAAGGCTGGGGCAGCTCAGCCAGCTGAGAGGTCAGTTCCCACCCTTGTATCCTGTACTGCCTGAGTACTTTCAGCACCTTCTGATTTTAGTGCAGCTTTTGTGGAATGAACAGTCATAAACTTGTATGGCAGGGCAGGCTGGATAAAGAAAACATTTGGAGTCCAAGGGGGCCTTGTCCTGGTGTGTGAGTAACCCAGAGGCACGGGAGGTGATAACAATGTTAATGAGGGGTGCAAATCTTCCTCTCAGCATTGCAGGCTCACATCCTTCACTATATTAAGACCTTTCAGTGAAGCCAGTTCTATTTGCTTTATTTAAAAAGGATAAGGATTGATCTGTGGGCCAATGCTGAGATCACCAAGTGGGACAAAACGGGGCCTCAGGTATTGGACGTGTTCGGAATGCACAGTGAGAATAAGAACCATGTAAATGTACCTTTGTTCCTGCTCCTTCTGCAAAGCAAGCCCAGCCTCCCCACATCACCAAATGCACATTCTACAGTCTATACTATATTCAAAGAGCTATAGGCTAAAGAAAATCAGCAGACTCCGAGGACAATATCTGGTCAACCCATCCAAATCATCGTAATTCGTAAAATTTCAAAGAACATTTTAAAACCCTTTAAATACAGGAAATTTTCATTACAGTAACAACAACCCATGCATGTTTCTGATGTTACTCCGTAAGTCATGAAGCGGGCTGCGGCTTCCAGGAGAGTTGCCCGTCTCCCTGGACGGGGGATGTGGCCGGTCTCTTGGACTTCCCTGGCAAGATCTGCCTCTCAGGCCCGCAGCTTCGACAGTAAACAAGCCACTGGAACTTTTCACCTGGCTCAGTCAGAACAAACTGTGAGCGAGTGTGTGGCAGAAGTGAGGAGGGAATATTTAGTGAATTTGGAACACATGGGCTGTGATTTAACATTTGATGCCAAAATCTTTGTCTAAAGTCCAACTGGAAGATGTAAATTGGGTAGAATGAGTTGTGGAAACTGCCTGTCTGTTAGTTCCTGAACCATTGTACAGATACATTGGGTGTTTAGTGTAGCTTGTGGTCCACTCACAATGGACAGTGAGAGTGGACCGAGATATTAGACCAAAAGGATATCCATCCAACCACTCATGTCAATAACTCCAATCTCCCATGAGAGGTTCTTGTAGTTGGCTTGACTGCTCTTCCTTGTGTTGGGATCCAACACTATATATGGTAACGGAAGGGTATGCAGCAAGAGGGAGATCCATCCTGTATCCCATTCTATGTTAATCTAACCCAGGTGATGAGCAAACCCAGCCTCAAATCATCATCAACAACATTGGAAAATGGTAACACTTCCTTATGTTTCTGAACTTGCTGTTACTGTCACCGCGATTCAACCTTCTAGCTGCATACACGTAACACAAGTGTGTATACTTAACAAGGAACTGTTTATTATCCCAGTGATGCTGAAATCTGGGCACATTCTGGTTCCATTAGGAACCAGCTGACTCTGTCAAACTTTCTGACCTTTACAATTCTGATGACCTGATACACTAACTCAGTTTATCTCTCCACAGCTGCTGCTCCAATTGAGATTTCTAGCATCTGCGGTATACGCTCCTTTTGTAGGATTTGTTACCTCTAACCATTAGAGGGACAGCCTCATTCGGCAAGAGATGGAACACAATCCTCTGGGGTCTTTGTGCCTGAATTCTCTGCCCCTACAGCTGTCTGGGGATCCAGGTGGAAATGACGTAAAGCCATTTCTTCGACATTACAGAGAAAGATGTCAACCTGATTTCCACAAACCACAAACCAAAACTAAACTGTGGCCTTTTGTGTTTTCTCTGTAACGTGGAGATTCTGTTCTTCGTGGAAGTTTAAGGGGAGATGCCAATGCTCTGACGATGAGTACAACGAGGAGGAAAGGCACAGACCCAGCAGGAACTACTAAACGAGTCACCACATCATTCTGCCAAACACTATAGATCTGTTATAGAATTCATTCCAGTTGATATTTGACTGTCACACACACACTCTCACATTTCTGACATAAACCAGGTGTCCAGTTATTGCACACTAGGTATACAGGGAAATCTACAAACTGGAAAACGCAAGGTGTCTGGCCACACACTCCTGACAGAGAACAAACACGTGTTGGAGCATGTGAACGTCATACGTGTGACTCTCCAGGAGTGGGAATTCCCGGCCAGCTCCTAGAACTTCAGATGCCTGTTCTTCCTGTACTTGTCCTCTTCTTCTTCTGAGGAAGCAAAGAGAAAATGGAGCATTAACAATAATCTTCATTCAAGGAACTTGCGTTCTCCTGAACCCACACTGGCAGGCTTTGGTCAGCATTTACGTGATGGATAATTGCCTTTACCCACAGTGAACGGTAATAACACCCCTTTCCAATCACCTCAGAAATTCAACCCAGCACTTTTCAGAGTGACTCCACCCCATGTTCCTGAAGTGATTTTCAATCTTGACTTTTGGAGCAGGGCAGGGTTCTGGGATCTTGGGGTTGAGGAGCCCTCATTCCCCAGTAAGATTCCTTTCAGAATTATCCTCTACTAATGTACTTACCCTGACCAGCCCTCAGTAACAGCCCACAGCTTGCCCTCTCAGGAGGGGCAGAAGGGCAATGGGGCTGGGGTAAAGGTGGAGGAAGAGACATGGTTCTGCCCCGTGGACCTGGTAGGACTCTGGTCTTCCTTTCCCTCTGCTTCAACCACCTCGTCCCGCCAGTTCTGGGAGATGAACATTTTTTGAAGTGTCCTGAGCCTTTCGAAAATGACCCAGTGTTTCTGTTACCCTATTACAATGTTCCCATCTGCTTAAACATCAGATGGAGTTCCTCACTGATCTGACCTCCTCATGGAGAGTTAGAGCGGCCAGATCTCAGAGATGAATAAAAGATTAAAGGTACCGTTGATGTATCAGCTGTAGTGGTTATTGTAAATTTTACTCAGCCATGTCTGGTGCCCCTATAGGGTGCGCTGGAGAGCAGTGGCCCAGCCGTTCTGGTCACCGGACTGACACAGGGAGTTTCCCTTCTGCCTCAGATCTGGATTGGGTTAAGTGCCTCCAGTCCCTCCTTTCCTCTCAGGGTTGGGGGGGACTCAGGAGTGGGAGACCAACACATGCAGGTGATGGCTGTGTCGGGGGGTGAGCAGTGTGACACCGGGACTGGGGCAGGGTTTGGATGGGGGCAGATGACTGCGGATGTCACTGGCAGCATTCTGTAGATTCACTCATCACGGAAACCAGCCTCCCCTCCATGGACTCTGTCTACACTTCCCGCCGCCTCGGTAAAGCAGCCAACACAATCAAAGACCCCACCCACCCCGGACATTCTCTCTTCTCCCCTCTCCCATTGGGCAGAAGATACAAAAGCCTGAGAGCACGTACCACCAGGCACAAGGACAGTTTCTATCCCGCTGTTATAAGACTATTGAATGGTTCCCTAGTACGATAAAATGGACTCTTGACCTCACAATCTACCTATTTATGATCTTACACCATACTGTCTGCCTGCACCACACTTTCTCTGTAGCTGTGACACTTAATTCTGTATTCGGTATTGTTTTACCCTGTACTACCTCAATGCACTGTGTAATGAATTGATCTGTATGAACGGTATGCAAGACAAGTTTTTCACTGGAGCTCAGTACAATTCCATTTCCAATAAAACAATTCCAGTTCATAGGATCATACAGCACGGAAACAGGTCTTTCGGCCCACCGAGTCTGCGGCAGCCATCATCCACCCATCTTCACTAACCCTACGTCAACCCCATTTTATTCTCCCTTCACTCGTATCAACTCTCCCCACATTCCAACACACCAGAGCCAATCTACAGCGGCCAGTTAAGCTACCAAAGTGCACGCCTTTGGGATGTGGGAAGAAACACGTGGCCACAGGGCGGACGTGCGAACTCCACACAGCACCGGAGGCCAGGATTGAACCTGGGTCTCTGGAACTGTGAGGTGCTGGCTCTGCCAGCTGTGTCAGCTGTGCTGCTCCTCTGTCCACGAACTGTGGAGGCAGTGTAGTTAACCACCTGGGTGGGTCTGGAGTCACACGAAGGCCAGTCCGTGTGAGGAGGCCGATTCCCTTCCTGAAGGACATTACTGGACCAGATTGTATTAATGACAATCCATCAGACCAGACATGTTTGTAAATTCCAGATCAATGCTGCTGCTTGAATTGGAATCCCTGCACTTCAGTGATAGGATTTGAACTTGTGCCTCTGGATTTGTGTCAGGAAAAGAGCAGCCCTTGTGTTTGAGGGTGCAGGGGGGGGTCTCGGGACCACTAGGAGGGGTCAGGGTGTGGATGGGGTGGTGGGGAAGGCAGGTGGTGATAAAGATGGAGGTGAAAATTCACCCAGCCGCAGTCCTCTGTCCTGGCGCTGGGACTGTAAAACCGCGCTGTCCCGGGAGTGCCCGACGACAGGTCCCCCGGACAACGCGGCCTGGCCTCTCCCCACCACACCTGTGGCACTGGGAATGATGCCATCTCCTGTGGCCCCGGTGCTGAAATCGTGACACGGCGAGGGAGTGGGCCCAGAAATGCCCACGGGGCGGAGGTGCCTGTGTCTCACTCTGGGAAGTTCAGTTCCCAATGACCTAATGTTGAGAAATGACCAGCGTTATACAACAGAACTTCCAAAAAATGGTGTGCTAATCTGCTGTGACCCCTTAATCCCCAGGTTACCATGGAAACAGAAGGAAGTTCCATTCAACCACAGCCGGGCAAAAGGTGGAAGCACTCTGGAATGATCCTGCATGACAATTTGTTGACAGGATTAGCAGATAAAAGCTCCAAAGTTGAACCTGGTGACAAAAGCAGGGAACTGTTTCATGAAGTGGCTATCCCAGAGCTCTCACACTATCTACCCTTGCAAACCCACAGCACCAACAGATATGGTGCCACAGAGAGACACAGCACAGAAACAGGCCCTTCGGCCCACCAGGTCCGTTCTGACCACCAGCCACCCATTTACACCAATCCTATTTTATTCTCCCCACCTTCCCAAATCCTCCCCCCGCCCCCTAGATTCTGCCATTCACTAACACACGAGGGGGTAATTTACAGCAGCCAATTAACCTACCAACCAGCATGTTCTAGGGTGTGGGGGGAAGCCGGAGCACCCGTCCGATCACAGGGTGTAAAAACACTCAGCAGGTCAGGCAGTGTCTGTGGAAGGAGAAACAGGGTTCACGTTTCAGGTCTGGGACCTTTGTCAGATGTGGCCTGACCCGCTGAGTGTTTCCAGCGTTTTCTGTTTTTATATCAGATTTCCAGCATCTGTAACTTTTTGATTTTCATTGAAAGGGAGAAAGTGCAAACTCCGCGCAGACAGCGCCCGAGGTCGGGACTGAACCTGCGTCACAGCAGCCGTGAGACAGCGGCACTACCCGCTGTGCCACTGGCTTGTGTTATCTGCCTGAGCTGGGCCCTGTGCTCCAGTGAAGCCCTACCCCGTCTCATCCTCTCATCCTCCTCTCCTCCCCCCCGACCTTACCCCACTCCCCACCCCCTCCCGCGTGCCTCCGCACACCGTGAGCTGCACCTTCCACCTGCCTCTGGGTGGTGACGTTCTGCCTGAATTCCCTTTTGGATTTACTGGTGGCCATCTGAGGCAGGCTCGGTAGTGTAGCGGTTAGCGTAACGCTATTACAGCACCAGCGACCCGGGTTCAATTCCAGCCACTGTCTGTAAGGAGTTTGTACGTTCTCCCCGTGTCTGCGTGGGTTTCCTTCGGGTGCTCTGGTTTACTTCCACATTCCAAAGACGTACGGGTTAGGAAGTTGTGGGCGTGCTATGTTGGCGCCGGAAGCGTGGCGACACTTGCGGGCTGCCCCCACAACACTCTATGCAAAAGATGCATTTCACTGTGTGTTTCGATGTACGTGTGACTAATAAAGAAATCTTATCTTTATGGCTCCAAGTCGAGTGGGAATACTTTATCTGCACAACAATTCCCCTGTGGAATAATTCCCTGGGCTACTCTGTGAGCAGCATCCTTCCTGAACCGGCACAATAAGATAAGATTTCTTCATTAGTCACATGTACCTCGAAACACACAGTGAAATGCATCTTTTGCGTAGAGTGTTCTGGGGGCAGCCCGCAGGTGTCGCCACGCTTCCAGCACCAACATAGCACGCCCACAACTTCCTAACCCGTACGTCTTTGGAATGTGGGAGGAAACCGGAGCACCCGGAGGAAACCCACGCAGACACGGGGAGAATGTACAAACTCCTTACAGACAGCGACGGGAATTGAACCCGGGTCACTGGCACTGTAAAGCGTTACGCTAACCGCTACGCTACCGTGCCACTGGGTCGGCTGGAGAGTGAGAACAGTGAAAGCAGCCCTGCTGGGAACAGGGGCAGTGGGGCCCAGCCTTTGTTCCTGTCCAACATTGTTTGTGAGCTTGTACACAACCTTCCACCCCGAGACCACACCTCCCGGCTCACGGGCCAATGCTTACGGGAGGCTCCTGGGACGCAGCCTGGTGCAGTTTGTGCCCGGACCACTCTTACCTAAGCTCAATGTCCCAGAGAGAGATGGGCACGGGGGGACGACCGCCAGCAGGGACAGGCAAGGTCGGGGTGGGCTAACACTGCATCCTGACTCATGTGGGACTGAGGATGCACAGCCTGAGCTGACCACAGGGGCCGGCCTCAACAGCAACAACACTGAGGAAAAAGGAAAGAATAGAAAAGGAGATTGAGCAGAGCAGTGGGTGAGAGAGCAGGGCTGTGGACTAACCGGACAGCTCTTTTGAAGAGCTAGCACACCAAGTGCAGGCTGAATGGCCTCTTCAGCGCTCACTTTGTGATTCGACAACTGCTTCCCTGTTCCACAAAACAGGAGGAAACTGGGTCACAAAATATTTACTCGTAGTTTTGCAGGAGCTGGAAGTGTCTCATTGGCTGCTTCAACGAGCAGTCAGGCCTGGCTGGGGGAACCCACAAGTGGCCAACACACGACGTTGGAGGGGGGGGGGGGTGTGCAGTTCCACAGGGGGTGGGTGGGACGGCAGGTGGAGGGTTGGACGGGCCGCCGAGGGGAGCAAGGGAGCTCCGAGCAGCCGAATGCACGGGGTCTGGAGCTGTCAGTGGGGAACGAGAGCCGGTCAAAGAGGGTAAGTGAGGTTCTACACGCAGATAAAGGACCGAGAAGGAAATGAACAGGAAGTTGTGCTGCGGGAGATAGTGTAGCGTATATTGAAAACACATCTGCTGATGAGCAGCAAAGAAGCCGTTAACGCAAATTTTAGAGGAAGGCTATTTTGAGAACAATCTGAGAAACTGTTTCTATATTTCTCGAAGAAAATCAAACTGCTGCATTTTAACAACATCGAGTATGAAAACTGTGTACTTTATCGCCAGGAATCATTGTTATGAAATCTCCAGCCAATGAAGATGAGGAGCTCAGTCAGGAGGAAGATGCTCTCTCTTACCCCCATTACTGCATTTAATAAGACCATTACCACACACAGCACAGGAACAGGCCATTCGGCCCGTTGACTCCACACTGACCTTCCAGCACATTTACACTAATCCCGTTTTATTCCCCCCACGTTCCCATCAACACCACCCAGATTCTACCCCCCACCCACACACGAGGGGCAGTTCACAGCGGCCAAGTAACCTACCAACCGCACGCCTTTGGGGCGTGGGAGGAAACCGGAGCAGCCGGTGGAAACCAACGCGGTCACAGGGAGGACGTGCAAACTCCGAGCGGACGGCACCAGAGGTCAGGATTGAACCCGAGTCACTGGAGGTGCGAGGCAGCGACTCGACCAGCTGCACAACCTCGGAGTTTGTGTCTCCATTGTCCAGCGTGAGAAGGCCACTCGCCATCTTGGTCATTTTCCACCTCAGTGAAGTGTCAGTCCTAAAATTTATTTTCACAACCTTAGAAGAGGGAATTCAACACAAGCTGGGAAACCATAAAGTCAATGGGAAGAGTGCGGAGAAATTGGATGGGAGTGGATAATTCATTTGGAGGTATCAGGAGTGTTGGAATGCAGGGTATAACAGCAGCCTTGTGATCATCTTTTTCTGTACAGTTGAGTTTGCAGTTCACCATCTCTGACGGGGTGGAGAAGACTCTAGGTTGTTAATATTCATGATACTGCTTGCCGCAGTAGAGGTTCAACTGATGAGGTTCACGATTCATGCACAGTAACCAATGGCAACTCTATTTATTGCTGAGAAATTTAGAAAGTTACGGATCCCGCCCACGTCGACTCATGGGCAAAACATCAGTGATCAAGGTGGGAGCTGACAGACTCACACATCCACTGCACAATGCCAGAAAACTGGTCCACGTTCACCACGTGTGAGACTCCTGCGCAGCTCGCTCACTGCTAAGCGACACCGAGGCTCAGGATGGGGACACTTGCAGGGTCAGGCTCATCTCCTGCTATCAGAGGCAGAATGCACACAACCCTGGGTCAAACAAACCGCAGGAGACCGGCCCAACCTGGCTCCCACCCCTCCTCCTCGAAGACAGCTGGCCTTGTTGTGTCCTTGCACCTTATCGCACTGCACTTTCTCTGTAGCTGTGACACTTTACTCTGTACTGTTATTGTTTTTACCTGTACTACATCAATGCACTCTGTACGAACTCAATGTAACTGCACTGTGTAATGAATTGACCTGTACGATCGGTATGCAAGACAAGTTTTTCACTGTACCTCGGTACAAGTGACAATAATAAACCAAAACCAGTACCAAAACCCTCCTCCAGTTCTCACCCCCCAGCTCCATCCTCAGACAGGGTCACACCACAATACTCTGTCAGCAACCGGGGTTGTGGGCAAGGACTGGGTGCAGGCGGGTAGTGAGGGGAGGGATGGGAGAGTCCTCACAGGGGAGGAGGAACCTGTACAAGCTGCTGAAGGAGACCGGCCACTGATACCAGGGAGGAGTCTGTAAAGGCAGGAGCGCCCTCCGAGTGCCTGCCCCCTCGGGAGCCGTGACCCGCAGCAAATGCCCCTCCCGGGGGGGTGAACAAGAGAGTCACACTGACCAGAGAGCGGAGGTTTCCACTTCACCTGGGGAGGTGTTTGGGAGCCTGTAGTGGGCAGAAGGGTCACCTGTGGATCTGTTGGCAAGGTCCCCGGGGGTGAGGGAGCCTGACTCTGACTCTGAGTGCAGGTGCAGCTGTTTGTGTTCACTTGCTGCTTGGGGTTTGTCCTGTGACCTCTGGGAACCACAAGTACAAGTTCACACAGATGCCCGCACCCAGCCCTTTCCGACACGGCAGGTTGCTGAGGGAGTGCTGCTTGTATTATGACCCTACAAGGCGAGATCAGAGCTGCGAGGCAAAATAGTACCAAAAGGAGATATTGGATGCAGTGTAGAAGAGGGAGAATATGCTTTGATACAGTCTCTGCCAGCTCGGAGTTTGGAACTGGAGCTACTGAACACTGTGGTTTCTGCAGAGCTTTGTTGGGGAATTGGTGATGCAGGTTTACAGCTGGAAAAACAGTGTAGGTAATTGTCCAAGCCCTAGTCTGCAGACAGCAGCTCGAGCAGACAATGTGTTGAAGGCGGATAATTTGATACTGTGTTAATATTGTGATAACTACAGGGCATACGGGAACAAAAGGCCCACTCTTGAGTTTGGTCAACCCCTTTCCAACATATTAAAAATTCCACGTTATAAGTCAAGGACCAGAATTTTGGTTCAGACCAATCAGAGATCACTCCAAAGCGACATTCAGCCACCCTGGGACTGGGAGGGTGGGATGTGTGACTGCACTGTGTATGGGTTCCACTGGACACACTGGAAACACTGCTTGCTCAAGCCTTAGTACAATGCTTTACTCAGTAAGTTACCATGGTATCAAGGTTCTGTCCTGTTGCAGGGTCACAACCTGATGAACCTGACCAGCCACTTTCCTGTTCTGGAATTCACTCTTGGGTCAGGGGAGGAAGCACCTCGAGGTCTGAGTAAATACGCTTCAGTCTTTGCCCTTCAGAAGCTGTACGTTGTCTCTCCTGCTCTCATTCCTCAGCAGGACACAACCCCCCCACCCCCCCCACCCATTTTTCCGAGACTAATCGAAGTAGGAACGTAAACAGCAGAGGCAGGAGTGGGCCGTTGTCCTTGCTGCACGGTTCGATGGCTCACGACTGACCTTTCAGCTCAGCACCACTCTTCTGCACTCACTTCCCTTCATATTGACAAAATCTATTGATTTCAGCCTTGACTACACCCAGGGACTGAGCCCCCACTGTCCTCTTGGGGAAAGAGCTCCGCAGATTCACCACCCACTGGGCGAAGGCATTTCTCCTCATCACCGTCCTGAATGGGTGACCTCATATTCTGAGACTGTGACCCCTGGTTCCAGACGGCCCAACCTGGGGAGATGTGATCCCTGATCTACCCTTCCAGGAGCTTTAGATGTTTCAATGGGATCACCTCACGTGCTTCTAGCGAGCACGGATTCAGCCTGCCTCATCTGTCCTTGCGCAACAAATCCACCATCGCAAGAACCAAACTGGTGAACTTCCATTGCACTCCCTCTGTCCCAAGTATATGCTTCCATCAACAGGGTGACCAGAGAAATAAAGGACTGCAGGCACTGGGATCCAGATGAAAAACACGACGATGCTATAGGAAATCAGCAGCATCCATGGAGAAAGAAGGTCCTGAAGAAGGGTCCTGACCCGAAACGTTGACCGCCTGCTTTTCTCCACAGATGCTGCCCGGCCTGCTGAGTTCTTCCAGCATCGTCGTGTTTTTCATCAAGGTGACCAGACCTGCACACAATAGCCCCAGGAGCAAGTCATCTCTGCTCTTGGACTCGTATTTTTTTTAATTGCAAATATTTTTCGTCTCCATCAGGCTTCTGTATAGTACATTTTCAAAGACTTTCTGAAAACCCACATTTAACACATTGACTGCACGTCCCCAACTCCCATCCCTGTCACCCCTTCAGGGATTTCAAAAGAGAATCCTTTCTGAAATTGGTTTTGCTATCTTTAATGGTTTTTCTACACCTTGATGTTTGGTAAGTTTATGCTTTAAATAACCAACATTCTCCCACCACTAAAAGTGGCCAATAGTTAGCTGGATTACCTGTCCGAGCTACGTTTAACTGGGCCACACCTGCCTCACACCAATTCTCTATGTCATTTCCCAACCGCTCCTTTACAGATTGCCAGATGAATCTGATGGTTATTGGTCTTAATAGGAAGCCAATCCTGTCTATGCCACACTGCACTAGACTTAACCCCACCAAAAACAGGGTTGTTCTGAATACATGGGTCAGGCAAGAGAGAGTTCTGTCTGTTCCACCCTGCATCTGCTGCCTCTAATATGTCTACTTACTTATTGGAGCAATGGGAATTGGGAGGGCAGTGCCTGTCACCAGTTTTAGAACATAGAACGTGGAACCGTACAGCACAGGAACAGGCATGATGTTGTGCCAAACATTTTTCTTCAGAGATCTTCCTGCGTCTAAGTTAAATTTTCTTTATGTCACACAGAATGAATACTGCTTGTAGGATGTAACATGTTTCATAAGAGAGGGAAAATCTGCCATCAACCAGCACAATGCAGCACTTTCACCTCTGAGTCACCCCGCTCATTCAGTACCGAGGGAGTGCGGCAGTGATACAGGGGCTTCCTTTCAGAAACAATGATAAATCAAGGTACTATCCACCCACTGTGCAGATGTAAAGGATCCTCTGACGCTAGAGTGACACCAAGGATCAGCAGGTAGTGCCACTGCCTCACGGCGCCAGTGACCCAGATTCAATCCTGACCTCTGGTACTGTCTGCGTGGAGTTTGCACCTTCTCCCTGTGAACACGTGTTTCTTTTGGTCACTCCTGCCAAACCTGCACGTCATTGGGATGTGGGAGGGAAGCTATAGATGTTTACAGTTATGAAGGTGAGTGACAGAATATGGGGGCGAGTTGATGGGAGTGTGGGGAGGATATTGAGGCCGTGGTCAGGAGAAGGGAGGCATATGGAAGGTATAGGTGGATCCCAGAGGAGTGTAAGGGTGTAAGAGTACATTTAAGAAGGAAATCAGCAACGCAAAAAGGGGATATGAAATATACTTGGCAGATCAGGTAAAGGAGAATCCTAAGAGATATTCTATAAGTATATTAAGAGCAAAAGGATAACTAATGAGAGAAAAGTCCCCTTAAGAATCAATGTGTGCAGCTAAGGGAGATGGGTGAGTTCTTAAATGAATACTTCTCATGTACGGTATTTACCATGCAGTACGTCACGGAAGCTGGGGAATTCAGGGAAGAGAACAGTGATGTCCTGAAACGTATTGTCATTATGAAAAAGTCTTGAGGTGGACCAATCATTGGGGCTTGACCAAGTGCGTCCTAGGACATTGTGGGAAGCAAGGGAAGAAATTGCTTGGGCCCTGGCAGAGATTTGTGTATCTTCCTTAGCCACGGGTGAGGTACTGCAAGTCTGGAGGATGGATCATTCTGTGCCTTTATTTAAGAAATGCTGCAAGGACAAGTCAGGGAACTACAGGCCAGTGAGCCCAACATCAGTGGCGGGGAAGTTACTGTAAGGGATTCTGAGAGAGAGGATTTATCTGTTTTTAGAAAGGCAAGGACTGATTAGGGACAGTCAGTGTGGCCTTGTGCTTAGGAAATCGTGTCTCATAAATCTGATTGAGATTTTGGAAGAGGTGACCAAGAGGATTGATGAGGGCAGGGTGGTAGATGTTGTCTACATGGACTTTCGCAAGGCCTTTGACAAGGTCCCATGTGGTAGGCTGGTCCAGAAGGTTAAGTCACATGGGATCCAGGGTGAGCTGGCCAGTTGGATACAAAATCGGTTTGGTGGTAGGAGTCAGAGGGTGGGAGCGGAGGGGTGTTTTTCAGACTGGATCCTGTGACCAGTGGTGTGCCGCAGGGATCGGTGCTGGGCCCTCTGCTATTTGTCATCTATATTAACAATCTGGATGAGGATGCAGGTGGCATGGTTAGTAAGTTTGTGGCTGACACCAAAATTGGTGGTGTGGTGGACAGTGAAGAAGGTTGTTTAGGGTTACAACAAGACCCAGATCAACAGGGAAAGTGGGCCAAGGAATGGAAGACGGGATTTAACTCAGACAATTGCGAAGTGAAGTATTTTCAGAAGTTAAACCAGGGCAGGAGGTACACGGGAGGGCCCTGGAGGTTGCTGTAGAGAGACCTAGGGGTACAAGGACACAGTTCCTTGAAAGTGGTTACATGGTAGACAAGGTGGTGAAGGCACTTGGCACAATTGCCTTCATCGGCCAGGGCACTGAGCGCAAGAGTTGGGACGTCATGTTACAGCTGTTGTGCGACGTTGGCGAGACCGCACCTGGAATATCATGCGCAGTTCTGGTCGCTGTACTATAGGAAGGATGTGAGTAAGCTAGAGGGTGCAGAGGAGATTCTGAAGGATGTTACCGGGACTGGAGGGCTTGAGTTATAAGGAGAGGCTGGACAGGCTGGGACTGTTTTCCCTGGAGCGAAGGAGGCTGAGGGGTGACCTTATAGAGGGTTATAAAATCATGAGGGGAATAAACAGGGTGGACGGTCACCATCTTTTTCCATGGGTAGGGGAGTCTAAAACTAGAGGGCACAGGTTTAAGGTGAGAGGGGAAAGATTTAAAGGGACCTGAGGGGCAAGTTTTTCACACAGAGGGCAGTGGGTGTGTGGAACGAGCTGCCAGAGGAAGCGGTTGAGGCAGGTACCATTACAACATTTAAAAGACATTTAGGCAGGTTCATGGATGGGGAAGGTTTAGAGGGACACGGGCCAAATGCAGACAACTAGGACTAGCCCAGGTAGGCACCTTGGTCAGCATGGATGAGTTGGGCCGAAGGGCCTGTTTCCGTGCTGTGTAACTCTAGGACTCTCTGAGAAAAGACTAAAATGAGCCAGAACGAAGAGGGGCAAACGGCTAATGTCCATATCTCATATCTCATGCCGTTGGAGGCCATTCGTCCCATTGAGACCATGCTAGCTCACAGACCCACACACCAGGGGCAATTTACAGTAGCCAATTAACCTACCAACCCGTACGTCTTTGGAATGTGGGAGGAAACTGGAGCACCCGGAGGAAACCCATGTTGTCATAGGGAGAACGTGCAATCTCCAAGTAGACAGCACCGGAGGTCAGGATTGAGGCTCTGGGTGGCAACCCAAATAACCATCAGTGTGTCAGCCCAGACACAGCTACCAGGGTGGACCGTTTGGAGCGGTGGGGAGTGGAGGAGATCTGCAGACACTGGAAGGGATGACCAGCCCACAATTCCAGCCTGCCTACCCCTGGGAATGGCTGCACTGTCAGGTCCATTCCCGGGAGCGCGAGGAAGGGTAAGTACAATATAGAACTGGACCAACAGCAACAACGAGCAACAAGGTTCTCTGCGACCTCCTGGCGACCAGAGGCTCACGGCTTGCTGTGATCATCCATGCGTGGTGTGTGGCACGTAGGCAACGCCCACATTGATCTGCCCTGCACCTTTCTAGCGTCAGTGCATTCTTCCTACAGCGTACACCAGCCAGGAGCTAGTGAGTACTTTCTACAGATGCACCATCACCTCCTGCACTAGTGTTTTATGGTATAACTTATAAAGGAAACCTTCCTGAATGCCTTCTTAACCACTGTGTCATGTGTCACCTGACCTATGAGTAAGGGCAGTACATTCCAACATCCCGCTCTCCCTCTACGTTACTCACTGCTCTCTCACAGCCTTCCCTGATGGAATACTGAATACTGATTTGACATTTCCCTGCTCAGCCAACCCGTTCATTAGCAGCTTCCCGCCATTTACAGCACTGCGTACCACTCTAGTCACCACACCGCAGGAAGGTTGTGAAAGGCACTGCAGATTTACGAGGGTGTAGGGAGGGTTGGAGGATGTTAGTTATGAAGAGAGACTGGGGTTGTTTCGTTTGAACAAAGAATTAACTGAGGTGTAATGAATCACAAGAGGCGTGGACAAGGTGAACAGGATGGGTCTATTTTCTCAGCCTAGGATACAGCAGCTGGAGGGGACAGACTTCGGTTAATTTGTGGAAGGATCAGTGGGAATTAAGGAAAAATTTCCCCCCAAAAGGGTGGTTGGGATCTGGAACTCACTGCCTATAAAGGTAGTGAAGCCAGAATCCCTTCAGCACATTAAAGACACTAACCAAACCACCTGAGGGGGCAGCCACATTGGCGCAGCGGGTAGAGCCGCTGCCTCACAGCACCAGAGACCCGGGTTCAATCCTGACCTCGGGCGCTGTCTGTGTGTGGGGTTTGCACGTTCTTCCTGTGACTGTGTGGGTTCCCCCGGGTGCTCCAGTTTCCTCCCACGTCCCAAAGACCAAGCGGATTGTTAGGTTAATCGAGCGCTGTAAGTTGCCCCCGGTGTAGGAGGGTGGCAGGAGAGTTGGGGAGGGGGAGAGTTGGTGGGAATACGAGAAGAAAAATCCAGGGTTAGGGTGGACGGGTGATTGATAGTGCAGGTGTGATGGGCCGAAGGACCTGTTTGTGTGCCGTATGACTCGATGAGTCTCCGAGCTGTAACCTACAAAGCTACGGACTGGGAACTTGGAAGGAGGGGTAATTCAAACAGCTCCTTCTTGGCTGGCATGACCATGAGGGTCAGAATGGCCTCCTTTTGTAAATTTTTACAACTCAATTGTGTCACAGAATTTTTGCACCAATGGCAAATTTCTTCACTGTGACTCCAACATTTGTCTAACTGACTGAAAGATGCCACAGGAAGCCACGGTCCAGGACTATGGCCTCAAGTTGCCAACGGGAACAACCTCAACCACTGAAGTGCCCGTTAACTTGTGCCACCCACCACTGGCCAGTTTGGTGAAAGTGGGCACATTCTCTTGCATCCGAAGGGCTTTTAATCTTCATATCAGACGACCTTGTGGAACCTGGTCACATTCCTACTGGGAGCAGCTCTAAACCTTCCCCTGCAAGGAGCCACGTAGTTCTGGATCTGGTAAGGAAGGAATGGATTGTAGGCAGGCACGGTAGTGTAGCGGTCAGCGTAACGCTATTACAGCGCCAGCGACCCGGGTTCAATTCCGGTCGCTGTCTGTAAGGAGTTTGTACGGTCTCCCCATGTCTGCGTGGGTTTCCTCTGGGTGCTCTGGTTTCCTCCCACATTCCAAAGACGTACGGGTTAGGAAGTTGTGGGCGTGCTATGTTGGCGCCAGAAGCGTGGCGACACTTGCGGGCTGCCCCCAGAACACTCTACGCAAAAGATGCATTTCACTGTGCGTTTCAATGTACTAATAAAGATATCTTATCTCATCCGGCAGTAATGTTGACAGAAACGTATCACACTTCCAACAGAAGCTCCATATCAAACAATGAGTGAAGAAGGCTCCCTTAGAGTTAGCCCATTTCACAGGAGCCAGCAGAAGGATACTGGGTTGTAAAGGTGAAATCAAGTGACAGACCCTTACAACCTGGATTTCTGTCACAAAGTGACATCACCTGAAACTTGGAGACACAGGAGAGACTGCAGATGCTGGAACCTGGAGCAATGCACAAAGTGCTGGAGGAACTCAGCGGGTCAGGCAGCATCTGTGGAGGGAGATGCACACATGAAGGGTCTCGACCCCAAATGTCGACTGTCCATTTCCCTCTGTAGATGCTGCTTGACCCGCTGAGTTCCTCCAGCCCTTTGTGTGTGTCACCTGAACACTGGTCTCCAAACACCTCCTGACTGAGATCAACAGCTGCAGGGCTATATATCTGTTGGGCTGAAGGGCCTGTTTCCCTGCTGTACATCTCCGTGACTCTATCTGGGGCAGGCTAAGGGGAGAATATAAATGTCCCGAATAGGATAAAGTACAAAGCTGCCTACAACCAGTGTGGATCTGAGAGGGTCACGTTGTAATGACCTCAATACTTTGCCTGACAGAGCGGTGAAACGTATTGAACGGTAACTTTCAAAAGGGAAAAACACTTGAAAAGGAAAGTTCTGTAAGGCAGCGGGGAGTGGAACTGGCTGGATAATTCTCAGAAAGAAGCTCAACATTCACCTTCTGCCTTTATCATTCTTTGAATAGTTTTAGGTGAGTATAATAATTTGCTTCAGCAAGCGGGAATTAATGAAGCCTTAAGTTGCAACAGTATAGTATTTAGGAACCACACAAAGTTGGTTTTAATGAAATCATTGATCAGTGGGAAGATGAGAGTAATGCAACAAATGCAGCGGATCCCAAGTACCATAAGTGAAAGGAAACACACCACAGAATTAGTCAGACTTACAAAGATCAAAGTATCTCTCTTTCATTATCTCCTTGTCTAAAAGAAAACGAAGACGGAATTAGGTCCCCAGTGATACAGCCAATTTATTCAGCTCAGGGAATCTGTATTTTTCTTTGATTCCACAATCATTTGAAATTGGGTCTTTTCAGAACTGATCATTAACATGCAAGTTGGACATGCAGATTTGGTGATCCTTTCCAACATCACTGAAATGTTCAAAGAAACTTACGAGTATTTGTAATACCTTATGGACAGATTTGACTGTTTTAGTGCAGGGGTTGAGGGTCAGCATGAAGTCAGTGGGCTGAAGGGCCTGTTTCCATGCTGTATGACTCTACTGAATCGGTTCAACCATCAGCTAAGGTCCAAATTTTGTCAGGTATAATTCTGAGGCTCTGGTATCCCTCGGAGAATGTTCGTAAAAATAAATCAGATCTCACTGGGTCAAAACGAGCAGGAGACTCCTGGGTTTCATCATCTTCCCGTGATAATCTGGCTTACGTTCAGTACAGGCGCACTTGGAAATGGACCAGTTCCCAGATCAGATGGTAGCCTGCTACTTCGGAGCAGAATCAAGAGGGTCAACCTTCATGCAGTGATCATGGGGGAATCCAGACCCTGGTCCCCAGGAGGCTGAGGATTTGGGGGATCACTCGAAATCTGCTGAAGAGAGCCTACCATGATCTCACTGCAGGGGGGTAGGTTTGAAGACCAACCAGCACCCACGTATCCCATCCTCAGTGAAGATCAGAGGGAAATCAAAGTTTTATTGTACCTAGTGGTTTGGTGTCAATATTGTGGCCCAGAGTCCGAATGAGAACTGCCTTTGGTAAAAGAGATACAGTGACCTTCTATCTGAAAGAACTTGTAAAATTCACTTTATACAGTATTCTAAACCAAGCTTTAAGTACATACGGGATGGGGAAAATCTTTTATTTTAGATAAGCAACACATGCAAAGTGATAACAAAGATTACAGCATTGAGGCTTCAATAAATATCTTTCTTTTTTTAAAAAAAAACTTTTTTGTTTAATTTAATTTTGTTAGAAAAATAGCACTGTTATGAGAAGATATAGTTGGCAACACTTTGTAATGTTTCACATGCAAGTTAGCAGCACGGCCCAAAACCACAGACATGGGTTAGGAGAAGGCAGAGGGAGCAAAGGGTTAAGAGGAGAGGGGTGGAGGCTGGAGACAGGAAAAGGAAGAGAAGGGGAAAGGCGGAGAAAGACAAGGGAGAGAGAGGGAGGTCAGGGAGAGGATGTAGATGGGAAGACAACCCCCAACTTGTGGCGGAAGTCGAATATAATTGGAATTTCGAACAAAAATAAGTAACCAATGATGTGCTTCTAGGCTCAGCCTTATCTTAAACCACACTAGACATTTGCAGGGGAGATGATGAACATTGCCACTCTGCTAAATCCATTGCACAGAATATCTTACGTGCTCCAAAAATAACGCACACTTCTCTGAGTTGAGTCAGCTGTGATGGTCCAGCCCACAGATGTTTCCAAGAACCTCAGACCAGCTGGTTTGTTGACTGGCATTGCAATGTGTTATAGAGGTCCTCCTCTCTCAGGGCAGCCACTCCCTCCTCCCACAGGGGCAAGCTAATCCCCCCAACTGTAATCCCTCAGGACTTGCCTCTCCAGGCCCTGTGAAGAACACAGGGTAGGGGGCACACTTCCACTGCGAGTGGGCCTCTCAAAGCACTTCATTGTGGTGGATGTCAGAGCCACTGGTTGGTAGTCATTCAGGCATGCTACCTTGTTGTGACCTCGCACCTTATTGCACTGCACTTTCTCTGTAGCTGTGACACTGTTATTGTTTTTACCTGTACTACATCAATGCACTCTGTTCTGACTCAATGTAACTGCGCCGTGTAATGAATTGACCTGTACGATCCGTTTGTAAGACAAGCTTTTCACTGTACCTTAGTACAAGTGACAATAATAAACCAATACCAATACCCTCAGGTTTTCCTGGGTCTCTTCCGTGGATCAAGTTCCATTTGCCAATGGAAAAGCAAGTTTTAGTCGGAACTGGAGCACCAACCAATCTGCTGGAGGAACTCAGCAGGTGCAGCGTCACCTGCGGTGAGGGGGAGAGGAAATGTCGACATTTCAGGATCGGGACTTAGAGCAGTGTTTTGACCCAAAGCGTCGACAATTCCTTAGCTCCCACAGACGCTGCTCGACCAGCTGAGTTCCTCCAGCAGATTGTTTGATGCTCCAGATTCCAGCTTCTGCAGTCTCCTGTGAATTCATTTAGTCCAAACTGGTTGGATTGTGTCCAAGGTGCCCAGGGTCAGATGAAAAACTCAACTTTTGATTGCACAGCGCTGAAGAAGAACAACATCTTGCACCTGAACTTCCAAAAGGAAATGTTGGGAACACACGAAGGTCTGATCACAGCCACACTCCACAACTCCCTGTGGGTGTCTGGAGACAGAGCTGTGTCCGTGTGTTAACGCACTGGGCTGTTAAATCAAAAACACGAACTGTGATATCTCAAATTCACCTCCCTGCAGACTGGGGCATCCTCTATACTTCCTCACTCTGAGGGACACTTCCCATCTCTGCTGATGTCCCCTTGCAACCAAGCAATACCACCCCAGCCATCCTGTTTCTGTCTCCCTCCTTACCCCAACACTTGGCAATGTCAAGCAGAGAGCCCCCTCCCACCCCTCCAACTTCAAAGGTATAATTCACTCCATGTCTTGGAGGCCCCTGTCTTGGGTAATACTGGCTTGCAAGGCACAACCTCCTCCTGGCAGGATGATGCCCAAAGGCAAAGACAAACAGGCCAATGGTCCTACACTATTTAAGAATTAGATACTCTAACCTGTCAGGTCCAGCAGTAAACTGCCCAATGAAATGTTACTGTGGTACCAAAGGAGGAATGAAATCGATAACCTGATTAAAACTCTGGATTTGCCCTCTAAAAACCACCAGCTTTAGTCTGTGGACACTTTTTGCAATGATTGCTGAGAGCCCAATGGGGGTTCTTGGAAACATCTGAGAGAGGGTCTGGAACACCATGTAAAGTGCAGGAAGCACAGTCTCTGTATTTAATACAACTGGTACCCAGGACAGCACACTGCAGGCCAGGCAGTACAGGAGAGAACCTGACCTGCCCCCAAACACAGAGACTGCACACACATCATCTCAAATCAGTGCTCATGTTCCTGGCTCTTCAGCCCATCAAATGGACTTTGTTTCATTTTACAGTCTTTGTTTAAAAAATAATATTCTGTATTAAACAACAGCTGCACTTCTAGTTAACACAGGTTCACAATCTACTTCAGGATTAGTTCATTATTTGTTAATGTCATCAGTAATAAAATTACAGTGGGTACTTCTCCAATTCTGACATCAGTAATACCACCGGCTTCAACCCCAGCCAATCTCCCTGTAAAAGTAGGACTGGTTACCCTCCATACAAACTCAGCAACTGTGCAGAAACAGGGGGGGTGGGACGGCTCAGCATGCCCACACGATCCCTTGATTCTGCACTCGGGAATCCCCGGCAGCCCCGACTGTATCAGACAGCTCCACATCTGAGGTTAACAGATGTGTTCCTTCTGACACTGCATCAATGGCCAGTGTTGCTAACATAGGGGGTAGATCACTCTGGATACTTGCAGCTTGGCTGCAACTCTCGGGACACTGGTGGTGTTGCACCTGCATCCCCCACTGACTCCCTGTCAGCTGCTCACAATGTACCGACCTCGACATCCCTGGTCACACTGCCTCTTGGCAGCCCCACGCCCACTACAAACTGACGTCCTCAGGACACTTGTATCGACGCCCCAGTACTGAGCTCTCCCTGGACAGGAACATTAATGCCTCCGCCTTCCCCAGAGTTTTATATATACACTAACTTTTCTCCAAGTCACACGCAATCCTGACTTGGAGATACATTGCCGGTCCTTCATTGTCACTGGGCCCAAGTCCGGGAACCCCTCCCCAACAGCACCGTGGGACCACTGTGGTTCAAGGTGGCGGCTTGCCCCCCACCTTATCAAGGGCAACTAGGGATGGGCATTAAATGCTGGCCTGGCCAGTGGTGCCAACATCCAGTGAATGGGGTAGTTCAATCCTCTCTTTGGGTCTGTCCTCCATTGCTTTACCAATTATTATCAGCAGCTGTGGAGCAGTTTAAACATTACTGTAAAGCAGTTTGTTTAGAATAGCAGGGAGATTGAATGGTTCATGTGAAGGGGTGTGCAGAACCACCCACCTGGCTTCAGGAGAGGAAGGGGATTAATCAGGAAGGGCCCACCCAGCCCATCATCCCAGTTCACCGACCAGGGCCGATGCTGGACTGTCTGTGGTCACAATGACCACCGGGTGATCACCCACGACGCTCCTCCGAAGGAGCAAGGGCTGAGATCCGAGGGGAAAGAGTTCAAAGCTGGGGCTGTAGCGGGCAGGAGCCGACAAGGTGTTTGCAGCAGAGATTTCTTGGTTAAGAACTGCACTAACAGAAAGATGCTTTCAATCAGGTTCTGAATGGGCCAAAGGGCTGGGGTCCGTGCACAGCACAGTTCCCTGCAGTATCCGACTTCCTCACCCAGTCAGGCGCCGAGCCTGCCTGTGACTCCTGATCATTCGCACTTACCGTGTCGAGATATACCAGCCAGTACGGTCGGTGCCAGCTTCACACCCCTTCCCCTCGGTCTCACAGAACCACCCTGGCAATCTCCACACCTCGCGCTGACCTCGGGCCGAAGTCTCTGCCAACCCCAGTGATGAGCAAATCAGTGCACAAGCCAATTCAGAGGCCCGGGTTGCTGGTGTTAGGGGAAGACAGGCAATGGACTGAACGTCATTCCCAAACCCCTCCGTATCTATTCTGACATCACACAGGAGCCCCAGAATTTGGAACCTGTAGGCTGAGAGTTTCATTTCATGGGACATGTGGTCCAATCCTTGACTCAATAGGACTAGCAGGACCTTGGTGCTCAGTATCATACACAGGGGCTGGACTTCATCACAGAACAACACTGCGTGTTCATTCCATCGCTAGACTGTCCTGGATAGGCCAGTGTACCGTGGCTTCCGTCACTGTACACAGTAATGTCCGATTAGTGAGCACTGTCCCAAACAGTGAGGGCCCTGGCACTGACTAATCTTTTGCCGGCAACATGTCAACATTTTCAGAGTATTCGTTGACCTGTGAAAGAGGGGTAGTTGAAATGAGTTGGAGTTTTATTGCTGGTGCCATTTCAGAATGAGCCTTCAGAGCTTAGAAAATAATTTCTGATGCCATTCAACAAAAAAAAATATCCTTTAGAGATCAGCTAATTTTCTATGGTGTCTGACACATTCCTGTCCCTCAGAACCCATTCGGGGGTTTTGGGTTGGATCTGACAACACCAGAGGTTGGTGTTTGATCATCATCTTATTCCAAGCCTCTTGGAGCTTCAGGCGTTTTGTTTTGCTTCTAGAAGCACTGGCAGAGTCGTTCCCTCCAGTGAGCTAGTTACTGGATGCTTTGAACATGATGGAGGAAGGGGGAAGAATTGCATCGACCAATTGCAATGAGCTGTTGTGTAGCTCTATGAATAAATGAATGCACTCAACACACCAGCAATAAACACAACTGTGGAATAGCATTAGACTAAGCCCCACAGCTAATCCTGGGCCTGGAACTCGCCATGAATGTCCTCCCCTTCTGGTAGCATACCGTCGCACAAACAGAAACACACTCAATAGGACCCAAGGCATCCTCTCAGGACAGACATAGAGTGTAACCAAGTCCCACAAGAAATAAAAGCAAGCTGGTATCAAGAAACCAGTTCCTTCTGGTCAGCGCTGCAGCAGTCCGTGGAGGTTAAAGCAGACAGTAAAGCCAGCAGATAAGAGGCGCCGAGACTAAGACGAAGAGCCAGGAAATGTCCCCAAAGTATGCCGGAAGCCCACTATTGCTCGGACAGACTGCAACAGGGTCTTTACCCTCTATGTAGTTACGGGACACAAATTTGAGTGATTCGTCCAGTAAGATGACGGGCAAGGAGATCTTCAGGACCACCACCCACTGAGGCCAGTTCAGAGCAGTCACTTGGAAGATCAGCTGGAAGGAAACAAAGAAGGAAAAGTTATAGGCACTGACTTCATCACAAAATCAGAACCCTTGCTCTTGCATGTCACACTTGGAGGCTGGATCTCTGGGGCATTTAAAGGGGAGGTAGATAAAATGGTGAAAGGGTAAAACAGGGCAGGTGAGTGTCTTTAGGTTGCAGTGAATGTTTTACTCCATTAATGGTGATAGGTATTTGTTAAGTAACTGGATGTACATACAGATCATCCGCAGCTTATGAACACCCGATTTATGCACAGCCCCGTGCGTACGAGCGAGTGTTTGGAAGACCGGCGGGACGGATTTGCCGGCTGCTGTGGGCTGCAGGAATCTCCTATCATGTGGGAACTTGGTTTGTGGCCACATTTCCAACTTGCAAATGGTTCCGGTTACAAACAGTTCACAGGAATGGAACTCTTCCGTAACCTGGGGATGACCTGTAAAGTACGTTTACTTGTTTTGTGTGAATGTGTGCTAAGTATTTTGTATTAAAGATTAGTGCATCTCCAAAATAGTATCACCAGTGTCACTTGTGACTGGACAGCAATGCTAACTATCTTTTCTTATCTCACTTTCCCAGTTCAGACGAAGGGTCACTGACCCGAATTGTTATCTCTGTTTCTCTCCCCACAGACACTGCCTGACCTGCTGAGTGTTTACAGCATCTTCTGCTTTTATTGTTGTTGGGCAATGTTGATCTGGTTCCCTTAAGCAGTTTCCACTGTCAACCCCCATACCCTCATGTGTAATGAGAACTAGCTGTGCCATCCGCTCATTTAGTTAGTGAGGATGGGACGGCTAGCTTACATAGCCTGTCCCCAGTAACATGATGGGGGCAGGAATTTTCAGTGGAAATTGGAAAACAATGATGGGGTTTATGACTTTGAAATCAGATGGAATTATGATCGTGAACTCCCTAGCAAGAATACATGACCTCTAACCTCAATTCATACAAGGCACACACTGGCCCTTGGCTCCTGGCACTGCAGAGGGTAAAGATTCAGGCTCCCTTTATGGGTGCCCTGCAGCGGTTTCTGGGGACAATGTTTACGGGGTGACCGAACGTGAGTAGCTACCATTGTGCCGGCCTTTTCTGTTAGCTGTGTTTGTGAGCCAGCATCTGTACTCACAGGCAATGGTTCCACATAGAGGATCAGGAAGTGCAGAGACATGGACAGGCAGATGGTCCCGAGCAGCCAGATGTTCACCCATGGGGGCATCCTCAACAGGGACTGGTTCTCAGACAGGCTGGGCAGCAAGGAAAGGTCAAAGTTAAAAGGACCAAAGCAAGCACAATGAAGTCTTCATTTAGTTTTGCGACAGCTCAAGACAGATCCACCCATTGGATAAATCCAGTCAGGCCCCATGTGAGGAGGGCAGTCTCCCCTGTCCATATCCATCTCAGACCATGTGCTGTGTGGGACGGTACTTCTCACCCACCCACCCAGAATCTGCCGTTGGGGGATCGGGTTGCTGTAGGAAGCAGTATGGGGCCCAGGGTCCTGGAGGGCAGTGGTGAGGGTGGGTGGGGGGGGGGGGGGGGGGTGGTGGATGCTGGAGATGGAGGAAGGGGTGGGCAGCAGGAGGAGATGTTCCAGTAAAGGACCTCAGCCACTCGGGACGGGACAGGTCAGGGGATCAGGGGGGACCTGGACACGCCAGGGGCGCCGGTTGGGTGTTGTGGCTTCGGGTACGGTTGTCGTCTCCAGGGCAACCACGGGAACACACCCCCACCTGGGCCCAGCTGGGCGGGGCCTGGTAACTGGCACGGGGGGTGGCCTGAGGTGGAAACTGGCGGGAAGAAGGGGGAGAGAAGAGAAACAGCGGGAGCGATGGATGGGCAGGAACAGGACCGGAGGCGGGGGGGTGGGGGGGGGGGGGTCCCACTGTGGGGCAGGAGTCTGACTGGATTGGACACTTTTCCATGGGGAGGTGTGTTGGGTGAGGGAGGGGCCAGCAGACGAGGGGGTTGGGGGTGAGGTCAGTGGTTGGGTACAGGGTGTGGTAGGTAAGTGGTGGGGTTAGGGATGGGGCATTACTCTCTGGGTTGGGGAGGGGCTCACCCTGCTCTCCGCTGCTCCCTGCACCCACTGCAGTGGGGGGGGGGGGGGGCTGGCTGTGGGAGGTGTGTGTGTGTGTGTGTGTGTGTGTGTGTGTGTGTGTGTGTGTGTGTGTGTGTGTGTGTGTATACACCTTTCCCTGCCTCCACACTCACTTGGCTGCAGCTCACACCTGATGCACACATTCATAAGGTGTCAAAACAGGTGGATAAAGTGACCATGACCATGTTGGAACAACCGTCCACTTGGGACGTAAACCAGAGCCTCCCAACTGTGAGGACCCTCACGGACACCCCCCCTCAGCCCCATTCTGTGAGGGCGAAGGGTCCTGTACAAATCACCGCCGTTTCACAGGAGGGGAGTTGCCACACTAGGGTGTTGTCCTCTCCCCGGCACACTGAGGTACAGCGAATTCTGGGCAGGAAGTGTTGCGTCAGAGGGATGTGTCTCAGACTGTGTAAGTGTGTGGCTTGTGGTTGTGAGCTGGGCTTCCTTCCCCCCCCCACACCCCCTCGTCACCGTGACGCAGGTGCCGATGGGGAGCTGACTCCAGGCTACACTCACCTGTTCAACGCGTTGCACATCTCGATGGTCACCAGCACCGACAGGGCCATGGTGGTGGGGAAGCGCGACTCAAAGACGGCACACTCGATGTTCTGGTAGAGCGGGTGGTCGGGTGTGCACTGCATGAAGTGCCGCTGGGGAACAAGAGGAAGGGAGAGGGAAGTGAGCGCTCCGTCCTCGGTCAGCGAGACTCACTGTCCGTGACACCGCACCGCCCCACCCTCGGCGGAAATCTCAGCCTGGCTCGCAGGGTCGTGGGCCAAGGCCCACGGCAGAACCTTCAGTATCTGTCACAGAGCTGCACCGTGCAGAAACAGGCCCTTCGGCCCACTGAGTCTGTACCGACCATCAACCACCCACTTACAACCATTTTATTCCCCCCACATTCCCACCACCTCTCCCCCCCCCCAACCCCCAGGTTTTATCTCTCCCCCTACACACTAGGGGAAATTTACAGCAGCCAATGAATCTACTGTCCTCTACACCTCTGGGCTGTGGGAGGAAACCAGGGCACCCAGAGGAACTGCGGAACTGCACACAGGCAGCACCAGGGGTTGGGATTGAACCCGGGTCTCTGGCACTGGGGGAGGGGCAGCGGTTCGACCTGCTGCCGCTCCTTAACTTAAGTCGACACTCCAGTTCAAAGTTCATAGTTGGAGGGGCTAACTTTTCCTTGAGACTTAAACCAGCTCCCTGCTGTGTGAGTACAATGGATCGCAGAGCGTCAGTCATCGCAAGGAAGCTCCAGGTGACTTAAATCAAACACTTATAGTCCAACAGTCCGAATCTGCTGCTCAGGTCCCTGGAGTGGTCCCTGCTGCTGCTGGGGTTGCTCGTTACTCTTCTCCTTCACTCTGTGACTCCCAGCTCCCCTGCTGGCTCTGTCCGGAGCCCTTTCACCCCTTTCCCTGCCCCAGGAAGCCATGATCTACCTCACCCCGGCCTCCAGTGTTGTGGCCGGGCCCACACAGGGAGATCCCTGCTGCTGTGGACCGCAGAGAGACCGCTGTGCTTAACTTGGACAGAAGTCCACAGGCAGCTCATGTTTATCTGTGAAGAGAGTCAGCAGGCAGTGTAACGGGAGAGGGAGCTATTAGTGCTGTGGCCTCACACCTCCAGTGACAAGGGTTCAATTCCAACCTTGGGTGCTGCCTGCGTGGAGTTTGCAAGTTCTTCCCATGACCCACGAGTGCTTCGGTTTTCTCCCACATTTCGAAGGTGAGCTGGTTGGCAGTTGATTAGCTGCTATAAGTTGCTCCATGTGTGTAGGGAGGAGGCTGGAGAATTGGTGGGGGGAGTGTTGGAGTCGGCAAGTGTGTGGGAGGGAATAAATGGGGGAGAGGGGTAAATGGAGATCACTCTGAGAGGAGGCACAGGCTTGATGGGCTGTCAGCCTTCAACAGCAGAGTGCTGGGATTCCAAGGAGGGTGGTCCTAGTTGCAAATCCCAGACCACCACACAGAGGCCCGAAGGATGCTTCGCTAACCTTACGGGTGATCAGAGCTCAGAGGCAGCAGTGGCACTGGCTTGTCTAGCAGACTGGAGGTTTGTATGGTGGCATGGTGGTATGTCATCAGGTATCACACATGGTGCAGTGCATCAGGCGTGGGTGTATGTAGGAAGTATGTGGCTGTGTGATTGACCTGTGTGACTGGGTAGGGGATGGGCAGGGAGCAAACAACCGAACTCACTAACGTCACGGCCCCGAGCTTAGTTTGAGTGGTGAGTACTGGGGGGGAGGCTGGTACACAGAGAGGCCTGTGCTTGGGGGAGGCTGGTACACAGAGAGGCCTGTATTTGGGGGAGGCTGGTATACAGAGAGGCCTGTGTTTGGGAGAGGTTGGTACACAGAGCGGACTGTGTTTGAGGGAGGTTGGTACACAGTGAGGCATGTGTTTGGGGGAGGTTGGTACACAGAGAGGCCTGTGTTTGGGGGAGGCTGGTACACAGAGAGGCCTGTGTTTGGCCGAGGTTGGTACACAGGGTGGCATGTGTTCAGGTGAGTTTGTGTCACAGAGTAGTTTGTGTTTGTGGGAGCTAGGTACACGGGGTGGTTTGTATTTGAGTGAGGAGGGTGGCAGGAGGTTGGAGAGATGTACACACTCGCCCTCTCTTTGATGTGACAGCGTGCAGTTGTTTGTCGATGGCCTGCTGTGTATCACTGCCACTCTCAGCAGCCACTGTATCAGGATGATTAATGGAGTCTTTGTGGAAGTAATTATCTCAGCCTGGCGTCACTGAGAGATATACTGTCCCCAGGCAGCCCTGCATCACACCACGGGTCAGCTCAAAGGGCTTCACACAATGAAGTGCTCTCTGAAATGGACGGACTGTTATTTACACATTTAGACTCAGTCGAGGACTACCCTAATGCATCAGAGAAAACTTTTAACGATCTGTTTTTGTCTGGTTTGGATTCAATTAGGCCATGGTGCTAGATCAACGCAGTGAATACAGTAAAAAATCAATGGGTAAGACTTTCTAACAGATAGCCAATAGTAAGTAATGATTGAGATGTCAACCTCCATAAGCCTAGCACCTGCAGTCGCTATGAATAGGCTATTACTGACTGAGCCTCCTGCCCCCCATCGCCCTCACCCACCGCCCTGTGAGAGGGTATATCGCGGGCTCATTACCAGCTGGTTGAAGGTAACCTGTGGACCACTCTCATCAAACATGAACCACCAGGTGGCTGCTCCAACTGTCGCCAGGCCGACGTAAACTGAAAGAGACCAACGAGCAGGGTGAGGGGAGCCAACGGGGAGGGTATTCACAGTGACTGTGGGGAGAGCAGCGTGACCACCGGCCACCCCAGCAACTATTGCCCACCGGGCTTCCCATGTGGGCACCTATCTGGCTGGAACTTCAGTCCAGAAACATAGGTAGAGGATGTGGACGTTCTGCCCGTCTGACATGTGTCAACTCGACCTAAGATCTGTCTGATACCACACTCCAGTCTTTCTTTGCATCATAACTCTGCAGAGTTTGACTTCCCAAGGCTGTGTGATTCCCTACTGAAAGATTCCTTCACTCTGATGAATCAGCTAATGACATGCTGTAGAAAACAAAAAAAAATCTTCACTTCCCCTCTGGTTCTTCATTAATTTAAATCTTTCCAGTTCCTGTGTATAGAACGGTATGGTAGCGTAGCAGTTAGCGCGACGCTATTACAGCGCCAGCGGTCGGGGTTCGATTCCCGTCGCTGTCTGTAAGGAGTTTGTACGTTCTCCCGTGTCTGTGTGGGTTTCCTCCGGGTGCTCCGGTTTCCTCCCACATTCCAAAGACATACGGGTAGGTTAATATGGGTTTAAAATGGGTGGTGCGGACTCGTTGGGCCGGAAGGGCCTGTTACCACGCCGTAAATAAAATTTAAATTTAAAAAACAATTTAATTTAAAATTTAAATTAAAAAAATTTACATTTAAACTTTGAATCCCCTGGAAGCTGCCTGAGCAGAGAGTAAAGCCCAGCTCTGGACCTTCCCAGTAACAAGTCCTGCACAGCCGTCTTTGTTCTTTCCAATCCTCTGCCCCCACACCCAGACCTTGGACAGAGGCTGAGAGTCTTTCGTGCCTCTGGACGGCCACCAGCTTCCTGTCGGAACCAGAAGTTCAGAAGATGCAAAGCCCCACAGGGTCGCTGGGAGACCACTTTCCTACCTGAGGGGTTACCAGGTTGGAATCAACTTTTGGTGACAATGGAATCAGTATATCGTCCAAACTAAAAGGTCCCAGGTCCTTTAATTCCTATGGCCTCCATTTCAGAACCAATAAATACCTGAACACATGCAGTTATTTGCCCACCTACAGCTTCTCCAGTATCATAACCTCTGCCATCGAGAAGGACAAGGGCAGCTGGGGCATGGGAACAGGTTCCCTTCCAAGTCACGCACCATCCCAGCTGGGAAATATATTGCTGTTCCTTCACCATCACTGGGTTTAAATCCTGGAACTCCCTTCCCAATAGCATCTCCCCCGGAAGGGACTGCGGTGGTTCAAAGACAGTTAAGGGGTGGGCAATAAATGGGGCCTTGCTGGCTATGCCCAGATCCTGAAGCTGAATAAATAACCACAAGGGTACAGCGTTAGCGCTTGAATAGAAGTGGTCTGGCAGCTTACCGCCAATGGCGATGTATCGGAAGAAGAGCCAGCCACTAATGAGCGACTCCTTGGGATTTCGAGGTGGTTTGTTCATGATGTCGAGGTCGGGAGGGTTGAAGCCCAGAGCCGTGGCAGGCAGACCATCTGTCACCAAATTCACCCAGAGCAGCTGCACTGGGATCAAGGCCTCGGGCAAGCCCAGGATGGCGGTGAGGAAAATGCTAATGGGAAACCAGGAAGAGGAAGGTCGATTAGAATGTAAACCACAGCAAGCAGCATTCCAGCCAGCGTATCACAGCAGTAAACATCCCCTATCGATGCTGGGGCTCGAGCTCGTCTCCGCAGCACCCTGGTTCCACCGCCCCCAGACTGCCCGAATCTCGGTACATCATTCCGTCTCCGGTCAGCAGCCGACTAGAGCCGGAACAGGCAAACCCGTGGGAGGGGCGATTACACAAACACCAGTGGAGGGTAACACTGAGTAGGTTTATGCAGGAGGTACGTGTGTGTGTGCTTGTGGGTAGATGACATGCAGGGAGCAAACAAGCCAACACCACCCGGCCTTTTACCAGCAGTCTACCATGGACTCCAGTTCGTTCTGTGCAGAACCATTGCAGGCGGTGGTACAGGGGAGAAGGACTCTCCGTGCATTGTAACCAGAATCCTCCTTCACACAGGTAGAAGTCTTGGTTTAAGATGGCAGCTACAGGCAGAGATTAGTTTGGATCCTGACTCTGGTCCAGACTCAGCAGGAACCCTGCTCATCAATGACTAACTTCAGAACAAAGGACCAACAAGTGGTAGGTCCTCATTAACATATTCAAGGCTCAACACCTAACTTACATGTACAGCAGGCCGCCTGACAAATGAGCCTCACAAATTTAGCCACGAGATTGATGGCTGAGCTGAACCGGGCCATACTGGGCAGAACTGGGTTACACTGGGCTGGATTGGGCTTCACTGGGGTGGACTCAGCTGGACTGGGCAGGTCTGGGCCACACTGAAGCGGACTGGGCCACACTGGGGCAGGACTGGGGCAGGACTGGCCAACACTGGGGCAGGACTGGGCCACGCTGGGGTGGGCCTGGGCCACGCTGGGCAGACTGCTTTGTTGCTGAGGCCTGCTCTACTATTTCAGGCGTGTGACGAGTGTGACCTGAAGCAGTTCCTTCAAACCCTGGCGAGCCGATGACAAAGACCGAGAGCATGCAGTTGCTCCCAGGAAGCAGCAGAGCACTTGGTGTGCCTACAGGAGGCCGCTGATCTTCAACCTGACAACGACAAAGCCTTACCAGACCACTTCGCCCACGTTGGAGGAGATGAGGTAGCGAATAAACTGCTTCATGTTGTTGTAGATAGCTCGACCCTCCTCGACTGCTGACACAATGGTGGAGAAGTTGTCATCTGACAATACCATTTCTGATGCTGTCTTAGCCACAGCAGTTCCAGAGCCCATGGCAATCCCAATTTCAGCTTTCTTTAAAGCAGGCGCATCATTAACACCGTCTCCAGTCTACAGAGAAGGAAGGTATTAGCGTTTGCTCCTACACTGCTTCCCCTTTACTTCACAAGCATGAAACCAACATATCCTTGGTGAATGTTTCCCCAAAATAAAGGCGTACTCTTGTATCTGTGTCCACAGCTTGGGTACAAACACCCCTCCTGGACCTGAACATATAATCCACTCTGGCACCAAGGGATCAGAGGTACTCTCTTTCCGACTGATGTCTTGCGTTTCTATAGTCAACAGTGACTACACTTTATTGGCTGTTCAAGGCTCCAGACATACTATAGGAGAGCAGCACAGTGGGACTGCTAGTAAGCTGCTGTCTCAGAGCGCCAGAGACCCCGGTTCAATCCCGGCCTCAGCTGCTGTCTGCGTGGAGTTTACATGTTCTCCCCATGACTGCGTGGGTTTCCCCCAGGTGCTCTGGTTTCCTCCCACATTCCAAAGGTGCACAGGTCAGTAGGTCAATTAGCCACTGTAAATTGCCCTTAATGTGTCAGTGAGTGGTAAACTCTGGGGGGAGCTGATGAGAATGTGGGGAGAATAAGTTGGGATCAGTGCAGGGTTAATGTAAAGGGGTGGTTGTTGGTTGGTGTGGACTTGTTGGGCTGTAGGACCTGTCTCTGTGCTGTACAACTGTGACTCTAGGTTGTGCGAGGAAACGCACACCTTCCTGTGGCACCTCCACATCTACATGGGGCCCGATTTCCCTGGCAGCTGGGGAGTCCTGAGTCCCAGTGCGACTAACAGGGTCCTGAGAGGATCCCCATCATAAACAGACACAAACAATCCCTGCCCACAAAAATGCTCGCACACCCCAAGGCTTCAGTGGCTATCCAACGGTTAATGAACACTCAAAAACTATTGAAAATTAATGACAATATAAGTTAAGAGCAGGGCCTTGTCCTGTTTCCCAGCCTCTCACCTTCACTACCCCATGAACACCTCCTGAGCACGGCTTTAGACAGCACTCCCAACATCTCCTCTCTAACCCTGCCTCGGTCTTTGTCTGCAAACTGACCTGCAGTTTCTCCTGCTTCAGTTCAATACATTGAAACAGAGGATTTGTACTATACTAGAAAAATAATCACACGATGGAGGAATTTCTTTCTAACGCTCCTGTGTAATGCTTCTCTTCACCCAGATGATGGAACATACTGTGAGGAACTCATGAGTCACAGAGTTGAGGTAGTGTAGTGGTTAGCGTAATGCTTTACAGCGCCAGCGACCCGGGTTCAATTCCGGCTGCTGTCTGTAAGGGGTTTGTACATTCTCCCCGTGTCTGCGTGGGTTTCCTCCGGGTGCTCTGGTTTCCTCCCACATTCCAAAAGACGTACGGGTTAGGAAGTTGTGGGCGTGCTATGTTGGCGCCAGAAGCGTGGCGACACTTGCGGGCTGCCCCCAGAACACTCTACGCAAAGATGTATTTCACTGCATGTTTCGATGTACATGTGACTAATAAAAATATCCTGTAGAGTGATACAGCACAGGATCAGATCCTCCAACCCACTGCCTGTGCCCACTTCATCCGAACCCATTTTATTCTCCCCACATTCCCGTCAATTCTATTCACTCGGGGCAGTTTACGGTGGCCGATTAACCTGTCAGTCTGCACACCTTTGGGACGTGGGAGGAAACGGGAGCACCCGGAGGAAACCCACGCAGTCACAGGGAGAACGTGCAAACTCCACACAGACAGTGCCCGAGGTCAGGACTGAACCTGCGTCGCTGGTGCTATGAGGCAGCGGCTCCCCCGCTCTGCCCCAAAGTCACTCGCTAACAGCCCGTAGTACAGCAAGCAGACTCGTCCATGAAACTGTGTGCCAGCTGTAATAACTGAACTCTTCCATTTAACAGCAAGTTGATGTTGAGTTTCACAAACAGCTTGCGTTTATAAAGCGATCAAATGTTGGGCGGGTACCTCACTGGGTGTGACCAGACACACATTGATGCTGAGCTGAGGGAACTAAGCTCGAGCAAGGGGTCAGCTTGCAGGGGAGGCGGAGACGCGGACGACCGCTGGACTCACCATAGCCGTGATCTCATCAAACGACTGGAGGTACTCGATGATCTTCGACTTGTGGGAGGGCTCGACCCGGGCGAAGCAGCGCGTGGAGCGACAGGCCTCCCGCTGCTCCTCCAGGGTGAGGTCATCGAACTCGCGGCCGGTGTACGCCTTCTCCGACACGTCCTCGTCCTCGCCGAAGATCCCAATCCGCCGGCAAATGGCGATGGCGGTGCCCTTGTTGTCGCCGGTGATCATGATCACACGGATACCGGCCTTCTCGCACATCTGGATGGAGTCGACCACTTCCTTCCTCGGGGGGTCCAACATCCCCACGCAGCCAACAAAGGTGAGGTCAGTCTAGAGGAGGAGGGAGAAGAATTAGCCATTCAGCAGTATGTGCCACTCACAGCACAGCAAGGGGCACCCACCTCCACCACAACCTCACTCACCACCCGCAGCCACTGGTAGCCAGCTGGCTGGCTGCGCTTTAACAAGAAAAGCAAGGTCCTTCAGCATTATACACACACTTGCTTAAAGACCCAAGGCAAATGGACTCTTGAGTGGGTGGGTTTCCTCTGGTTACTGGGCAGGCACGGTAGTGTAGCGGTTAGCGTAATGCTATTACAGCGCCAGCGACCCGGGTTCAATTCCGGCCGCTGTCTGTAAGGAGTTTGTACGTTCTCCCCGTGTCTACGTGGGTTTCCTCCGGGTGCTCCGGTTTCCTCCCACATTCCAAAAAACGCACGGGTTAGTAAGTTGTGGGGATGCTATGTTGGTGCCGGAAGCGTGGCGACACTTGCGGGCTGCCCCCAGAACACACTATGCAAAAGATGTATTTCACTGTGTGTTTCAATGTACATGTGACTAATAAAGATATCTTATCTTATCTTACTCCCACAGCTGTGCAGGTTGGTGGGTTGATTGGTCACTGTGAGTTGCCCCTAGTGTGTAGGTGAGGGGTAGAATCTGGGGGGAGGGGGCGGTGGAGGAGTTGATGGGAATGCGGAGAGAATAAAATGGGACACGAGGGATTCTGGAATCTGGAGCAATGCTGGAGGAACTCAGCGGGTCAGGCAGCAATTATGGAGGGAAATGGACAGTCAACGTTTCGGGTCGAGACCATCGGGACTGGGGATGAATAAAACGGGATTAGTACAGGTTAGTATGAAAGGTGGTTGGCACAGAATTGTGGGCTGAAGGGCCTGTTTCTGTGCTGCATGGCACTAAAAGTGCCCTGTCACATTCAGAAAGGGTACAAGGCTGCCTCTGAAGGTGTGATGTGCATTTCCACAACAATTCTGCAACATCCTTGGGGGGGTTTTGCTGCCAATAAATCAGTTGAAATAATGTCACTGTTGTAATGTGGGGGATGCAACAGCTCGGTGTACACACACCAAAAATCACAGTGATCTACAGATAAGTACTGCTGCTTTCACTGAGGGAATCATTCCTGTTCTTCTTCAGAATGTAGAAGGATTTTCTTTGCCCATCTGAGGCAGCAGTCACAGCCCTGGATTGACAGCCGTCTGCAGACAGCACCATCGACAGTGCAACATTGGCTGGGTGCCTCACTGCACACTGGCGCAGCCCGCCGACCCGCTGCCTCACAGCTCCAGAGAGCTGGGTTCAATCCTGACCTCAGGCGCTGTCCATGTGGAGTTTGCACGTTCTCCCTGTGACCGTGTGGGTTTCCTCCCACATCCCAAAGACGTGCAGGTCGGTGGGTTAATTGGCCGCTGTAAATTACCTCCAGCGTGTGGGGGGGTGGTAGAATTTGGGGAGAGTCTTTGGGAATGTGGAGAGAATAAAACAGGATTACTGTAGGGTGTTAGCATAATGGGTGGTTGCTGGTGAGGATGGACTCTGTGGGTTGAAGGGCCTTTGCCCTGTTGTATCTCTCTGTCACTCTGTGACTGCAGCGTCAACCCAGGTTTTACTCACAAGCTTCTGGAGTGAGGTTTGAAACCCGCAAACCATTTGACTGGCAGGAGAGAGGGCTGTCGGTCAGCCTCACCCAACACAGCCCTCACACTCCTCTTGGTAACGCTCCATAACGGGAGTGTGGGACTGTGCTGTGCACCTGAACTGGCAGAGTTTAGAAGGCAAGCACTTCAAAGTCCTTGGCTTGGATGGTAACATCGCCTCACTGCAGACACAAGCTGCCGCATTGTTCTACTTGGAGACACAGGAGACCGCAGATGCTGGAATCTGGAGCAACACACAAAGTGCTGGAGGAACTCAGCGGGTCGGGCAGCATCTGTGGAGGGAAATGGACAGTCGATGTTTCGGGTCGAGATGCTTCATCTGGACTGAAAGATAGAGGTGAGGTGGCCAGTGTAAGCAGGTTGGAGGGATGGGGTGGAGCGAGAGATGGCAGGTGATAGGTGGATCCAGGTGAGGGGGGTGTCAGGCAGATGAGAGAGGGGGGAGAGTGGGAATAGCACCAGAAGCTGCTTATCTTGTTTGTCCATAGGCTGTATCTAGTGTGTTCTGTGTTAGGGATAAATGAAATTACAGAAGAGTTTATTGCTGCAAGAGGAATTTGTATTTAAATGTTATGCTTGGATTGGGAATTCATGCACCAGGGATGAATGGGAAGTGGTTAGATGGATTGGAATTCCTTTGCTTGGGTTGGGTACACATTGAACTCCAATTGGCTGTGTTATTCTACACTTAACAGAAGACTTCCAGCCAAACAGATGGAAGGCACTTACCACTGTACACTCAACTCGAGCAGGCAGCAAAGGACGTGTTTTTATTGCGTGGGAGATGCTGACTTACAGAACGTTTCACAGTGGAGAAGTTGCTTGATTATCAGCAACTAAATGGACCTTGCAGTCCTGGGTATTAGATTTGGCTCAGTTGGTTGTGTCTCCTCTCTGAGTCAGAGGTCTTGTGGGTTCAAACCCCAATACAGGTGTGAGAGTTTTCTCCCTGCCACGGCCAATATTTATTCTCCCGTTAGCATCCCTTCAATGGACGACCTCATCATTCCTCTCATTGTCGTGTGTGAATTGGCAGTGAGATTAACTTTGTTACAGAAGTCCACGGTGCAAAGTTACTTTGGTGGCTGAAAAGTGGTTTGTGACCTCCCAAAGTGGAGGAGCGCACTGCGTAACCTCTTCAGTGTGTTAACACCTAGAACATTGCTGAACTGCAGAGCCATTGTGATCGAGAGATGAGCTACAGGCACTGGGTGTGAAGAAGTGGGTGACTGTGCGACTGGTACCGAGGTTCACCGTGGGACGCACGGTGAGCACATTCAGCGCTGGAGATTGGGACAGAGTGGTGAGCTGCCTCACTGGGTGGGCAAGGTGACGTCCTCAGCTCTGGAATTCTCTCCCAGTACCTCTCTCTTCTTTATCCTTTACAGGGCTCAGTAAAGCCACCTCTTTGACCGAGAGCTTCGTCATGTGCTCTCGTATCTCCTCATGTGGCAGGACATCAGTCTAGGTTTGATGGTGCTTCCGTGAAGCATCAAGGAACATTCTGTTATTTTACGCGCACGTCATAAATGGATGCTGTTATTATCATTGCAAAGGTTGTCAAGGTAATCTGTTATAAAAGCAAGAAGTCTGGAGGCTGGTGTGAGGCAGAGCAGAGCCCAGGAGCAACTAGTTCATAATTGGCTCTTAGTCACTGAATACTGAATAAGACGTGGCACAGCTGTCACATGCTCTTATCCTCTGCCTCTTCTCATCACGCTGTGTGGTTTCTGCATGGGAAGACAACATTTCAAAGGGATCCCTTCAAGACCCCTGGTCGCTCTTTCATCCCTGCCTAGCACTCCTGAGCAACAGGAGATGAAATGCAACACCCGTCCTTTCACCTCCTCCCCTCTCACCATCCGAAGACCCAAACAGTCTTTCCAGGTGAAGCAGTGATTCACTTCAGATCTTCTGACCCAGTGCACTGCATTCAGTGTTCACACTGTGGTCTCCCCTACACTGGAGAAACCAAATGCAGATTGGGGTGATCACTTCACTGGGCACTTGTGTTTCAGTCTGCAGTGGCCACCCTGACCTTCCTACTGCCTGCCATTTTAATTCTCTGTCCCAATCTGACCTCTCCTTTGTGGCTTCTTGCAGTGTTACAACACAGCCCTACACAAGGTTAAGGAACAGAACCTCATCTTCTCTCTGGGCATATTGCAGCCTGCAGGACTCACTATCAAATTCCCCAACTTCACGTAATTCACTCTTTCTTTCTACCTACCTATCATTGTTTTGCCTCAGGTTTTCTTTTTTCCCTTTTCTATTTGTGTATTCTAGTCTGCTGAGCGTGTCCCACACCCTTGTTACTAGTAACACATCACACAAAGCAGCATCATCTGATCTTAACTGCTACTTAAACTGCTTACACCTGGTCTCACCCTATCAGAGAAATTCTCTCTGTTCTACCCTGCCCCCCCCACCCCACCTTCCCTGATCCCTAAAACTAACTTGTTTCTCTCTTTCCCAGTTCTGATGAAGGGTCCCAGACGGGAAACGTTAATCCTGTTTCTCTCCCCACAGATGCTGCCTGACCCGCTGAATTTCCAGCATTTCCTGCTTTTATTTCAGATTTCTGGCATCTGCATTTTTTTTTATTTTCACCATTACCAGCATCACCAGAGTGGCACCATGAACAGACACATCATCTCTCTCCTCATTTCGGCCTGGACAGGAACTTCCAGGTTTTTTCATGTTTATCACGGATGATCACAGGCTAGCTATGTGTATCACAATGGATCAACTTAACTGGCGGGGTGAAGACCTACTCCCAACCAGCAAAGAAATTATTTCATCAGCTAGTTGTCTTCCTGTAGGTTGAATCTTTCACTCACTTTGCAAACGTGGTCTCAGTAACCTTTTAAATCTGCTTACACAAGACTTGAGACAGCAATTCGAATCTCAGGGACAAGCAGCCAAATTGTACAGTATCTTGTGGTACCATCACCAAACTCAGGAAGAAGCAATGACACCCAGTCTGGTCTGATCCCTGACTACAGTCGGTCCCTGTGATCCAGACACATTCTGATCTGATCCCTGACTACAGTCGGTCCCTGTGATCCAGACACATTCTGATCTGATCCCTGACTACAGTCGGTCCCTGTGACCCAGACCCAGTCTGATCTGATCCCTGACTACAGTCGGTCCCTGTGATCCAGACCCAGTCTGATCTGATCCCTGACTATAGTCAGTCCCTGTGATCCAGACCCAGACTGATCTCCTGATCCCTGACTACAGTCAGTCCCTGCAAACCAGACACATTCTGATCTGATCCCTGACTACAGTTGGTCCCTGTGATCCAGGCACATTCTGATCTGATCCCTGACTACAGTCGGTCCCTGTGATCCAGACACATTCTGATCTGATCCCTGACTACAGTCGGTCCCTGTAATCCAGACACAGTCTGATCTGATCCCTGACTACAGCATTCCCTTCGAACCAGAACAGTCTCAATACCTGGCCCTCAATAGGTATGATAACTGATCCAACGTATACTATGACCAACCTGAACTAAAGTCTTCCTGAAGCCAACCCCTTCCACCCACAGACATTGCTGGTGCTCCCAGTAGGAACACTCCCGCATGCAGGGAAGGTGCTGTTGCTCAGGAAAATGGCAAAGGACAGAATAAGGGAACATCCTCCTACAGCCTCTCCCCTCCTCCTCCTCACACACACCCACAGCAGAAGCAAGAACACTCACCTCATACTGGATGAACTTAGTGGGATCTTCCAGGTCCATGTCCTCTCTCCTGGGCGGGCTGTCCCGCGTTGCCAGGGCCAGACAGCGGAGGGTGTCCCGTCCAGTCCCCCATTCCTTGATCACGCTCAGGATTTTCTCCTTCAGTCGAGGTGTCAGGGGCACCCTGGAGGTGCCGTAACGGATGTAATTGCAACGTTCAATTACTCCTTCAGGAGCCCCCTAAGGAAACAATGCTCTCATTAGACAGTTGGAACTTGCCAGCCATGGTTAGCGCTGCATTACGTCTCTGCACAAAGGCTGCATTGGGTCATAACCATAAGGCAGCACACACACCGCTGTACTTCTAGTCCGACGTACAGATACTAACTCCCGTCCAACAGGGTTTCCAGTTCTCTACCCCTGAGGGCTGTGTTCAATTGTTGAGTGTAACAAAGGCTGAGACTGACAGATGACAGATCTTCCACCTGAAACATTTGTGGTCTCTCTCTGCACTGATGCTGCCTGACCTGCCGAGTATCTCCAGTGCTTTCCATTTTTCTCTCCGATATTGGTGGCTGAGTGCACTGAGGGGTGGGATGGTTCTGTCAGAATTGCACTGAAGGCACGTCTGACCTTCACCTGTCTCTTATCTCCCATCATGCAGTATTGCTAAGCCAAGAGAGCTCGGTCTGTGACCCCCTCAGGATCCCATCCCAACCTAAATGCGCCCCCCCCCCCCACACACATAACACCATAAATAGAGGTGGCCCTCAAGCACTCCAGGCCTGAAGCATTCACTGTTTCTCTCTCCACAGATGCTGCCTGACCTGTTGAGCGTTTCCAGGATAGTTTGTCATGAATAATAGTTTTGCAGCTGATGTAAGATTTTGTTGTGTCTCACATTATGGGGTGAAATAGCCTCTGGTTCTAAACTGAGCTAAGCAGGTCATGCTTGGCCACTCCATGTATCATGTTATGTACGTGGGGGAGCTTTTAGATTGGGGTGGAGACCAACAACTCTGGTTGCTGCATCATCACACACCACCCCAGCTCGTCAGGTTCACTCCGAGAGTAATGGAAGGCACTGGGCAGTTCAAAGACTCTGCCCAAGGGCAACTAGGCATCGGGGTGCTTGGTGCGTGTGGAGCCCAGGAGAAAATTAAGGAGAACGACAGTGAGGGATGAAGGTTAAAGGCAGATGTCAGCATTCCCCTTCCAGCTCCTGTAAATGCCTCAATGGAAGGTTTACTCTCTGCTGACCTTTGAAGTCACTCCATCTGTAAGTGGCAGGGGCTATTTGTGAACTCTCAATGAAATCCCAGCATGTCCCATCAAAGCAGCCAATTATAAAGCAAACACTATAATCCAGTCAGTCAACTTCCAAGCGCCGTCCAGGACAAGTACTAATGCCACATAAAACACAGAGAGTAAATGGATCCGACTGATACATCAACCGGGTAAACATTCCCATTGATTGGACCACTTTGCCACAGTTTAGTAATTAAGGCAGTGTATGTTCACAGATGCCTGCCTGCCTGTTGGGTGTGATTATTGCCAATTCAGTGGGCTTAAATGGATTTTATGGCCTTCTAAATATACAGGTGAGCTTCCCCCTTCCCTCCACCCCTGAACTCCCAGTGTGCATTTTGTGTTGATCTTCTTAAAAGGGAGCACTGAGGTGGTAAAGTTAATTCCTGAGTGTTTTTGCCCCAATAGGGACACACATCAATATTTTGCCTAAAGAGCTACTGTAAAGCACGGTAGCGTAGCGGTTAGCGCGACGCTATTACAGTGCCAGCAACCGGGGTTCGATTCCTGTCACTGTCTGTGAGGAGTTTGTACGTTCTCCCCGTGTCTGCGTGGGTTTCCTCCGGGTGCTCCGGTTTCCTCCCACATTCCAAAGACGTACAGGTAGGTTAATTTGGGGGTTTAAAATGGGCGGCGCGGACTCGTTGGGCCGAAAGGGCCTGTTACCATGCTGTAGATAATAATAAAAAAATAAAGAAAAATTTATCCTTGCAATTACCCACAATGGAAGTCTGGGCCTCCCTCCCATTAAGGGCCTCAGTCAACATCGAGGAGGGGATCAAATATTGCTGGAAACATTATGTGTGCCAGGATTGCATTGGAGCTGAGCATCACGGAGTCATACACCACAGAAACAGGCCCTTCAGCCCACCATGTCTGTGCCAACTAACAAGTACTAATCCCATGTGCCAGCAATTGGTCCATAGCCTTCTGCACCCTGCTCATCTCGAGAATTCTTGAATGTTGTGACCCTCTACCGCCCAATCAGACTGTGCAGTCCTGATTCCAACCACGCTCTGAATGAAAAAAATTCTTCCTCAAATCCCTGCTAAATCTTCCACCCATTGCCTTAAACCAATGGCCTCTGATTGTAGACACCTCTGCCATGCGGAAAAGTTTCTCACTGTCTACCCTCTCAATGTCCCTCATAATTTTGCACACCTCTGTCCTTTCTCAATCTCCTCTACTCCAAGGAAAACAAACCCAACCTATCCCGTCTCTCCTCATAACTGACACACTCCATCCCAAGCAACTTGCTGGTGAATCTCCTCCGTGCCCTCTCCAGCACAATCACGTCCTTGTAGATAATGGCTCCTCCTAATTAATGAACCAGCAGAGGATGGGCCCCGTCTCACTGCCATGTGTCCCTGCTACCTGCTGCCTTCCAACTGCCCCTCAAATTCTCCTGTTCCTTCTCTGCTGCCGAACTGACAGGTCCTGTCTGAAAGTGCCCTGCGCTGGTGACAGACACTCCCAGGGAGAATGCGAAGGCTTCTCACCTTCACAAACATCTTGTTCCCAGATCCGACCGTGGGCTTGACAGGAGAGCAGTAGACAGACATGGACTTGCGGTCACGGGAGAATTCCAGTGTCACTTCCTTCTTCATCAGCTGCTTGATGGTCTATGAGAGGGGGAGAGGGGAGTCAGCCACTGGAGGCTTTAACAGTTGTTGCATTAAGTGTGTCAGAGAGCAGGCACACAAATCATTAACTACTCAAAGAGAAGCTTCTAATAAACCTGGCTGACGTCAGAACTTGCGGACTGTCAGCAGAACACTCACGTTGTTGCAGTAGGTAGCTTTTTCTACTTTAGTGATGCCATTGATGTCAGTGTTGAAAACGTTCATCTTTTCCACCAGACAAACGAGAGCCGTTTCCGTGGCTTCCCCAACCTTCTCGTAAATTCCCTTTGACTGGAAAAGGACAGAAAAAGAAAAGTATGAAGAACGTGTATAGTGACGCCAAGAAATCTTGTTGTCGTTGACATCACATTGCAAGCACGGATTCAAGTTTTTCAGAGTCCCGAAAGCCAAGCAAAAATGTGTGATCCATTTTACAAAGCAATGATAGGCGGTGATATTCCATCTTAGGTTAAATCTTGTGCAGTCTCCAGATGTTTCAAGGCTAGAATGAAATAGATCACTGGACCCAGGCAGACCAGAAGTAAATCAACTTTGATTTGAAACCTCATCTTTTGTAAGTTATTTTGTCTGCTACTTTGGTTTCAAATAACTATTTATATTTAAATTGTAAATGTTATTGTCATTTGTACAGAGTGAAGGGTTAGGAACTTCCCCACGTTGGGCTGACTCACTGGAAATGCAAAGTGGTTGTTCCACAGGCCAGAGGATGTAATTGCCCCATGACCAGTTTTCATTGGAAGCTCTGTGAAAATTGTAGACAAAGATACATTCACAGGGAAAAGCTCCAAAGGTTGACAAGAATATGATGGCAAGAAGCAAGGTTCTGTAGGCTGTGTGCATGTGCTTGAACCAGGTAAACAAAATGTGCACTAAATTTCAACACATTTTCAATAAAATGAAAATAAAATTAGAGCATTAAAATTGCATTGAAATGATATTGAGACGCTTTGTAAAGGAGAACAGCAAGGTGACTTTAAAGCAGAAACCAGACTTTCAGTGAGAAAGATGAGAGGCTGTTTTGTTTTGAGATGGTCTTCTACTGAAACAGGTGCAGTCTAACGAAGGCAGTTCCTAAACCCAACCCACAAAGTCAACAAGGCCAAAAGGGAGAAGTCATGGCACCCAGTGGGTTGCCTATGTTCTCAAAGTGGCAGTTAGTGGGTTAACAGCCTGAAAATCAGGCTTTAAATTATCAGCACAGTGGCATGATTCACTGGAGAATGAGAAGAAAATTTGTCACTTCTATAATAGAGATCTAAGGAATTAAGATTCAGGCTACGTCCCGTAGGAAATGATGGATGTCATTCGATGTTATAAAATACAAGATTAATCCAGAACCTTGCTTCTGACTCACACACACTCACACACCAGTATTCAATACAATGAGAGTGACACATTCGGAGGGAGTGTTGAAGAGACATGGTCATTGAGTGTGAAATAAAGCTGTCACATGTTTTCCAGAGAAGTACACCATACCTGGATACAAGGTGAAGGTTGTTCAGCAGGTTCTCTTTATATCTGTGAATTAATGGTCAGCAATAAAACCAATACACTTATACTCACTTCATTGTAATCCAGAGAGGAATCATTGCACAGTGCACAGATAGTAGCCAGCTCTACAAGTCCAGGGTACTGACTGGTTTGAATGGGCTTATCCCCCATAAGTCTATAAAGAAAGACATACTTGCATTGAGATCAGCAGCTATTTTACTTGCAAGGACAGTGTTGAGTTTTATCAGTAAATAGCACCAATATAAAGAGCAATGATTTATATATTCATGCTCAGCTCTCTCAGAATTAAACGTTCATACAGTCATACAGCACAGAGACAGGCCCTTCTGCCCAACAAGTCTACCCCAACCATCAACATCCATTTGCACTAATCCCATTTTATTCTCCCCACATTACCATCATCTCCTGTTTTCTACTACTTGCCGACACACTTGTGGGTTTGTCAGTGTGTACACAATGCAAGGCTGGACAGAGAACAATACTCTGTCCCTGGACAATTTGGGGCATGATGCTCTTTCTGGATCATATGGAGCTGTTGTACATGAGGTAAACTGGTGGAGTCAGCTCACATCTCACCTACCTACTCAACCCCGTAGCTTCCCAGCACTGACTATACTACAGGTTTAACGTGGGATCACAGTGAGGCTTAACCAGACACCAAAGGCAGAGTAACTGGGCCATCAAAATGTGACATCAAACAATAAGAGGGAAGGTTGCAGACAGAGGAGCTGATGTCACAGCTGTGTTCAGTCCAGAGCTGCTATCTGAGCCATATTTCCTACATCACTCTGCTATCTGTGGGATTTTGCTTTTTATGTTACACTGTTTACAGAAGGAGACAAGACATTAATCTTCGACAGCACAGTGATGAAGGGCACGAGAATGCGTCAGGACCTGTCCTCCCAGTAGCAGCAAGAACAAGGCTGGCTCAGGAGTGCTTCTCTGCCTCGGCCATATGGTAGTGGACAGAGGAAGGGGGAGGAACCAGGGCAAGGGGTGGGGTGTGGAGCGGGGGGGGGTGGGGTGGGGAGTGAAGGGGAACAAGAGCTGCCAGCAACGAGGAGGGGGAGACTGGAAGGGAAATGAGGGATGGGGGGAGAGGAGAGGGGAGGAGAAAGGGGTGACAGAAGGGGGGAAGGGGGAGAATGGGGTGGAGAGTGGGGAGAGGGGAAGGAGGGAGAGAGGGAGGAGACATGGGATAAAATTGCCAGGTTCAGGGAGCTGCTGTTGCTACACGCTCTCCTCACCAGACTTCTCAGTCAGGCTCCGAGCACCATCTGGGGACGGTGTTGTACACAGAGCCTGCAGAAAGGACAATCAGTGATGTTCTATGTTTGAGGTAGGTCCACTGAATTTAACGTTGAGTACGTCAAGAGTAAATGCAGGAAAGCAACACTGTCCTGTGGCTGAAGTCTCACAGCGAGGGACACACTGACTGTAGAAAGGGGTGTCAACTCTCCCGGTCTGCTCCGTAACAAGAAAATAACCCACAAGGGATTTGCATTCACACTTCAAACTCTTGTATTCCCAACTTTGTTAAGGTCACTCCACTTGAATGAGGGAAAAACAGAAACTGTACCAATGAACACATTTTTATCACTTTCTCCCTGGGTGTTGTGTATAGTTCGAAGCTCCTTACTCCCAACACCAGCGCTTGGGAACTGTTCACTGCTCACCACACACAGCTACCCGCCTCCCACCAACCATCCACCCAATTCACCACTGCAACCCATCCTTTCACACCAGGTCAGAGTACTGGTAGGATCAGCACGTCTCTGCAGATAGCTCTGGCGCTGGCAAATACCATCATCGTTAACCCCAGCCCTACTCTCTACCCTCACCCCCACAGTCCAGACCCCACCCACTTCCCCACCCCGCTTCAAGCCTCCCTACTAACTCTCCCCAAGGCCGAAGCAGCCTCAAGGACCCCTCCCTCATAACCCAGGACCACTCACCACCCCGGCACCACAACCTGCCCCACCCACTACCCCTCTCCCAACGGCCATGCCTGATCACACACAAATCCCTCACCGCTGAGGCTCTGCCAGCATTAACTGAGGTCACACATCACCGGCCAGGCGATAGGCTGAGGAATCCGACACCCAGCCGTTCAGTGAAGCCAGTGGTCCACTTGCCAAATCACCACTCAGTGCCATCGGCACCCTCAGGAGATGTCGGTTGGTGCCGAGTTTGGCAATGGGTGATAGTCAGGGAGCGGAGGAGACGTTAGTTGGGTATACTCACACTTCTCCCTCTGGGGCGTAGGTCGATCCCGTGATGTTGAACTCGTGCAGATTACAGTCATCCCCCACCACTGTATCAACGACAAACATCTGAGACACAGGGAGATTAGATTCAGGTTAAAACCCACCTTGTGCCAGACAACCCATTCCTTCCCAGCTCCCTCACACAACATGTGGCAGTTCGAGGCTCGTGCTTCCCGTCTTCACCTTCTCGATCCCGAACAGTCCCTCCGATGCGCAGAAAGGAATATAAAATAAGGAAAGACCATTCAGCCCTGCAGTCTGCCCCTCACATACTCTACTCAACCATGGAGAACCACCACAGCCCTTTAACCTTTCAAGGGCAATTTCCTCATTTATATCCCCAAGTCCCAGTGGTCGTTGATGCAAATATTATTTATTGATTTTTTCATGTTCAATACACTTACTTCCTTGTTTTTCACTCCCTCCCCAACTCCCTCACCCTGGATTTGTCTTTCCCATATTTCTATATAACAGAGAAAGAGACACTTCAGTCCATCTCGTCTATGCTGGCTCATCAGTGCAATCCCATCCCCCAGTAACCTGCCCTGTAACTTACTCTCCCCACATTCCCCTCAACTCCTCCCAGGTTCCACCCCTCACTCACACACTAGCGACAACTTACAGCAGCCAATTAACCTCCCAACCCACACATCTTTGGGATGTGGGAGGAAACTGGAGCAAACTCCATACAGACAGCACCCAAGGTCAGGATCGAGGCCGGGTCTCTGGCGCTGTGAGGCAGCAGCTCTACCACTGCGTGGTCACAGTGCTCCCTCCGCATGTCAGACATCAGGAGCTCCGTGTGGGGGAGCCACCTGTCACTCCCCATATTAACAGACCCAGCCACTGCCCGTTCAAAATCTGGGTGGTACCAACACTGGTCTTGAGTGTGGTGCACCTGAAGCCAAAATTTTGGGTGTTTGTTCTGGGAAAACAAGAATTCATCAGTGGAAAACTAGTCTTTGTAGAAATCGTGTAGGTTTCTGTGCAGTATTAGCCAGGGTAGACTGAGCCAGCAACTATGTATAGGTGACACTGCAGCCAGCATGATATCCACTCACATGCCTCTCCACAGGGGAAGCTGGAGCTTTCTGCAACTCACAGAAAGACCAGGAGCACGTAGTGTGGGGAGCAGCAAGGAGATGGGAACTGAAGGGTGTGCACTGTGACAGCAATGTCCTCACACAGTATCTGCCAGCCTCTGCCTGCAGTGGTCTGGATAATGGAAACCTCGTCACCAGAGGTCCCTTCACAGAATGACCACTTGGCCCAACATCCCAAGTGGTTCTATGTAACAGCAACCCAGCCAATCCAATACCACCCTTTTCCCCGTAACCCTGAGCATTCCCTCATTCTCATAATTATCCAGCTCTCCTTTGAACACTACAATCTGCCTCCATTATACTCCCTAGCAGTGCATTCCAGATCCCAACCACCCCGCGTGTAAACATGTTTTTCCTCGTGTAATTTTTGGTTCCTTCTCTGTCCTCCTGGTCTTGATCCCTCCACTACAGTTTCTTTCAACTCTGCCCAGAGCCTTCACGTTTCCAAATACCTCTATAAGATCCCCTCAAACCTCCTCAGCTTCTCCAGTCTATCATACAGAACACAGATCAGTACAGCACAGGAACACGATGTCTGTGCCAAGCACGATGCCAAATTAAACTGATCCCTTCTGCCTGCACACGATCCACATCCCTCCATTCCCTGCACATTCATGTGTCTATCTAAAAGTCTCTTGAACATCACTACTGTACCTGCCATCACCACCACACCTGGCAGCCTGTTCCAGGCACCCACCACTCCCTGTGTAAAAAAACTTGTCCCGCACATCTCACTTAAACTTTCCCCTCTTACCTTAAAGCGACTCTGTCTGGTATTTGACATTTCTACCCTGGGAAAAAGACTCTATCTGCCCTATTTGTGCCTCTCATAATTTTATAAACTTCTCAACCTCTGACATTCTGGAGAAAACAATCCAAGCCTGTCCAACCTCTTCTTATAGCTAATACCCTTTAATCCAAGCAGCAGCTTGGTAAACCTCTTCTGCACCCTCCACATCCTTCCTGTAATGGGGTGACCAGAACCCAAGTGCAGCCTAACCAAAGTTATATACTACTGCATCATGATCCACACAACTAAAGTGCCTCATCCCTGGAATCATTTTATTAAATCTCATCTGCACCCTCTCCAAAACCTTCACATCTTTCCAGAACTGTGCACAGTCTTCCAGTAGTGGCTGAACAATGTTTTATGAAGGTTCGTCATCATTTCCTTGCTCTTGCATCCTCTGCCTCTGTTTTCAAGAGGCGGGATCCTACATACTTTCTGTCAGCACTTTCTCAGCCTGCCCCTCCACTTCTAATGAACATCTGTCAGTGTGCGCCTTTGACACTTCACGTTCCTCAGCACTAAATTTCAGCTGGCATCCACCCGTACATTCTGCCAGCTGTTCCGTATCTCCTTCAAGTCTATGACCATCCTCTCAACCGTTCATGGAGGTTGAGACTGAGTACTTCACCAAGGAGGATCTGCAGAGGGAGACACATTTGAGAATCTGGATGGGCTAACAACTAACCAAGACCGACGCACTTCCACAATGCAGTAGCTGAGAGATCTCATCAGCTCCTGATGGGAAGGTGCAGGTCCTTTGTAGCACATGGCCATGTGTGCAAAATGCCACAGTTCTAACAAATTCTTTCTTGATTTGGTAATTTTTGCAGGGCATCCCAGTGGTCACCACAAGCCTTACTCTCCAATGTGTTTAGTACTTCAAAAGAGAAGCATTCCAGACAGGAGCCTCTTCTTGAGTTTGCGGTTGTAAGTGAGCACCAGGTAAAGCTCTGGTGGATTAATTGTTCCTGTTAACATCTGCACGGTGAGCAACACATGGGGTACAGCAGCTGATCAAAGACCTGACGTAACCGTGGTTAGCCGTAGATGTGGAATTACATCTCCGAGGTGAAAAGGCAATTCTTGCAGGGTCAGGCGACTTGCGTGGGAAACAGTCCGACTCCCCTGGACAAAACCCATGGACAAACACGCTGTCCAAAGGCTGAGTGATTTACTGCTTCATTCTGGACTCTACTGCAGAAACTTTGACATCATGGGGATGGGAACGTACTTGCATTTCCAAATGGATTTAACTATTAAGTCTTGTAATGGATAACACTTGTGTTAACATGGATTTAGAGCTTTATACACTGAATTAAGAAGTCTTGCATTTGTACAGGATCTCTGTATCCTCAGGATGCCTCTGATCACTCCCAGCCAATGAAGCACTTTTCACATCGTTGTAACGCAGGAAAAAAGCAGACAACTAATTTGTGCACAGCAAGCTGCCAATAAGAGCAACGAAATAAATGAGCTGATACAGGGAATTTATTTCTAAAGTAACCCCCTTTAGGGGAGAGGTGTTGGTCTGCTTCTTCCTCCAGTGATGTCAAGTGATTTTCTGCATCCAAAGGTGGACAGGAACCTCAGTCTGCCCCAACCAAAGGACGGCAGTGCAGCGTCTGACAGTGCAGCACTCCCCCAGTGCTGGACTGTGGTATCAACCTACAATTTCCTTACCCACAGGAGGTGTACATTGTTGCCCAGCACCAATTGCCCTGGAACTGTGTGGTGTGCCAGACCATTACAGAGGGCAGTTCAGACTCAACCATGCTGCTTTGTGGCTGGAGTCAGCGAGAAGGCAGATTGGGTTGGGATGGTTTTTTCCCTTCTCCAAAGAGCAGGTGGTTTTTGCTACCAGTAGTCACCATATCTGACTTAGGGCGGGGATCACTGGCCAGTGATCGGACTGGCCAGGATCTCGTCGAAGGGTGGACAACTCGAGCAACCGCATAGCCTGCTGCTTTCACTAATGGGAGAGTCGTGAACGAGGGGGCAACGCAACAAAATAAGGGTCCGGTCTTTTAAGGCCGAGATGTGTAGAAGTTATCTTCTCTCAGAGGGTGGTGAATCTCTGGAATTCTCTGCCCCCGAGGGTGATGGAGGCTGGATCACTGGATGTATTTGAGGTGTAGATAGATAAGTATTTGAAAGATCAAGGGATTGAGGGTTATGGGGAACTGGCACAGAAAAGGAGGTGAGGCCAGTGTAGATCAGCCATGATCATATTGAATGGTGGGGCAGGTTTGAGGGGCTGAGTGGTCTACCCCTGCTTCTGTTTTCTTGTGTTATTGACTGCTATCACCGTTCCTTTAGCTCCAAACCACTGGAGACTGGAGCACAAAGCCTAGATTGGCATTCCACTGTGGCACTGAGGAAGGGGAGCCATCATTTGAATGGGGCCTGACTGGCCTCATGATTGAACGCAAAATCTCTCCTGCCTCTTTGGCAGTGGAACAGTTGAGTTTTCCCTGCACCCTGGTCAATACCTCCATCAACATCAATGAAGAGAGATTATTGCATTGCTCTTTGTGGGGACTTGCCGTGCACAAACTAACTACCATCAGGGGAATGACTTCACATCAAAGCGTTTTGTTGCTGTAAATTGCATTGGTTTGTCCTGAAATCATGCACGTGCTATTTAAAAGCACAGCTTGCCCTGCTTACTAAAGGATTGAGCACCCAGTCAGCTATGACCACCCTCAAGGAGTATCAGCTCAGTACAGCTGGCAACATCACCCAGTGTCCCTTCCTGAGTTTCTGGCACCAGAGGCCATCAGGGTTGATGTGTGCGACTACCTGTGAACCATGGAAATGATGGCTGAGGAAGACAGTTCAGCCCATCTAGTCCATGGTATATTTGTCTTTCACCCTACCACATCTTGCCCCATCAACACACTCTCCCACTGCAGATATCCATCTTTCCCTTGATGGTTTACCTCAACCAGTCCCTGTGCAAGCAAGGTAACTGGTGAAAATCTGAAATAAGAAACAAATTGCTAGAAACCCTCAGCAGTTGAGATTGGAGTTAACTCTGATCCCCTCTCCACAGGTGCTCTGAGCTGCCAGGTGTATCTGGGAACTTCTGTTCTTGTTTCATGTTCTGAGCTAGTGCACGCCTTGCTCACACGTAGAGGGCCAGTGGAGGGATCTGGTCCAGGCTTCCCCAGAGCCCTTCAGCGCCGTGCAAACCTGCTGAAGAGCTGCAGCGGTTTCCCACCGAGCCTGCGACCAGATTCATTCCGGGGGAGAGGAACAGCTTTCAGGGTGAGAGGTAATTAACTTAAATGCCCATAAATGAATTTCATTCTTTTTAATTGTTGCAATAATTTTTATTTTTAAACATGTAAATATTTAATTTTAAAAGTATTTGAAAGGTATAATTAATTTTTAAATAACATTAGATAATCTTTAGATAGTATTTTAAGTAATCTTTAAATGCTTGTGAATAACAGTTACTCAGATTATTTTGGAAGCTTTGACAGCCAGCAAGACTGGGTGGGGGGGGCATTCCGGGGGGGGGGCGGGGGGGGGCGTGGGGCTTGTTGCTTCTGGAGGGGGAAGTTTGATGTGGTGCAGGGCTTCACCAAATAAAGTCCGGCTTTGGGGACCGAGTTGCCTCTTGAGATAGGAGCGGGTACCTAAGTGCTAGCATGAACCAGGTGGCTGGATGGTTTATTTTGCGACCGTTAATTTGAGTGTCTCCAACATTGCTGCCTGTTTCTGACCTGAATATTTCAGTAAGCTAGTATTTCTTGTGAGGCAGGCACAGTGGTGTAGCGGTTAGCAAGGCGCTATTACAGCGCCAGCGACCCAGGTTCAATTCCGGCCGCTGTCTGTGAGGAGTTTGTACGTTCTCCCTGTGACTGCATGGGTTTCCTCCCACATTCCAAAGACGTACGGGTTAGTAGGTTAACGTGGGTGTAATTGGGCGGCACGGGCTCGTTGGGCTGGAAGGGCCTGTTACCGTGCTGCATAAATAAAGTTTTAAATTTCACCATCAGATTGGAGCGATGATTTGAGAATTTATTAGCCATCGCGTACTCCAATCAGTGCGGGGGAACTGCAAGGGGAGGTGCAAATGTTGCACTGGCCCAATGTTACAGTGCTGACTAAAATCACGAGGTCAGAAGCAGGAAGTAACGTCCCACGATGGAGATACCCAGCTGCGAAGGTGCGTTACAGCTCCTTCACCCCCGCACCACCCAGTGGATGCAACGACTGATGTTTCCAGCTCTGGATGCTCTTCCTTTTCTAGGTGATTGCTTGGGGAAGCTTGGGCAATTAGAGGGGATCGTAGACATGCACGAGTGGGCAGAATGGTGCGGAGATCGCCCTGCATTTACACAGAACACTGCAGCACAGGAACAGGCCCTTCAGCCCACCATGTTGTGCTGAACTAATTAAGCTAGTGACACCTTACCCCTTCTGCCTGCACGTGGTCCTATTTGGCTGCAGTCATTGCGTGGTGTGTCTGGGCTGAGTGCGGTTGCACTATCTGATGCGTAGAGCACGGGCAAGATGCAGCCCTCCTTCCCCCAACCTTCTGTTTGGGAATGGGCTCCAGTGATCCCCCACAGTCCCTGTAGAAGGGGAACGGGCTCCAGTGCTCCCCCACGGCCCCTGTAGAGGGGGAATGGGCTCCAGTGCTCCCCCACGACCCCTGTGCATCACCTGTAGAGGGGGAATGGGCTCCAGTGCTCCCCCACGACCCCTGTGCATCACCTGTAGAGGGGGAACAGGTTCCAGTGCTCCCCACAGCCCCTGTAGAGGGGGAACAGTCTCCAGTGCTCCCTTTCAGCCCCTGTAGAGGGGGAACGGGCTCCAGTGCTCTCTCACGGCCCCCCGAACCCCAGTGTAATACACAGCTGTCATTTGCCCTCGTTTTGCAGGCTTCTCGTCACGTTGGAGCAGCCCAGGCATTCGCTCCCAGCCTCGTACCATGAGCTCGTGCACAGAGGTTACTTCATGTGTTGATTTGGCCCTGACTCTGTCGGCAATCACAGCCAGGACGGGGCGGTGTGGGCTACCACTGTTGTACGGAGCTGATCCCCTTGTGCGCTGGGTGAAGGGGAGAGGTCGAGGAGTAACGGGTGGAGGAGAGCTACAGGGTAGCGAGGGAGCGACTGCAGTTGGAACCCATCCTGTCAGCTAGGATCCCAGAGCTAGGTATGGTCTGGCCTGTTTCAGCAGCTCACTCAGTGGCAGGACCTCAACGTGTTCACTTACAGCTGAACATCTAAACCCACTCTGTCACTCGCAGTGATCTCTCGCTGGTGTTACTCACACCAGATTAACTGACCACTCACTCAAACTCAGTTAAAAGTGGGTCACTGAAACAAGTGTTAACAATACTACTGAACAGTAAATCAGAACTTGCCCAGGGCTTAGTTCTGGATCAGAGGAACATCCCAGTGAAACGGCAGGAGTTCAGAGATGCTCTTCTCCAGTACCAGTCAGGCAGCCTTCACAGGGTTAAAGACTAACACAGCATCGAAGGCCATTCAGCCCATCAAGTGTGCAGTGATTCCTTAGAAGAGTGATCTAGTTGACCACACTCTCCACTGCTTCCCATAGACCTGCAGTTCTTTTCTTTATTATCCAATTCACTGTTGCCAACGGTTACGGAATCTGCTGCCACACATTACAAAACCCAACCTTTCACTGCACAAGCTTTATCGCCTCTGGTTTGTTTGCCAAGTACTATAAATATGCAAAGAGAAAGAGAAAATGCTGGAAATACTTAGCAGGTCGGTCTGCCTCTGTGGGAGGAGAAACAGCCGACAGTTCAGGTTGGAAACACTTCATCTCGGGGCGGCTCTGTCAAAGGGTCTTCGACCTGAAACCTTAAGCTCTGCTTCTCTTCCCACCTGCAGAGTGTTTCCAGCATTTCCTCTTTTTGTTTTAGATTTCCAGCAGCCACAGTCTTTTGGTATTCACTTTAAATCCGCGCTCCCTCTTCATCCACTCTGCAGCCAAAAGTCGTTTTATTTCCTGGCTGCACTGTTCACTGCTAGCAACCCGTGCCAGGCTCGGTAGTGTAGCAGTTAGCGTAACGCTTTACAGTGTCAGCGACCCGGGTTCAATTCCGGCCGCTGTCTGTAAGGAGTTTGTACATTTCACTGTGTTTTGATGTACACGTGACTAATAAAGATATCTTATGTCTTATCTTTCCTCTGTGAAGAGAACAACGTCAGTTCCCCAGTTCAGCCAGCAGTTGTAATCCCTCATCCCTGGCGACATTCCAGTAGCTCCTTTCTCTCCAAACCCACCAGTTGTGATGTGCAGAACCCGACACGATGCCCCTGATGGGAAGAAACTGTGTCGAGTGTATCATCCAGCTTCCAGGTGTTCATAAAGGAATCCACAGAAGGTAGTAAACTCATCTGTCTCCTGGTCACTCGAGACAGGACACCAGGTGAAGACAGACACATTATACTGAACGTTCATTCCTCACGCACACTTCTCAGAGTGAGCCTGCTGGTCTCAGGGGTGAGCCTGCTGGAGCTGCTGGTCTCAGGGGTGAGCCTGCTGGGGCCCTCAGTCTGGGGTGAGCCTGCTGGAGCTGCCGGTCTCAGAGATGAGCCTGCTGGAGCCCTCGGTCTCTGGGGTGAGCCTGCTGGAAATGAGGCCCATCTCTGGGGAGATGGTCTGCTGGGGACAGCCGAGTCTGGGGTAGCTGTTGTTGGCCATTCATGAAAACACATTACTCCCACAGAGTGTTGTGTGGTAACAGAGACAACTTCAACATTTCTTGTTACTTATCCATGAAGAGCCAAAAATATTTGCCTTGTTATATCCTAATAAACAGGAAATACTGCAGCTTCCCACTGCTGGGCTCAGCTTGTACCTCATTTGTCACTTTATTTCAACAACAACAGCAGCAGCCAGAAAAGTCTTGGAAATGTGGAATAATTCTGGGAGACAGAATCCTTGCATCAAAGACTTGACACCATTTCCTGACAGGTTGTTGTTGTGGGGAGGGCGGACAATATGCGATGGTTGGCCGACTGTGTCCGGTCTTTGCTGCTGAGTGCTGTTATACAGCCGCTTATAAACCCGGAGCGAGGCTCAATGGGAACGACCTCCGATACACAGAGCCGGGGGGTGGGGGGGGGGGGGGGGGGGGGGGGTGAGCTTGGAACAGGAAAGTTAGGAGCAGTCAGTGAGGATAACAGAATACCAACTTAGACTGGTAACAGGCTCTCAGTGAGGGGGAGGTGCAAGCTGTAGGCGCAGTAACTGCCCCTCACTGAGGGGTAAATGTCCCTCACTGAGGGGAGGCCCAGTGGGGGAGGGTAACACACACCGTGTGGACAGACCATCTGCCAGGGTTTAGGTTACTTCCGTGAAGTTCAGCATAGGGGCCATCGAGAACGTGTAGCTGTCATCCACCCTCACCCTGGGGTTGGCGGAGAGGGGTGTGGGAGCAGAGTGGGTGACAAGTCACTGAACATACAGAATCCCGGCAGCAAGGAAATCGGCCTCACTCTGCCAGTGGTGGGAACAGAAAGGCACAGTGCAGGGAAGGTACAGGCAACCGTTCAGTACCCACAGTGTCGGAGACCGAACTACGCAGAGGCTTTTTTGCTGAAAAATATAATAATCGAGAAGAACTTCATCTGTTTCCCTCAGTTTGCAGGGGTTCACTGCAGTCAGTGTGGCATGAAGTGTCACCAAGGTCAGGCAGCAGGGAGGCGCTGGCACTGGGTGGTCCTCCAGAGGTGCAGCACCTCACCCGTCACACACTGCAGTACTGAGGGAATGCTGCACCGTCTCACAGGAGAATAAACCCAGGCCTGCCTCCTCTCCCGGGGAGGGACAGGGGAGGGCTGCGGGAACCAAATCCACGGCGGGCTAATGTGTATTCCTCAACCACTGTCACGGTGGGGGGGGGGGGGGGGGGGGGAATGCGAGAGGGAGAAAAATCTGGTTGTTCATCTCATTCCTATTTGTGCTGGCTTGTTGCTAGTATATCGGCTGCTCTGTTTTCTACATTGCTATAGTAACTATGCTTGCACAGTAAGTACTGCAGTGGCTGTGTAACACTTCAGGGTACACTGCAATCGTGAAAGACCTTGTACAGATGCAAGATGTTTCTTATTATTGAGTACAGTTCAACTCTGATAACCTGACACCCATGGGGCATTGGTGGTGTTGGACTGGCACATTTTCCAAAGTACTGGATGTTATTCCTATCAACAAACCAACCCATTCTTAACTCACTTTATGTTCAGCTGTTACACAGTAGTATGATAACTTCTCCAGTGAATCAGGTCACAGAACCCAGTGAAGAAGCACTAAAGAGAGCGCTGAAGACAGGGCCCAGTGAGTTTAAAAGGACTACAGTAAATAAAGCCCCAGTGAGCACAGATAATGGGGCCCTGGTTAGTTTAAATGGAGCGTGGAACATTGGGTCCCAACGTGTTTAAAAGGCGTACAGGAAACAGGGGCCTTAGTTAGTTTAAATGGAGCATTGGAAATGAAGCCCCTGTAAGTTAAAGGAAGTGTAGGAATGGGACCCTTGTGAAGAAAGCAGCACAGAAGACAGGGCCCCAGTGAGTCTATGAGGGGCACACAAACAGGGGCCCAGCCCCCAGGTACCAAACTACCAGGACTTCCAAACAATGGGACAGTGGATTATAGGATTTCTACTGTACTGTGCTGGAGCAGAAATACATAAATAGCAAAAGACCGATGCCTATTTAAGCAAAACAGAAGAAGTCATCCATTGACTGCTGTGAAAATACTGCCGGCTCTGCTCAACCATTTCACACACCTGAATAAAGGGTGATTGAGGCACTGCAGGACCCATGGACATTACAACCAATATATCTGACCTTCCCACCAACACCCACAATGACCCTGTGACGACAGGGTGCGCTCTGGCCCGAGAGAAGGACATGGCGCAGGACAGGTCGCTCAGTCAGACCCCAGTCAGGACCTGCTGTGTGTCAGGGATGATGGATGCAGTGATCAACACTTCTGCAATAGTTACAGTGAAGGGGAGGGATTAAACTAAGATAAGATATCTTTATTAGTCACATGTACATCGAAACACACAGTGAAATCCATCTTTTGTGTAGAGTGTTCTGGGGGCAGCCCACAAGTGTCGCCACGCTTCTGTAGCATGCCCACAGCTTCCTAACCCGTACGTCTTTGGAATGTGGGAGGAAACCGGAGCACCCGGAGGAAACCCACGCAGACACAGGGAGAACGTACAAACTCCTTACAGACAGCGGTGGGAATCGAACACGGGTTGCTGGAGCTGTAATAGCATCACGCTAACCGCTACACTACCGTGCCTGCCTAGCCAAGGAACTGGAAACTTTGCTTTTAGCTCAGCCAAAAGAGTAACCCAAAATGAATAAGAATATTTTTGGCTTGTAGAGAGCAGAGTACAGGGCATTCTCTGTGTGTGGTTAAGCATCTCAGGGCTATTCCCCAAGTATGATGCCAGTCTCTGGTAGGGAGAGGTGATGAAAGCAGAGGTAAAAACATCACTCCGAGGACTATCCTGGAGAGTGAACAATTTAGGAGGAGAGAAAGAAGGGTTTCGTCTCTAAACCTGTTAAACATTGGGGTGGCCAGGATGGATGTCTGGCTCGGGAGCTGATGTGATGGCCCCTCGAGGAATGTCCAGGGTTGGCATCAGTCAGGAGGGGGTAGTGAAGTGGTTGGGAGCTGACCCAGCCACGGTGCGCACTCTGCCCGGCGCTGTCCGTGACTGGGACGGGCGTGTCAGATGGAGTCAGCGGGATGGGCACTTCCCCTCCACCAGCCGCCTCCTCCACCTTCGCTTCATGCGTTCTGCTTCATGAATTTTCCAGGTCAGACTTGGTCCACGAGATGTGTGTCAGACCTTTGTGTCACGAGTTCTGTTTAGTGAATGCGGGTGCTGTGATGGGGGTGGTGGGTGAGGGGAGAGTGGAGAGGGGAGAGGGAAGGGCAGAGGCCCCATTACCCTGCCTTCTCTGCCATCCCCACTAAAATCCTGACCGCTTCAGAGGGCAAATTCAACCCCTGACTGCTTTCAAAAATACCTTAAAAGCAGTGGCCAAGTCATTAGGTGTATTTAAAGGCAGACATTGATAGACTCTTGATTGGTAAGGGGCTTAAGCGTTATGGGAGACAGTGGGAGAATGGGGTTTAACCAAAAAATCAGCTGTGATTAAATGGAGGAGCAGACTCGATGGGCTGAATGGCCTAATTCTGCTCCTATGCCTCGTGGTGTTATAGACCATGGGACTTCCCCTCCTCGTCAAGGTGGAACAGAGCCTGTGAGAATAACGGCTGAGTCACTACATCAGATTCAACATGCATGGTTGGGGTTTGGGGCCTGTTCCCGGGTGACGAGCAAAGATGTTAACAAAACCCTGGAGGCTGTGCAGGTACTGCCTTGGGGACAGGAGGATTTAGACCCAGTGCCAATGAAGGACCAACCATACATTAACATGGTGTGCATCTTGGTGGGGAACCTCCAGGTGGTGGTGCTCCCAAGCTCCTGCTACCCTCGTCCAGGCGTCCATGTAACAACAGAGAGGATCCATGTAACGTTATGGGAGCCAGCTCCTCCCCAGCACATTGTAAATCGGCTTGCCTTGACGACACCATAGGCCAGGGGCTGAGCACAGTCAGTGATGGGGACTGAAGACTCCAGCCCTTTACATTCACTGACATTTAACATCTCATCTCAACAACAGCAGGGGGACATGATGAAATCCTGCATTCGAGTGTTATTGACCAGGATTAGGTAAAATTGGTTTACCAAATTACCCAAAACATACTCCTCCCAGAGGACCTGCTGCCGTTAATGCAGCTACTGGGCAGGAACTACTCCTGGAGATTTCTGACACAATAGTAAATGGAAGAGGCCTTTTAATCCATTCCATTCATCACTGCCTTGTCAACCCAACTTACACATTACTTGCTACATTACACAAGATGAATCTCTGATCAATATTTCATTTTCAGAATCAATTAACTTTTACTGACATTCAGCTCAGAGATAAGGTCTCCCTAAAAGTTTCCAAGGGAGGTTTCAATTCAGTAAAATAACCACACCATCATGCTAACACATCACTCGGGCTGAGGACATGGGCAGGATCCTGAATGATACAAACTCCATAGGTCAGTAATTATGACAATTGCCTTTGCTCGATAAGATCATCGGATCTGTACGACAGAGGAAGCATTGCAGCAACAAGCTTTGAGATGGTCATGAGATAAAACACAGGAATTATAGTTTGAGAATCTTTTCAAAGCAGCAACCTTATCAGAATCTAATCAGAAAGCGGCGTGTGAATTGATGACCGTGAGTGTCTACCAGCACACCACTTTAAGTTAATTGTCCCATTACAATACAATACTTGCAAAACTTAGTTTTCCTCCAACTACTAGTCTGATAACCACAAAAGGAACACATTGGATAGATGTGGGACTGCCTGGTACGTCCAACACACAGGATGCTGAGAGTTGCCTTAATCTACCTCCGGGCAGACTTAAGGTGAGGACGTAGGACTCAATCACTGCACCGTCACACACTCGTCCAGGGCTAGGTAGGAAAAGTGAGGAAAACTTTATTTCCCAGTCCTGTTAGCCCCTCTACTGATAGAAAAACCATGACTTAGCAAAGAGTGTCCCACAGGAGTTTCTGGTGCTGTGGCTGGTTCTCCAGCTGAATGTTGATGTAAGGCTCCAACTGGTATAGGGGTGGACTCCATTACCTACTGCAGCAGAATGTCACCCGGTGTTAGAGCTGGCTTTTAGTTAGGCACCCTCATCCATGAAGCAGGGCACAGGGGCTACCCTAATCTCAGCTTGCATTCAGTGTGTGTTAAACTTCCTTGGGCTGTTGCAAAGAAATCCTCAATTAAGGACGGTAAGTGTTTACTCATTGGAATCCTGATTAAATGAGGAATTTGAAGGATGGTTTGAACACCCCTGGAGTCAACTTTCACTCAGAGACTGCGGCTCCAAAACTCACTCCAGAGCCAAATTCTGGGATGTCCTTCTGGTGGAGGGCTGCACCTGCTGCCCAGTTTGTGGAACAAATAGCCTTAGTTGGATGGAGGGGCAGATAGCGTAGCGGTTAGTGCGACGCTATTACAGCGCCAGCAATCGGGGTTCAATTCCCGTCACTGTCCGTAAGGAGCTTGTACGTTCTCCCGTGTCTGCGTGGGTTTCCTCCGGGTGCTCCGGTTTCCTCCCACATTAGAAGGATGTACAGGTAAGTTAATTTGGGGATTTAAAATGGGCGGCGCGGACTCGTTGGGCCGAAAGGGCCTGTTACCATGCTGTAAATAAAATTTTTAAAAAATTTAAGCTCAATGCTAAACTGAGGCACGTTTGAGGAATGCAGAAGACCCCACAACACTACAGAAAGCACAGCAGTTACCTCCAGTGTCCTCACCAACAGCTCTCCCAACTAACATCACAGAAGCCAATCATCTGATCAATGTCACAATTCTGTGGAAAGATGGCTCTCATATTTGTCCAGAAACAATTTGTTAAATAAATACAAGTTTGTTCATTCTTTTCAATGTAAAACAGCCAACAGTAGAACTGGCCATCAAGTGAGTCACATTTATTAACAGGAGAGAGCTTCCTTGCCTGTCCACTTGAAGGGTAAAGGGCTGTATCACATTGCAGAAGACCTGTGTAGCAGAGTGTTGTGGCAGGTAGAGTCGCTGCCTCACAACTCGGGTTCAATCCTGACCTCTGGCACCGTCTGTCTAGAGTTTGCACGTTCTTCCAGTGACCACGTGGGTTTCTTCTGGGTGCTTCAGTTTCTCCCCACATCCCAATGACATGCAGGTAGGAAGATTAACTGACTGCTGTAAACTGTCCCTAGTGTGTAGGTGAGTGGTGGAAGCTGGGGTGAGTTGAGCGGAATGTGGGGCAACTAAAATGGGTGAGAATAGGATTAGCGCAAATGGGTGGTCAGAACAGACCTGGTGGGCCGAAGGGCCTGTTTCTGTGCTGTATGATTCGAAAAGAAACTTTGCAATTCTGGAGTTCTGGAAGGACTATTAAAAGGTTTAAAGATTTTAGTATTTTGGAACCAATGTAACTTGGCAAATTTACTGACCCGGTCCGATCAGGGACCCTCACCCCGAGGAAGTTCTTCACCTGCACAGAGACACGGCAACGTCAGTAGCCCCAGTGCTGGAGTGAGAGTCAGTGGTCACTGCCACTACCAGCAACACCCGAGACCAATCGCCAGTGCAAGAGGGTGAAGAACCTTTCAGATTTCTCACCAGCTACTTCCAGACAAAGATTTGCAGCTGGTGTCACCTACCGACACCCTCCCTCTGAGCTTGGTGCGGACAAAAGCTTGGCAACAGTGGATCCTTTCAGTTAAGTCATGAAGATCCTCAAGTCCAGGCCCGGAGCACTGCCTGGGCTCTGGGAGTCAGCAGTTTAAAGTATAAACCATCATCTGAAACGGTAACATCAGCACGACTGCACAACAGATATGTGCACGGCCACAAGATTGGGCTCAGGTGTAATCAAACATGAATGGTCAGTCCGCTGAAATGCAGCGTCAATCATTAGCACAGTGTAAATCACGGCAGGAACTAATTATGCATTCCTGCTAGAGAGAATTAAGAGAGGAGAATGGTATTTTGGTTTAATTTTGGTGAAATTACATCGTGTTTTACTGCAGATTTTATAAAGGAGCCGCAAGTGATGCGCAGACTCCTGTGAGTTCTCAATGCTTATCCCTGCAGGCCACGTTACGTGTCGGCTTGGCAATCCCACAGGACTGGCCTACCATCTCCAGGAGTTAGAGACCAAGCGCTGGAGGGGAACTGTGAACAAACCCAGGGAGAAGCATTAAAATGTTGCCTGCTTTTTGTTAAAATTTCCTTTAAACACTTCCACGTGTGACTTACAGAAATATCAGGACAGGGCAAAGAGTAAATCTTCCAGTAAACATGGCAGGCCTAAAAACGATTGAACCTTTAAGAGTTGGAGTTTACTAATCACTAAACTGGAGGGCACAATTCTAAAAGGTGCAAAAGAACTGAGGGACAAGGGGGATGTGTGTAGATCATTGAAGGTGGCAGGGCCAGTGAGGAAAGTGGTTGAACATCAACCAGTGCAACACAGCAACAGGCCCTTTGCCCCACCACTTCTGTCAATCTAACTAATCCCACCTGCCTACACATAGTGCATATCCCTCTATACCCTGTGTGTTCAACTGGTCTGTCTAAATGGCTCTTCATGCTACTAAATTATCTGCTTCCATCACCTAGCATGTTCCAGGAACCTACCACTGTGTGGAAAAAAAACTTATCTTTCGAATCTCCTTTAAACTTTCCCCCTCTCACCTGAAACCTATGCCCTCTAGTATTTGACATTTCCACCCTGGGAAACAGACTCTGTCCACCCTATCTCTGCCTCTCATAATTATATCTACTCCTATCAGGTCGCCCTCAGCCACATATGCTCCAGAGAAAACAATCTAATTGAAGAAACAAAAAAAAAGAGGGCCCTCTTATAAAGGTGGGTAAGAGCAGATGTCAATAGAACGCAGGGGGCGAATCCTGGCCAGCACACGCCAAACCTTGGTCGGACTATTTGACCACAGACGTGCTCTGCCCTCATTCTGCTCCTCTCCAACCTGCATCCTAACCAACTCTAGCAGCTCCCAAGGTGTTGCATTCCGGTTTACAAATCCCTCTTGTCTGCGATCTCCTTCACTGTTTCTGAATCTGGTCTCTGTAATCCCAACCTATCTTTGGTGGGAAAGCCTTCACCTACCTGAACACCCTCCATTTTATCCCCAGCTTCAGTATTCTCCTAAGAACACAAACCTCCAACCCCACACCCTAATCCTTTGCACACTGCTTAGTTTCATCCTGGCGATGTTCGTGGTGCTCTGGAAACAGAGGTCATTTCAGATATTCCATTAAAAGAACATACAATCAAAGATAAAAGACTCAGACTTAAATAGAATGATCTGTGACGTAACAAGCAAAAGAGGAATAGGAAAAAAGGCTCCTTTTTGGGCCGATCTGGAACTTATTTTATAAAACTAAGCAAGAATTCAAGCATTCAGTCTACCTCTATGTAGAAGTGAATGAGTGTCCTAAGAGTGCTGCTACTTTCCATAAGCTAATTGAGAGGCCAGGTCAATCTTCAGCACTGCCAGCTTGCTTGTTGGCCTCAACTGTCAGCTCAAGGCAGCAATGATTTATAAAGGATATAAATTACTCCACAGAGCTGGCTTTCAAATAACTAACCTATTGTGTGTTGGATGATGTGATGTGGACTCAGTGCAAGCTTCACCATCTCACTGTGGCGTCGGCCGGGTTTCCCAAGATTTTGCTCGCAAAGCCTCAGTGCTGGCACTAACTGGTCGACCCTGCTGGAGTTGCCTTGGGGTGTTTTTCCCTCTGCACTGTCGATCATGTGTGTGCCAGCAGGGTACGAGAGCCCCAAGAATATGGGTACTCAATCCCTTAGCCCAATCCAAGCAGGAGCTCAGCATCTGGATTGTGGCTGGGTAAATGACATCCTTAACAGGCTAGCCTTCAAACTGCAGTCTGGATCGTGCTGCTTCTGAACCCCTCAGTCAATCACACATGCTGTCATTACAGCTATTTATAGGGTACAAACATAACCTGCCTTTGTACAAGATGTTCCACAACTTCAGGATTTTGTAACAAGCTTCCCTGAAGTGCTGCAGCTATTGTAAAGGAAGCAGACCATTTACACGTGACCAGCTCCCATAATCAGCAGAGAAGTAGATGGCTAGATGTCTTTTTTTTAAATTATGTGGTTTAAGGGATAATATTGGCCAGAAAATAGCTGAGGTGACCTCAACTATGTCCCCTGGCTGAATCTAGGACCAGGGTCACTGTCTCTGAATAAGGGGTCGACTGTCCAGGACTGAGATGAGAAATATCTTCAGTTGGAGAGTGGTGAATCTTTGGAATTCCCTGCACAAGAGTACCATGAATGCTCAGTCACTGAGGCAAGTTTTTTTTTACACAGAGTGGTGGGTGCATGGAACGCACTGCTGGCAGAGGTGGTGGAGGCAGATATATTAGGGACGTTTAACAGGCTCTTAGGTAGGCACGTGGGTGATAGAGAAATGGAGGGCTATGTGGGAGGGAAGGGTTAGATAGATCTTAGAGCAGGATAAAATGTCGGCACAACACCGTGGGCAGAAGGGCCTGTACTGTGCTGTAGTGTTCCATGTTCAGTCAAGGAAGAAATCGATAGATTTCTTGGTATTAAGGGAAGGGATAGAATCATAGATTTGTATAGCATGGAAAAAGGCCCTTCAGCCCATCCGTGTTCTTGCCGGCAAAGATGTACTTTCAAGCTAATCCCATTTCCCAGCACTTGGCCCATATCCCTCTAAACTCTTGTCATCCATGTACTTCTTAAATGTATCTGATGTACCGGCCTCACCCACTTCCCCTGGCAGCTGGTTCCATATATCTACCACCCGCCGTGTAAAAAAGTTGCCATGTAAATGTTACATAAGAAAGTTCTCATTAAACCTTTCACCTCTAACCTTAAAACTATGTCCTCTAGTTTTCGATTCCCCAACCCTGGAAAAAAAAGACGTCTCACCCTATCCATGCCCCTCATGATTTTTATACCTCTCTGAGATCAGCCCTCAGTCTCCTACACTCCAAGGAGTAAAGGCCCAGCCTGTCTAATGTCTCCCTGTGACTCAAGCCCTCAAGCCCTGGCAACATCCTTGTAAATCTTTTTTTTGCACCTTTTCCAGTTTAATCACATCCTTTCGGCGACAGGGTGAGCAATACTGAACACACTGCGGCCAGGATGACTGAAACTGCGGCCTCACCAGCGTCTTGTACAATCACAACAGAACCTCCCAACTTGTGTTTTCGGTTCCATGACTGATGAAGGCCAGGGTGCCAAAAGCAAAAGCATGAGGGGAAGAAAATGCAGCTGAAGTGGATCAGCGTTGATCTCAATGAATGGTGGAACATTCGAGGCGTCTATTCCTGCTCCTATTTCTTACAACTCCCCTGCTCCCCTTTGAACACTGTAACCAAGTCCTTTACATTCACTTGGGAGGGAAGATTTAACATCTCACCTGAAGGATTACCTCTGACAGTGCAACACCCTCAGCCTCCCTTACCCACTGCCGCAAGGGCAGAGGAAGGTCAAGGCTAGGGCTGGTATCAGCAACGTGGCATGTCCTGGCTCCCAGCCTCAGCCACCTCCATCACACCACCACCTCGGGCTGGACCTTCTGCTGAGCACCTCACCGAGAGTGGGGCAGAGTTACGAGGTGTGGAGGCATCACTTCCCCTGCCACGTTTGCTCTGTGGTGTTGTACGTGTGGTGAAGGGGAGGGAGGGGAAAGCGTCACAGCCTGGATGTCAGCATCAGATTTCTTCAGGCGTCACTAGGCTCAGGTGCTCCATCGTCACCACCTCCCAGGGCCCAGGAAACCCCTTGGAGTTAGCCTGTGCCTGGTGCAGCCTGTCACTGGTGTGTGGAGAGTCAGCCTGGGGCAGGACCAAAGGAACGTAGAACATAGAACAATACAGCACAATACAGGCCCTTCGGCCCACAATGCTGTGCCGACCTTTAAACCTTGCCTAAGACTATCTAACCCCTTCCTCCCACATATCCCTCTATTTTAAATTCCTCCATATGCTTACCTAACAATCTCTTGAACTTGACCAACATACCAGCCTCCACCACTACCCCAGGCAGCGCATTCCATGCACCAACCACTCTCTGGGTGAAAAACCTCCCTCTGATATCTCCCTTGAACTTCCCACCCATTACTTTAAAGCCATGTCCTCTTGTATTGAGCACTGGTGCCCTGGGAAAGAGGCGCTGGCTGTCCACTCTATCTATTCCTCTTAATATTTTATATACCTCTATCATGTCTCCCCTCATCATCCTCCTCTCTAAAGAGAAGGGAAGTGGGAGGCTCTCTCCCTATGTGCTCCAGGTGTGCCTCCTCCCACTTAATGCACAGCTATTGGCCGCCCTGGCACCGAGCCACCCATCACCCTGCTGCCGCAGTGTGGGCAGGAATAAAGGAGCTTGTGCTTCAGATGTGCTCAGCCCTCTGTTCTCGTGGAGCGCTCAGTGCGAGGTCAACCTCTCTGCCACGCTGCTCAGGGTCGAGGGCGGGAACAAGGCAGATTCTACGTGGAGCGGCAATCAATCTGCTGGAGAAACTCAGCGGGTCGAGAGGAACTGTCGATGCTTCAGGTCAGAACCCTGCATCAGGACTGAGAGGGGAGAGGGGAGATGAGAAAAGAGGTGGGACAGGGGAGGGCTGAGGGATGACGGGCAGAAAGAGCCAGGTAGAGGAGGGGGAGGGGTGGAGTTGGGAGACAGAGGCAGGTGGGTGAAAGGTGGAGGTGGGGAGGGGAGGGTGAAGGTGGACGCAGACAACAAAGGTGGAGCCAGGGGTGGGGAGGGTGAAGGTTGAGACTGCTGCTGGACGGTGATAAGCAGGAACACAAAGGCCACCAGATCTTACGTGGCACCTGCACCGACCTTCAAGAGATGCTGCGTCATGGTCAACCTGCACAAGGGCAGCAGTGGCAACAATCAGAGGGAGAGCAAACAGGGAGCAAAGTTCACGGGTAATGGGGGGGGGGGGGGGGGGGAGCCCTGCGACTCACATGCGTGTGAGCAGGACACAGGCGCCCAAGTCCGAAGTACTGCCGGTGCTGGACACCGTAAATGGGAAACGTTGGAAAACACCCGGCAGGTCGGGCAGCGTCTGTAGGGAGAGCAGTCGAGGCATCTGTACGTGGATGGGACCCAGCTGCAGCCTGGTCCTACACCAATTAAGACAGCTGAGGGAGGTGGTTTGCTTTATGGACACACATTAACTATCGAGTTGAATCACTCTGTAACTTGTGCTGGGCGTTCCCACCCCTCCCTACCACCTACACACTAATCCAGCAACGTGCCCTTCCTCAATACCGTTCTATCAGCCAGTACACAGCTGATCTCCAGCAGAGTGAGCCAGTTCCCTGTGCAATGGGAATGTGCTATCAGCTCTCAGACAGTGGGAGCAGGAGAGACAAGGCAGGGGATTCCCCGGCAGTGGGTGCCTGGGCATGGATGGTACTGGCTCCTGTAAACTGGCAGCACACACACTTCCGAGCAAGAGGTTGCAAGTTCAAAGTTCACTCTGGTACATGCGAGCAAAAACATCGGAGAACTCGGAGTACGGCACTGATGAAACGTCAGCTCCAATTTGTGAAAGAAACCAATTCGTGGCCCTCCCCAGTGTCCCAGCCCTGTCCATTTCCCACATTCCTGAAGTGTGGGATCAGTCCAGATGAAGGGTCTCCACCCGAAACATCAACTGTTCATTTCCCTCCACAGATGCTGCCTGACCCACTGAGTTCCTCCAGCACCTTGTGTGTTGTTCCAGATTCCAGCATCTGCAGCCTCCTATGTCTCCAACACTCCTGTTTGCAGGAGCTTGCTGTGCACACTGTGCCCACATTTCCCAGATTACAATGGCGACTTCGAGAGCAGGTCATTGACTGAAATGCTTTGGGGTATCCAAAACTACAGGCACCATTCCTTTTCAAATGAAAGTTGCTTCTTTATTTCCGTCCACTCACTGCACTAGCAGAACCTTGCCTTTTGCCACAAGGGAGGTCAAAGCCAGCCAAAGGAAAGCCAGCCCTCCCTGGGCAGGACGCCCACTCTCTGGGCACCTTCAGAGGGCTGTGTGACTCATGCTGGACAGGAAAATTTCAAGCGGTTTCAGTCTCCGATATCAGAGGCTGAAGTCACAGACTGTGCCAGGGAGCACCGCCCTCGCAAATCACACGTTGTAAAACACTGGATACCACATCTGCAATACAGTATCAGGCGATGTAAGGGACCCGCGCCAAACACTCACTGGCTTAAGTCAACAGAGCTTGAAGTTTACGTTCAGTGCTGGTTTTGGGAAAGACTCAGTGCGTTCCGGGAGAGTCAGGAACATCAAAATCTACCTCTGGCAGATGCCAGGCAAGACTCTTATACCTGGTGTAACCCTGACTCCTTCACATCTGCGGGGATGGATGGGGGAGGTGATACTATCAAGTACAGACAGAAGCCAGCATCTCTCCTTTGCTCGTGGCATAGACAGAGAGAATTGTGCATCTTTGCGTTGCTTGCACATCTTCAGGACATCCTAAAGTATTTCACAGCCAGTGGTGCTCTTAGGGTGTTGGGGAAGGCAGGAGCTAGCTCACAGGCAATTACTTAAAACAACACACCAGGGCTTGGCGAGGTTTTTGGGGGGGGGGGGGAGGGGTTGTGGGTGGGTGGAACTGCCAGGTTACATGACCTGCACCAGATACATTCGCTGCTCACTCTCTCACTACTCAGCACGGTTGCTGAACTCCAAGACACTAACACGGGAGAACAGGCAAACCTCAGAGCAGGCAGGGTTGCATGGAATACACTTCTCAAAATGGTGTCCCTACAAATACAAAATACCAAAATAAGGAGTTTTTTTTTGTTTACTTGTGCTGACCTGGAGCGTTTGGAAACAAGGACCATGCAGTGCAACACCTAAATGCAGTAGGAGGATAGCTGTGTACTTTGTTAAATCAGCTGCTTGGATCCCTGTTCTTGCAGGCATTGGAGAGGTGCCATGTCAGGAAACTCCTGCATGAACTTGCTCAATGGTTTACATAACAAGGATAGCGTGAGTTTGGAGACACAAGTGCTTCGGTTAGCGTAACACTTTACAGAGCCAGCGACCGGGTTCAATTCCGGCTGCTGTCTGTAAGGAGTTTGTACATTCTCTCCGTGTCTGTGTGGGTTTCCTCCAGGTGCTCCGGTTTCCTCCCACATTCCAAAGACGTGCGGGTCAGGAAGTTGTAGGCGTGCTATGTTGGCTGCCCCCAGAACACTCTACGCAAAGATTCATTTCACTGTGTTCCGATGTACATGTGACTAATGAAGATATCATCTTCTAGCAACAAACAAGTGATGCACCTTTGGGATCACCAGTCTTCCACTGGCGAGGTGTCACTGAGACCATCGCTCACGGGTCGAGCAGATCCCACGTGGCCTCACTCATGGGCAAGGGTGCCAACTCTCCACACACTGATGTTTAATTTCCTGATCAACACTGCCAGTGACTGCATGGGTTCCCCTGGGTGTCCCAGTTTCCTCTCACCTCCCCAAGGTGGGTTAATCGGCTGTAGTAAATTGCCCCCCTAAGTGGCAAAAGAATCAAAGGGGAGTAGATGGACATGGGAGTGAGAATAATTTGCAGGGATGCACAAAAATAAGCAGAGGGGAATAGGATTGATGGGATTGTTCTGCAAAGAACTAGCATGGATCCAATGGGCTGAAGAGCCTCCTTCTGTGTTGTACCAAGGGAGAAAACCATGGAGAGAAAAACAGTACACACTGAACAACCCAAGTGCTTGCTCCACTGTTGAAGGGTTCACCAAACTCTCGCTTCTTTCTGATATCTGCCTCACATTGAAGCAGGCTTAAAACTGGCAGACAATACAACACTGATTTTTCTTTCAACTCTACTGAGCTCAGCCCTGGTAGGGTTTTAATTTTGTCGAATTCACCGAATGCATAAAGATGAGGAATCCTGCAAAACTTGGAATACCCTGGGGATGCTGTGCTCGATACTGCTACAGAAAGCAGAGAACAAATAATTCAATAGCATCTTTCAGAACGTCAGACTGCTCAGTTAGTGGCGGACCACTGGAGCATGGGCAACTGCTGCAATGTAGAGGGCAAACAGTGCACAGCAAGATCCCAAAAATTGGGAGTGTGATGATGGGCCTCCACATCAACCCAGCCTTGCACGCCCAGCTTCTCCCTGCCGCTGCTGCGTGGGAGGTCGGTTCGTGAAGCCCCATCCCAGGACACTCAGCCTGAATCTCCTCAATTTCAAACCAAGGGACCACATGAGGTGGCCGTGTCGAAACCTCCACCAGCACTGCTCCAACCACCGCTGGAGGAGGAGGAGGGAGGTCAGATACTAAATGGCACTCTCCCATTGTCTTTTGCCACAGTACCTGAGACATTGGGTCAAACCTTGTAGCTCCCATAAACAGATGCCGAGACCACGATGCAGGGCAGGCACGGTACTGCAGTGGTCAGCGTAACGCTATTACAGCACTAGCAACCCGGGTCCAATTCCCGCCGCTGTCTGTAAGGAGTTTGTACGTTCTCCCCGTGTCTGCATGGGTTTCCTCCCACATTCCAAAGACGTACGGGTTAGGAAGTTGCAGGCATGCTATGTTGGCGCCGGAAGCGTGGCGACACTTGCGGGCTGCCCCCAGAACACTCTACGCAACAGATGCATTTCACTGTGTGTTTCGATGTACATGTGACTAATAAAAGTATCTTATATTATAAATGAAGACTTAAAAGCGGGCGGCATGTTAACGTAACTGTGCCAACTGACTGCTGTTATTGCCAGCTGGTACAGCAGGAAGCAATGCCACGCCTTCCCAGTACCACAGAGGTGGACAACATGGCTCAAAGGGAAAGGATATTGTGGGAGCAAGCGAAGGGAGTAAGAGCAGAATTACCCTGATCTGGAACAACACAGGAGAGAGAACACCTCTCGGTGAAGCATTACAGTCAGAGAGATACAGCACAGAAACAGGTCCTTCGGCCCACTGGGACCGTGCTGACCATCAGGCACCACTTACACATTAATCACCTTTTTATCTTCCCAACATTCCCATCAATTCCCTGTGGATTCCACTCACCTACACACCAGCAGCAATTTACAGTGGCCTATTAACCTACCAACCAACACGTGTTTGGGATGTGGGAGGAAACCGGAGCACCATGGGGGGGGGGGGGGGGGGGGGGGGGGGGGGAGGAGGGAGGTGGGGGAAACCCACGTGGTCACAAGGAGAACGTGCAAACTCCACACAGACAGCGCCAGAGGTCAGGATTGAATCTGGGTCTCTGGAGCTGGGAGGAGGCAGCTCTCAGTGAGACCACTGCGCTGCCACTCTTCAGAGGATGCCGTCTTGGTCGAGGAAGTGGAAGGGATACCCAAAGCCCTGTACCTTCAGGGGGGCCAGAAAACTGCCCAGACCAGAGGCAGCGAGGGTAGGTAATTGTGCACAAGATGGCTGTTGCTTGTACAGCTGAGTGACCTCCCAACATTGCTGGATCCTGAGCAATCTTGATGGATGTAGCACGGTTGAGAAAAAACCAGCACAAACACACCCTCTCCGGGGATGGAGGTTAGACCCAGATGATCCCAGGGCTCGAATGGAGAGAGAGGAATGAACCTGACCCACTCTGCTTCAAAGCAAGCTCATCATCGACAGGTAACTCTGACCGTCTGGGGTATAGATCATCAGGCTGGAGAAACCTGAGCTGGAAGCTAAAAGATTCATTCACAGGCTCGCAGCTTTAGTCAGCTGGAAAGTCAAATCATCAGGGGAGATAAGAAAGCAATAAAGGGTATTAAAGCAGAGCACTGTACAATCCCTGCACTGCAGCCAAGGACAACGTTGATCTGAGCAGCAATCAATGGCTTCAAACCACCTTCTCCACAATATCAAAGCAGCAGCTCTCTGAAATGCTAGCTTGGCAAGATTAACTCTGTAAATCTTACTTTATCCACCGGCAAGACCCTTTGAGAAGGTAAACATCCGTCAAGTTGGGAACAGTCCAAACAAAAGCTTACAACGAGCCAAGCGGCATGGGCAAGATGAGCTGTGAGATTTCTGCAGTCACATTTACTGGTCAGGATGCAGTAAAGTTAGAAGGGCTTCTGGCAGGAGAACTGGCAGTCGCTTTGTGCACAAGGTCCCGGAGTACAGCAGTGCGAGAAAAAGTGGCCAGATCGTCACTTGTGTGGCGTTACTTGAGGCAGCAGCAGAATACTCTACTTCCTCTTCAGTACTGAGCCATGGGATTCGAGAGGACAGGTGGGACCTCTATTATAAACCGACCAATCTGTAAATTGGCTACAAGTGTGAAACTAAACACAATGCTCCAGACAAGGGGGCTGGATCCCTTCTTCCAGTCTATAACTAGATTAAAAATCCTGTGTTGTCACTTTCTCTTTGATTACATGACTTTATCTTACACTGGGTTTTCTCTTTAAACACTTTGTCACCACCTGATAGCACTTTATACATTTCCGTGTGATCTCACTTAGAATACACTTTCCCTCTATTTGACCCCAGTCCTGTGCTAATTAAGTGTAGTCAGGACTCCATTGCCATGCATTCATTTTGTCATCCATTCCGCTCTCCATCACTGTCGACTGCTTCCTGCTCTGACAGACTCCAGCAACGTAATGTTTATGTTGCTGGGTTAGTTCCATGCCAATGAATACACATCACAGAATCCCAGAGAATTTACAGCACAGGAGGCGTCCGTTTGGCTCATTTTGTCCATGCTAATTAAAGAGCCGACCAACCTAACCACACCTTCCCGCTCTAGGCCCGTAACCTGCCGCCCACAGCTCTTCACGAACACGTCCAAATATGGGGAAGGTTGTTGACCCCATCACCCTTTGGAACCAAGGAGCTCCAGATCCCTGCCAGCCTCTAGAAACTTACCTTTCCTTCTCTCCTGTTTAATCCTGCAATTCCTTTAAATCCCCATCTTTTGACCACTCTACTAAGGAAAATAGAACCTTCCTATTTTATTCTGTTCAGGTCCTTCAGATTTATATTTCTCAGTTTAGTCTCCCCTCTGTCTGTTTCAGATAAAACACCCCTAGCCCATCCAATCTTTTGTATGCCTACGACTTTCTAGTCTTGGCAACATCCTCTTAAATCTCCTCTCCACCCACTCCAATGCAAGCACGTGATGTGCTGACCAGAACTGTACCCAGCACACAAGCTGGGCCCCAATCAGTGGTGTACCCCAGCTGGCAGTCAGAGAACTTGAACTCGGTTGTTGTAAAACTTGATCATGCTTGGTGACCTTTGAGGAGAGGAAACCTGACATCCTGATCAGACCTGTGGACCCAGACCGGAACTGCCTTCAGAACAAGTCGTACAGCTTTACCATGCAAAGGGAATTCTCTGCAGAATGACAGGGGTGGGGGATTAAATGTCACTTTAGCCAGCTGCGCCCATTTCAGAAGTTCATTTCTTTTTAAAAATTGCACTTGTTTCCTATTAACAACAATGTAACAGCCATCTCATATCAACACTGGTTGCTTCACTGGTTTATTTAAATAATTGTTACTTTCTTCTAGATTTAACCCTTCATGTTCACTTTTTTTTTACACCCTCAAGTACTGAATCCCCGATCTTTTCCCTCTGCTTGTGCGTAGCCATTCTCCAATGGGACTGTGAGACCTTCAGTGTCCTTATTCAGAAATGGGCCGGCCAGTTTACTGTTCAACCAGCCACCCATTGCACTGAATTAGCCCAGGTCAGGTGTGTTGGCTTCTCGGGGATCTTCAGACCATGAGACAGTCTCTGTGTGGTATTGGTTTATTACTGTCACTTGTGAGTGAACCATCACAAATAATATTGATTACCCAGTTCAAACTAGCAGGGCTGGACTGTATGAAGGAGTAATTGCTAAGGCTTGAAAATTATGAACAGTGAAGATTTCACTTTTTTTTGTTAATTCTTAAGGTATAAGATGATATCTCCCACATTCCCCTAACCGTGTCCAAGGGAGGTATTGCTGTTCTGGTTTGATACAACTAGGAGATGAGGCCAGAGGGGAGGGCTGGTGCAAGTTAGTCACAGTGGTGCCAGACTGGAGTCACATCAAGCTCAGCCTGCTGAAGACATCGGTTTCCCTCCCTGGAGGATGTTGGAGAGGCTGTGTAAGCCACAAGTTCACAGTCACTTTTAGTCACCACTGGTCCTCTGCACCCAGAGCTGTGAAATTTAATTCAAATTCTCAGACTGCTGTATGAGAGTTTGAGCTGATGTCACACAGATCAAACTGATGATTCTAAAGGTCTCCACTCAGGTCACCATCAGCCCTTCCTTTCCAGTACAAGAGGTCCCCTTTGCTCCATCTTTCCGAACAATTATAATTCTTGTCTGGTTATTCCCCTTGTAAAACCTTCTTCACTGCCTCTCCAGAGTCAAAGTGCCATAGGGTTACAGGGCACAGAAATAGGCTCCTCGTCCCACCATGGCCATCCCGATGCTCACCTATACCGACGCCATTCACCAGCCCACGATCTGTAACCCTCTATGCTTTGGTGATTCAAGTGCTCATCTAGATACTTCTCCAACGTTGAGAGTACCTGTCTCCACCACCCACTCACGCAGTGCGTTCCAAACTTCAACCACCCCATGGGTGAAGAGATTCTCCTTCTAAACCCCCTAACCCTTAAACCTATTCCCTCCTCTGCCACAAAGAAAAGTTTAGACACTTCTTTTAGACACCTCTGTCATTGGGAAATGTTTAGATCAGAGCTTTGTACACTATGGTCTAACCAGGTTTAATTCAGATTCCAAGTTCTCAGCTCCACTCCTCTAAAACAGAATGCATTTTTATTGTTAGTTTTCGTTTATCTGTGTATTGGTACTCTCCTGGGTTCCTTTTCGTTCCCCCACACCACTTAGAACCCTCCCTTTGTATCCCTCCTATCACAGTTCACCTGTGACATATCTATTTTGAAATACACACACGATTTGCATACCCATTCTGGGAGCTTATCTGTGTTCTCCTATGTTTTCGCTTCCTGTGTCAAATCATTTACATAAGTGGTGGAAATAACTTGACCCTTGTTCAAAACCACCTTTTGGATCCTTACTCTTGACGCCTGGATGACAAGCCCAGTAACGTAACTTCTAATGAACCTACAACTAATACATTATTTTAAAACTGGAAATGCTGGAAAAACACAGCAGGTCAGGCAGCATCTGTGAAGAGAGTAACAGATGCTATCTGACCTGCTGAGTATTTCGACCATTTGGTATTTTGACAGATTTCCAGAATCTGCAGTTTTTTTTTGCTTTTAGTTTAGGAGTTTGTTGCTGTGACAGTGACGGTTTCTAATGACCAAGAACCCATACAAAACAAATCTTTGCTTTATGATAACTCATTAACTAATTTAATAGACCAATGCCATCCACCTGATATCACTTCTGATGGATGGGGCACTGACGACAGTGCTCTCAGTAATTCGTGTACTTGTGTATCTAAAGTCTAAATGTGCTTCAGCACAAAGCTCCTTTCAAACCCCCAGCTATACAACTGAAAGTATAGCAGGAGTAATGACAAACAAAGAGGACTGATCAACACATGTACCAATCTATAACAAAAAACAACTTGCTCTCTCTACAACCCATCACTAAAGGAGAAAGTGTGACATCTGCCTTGCACACAAGTTTCCATAATTGGTATTGGACCAAATCCTGTACTGGCAGTGAGTGCTGATGGATGCACATTGGCCAGGGATTGGCTATATCGTTGCAGCGTTTGGTGACCTTTGGTGGGAAACCAAGTTGTAAAGATGACACAGCACCTCAAAGAGATGTAGACAGGATGTTCTTGTAGGAAAACAAGGTTCTACACCCTGGTAACAACAGAATAGCAGAATATTGTTTAAATAGAGTAAGACACTTTGCTGAAAACTATAAACTGATTATTATGCTGATATTGGGAGAGGTCGTGGCGATCTGATACAAGAAACACCAAAAGTTAGAATACAGGGGATTAGGTATAGCAGTGAGAACATTTTCCTCATTAACTGAAGGCCACAGTAGGCAGATTCTCTCTCCGGGGCAGCACAGAGGCCCGGGATTCAATCTGTGTGGAGTTTGCACATTCTCCCTGTGACTGCGTGGGTTTCCTCCCACATTCCAAATATGTGTGGATTGGTAGTTTAATTGCCCAGTGGTAGGTGAGTGGTAAAATCCTGGGGGGGGGAAGGGGGGGAAGTGGGGGACAGTTGATGAGAATATGGGGAGAATAAAAATGGTGTTAGTGCAAGTTAAGTGGTTAATGGTCAGCATGGGCCCAGTGGACTGAAGGGCCTGTTTCCGTGCTGTCTCTTTCTGACAGATTGGGCCTTCTCATTCGTAGAAGAATGAGAGGTGTTCACACACAGAGATATCTAAGATTCTGAGGGCTCTTTGTGGGAGGGTGAATTTAGAATGAGGGGCAGTGTCTCAGGATAAAGGGTCAGCCAGTTAAGATGGAGACAAGGAGGAATTCCGTTTCTGATGGCCGAGAACCTTTGGAATTCTTGACACTAGAGAACTGTGGAGGTGGAGTCACTGAATATGCTCAAGAGTGGGAGATGTAGAGTTTTGGACATGAGGGCATTCAAAGGTTATGAGTTCAGGCAACAAAATGGAACTGAAGGCAAAGTCTTCAATGACGAATCAGGCCCAAGGACCCACATGAAATATTCCTGCTCCTGTTTCCTATATTCTCTCATTCCTTTACAGCAAAGCTGTGATCAAGCTTATTGTTATGATCAAGGGCAAGGTGTGTAGAATCCCAGGCAACATCCTGGTGAATCTCCTCTGCATCCTCTCCAGTGCTGTCACATCCTTCCTACAGTGTGGCAACCAGAACTGCACACAGCAGTCTAGTTGTGGCCCAAGCAATGCTGTACCAGGACCTCCATGCTCTTATATTCTATGCCCCAACTAATGATGGTAAGCATCCTATGTGCCTCCTTCACCATCGTATCTACCTGTACTGTCATCTTCAGGGATCTTTGGACTTGTAGGCAAAGTCCCATTGCCTCACCATTCATGGTGTATGTCCTACCCTTAATTGACTCCCCAAAATGCATTAGCTCACACTCATCAAGCCTAAATTCCATCTGCCATAACCCAACTTACCAGCTGATCAATATCATTCTGCAGTCTGCAACTACCCTCCTCAACAACACTACTACTAATTTGTGGTGTAAAATTTGGGGATGAGCTGCACAAGATGTAGAGTTGGTTAGGAATAGTCACCCAGTAACCCAGTGGTTGGGCAAAAGCACTAGCCAGGCCATTAAGGCTAAGCCACTTACCTTGCAGACGGACATCTGATTGGTGGTGAGTGTGCCTGTCTTGTCGGAGCAGATGATCGACGTGCAGCCCAGTGTCTCCACGGATGGAAGGCTCCTGACGATGGCGTTCTTCTTGGCCATGCGCCGGGTGCCCAGGGCCAGGCAGGTGGTGATGACGGCAGGCAGCCCCTCAGGGATGGCAGCCACCGCCAATGCCACCGCAATCTTGAAGTAGTAGATGGCGCCACGTACCCAAGATCCTCCATGGACGGGGTCATTGAAGTGCCCGATGTTGATGACCCACACGGCCACGCAGATGAGGGAGATGACCTTGGACAGCTGCTGGCCAAACTCATCAAGTTTCTGCTGGAGAGGAGTCTTCTCACACCCAGTGGCCGCCATTTGGTTGCGAATCTTGCCGATCTCCGTGTTGACTGCCGTGGCCACGACAATGCCCAACGCCTTCCCAGCTGCAATATTGGTTCCCTGAGAACAACAGCAAGCACAAGGCAAGATCAGCAATGGGTCCAGGGATTGCCAGGTAGAAAAATGAAAAGGAGAAATGCAGTTTAGAAGAGCGCCTAATTTTTAAAATATTATTACTATCTACACAAAATAATGTTTTACAAAAGGTTTTGATTGCTGCCCTTTGCTTTAAGGAAAACCTTTCATATCCCAGTGAGCCCCATTTCCCAATTGTGGGCGATTCTGGTCGCCCCATTACAGGCAGGGTGTGGAGACTTTGGAGAGGGTGCAGAAGAGGTTCACCAGGATACTGCCTGGATTAGAGGGCATTATCCACAAGGAGAGGTTGGACAAACTTGGATTGTTTTCTCTGGAGCGTCAGACCTGATAGAAGTTTATAAAATTGTGAGAAGTATAGATAAGGTAGACAGTCAGAATCATTCTCCCCAGGGTAGTACTGGAGGACATGTATTGAAGTGAGAAAGGGAAAGTTTAAAGGAGGAGTGCCGGGCAATAATTTGCAGTGGTGGGTGCTTGGACCAGGCTGCCAGGAGCGGTGGTAGAAGCAGATACGATAGTGACGTTGGAGAGACATGAATATGCAGGGAATGGAGGGATGTGGATCACGTACAGGCAGAAGAGAATTAGTTTAATTTGGCATCGTGTTCAGCGCAGACATTGTGGGTCAAAGGGCCTGTTCTGTGTGCCCCTTCACTGCAGCCATGTCCTCTTATGGTTATCACTGGTTCCGGTGAATTACACGGATGCTCCGGTGACTCCTCCCTCATTTTAACAGATGCCAACTGCTAGAAGCCACGATGCCTGCTCGATACAACAAACTGACCTCTGTATTGTCCTTCTTTACACCAGCTGGCTAACTATGTCGCAAGTACAAAGATCCTCAATGAATTCCTTTCAGAAAAGCAATTTCAATTTGCCCAGAGAACAACCTGCCCATGTAGAGTGTCAGAGGTCATTCTCACAAAGCCCGCGCTCACTCTTCATCCTGCACGAACCAGGAATTGAACAAGTCTTTTGCGCATTGCACGATAACTGGGATAGTTCACAATCTCTCAGGAGGTGACAGCCGTCCACCTCTGTCAGATCCTCTGCATTTTCCTGCCGTCGCAAATTCTACTTTGAACTTTCAGTGACGGGTTATTACTCCTTCACCTATAAGTGTTATTGATAAAATACTTCCATCTGCCAAATTTTCCATTATAAGGTTCCATGTCTACATTTAAGATGGCACTTGCCCAAGTCCACCACATATTGGTTACATTATTAAATACCTCCACATTTTTTTCTGCACCCTTAATTCACCAGACAGAAAGCAGAGACAGTGGTGTGAGAATGTGAGGCTCGAGTGCTAATGATCAAACTTGACGCGAGACATTTAAGGGGATATCAGGACGGTGACCAATAGCTCCCTCCGTTCCTTCATTCCCCTTTACCAGACAGTCTTTGTTCCTTGGACACTCACATCTTTTCACTTTTGATGCCATTGACCACTAGTCTTGCTTCTTTAACCCACTTCTGAACTTTTTATTAGGACCCTTGATCTGAGACTCCATTTCGACCCAGTTTCTTTAACCTGCCCTCTGTTTTGTGAAAAACATTTCATATCTCAATGAGTCCCACATGTGCAATTCTGGTTGCCCCATTACAGGAAGGGTGTGGAGGCTTTGGACAGGGTGCAGAAGAGGTTCACCAGGATGCTGCCCTGGATCTGCCCTGCTTTGCTCCTGGGCAGAGTATTCTTGCTGGCCACAAATATTTACCACTGCTGGGCGAGGTACTCTTTCACCCATCTGTTTTTGCTCTTCACTCAGCAACTTCCCCTTTACTTTTGGTTTCCACCTCAAACGTTGCCAGAAGCTTTGGTCATGTTATGTTTTCCAGCTCATTTACTAAAACCTACACTGGGCTCACATCTTTCCTCAGTGACCTTATATAAACTTACCAAGTCCTTGGAGGGACTCCAGTCAATTCTAAATAGTTCATGGCCCCTGATATTCTGGTCCTGGTGCATTTGGAAAAAAAAGTCTTTGAAATTAGCTGTCTCTCTCTCTCCCCCCTCATGATTTAAGTTAATAATGAGCACCCAGCGTTGGCACAGAACCTTTCTCATTTCTATCTGGACACGTAAACCAGCTTCAGTCACCTCTACCTATGCTGTCCAAGCCTAGTTACTAACTGGTTTCCTCCTTTTGCAATCATTCCCTAGATTTCTGCTTGCAGCTGAGGCCAAGTTAATGTCAAAATCCCTCATCACTGCAATCAATTGTCTCTAAGTGCATCGCTAAAATGCTATGAACTTCTCATCCAAAATCTCGTCCTGCCTCATTTTACTCACTTACTAGCTTTGTCCTTTCTACAGTCCCACCCCACCCCAGTACTTTCTCTGTTAACTAGCTCTTAATCTCTCTGCCATCTGCTCCCTGTCCTAATCCCTAGATAGGACAAGGATGCACAGCTCCCACTATCCTTGATCCCTGCAGATAATGGGCCCCTCCTCCTACGTGGGTGGTGTGGAAGACGGTCAGAGGGGTTGCTCTTCGCTCGGCAGGATGTAAGGTTTTCTTTTTGCCAGTCGGGGCTCAATGTGGTTGGCTGGTGGTGTGAGTATGCGAGGCTCCAATGCTAGTGATCATACTTAACGTGCGATATTTAAGGGGATATCAGGACAGTGACCAGTAGCTTCCTCACAGTAGCAGCACCTGGGCATTTTAATAGGGGCAGGTGACAATGCTACTGCCTCCTAGATCCAGAAACCAGGGTTCAATCCTGACCATCATTACTGTCTGTGTGGAGTTTGTACGTTCTCCCTGTGGCTGCGTGGGTTGCCCCCTGGGTGCTCTGGCTCCCCCCACCACATCCCAAAGACGTGCTGGTTGGTAGGTTAATTGGTCACTGTAAATTGCCCCCAGTGTGCAGTTGAGTGGCAGGAGAATCAAGAGTTGATGGGAATATGAGAAAACAGGTTATGGAGGAACGGGATTGCTCTGCAAGTCAGCATAGACTGGATGGGTTGAATGGCCTCTGTGTCGGTTGCAAGGGAGTACGTAAAGTGGATAGGGTTAAGGGGTCTGAAGGCAGGGGCACCGCTGATAGTCAGACATGTCCACTGGGGATTGGCATACAGCTTTTGGACTCAGGGTAGCAGCACACAGCAATGCAGCAGGCAGAGCCGCTGCCTCACAGCTCCAGAGACCCGGGTTCAACCCTGACCTCCGTCGCTGTCTGTGTGGAGCTTGCACGTCCTTCCTATGACCGCGTGGGTTTTCCCCAGGTGCTCCGGTTTCCTCCCACATCCCAAGGACGTGAGGGTTGGTGGGTTAATTGGCCGCTGTAATTTGCTCCTAGTGTGTGGGTGAGGGGGTAGAAAGTGGTGGAGCTGTTAAGGATGTGGGGAGAATAAAAAAAATGGGATTAATGTGGGATTGGTGTAAATGGGTGGCTGATGGTCAGCATGGACTTGATGGGCTGAAGGGCCTGTTTCCATGCTGGATCTCTCTGACTCCATGACTCTGAAAAGGGACTCGATGGACACCCAACATCAGTGTGGTGTTTATAGACAGCCCAGCCTCCCGAGCCAAATCTGACAAAACAACAGGGAAGAGCAGCCAAAGGTAGACCAAACGGAGCGGAACCGATGGGATATTAGACACTGAACCGGGAGCCTCTGGCTTCATGTTACGGCAAGTAACCGAGAGGAGTCAGGCCTGGGACACTCCGGGATTGGTGCCCTCAACAAGTATCAACAGGGGAGTCATAAACTGCAGGAAAACTCCCTTCCTGTCAGTCTGAGTGAATTTGGTTTGAATTTCTCCAAGCTGCTCCCTGCCTTTACGCTCCCTTTTGTTACTTTCCCCTCCCTTCATCTCCTCATCGAGGCAGGTGCCAACTGAGGTTACAGCAGACAGGCTGCTCTGCACAACAGGTCTCTTCCCCTCCTCCCTCATCCAAACCAACCACAAACGCCAGCAGCTTCCTACTGGATGAGAGGCAATACAGCGTCAAAATTCACCTCTGGGCTAATTTTCAACCTTCATGGTCTGAGAAAGAATGACAGTTCTTACACAATTACAGAACAGCCAGCTCTTGCTAATGCCAATTCCCCCGAAACCGGGCTCCTTAAAGGCCCCACACAATGGGTAGTGCTTGTCCTTGGGGATCTGCGACTCCTATACAGCCCCTCTCGTGTGCTGGGGTTGCATCATCTGTGGAGGTCAGGGTCCGAGTCACTCCAGGCAGCTGCTGATCCCTGCCACATCTCACAGTGTGCTGCTCCCTCCTGCATTAGAGAGATCACTCAAACTGCCTACTCAAGAAGAGACTTCACTTCAACCCACAAGAGCAGGCAGAGCAAGCAGAGGGATTTGATTGCAATGCAAGCTTCCCCAAGCTGCAGTCAACCACATACAGCACCCATGTGTCATACTTCTTAGTGACCTCCCTGACAACCTCCAGTTAGGAGCACCCTTCTGTTGCCCTGGACGGTCTCTGTGGCTCCTTTCTGTGGCCACAGTCCTTCACAGTCTGTCCTGATCTTTCCAATCTCTGGGAGAACTCTCTCAGGTAGTTTAACCCCTTCCTTCCACCCCCTCCCCCCCCCCCCTTGTTCCACCATCCACTGTGGCAGCAGCACTCCCCAGTGCTGAGAGTGCGCTGCTTGTATTGTGTACATGTCCCTTTAAGGCAGGCTCCTGAGAAGTGCCAAGCCTCCCAGATATGAGCACAGAATGGCTCTGTTCCAGGTCAAGCCAATTTTCAACCATATTTAAACCCCCAGAACAGTGCAAAGGAATTTTTCGAGCCTTACCTGTAGACAACCTGGGACAATGATGAAGAATTATACCCCGAGAGCAGTTTGAAATGAAACATACAATATTATGCTCGAAATGCACATGTCAACACTTGGGAAAAGATGGGCAAAGAGCCAAAGGAAAGTTGTGCCCAACTCAAGACACTGACTAGCATCTCACCATTTCACAGAACTGACCAGCAAATTCCAATCATTAATAACAACTCAAAGTTCCACCTGACAGCAGAAATATATCCAGGGAAGTAGTTTTGGGCTTTCATCCTGAAAATAGCCCTAACCTTTGGGCATCCCCAGTTTATACATACCGAAAACAGCATGTTCTTCTTGTCCTGGTTTACAGCTCGCGGGTCAGGCACTGGATCACTGTGTTTGATGACAGAGACAGATTCCCCTGGATGTAGAAAGGAGAGATACAATGAGGCAATAGAGAACATGTGGAGCAGGGAGATAATGGGGATTCCCAGAGTGAGCAGAAAGGGACCGCTATCTGTCCAGTGGCTGCATACTTCATACTGGCTACAAGCTAACTATAGGAAGGCTTACTGTAAAACGGGAAGTCCTTGGTACTCACCCCTAGCAATGGAGGAGCAGAGGTAGGTTAAGTCTGACATTAGCTGGGTGCTTCTGAAAGACTGGTCTGCCAAGGCGGAGGATTTAGGATAACAGAATCACTTAAGAAAATTTCAGGAGGTATTTCTTTGGCGAGAACACACCAACATTATATATCCATTCAGGAACTGACAATAATCTTGCACCTTTTCCCAATCAGAAACGGAGCAAAGATCTAGCTCTGCCCAATTGACATTAATACCTTCTGTCTCTGGACCCTCGAGATCTAGGTGAAGGAAATCAAAGTCATTAGTTAACCAGCGTCAGCTACTAAACTACTAGTGAAGCTGCAACCTCTCATCTCATGAAGTATTGTTAAGAACAGATAGACCAATTGACAAAGATTAAGCAGCAAGCTGACGGCTTGTGAGCTCAGCAGATCCTCCAGTAAATCTTTGGATAAGGGTTTCACATTTTTAATCAACATGGGCTCAGCATACTAAGAGTTGACTCCTGCAAATATGGGAAGTGGTTTGAGGACTCCAGTGTCTTGTGGTGAACCTTTAATGTCAAAGAGCAGTGTTGTATAGCGGAGGCAGATTGGTGGAGGATTACTATCTTGTGCACATTGTGTGGAAGACCCACCTCTTATACACTTCAGTGACCTGCTCAGGCTCTGAGTGTGCACAAATACAAGTGTCATCTTCATACTGCAGCTCAGTGACTGAGGGTAGGATGATCTGGTTATCGCAGGGTTAATAGTTCCCATTAGTTCTGAAGAATGAATCTTGGAGGCGATGGGCAGCCTTGAGGCAAGAAAGATCGGAAGGGGTCCGAGCAATGCTGGACTTCAGAGATCATCTGTGTTGTGGAATTGTTGATTGGTATCACGGTTTGCATGCCTCCATGAAACAAACACAAGGTGGAGTTGAATTCCTTCCAGCTGACAGAGTAAAAGGCACTAGTGAGATTGAAAAAGGCCTTGGATAGTGATCGGTGTGGCTATCTGCATTCCTCGTGGATTTATCACATGCTGTGGTTCAAAGGTTCACTGCAAGGAGACAGTTGAGGAGGTCCTTGGTGAAGATATTACAGTGGCAGATAGTGGGCAAAGCCCTCCGCAGCTGGGCTTGTGAATTCCTGGCAATCCCGTGTCCCTCTATTGTTCCTCTGCTCGTCAGTGGATCACAGCAGCTGGATTACTTGCTGATGTACCTTTACCAGTGTCAGTAATTAAAAGTGAACAGACTAAGACTTGGTGTTTAGACCAAGAGAAGGCTTTTTATCCCCAAGTCACACGGGAACATTTTTAACCCTGTCACTTCTTCCCTTTCCCAATCCATGGTACCAAGGCACTCCCACTGATGCAGGAACCTCTCCAGCTTTTACTTGAAGTGAGTGTACGTTCCCCGGACTGGTGCCAGCACAGCCCGAGGTAAGAGCACGCTGACCCAAGGAATTACTCAGCTGTATTCCAAACACAAGTCACAGAGCAGGGTTCTTACATCGGAGTTCTGCATCCTGATTCCATACAACTGTGTCACCCCGCCCCCCCACCCCCCCCAATCTTGTAACTTTTAAAGACTGAGGTCACGACATGACTCTTACCAGCAGCAAAGTTACCACCTTCGAGTGTTAACACCTCCCTTTTCCTCATTTGGTTTTGTTAATCAGAAGTTTGTATTCAGAGTATCATACAGTTGGACTGTGAAGGATGGAGCTGGAGCTGGTACCTGTGGACGGCAGCTGGGCACGTGTCAACAGCAATGGGCGAGGGCAAGATCCTCAGAGTTCAGTCAGGGTACAGCGGGCTGGCTCTGCCAGGTGGCTCAGCCGACAGCAAGGGGTTCACCTGGGCTTCTGGGGTGAGAGGTTCACATCCCAGTCTAAAAACAGGCTAGCAGTCCAGTTAAGTGATGGCAACTCCAGTGGCAAAAGTAATTTTTTTTTAAAGTGACGTGGGCTTTGCAGGCTTGAGCCAGCATTTAGTTGTCTGTCCCTAATGCCCCTAAGGTGGTGATGGAGCTGCCTTCTTGAACCGCTGCTGTCCTTGAGGTGGGGGTGCACCCACAGTGCTGTTAGGGAGGGAGTTCCAGGATCTTGACCCAGCGACGGTGAAGGAACGGCGATATATTTCCAAGTCAGGATGGTGTGTGGCTCGGAGGGCAACTTCCAGCGGGTGGTGTCCCCCGGGCTTTTGCTGCCCTTGTCCTTCTACCTGGTAGAGGTGGTGGGTTTGGAAGGTGCTGTCTACGGAGTCTTGGTGAGTTGCTGCAGTGCGTCCTGTAGATGGTACAAGCTGCTGCTACTGTGTATCGGTGGTGGAGTGAGTGAACGGTTGTGGATGGAGTGCCTGTTTAGTGGCTTGCTACATCCTGTATGGTGTCGCACTTCTTGAATGTCGTTGAAGCTGCACTCACCCAGGCAAGTGGAGGGTGTTTCATCACACTCCTGACTTGAGCCTTGTAGCTGGTGGCCAGGCCTTGGGAAGTTAGGAGGTGAGATACTCACCGCAGGGTTCCCAACCTCTGATCTGCTCTTGTAGCCAAGTTGTGTACATGGTTACTGCAGTTGAATTGCTGGTGAGTGAGTGCTGCTTTGTTGGAGGAGCTGTCTAATTCTGGATTTTTAAAAGAAAAGTATAAATCCTCTGATTTTCTCCTTCATGACATGCTCCAGATGTGTAAAACAAACAAAAAGTCTGTAGTTATTTGAAGAAATTTCACGCAATTCAGCACTCCCGGATCTACCCTGAATCATAGGACGTGACATCATTTTTTTCCGCTTACAGTTAAGACAAGAAGCAGTTTCCCTCCAGAGCTGAGATTGACGGAACTGCTGAGCCAAGTCCCGCGACTGCCAATCCATGAGCTCATGGTGCAGGTGGCATTATTTGGAAACTTCCGATTGGAAAAAGGTACGGCTATTCCTGGGAAACTGCCCTCCAAAAACCACTGGGAAAAACGGGAACCGGTAGAAGCTGGAGGACAGGAAGAACTAGACAAGACCTTTTTTTTTTTATTAAACAAAACCAACAGTTTGCAAAGTTGTGCCTGCAGCCGGATCTTTTCTTCTTGGGTGTTGAAAAACTTTGCTAGTATTTAATGATTTCTGACTATATTTATATTAATGATTCAAGTTCTCTGGGGGAAAACCTGTCTTAGAGACGGGAGTGGTATTCCAAACTGCAAGAGAAGGCGTGGGGGACTGCCATTCTGATGCGTGCCTAATTAATGAAGCACAGTGAATGATTTCAGTATCTAGTCAGTGCTCACCCTGCTCCTAATTGGCCCGGTGTCTGGAGGTGTCCAATATCGTGTGGAGCTGGCACGAGTTAAGGCCAGCTTGTGCCTCTTCATGGGAAGGTCACTGTGTCTGGAGAAGGGGTGAAGTGAATAGAACCCCTTAAGAACACGTGCTCTGCCATGGTTGGTGCTACACTGGGGTCGTTGGTGGAGAAGGTGTAAAGTAAGGAGCAAGGAGTCTCTCCAGAGAAGACAGTGGGGACATGGGGTTCAAGGTCAGGAATCAAGCCCGGCTGCTGGTCAACGACTGGACAAAAATGGTCAACTTCAGGAAATCATGTTTAGATGCCAATCCCTTCAACTACACTAATGGTCTCGGACCCTAGTCATTGCAGCACAACTCAACCACCGACGATATCTGCATCCGACACCCACTGATCCACCACAACCGCCCAGTCAGAGCGCCAGTGCGACACTCACACACGCCCCTCGCTGGTGCGATGCTCATACACACCCCACACTGGTGCAATGCTCACACACACACACCTCTCCAATACGGCAGCCACTTACACCACTTCCCTCTCTCTGGTAGAGAGAGACAGCACGCACGCAACGGTAAACAAGCAGGAGAGAGCTGAGCTGCCACACCAGACTCCCAGTGCAAACCTTCATTGGGACGGGGACGACCGAGACCCTGGTCAAGGACTGGAAGCATTGGGGTTAACAGGATCCACACAGTGCGTCTTCCTTGTCATGTCCCTCCTCACTCTCAAGCACATCCCTGTCTGACTTACAAGCTGCAGATGGTATAAGAATGAGCTCATTCTGGAGCCATCTAAAAAATATAGGTGGTATTAAAAATGTAGGCTTGTGGCATTCTTGGCAAAACACGAGAGTTGTAACAAATAATAGGTGTTGCCTTGAATTCTCAAGCTATCAGAGAGAATACAGGTCTTTTTGTTAAAACAAGGTTGTATAACCGAAAAAAAATGCCCCACAGAATGCCCCATACATGAAAATATCTGTTTTAGGTACACTTTCTGTAACTTGTGTTTCTGATTCATTAAGTGGGGTCAATAAGTAGTACAGTTCCACTCGCTCTCACTACCAGCCGCTGGGAAACATTTTCCAAATACCAGTGTTTGTACAACCTGACAGCAGTTCATTGTCCGCCTCACAACCGTGCATCCTGCAACAACACACTTCAGTTCCACCCTATCAGAACTACTCTCAGATATTCATTATTGAGAGTGGGCTGGTCCGTTCACTTCATCTCACGCACTTTTTTCTCCCCCCCCCCCCCCGGACCTGGGATTGGGTGAGCAAGGGTAGGGAGGGGAACAGGAGGTGGGAGGTTGCTCCTGGGAGGCCATGGCCAATATTTACCCTTCAACCAACATTAAAACAATCTGGTTAGTATCTCAATGTTAATCTGATGAGCTGTCCATGCACAAACTAGCTGCCATCTTACATACACTCCAAAAGTGAGTACACTTCAGGAGAGGTACCGCATTGGCTGGTGTGTGCTTCAGGATAATGAGGCTCTGAAAAGGAGCAGAGAGGGGGCAGGTTCTTTCTTTTCAAGAGAGTATGCCAGTCTCTATGGAGCAGACTTGGGTGTAAGAGCAGAGAGATCCGAGTGATCTATGCTGGAATATGCCTTAGACACTGCATTGGGGTCACTTCCATTCCAGTTCCATGGGTTCGGAGGTCACTGATGAGGCAAATGTGGGACCTCGAGACTTGTGAAGTGGGGACACAGGAGGTGCCTGATGAGGTGGGTGGGTAGCGTGGGAGATGGTGAGGTCCTTCTCATCCAGATGATCCGAGGTTCTCAGCGCCACCCCGAATGCTCCATCTCCCTTCTGAGCAGAAACAGGCAAAGGATTCCCATGGGTCATTGGGAATGTCAGAAATTTTCCCAAGGCTTTGAGAAGATCCTTAACTAGTTTCCTCCTGGTGATCTCTGGCCACAATGGAGCTTGCAGTGGAGTGCCAACATCCAGAGTTTGGTGTTCGCCCAGCAAGCAATGTGGGACAACACAGATGGCTGAATGTGACTGGAGCATTGACACTGAGACTGCTGGCTTGGGAGAGGTTCACTTTAACTTGTCGATGGATTTGGAGAATTCCGCAGTGAATTGTTGATGGTATCTCTCCAGCACTTCAAGATGCCTGCTGTTGAGTGTCCACAATTCAGAAGCAAGGGTTGCTGCTGCTTTGTGCTGGATTGGAGACTTCGATCTTCAAACACTGATAATCAATGGCTGTGCTGCTGCACTGAAGACAATGCTGAATTTCATGATCATTGCCTATCCTCACTAGAGATGGATCCCATCTACAGGAAGTGGTCTGTGCTTTCCAGGTATCATCATGGAGCTTTATTATTGGAGGGTGGGGACAACGTTGTACCAGAGGGACAGGTTAGTAAAAGACCTTTGTTTTGCAAAGGTATAAAACCCGATCTCTCGTAAGCTTCAGTGAATGAACCCTCCAAACACAAGCGTGGTCGCCGTACTGTTGCTCGACGACTGGGGTTGGGGTGACCTTGGTTCTGGAGTGGAGGTGATGTACGTTGAACAGCTTCCATTTTCCCTTCGGGTTAACTCCACTCCAGCAGGGAGGTGTTGGAGGGGTGGTGCAGAGTGGTAGCCAGAGAGATTGAGAAGAGGACCCAGCCTTGCTCGACTGCAGTCTGCACTAGGACTGGATCTCAGTGGATCTGGTGTTTCAGATCACTGGTTGCATGCCAATGTGTAGCAGGCAAAAGATGGAGAGTAGTTTCTGTGAGCAGCCAAATTTGAGAACACTGGTCCACAGCTCGACGGTGGAAGGGTATTAAGGTAGAAAGGTCATGTATATCGTTGATGCTGCTACCTCCATTTTTCTTGACGTTCCTGTGAAAATGGCGTGGCAGTGCAGTGGTCCAGCCGGTACAGCCACGGCCTCACAGCTCCAGTGACCCAGATTCAATCCTGACCTCTGTTGCTGCCGCGTGGAATTTGCACAGTTTCCCCCGGTGCTCCAGTTTCCTCCCAAAATAGGGTCATAGAGAAATCATAAATCCCAAAGACATGCAGGTTGGGAGGTTCACTGGCCACCGTAGATTGCCCCAGTGTAGGTGGGTGGTAGGAAAATGAGCAGAGGGGAGGGGAATTGATGGGTATCTGACAGAGAAAAGGTTACAGGAAACAAATTGAGAAATAGGACTGATGGGAATGCTGAGAGAGCTGACATAGATTTGATGGGCCAAACGGCCTCTTCTACATTATGAGGAGATACAAGGAAAAAAATTAGGCAGTGCCCAATCTCTGTCTACTTTGAATCCACACTGCGAATCCAGGAGCAGTTCTTCAGCCACTGGGAGGAGGTGGCTGAGGCAGCGAGTAAGGAGACCTCTCTGTAGGTTTGATCCATTGGTATAACGATCGGATCCGTCTCCTCCTGGAGGCCATTAGCCACGAGACAGCTTGAAGCAAACAACACATTTCAACCACACAGGAGCAACTCCAGTGTGGATCCTTTAGGTTGGAAACAGCCCTTGAACTGGGGTGGAATCAGGCCCTATGAAATGGTGACCACACTATGGACCCCAGCCAGGACCCGACCCCAAGGTTACACTGGCCCAGAAAGGTATCCTGGCTGTCAGACTGTTTCAGGGACATGCAAGAATGGGTCTGTGTCACCACACTGTAGCTGCTACTTTTCATCTCCAGGCCACCGTGACCTTTGTGTGGCTCCTCAGAGTGGGCACACAGCATAGAAAACTGGTGCGGAGAGGAAGGTCCTTGCACTGAACAGATCAGATTAGTTAATTGTTATCTACAGCAGGGTGCAATGAAATTCCTTGCTTGTGTGAAGTTCACGGTGTAAACAGCGTACACGGCAATAATAAATACAGCAATGAACACAAAACAGAGTGGTGCTAAGATAGTGGTGCGATCCGCAGAGTGCAAAAAGAAATGCTAAAGTGATTGGCAGGAACTTGGAGCAAGTGCTCCTAATGTGACAAACACAATACTGAAACAGTAAAAGCCTACATAAGGTACAACTACAACAGTTATACGATCAATAAATAAAGTGAGGTAACAGCTGGATTCCGGTTGGCTTACTTTGTAGTTTTTACAATGGAACAGAGCAGCTGTGTACAGCAACACACCTGGCCCTGGGAGACACAGCATCAAACCGAGATCCTCACCTGTAAGAATTGACTGGTCCACTCGCAGCGTTGTTGATTTGATGCTGATGATCCTGATGTCAGCAGGAACTTTATCACCAACTGAGAAAGAAGAAGAAAAAAAAAACAATGCAGTCAAACCAAGCCAGCAGTAACATTGCTCCAACTGAAGAATTACTTGGTGCGAATCCCATGTGCTTCTCCTGATTAACAGCTGTGCCATGTACACTTCACCCAAAATCCACACTGATCATTTTCTTGGCTGTAACTGAGACAGGTGTGGAACAACTCAAACACTTGCCTGGATGAGTGCAGCACCAATAACTTTCAAGGAGCTCGACATCATCCGGGACAAAGCAGCCCATATGATTGACACCCATCCAGCACCCCAAACATTCACTCCCTCCACCACTGGCACACAGGGACTACAGAGTGCACTGTCTACGATCGCCTGGCTACTCCAACAGCACCTCCCAAACCAGCGACCTCTACCACCAAGATGGACAAGGGCAGCAAGCACAGGGCAACACCCCCACCTGCAGATTCCAGTCCAAGTCACACAACACCCCGACTTGGAAATATATTGACTGGGTCTAAACCCTGGAACTCCCTCCCCAACAGCACCGTGGGAGCAGCTTCACTAGTTCAGCAGTGGTCAAAGAAATCAGCTAACCACCATCTTCTCAAGGCAATAAATACTGGCCTTGCCCACATCCTGAAAAAGAAACATACAAGATGGCTCCCTGATATTCCTCTCCTGGCAGAACCTCTTCCAGCCATTTCTCCTGGGCCCAGCCATGCTTCTGCTGGGCTGCTGGTACCTCATCAGACGGCGGATGACTCCGATGTGGGCATCCTTGTTAACGTCAACTATTACCAGCAGAACAGTCAGCAGCAGTCCAGAAGACAGATCCAGCCATTTCCAACCACTTGACAGAGCAGTTGAATGACTTGCCAGTAACTTGCAAAATCTGCAGCTGAGATGGGGGTGGACCAAGTTTGTACGAGATAGAAGAAAAAAAATCACCAATTAGCAGCATGTTTACTGCCCAGTCCCCAAAACAAAACATGGCATGATTTGTTCACAAACAAAGTGGAACTGTACATGAGCTGTGGCAAACTGACACTTGAAGTAAACCACTAAGTGCTCTGTTTTTAAATCTCACTGGCAAGAGTCTCCAGGGGTTTGCTCAAAAATAAAATGTGAACTGTTGCCCACTGATACCAGGCACCGGTGAGATAACGTCAGGGTCAGACACACAGATTGCCTACATTCATTTATCACTTCTAACATTTTTCCTGCTTGGTATATTTATTTCATGGAATTTGCAGAGGAAATAATATACAAAAATAATTTAATCTATTGAAAAGGTGGATATACAGAACTAATGTAAGCACTCCTTCGAAAGTACTGCAGTCTGGGTGACCTCGATCTACGTTGCAAATTTCTATGACTCAAACGTTGCATGAAAAAGAAATGTTAGGAAAGTTCTGAAAGTCAGGGTCAGTCACCATTGGTTGAAGGATGGATCCTGGCTCCTTGTGGTGGAGGCTACTGCACAGTGAGGGGGAAGAGGGATAGGATCACGGAATCTTACAGTGTGGGAGGGCGTTGAGGCAGCAATCAGTTCCATTGCTCGCACCCAATAGCCGGGCAGATTGTTCCTTTTCCTACTTGCACCTTGTTACCTATTGAAGTTACTATGGAAACACAGTTTTCTGCCACAGGCCTCAGCTGGTCCAGTGTGATCCAACCTGAGGCCTGCGACTACCTCCACTTGATTACTCCAGACTGAGCAGCAAGGAGGACTCAGGGGTGGGGGCTATCCAGAGGTTCTGTCCTGGGTCGGCCCGACGGCCTTCGAGGCCTTGCTGGGTCAATGGCCTTTTGCAAGTTGTTGCCTTTGGCCACAGGGTTGATGACTCCAGTCCCTTGGAGAGGTCGCTGTCTGTATACCAGCCCTTGCTGGCATAACATTGAGGGTGGGACGGAGTGCAGATGGCCCCTCTCCTAGGGGAGTCTGCGGGTCCACACTGACCCCAGCCACAGAGCAGTCAGGCACCAGCCCCAGCAGCAGACCTCTCGCACGTGGTCATCCGGAATTGAGACGGCCTGAGCTGCCAGTGCCCACTGATTCCCCTCTTGGGTTGCACTGTCCCGCACACCATTAGTGCGATGCAGGGAAGCGGCTGGTGAAAACAACCTGATGATTTTAATTAGTGCCTCAGTTTGTGAGGGAAACCCTAGGGCACAGAGCAGGATGAAAGGCCTTGAAATTCGTCAGCACCCTCCAGACAACAATGTTCTGCTCACCTACAACTGCTATTGCTGTGGGTGCAGAGCTTATAAAGTCAGCAACAAGAGTGCCTTTGGACACTTTACACGCCGTGCCATGGGTCAGTGTGAAGGATAAGAGCGGGTCAGCCCAGCGGCAAGGCCGGATACAGGGGGAGCAGTGAGGGACCTCACTGGCCGGGCTGTCAGACAGGGGCAGGGTGGCGGTTGCTGTGCCTCAAGGCTTGGGGCGGAGAATCTGCATGGGGTGTGGGATCTGGACATTGAGAGGTGGAAGACACAGGTGTGATCTCAGTGAGGGGTGGGGAGGAGGGGTATTGGGTGGGGGGGGGTGGTGGGGGGAAAGAAGAGGAGTATGGAGAGTACAGGCAATCAAAGTAGTGCCACCTGACTGGGATCCCAGTGCTGGGGTGGGAACAGTCAGGGGCCCCTTGAGATCACACTGGTGCAGAGATGACACTGCTAATGCCAGTGCCTCTGGATCCATATGGAAGATCTCCCCAGGACTATCATTTTCTCCTTACCACACAAAGAGAACTTTCAGCCCATCGAGTCCCTGTAACTTGCCCATCGATACGTCACATATTCTCCTGCCTGCCACCCACCCACGTGGGAGGGGGGGATTTAAAGTGTTCAGTTAACCCACCGGCACGTCTTTAGGATGTGAGAAGAAACCAGAGCCCCCAGAGGAAACACACGCAGCCACAGGGAGAACGTACACACTCCACACAGACAGTACCCGAGGTTAGGATTGAACCCAGGTCACTGGAGTTGTGAGGTAGTCGCACTACCTGCTGCTCCTCTGCACTGCGCACCCCCTTCCCCCTAGATCTAAAGGACCATTACATGGGGAATAACATGGTTAGCTGGTCATGATCACAAGTACAATTCATGGCCGGAAGAGGCCAACTGAATTTTCTGAATGGGACAACCTGACCTGGAGGTGATCCAGCAGTGCACATCACTCAGGTACACATCGACTTTCACCAGCATTGAAGGGAAAAGTACTGTGTTTCTGAATATCCAGATGACTGTGCTTTTGTAAGGGAGTGCCACTACACGAGTCTTGGAGAAGTGCAGCTGGAGTTTCCTATGGGGAAAATACAAAATGGAAAGCCACATGGAAGGGAGTTTCCTACTGGAAAAGTATGGAAGTTTTGCCATTGGAGCAGGATGATGGGAGTTTTACAGTGCGCCTGCCTGTAATTTAACCACGAGGAACGTGGGAGCTTTTAGTGCCAAAGCCACCTCACATGGAAAATAATAATTCCACCTTAAAGATCGCAAAATATAGACAACCATTTGTAGCGGTTGGTGAGTTAAGAATTTCCAAAACTGATGGCAGTGGTTCCGCTGATCATCTGCTTCTCGTCAGTACTTTACCAGCACATCGTTCCTTTGGAGACCAAGCTTTCTGGCATCTCCCTCCCTACCTGGCACAGCCACAACTAGACTCGAGTCACACAGCCATTTTGTACATCCAAGAGGGAAGGTGCATACACATACAGATACAGGACTGATTTATGCAAATCCCATGCAATCACCATAGCAGCTAAAGAAACTAATTTCCATCTACACTGGAGCATTACATAAATGCAAAGTTGTTGTACAAATGGGACCCGGGCTGTCAGCACAAGCTAATCAGAATGACTGGTTCTGGGGCCTTCACTAAGACACTTAACACAAGTGAGCCCCACACAGGTAACGTCTCTGGCCATCTATTTTACTGCAGCCTTCCTCTTGCTGTTATATCACATTCACATTTCCCTATTTCGCTGCCTGAGTGAAGCTCAGTTACTGCTGGGTTATGGACGGATTGGAGCTGCAGTGCTGTAGCCTCCCGACAACTGGCTTTAACAGCACACAGATTTCGCGTAGTGTTGAAGCAGAGAGGGGCAGCTTTCATTCTGGCTGCTCGCGCTGACCCCAGAGCTGACAAAGCAGCCTGCCAACTGGCTGAGCTCTGTGCCACTCGTAACCCAGTCCACTTGCCAAATGCATGAATACACATTTTCCCTCTTTGGAAACTTGCTCTAACACAACAAGCAATATTTATGCAAGTGAAGTTTCCTATCACAGTGGGTTCAATGGATGGAATTCACTCTGCAAAACCTAAATCGTTCATTGTTCTCCTGAAGCAGGTCAGTAAAATCCCTCATTACTCATTAACAATTGGACTGTGCCAACATCCCATTTCCTTGATCTTTAATCACTTTGGATTGAAATTCCCATAAACAGAGAACAAATAGCCACTGTGTGATAATGTTTTGTGGAACAGTGCAGGCTGCAGGCCCAAAGGAGTTGATTCTTCCACCCAAAAATACAAGTGGTTTTTAAATGGTGCCATCAACTACCAAAGTGGTAGAACACCCAAGTACCTGGCTCTGCAACAGGGCTGTCTGCAACAATCCACACCGCGTGGGGAATTTACTCCACCGTTGCCTTGGTAGCAGGCTGGGAAACCAATTGTGGAGCTTCTAAGTGTACGTAACCTTGGACTTATCCAAACCCCAGGGGCAGTCAGCAACGCGGGAGGGTGCTCTCAGTAAGGCTGTCCTCCCTGCCCTTCGCCCACAGACAGCAGGCTGGCTGGAAGCTGCTCAGCTGGTTTGGATACAAACACCAAACTGCTGGTCCCACCCTTGGCTTCGATACTATAGAATTCCATTTGTTTACATTGGGAGGAGGATTCCACCCATAGGGACAAACAATTACAAGCTCCTGTGGTTAGAAAACCACATTCCAGACAATTTTCTGGCCGTGAAGGTTTCCCTGGTGACGGAGAAGGTTGTGCCAATCTGCAAAGAGCAAACTAGATTGAAGGTGTCACTCCGAAGCAGTAAATGGTGGGGTGGGGGTGAACTCTTGGGGCAACCAGTTAGCACTATTTCACAAGCACAGTCCCAACCTCTGCCCTGCACTGCAGCTCTGTGGGATATTGTCTGTCCCACCACCCCCTAGACCAAAGCCCAACAAGCACATCCCTTGTAGGTTCCCCAGCGCAGGAGGCAGCAGGCACTGCCCAGAGTTAGCAGCAGGCAGAGGAATTATCTTCAGTGATCGCAAGGTACAGATTAGATTGGTGCAGAGTTTAAGGGTGAGGGAATGACAGGAGACTGGGGGGGGATAAAGGCTATGGAAGTGAGGGTGGATTTGGTGGGCTAAAGGTGCAGGGAGTGGGAGGACTCTGGGATTAGACTGGGCAGGACGTCAAATACATTAAGGAAGCAAAACACTTTGGGGGCACAGACTGCAGAAGGGGTCTTCAGGACGAAACCCTGTGTGTCAGCTTGGCCTCCTGCAGTTAAACTGGCACAGGGGTGCCGGATCACACTCTATTTTTGACAGCTTCCCAACCTGATCATTTTGAGAAGCTGGTCACCCAGGAAACGTATGGTCACCATTACCAGCCTTCGAATCACACTGCTGCAGCTCCTGGGCCGGAACCTCTTCCAGCCTCTGCACCTCAAGACTAGTCTCTGCACACTAGGGGCATCCAATGATACACTGCCGCCAAGGTGTCCCATTGCTCTTACTGTCCCCAGGACACCCCACTGCCCTCTGGATGTCCCATTCTCAGCTCTTGGTGTCCCTGTGCACTTCTCTGCCAATGACGAATGCCTCAGGTCCCCTTCACAACGAAAAGAAAGTGGTAGACAATATGCACGCGGCGAGGTCACATTGACAGCCCTGTGATAATGGCGCAATGATTATTTTAGGTGACATTAGTTCAGTCATGACACCACTCAAAACTTTCGAGGTCCTTTTCAAAACAGCAGTCACATGAGGGTAGAGGGGGCTTTGTCTCAGGCCCCCCATCCAAGGAGGCTCAAGTCTCAGACACATTTGCAGTGAACTTATGTGGCTCATTTAATTGTTGTTTCATCTGTTTGTTTTACCTGGTGAAGGCACTCCTGGAAAATGATTCAGGTTTGTGATTAGATGGCGAGGAACGTACCAGCCTCCATTTGTTTTAAAACTGAGCATCTCCAATGACAGCCCCAAGGCAAACCACAGGAAGGTATGCAGAGAAACGTTCGCTTGGTGTTGGCTGCTTTCGGAATACTCACTCGCTGAAATAAACCAGTTAGCAACGACATAACAAGCAGGAACCAGGGGAAAATAACTGCAGGCAGCTCAACGTAACCAGGCAGGTTAACAATGCAAGGTGGACAAAAATGGCAGGTGGGTGTACAATCATTGACATTGCTGAAGTGAACAGGGCCTGATGTTCAAACCATTACATTAGCTGGCAGGTACACAACAATCATAAAGTGTAATAGAGTCATCAGATAGCAGTCGGGAGCAGGAAGCCTGTTCATTTTGTTTCCCAGGCTCGCCCAAGGCACCAGTGTAATTGGTTGGGTGTTCTATTTGCTGAAGTCACTCCACACCTTCACCCACCCTGCACGGGGTTCCCTGTCGTCATGGGAACGCGGCTCATTTACACTCTGCTGCTTACAGTGGCGTATCAGCAATTCTCTAACGACGCAGGGACACCCGCACGAGTTCAGGCTCTACAGGCACTGCCCTGCATGACAGACACACCAGCCAACCCTGTGCTGGATGCCACTCTGTAGCCTTTGACATGGCGCTCACATCAAAACTGGAGCGCACCCAGCAACTCAATCCCAGCGTGGTGACGCAGAGTGGTCAGGGAGCATCCCATCAGTCACGTCACGGACTGAGCGCCGATTGGGTTCACTGCCACTGGCCAGCCCAGATCAGTACTAGCCAATCCAGTTTTCGTGGCAAAGTTACACAATGTCCTGTCGGTAGCACAGAGGCCTGGACATCGCTGAAACTCTCAGTGGAGGTCCAGTGACCACAGTGGTCATCAGCACCGTGACCTTCCATTGGCTGCACTGGGACTCCGAGGGAAGCCCAGAGGGTGACTGTTACTGATTTTATAACATTTTAATAACACAAGGTTGGACTGAGACCTCGCTCAGTTAAATGCCACACTTGCACCTGGTCACTCCAACCGTGGCCCCCAAGGTTCAGGGCCCGATCTCCCAATGTCACGATACCCTCCATCAAACAATGCCCGAGGCACTGACCTTGCCCTGCCCACCCCACCCAATGACCTGATCACTGCCCTAGTCCCCTGTACCGTTCCAACCCGCGGCGCTGCTGTACTGTTGCAGATCCCAGCCTCCATCCCTGGCCACATGCCTTACCCACTAACTCAACCGCAGGCCCCAATCTGGTCTACAACCACTGGACTACAACCACTGGACTAAAATTTCTGGGCTTCAATTCTCCACCAGAATCCAAGTCAGGATCCAGCCTCCTTCCTCCACCCACGCCCCTGTGCAAGAGCCAACGCACATTTCAAGACGCTGCATGCCAACCAAGGCTGTGTATGGAGAAGGATGCACGAATGAGCACTTGGAATGTATTCAGCCAACACAATGATGCAGAGACTGCCAATATTTCCAACAGCACTTAACGAATTGTTGATAAATAGGTGTGACGGGTAGGTGTTGGCAGTAAATATCCCTGTTCTCCCCATTTCCTCCCCCTTGGCCAAGTTACTAGGTTACTGATTCCAATGACTTTAAATGCAGCTTTCCAGACCAGAGTCTCAGTCCATCACTCCCACTTACTCCCAGACCTCAGGTCTAGAAAACCGTACTGCTAAAAATACTGGACTGCACACAAAAGATATTTTGTCTCCAGCAGTAGACTGGAAAAAGAAGAGGTCCTTCCATTCTGCCCAAAGGACACACTCCCTTTTCATCTTACTACATGCAAACTGATGGTGCAGAACCTCTCACAGACCAATGGTCCCAGGTTCCCGAACAGGTTGATGGTGAATGATCTCAGCACTGAGCATGGCCTCAGTCAGCACCCCTGGGCCACTTAGGGTGGGAATGTCAGGCCAGTGCAACACTTGCTCTTCTGAGGTTGAAGAACAGTGCAGGTCGACACTTCCTCCGCCCTTCACCCAAGTGAAGAGTGCTCAATGTATACTGTAGATGCAGCTAGATGGAAAGGGTAAGTGGTTCATTACGCAAGCCCTCCACAACCTTTGCAAACCCAAAATAATTTACCCTAGTCTTTATTCTGAGTGTCAGAGCAGTCAAAGTCACATAGCATGGAAACAGGCCCTTCGAGCCCACTGATTCTTCGCCAACCATCGAGCACCCATTTATACCAATCCCACTCTATTCTCTCCACCATCCGCAACTATTGCCTCCATCAGGGAGGCAATTTTGCTGGAAGTTCGAGAGCCTGGGGCAGGGTTGATGACTGACGCAAGGACGGCTGTATGTAGGCAGAGTAAAACTCAACTGTTTAATCACAATATTGGGATTACGGTGACATCGTAATAATTCTAAACCATTATGTATTATTTTATAAGCCTTCAGTGAAATTTCCAATTAACTATAATACCCACTTTGTGAATCAACACTTGAGCACTTTCTGTAATTAGTGCTCTGTAGCAATATAATTACGGGATTGATTGCATCAAATGTGCAATAATAAAGTGAGCAGCTTCCAGACGTTTAGATATTTGTTTTATCTTCTTACGTTGATTCACTAATTCAGGAGCGGGATTGATTACCCAAGACTGTGCTGGAAAGAAAGAACGTCCTTCCTTTCAGTATTGAAAGTAGAGCCAAGATGAGGGGAAAGCCGTTTTGCACCCATTTTACAAGCTCAAATATAGCATAACACATTTGGGACATGCAGTGAAAAATTAGAAAAACTCCAGGATGCTGGAAATCTGAAATAAAAGCCGAAAACACTGGAAGAGCTCAGGTCAGGCAGCACCTGCGGGAAGAGAAACTGTGAATGTTCCAACTCAAAGACCCTTTGTCAGAACCTGCTGAGTTTTAATGCATTTTCGGTTTTTATTTTTGGACATGGAGTGTTTGCAGACATTTCCCGATGGAGTCTGACCCTGCGAGAAATTGGGCCTGGCTTCCATTCACCCAGGATGCCAAAATCACTGCACCACTACTTGTACATGAAATGATGTAATCAATGTAGATCATTTAGGATAAATTAGACCAAAAGACTGCTTTTTACAACCCGCATTAGCATCAATCTTAGCACGTGTGTCGTGCACCGAAAATGGGTGCAATCCAATTTCCAGGGAGTTCTCCTCATCACTTAGTGAGGTCCACTCTTCACAGGTGAGCTCTGCAGATTCAGCAGGGCCTCGGGTCAAATGCAGGAAGGTTCTGAGCCTCTGGTGCACAAGATACATTAACATCTGGATAGGAACTCAGGTGGGAAAAGTGCTCCTTCAAGCTGAGATCTAGGAGACACAATTAACCCTGTCATATGCCATGGTCCTCTGCTACTGAATACACAGTACAAACTTCGTGTTCCAGTTCAGTTGTAGTTGTGAGGGGCGTGAAGCCAGGAGAACTTTGGCCCATTTGGGTCAGCTAGAACTCGGTGACTGGACAGTAGCCTCTGAGCCAGAAAGGAGAAGCTCAAGAGGATTTGGATCAGATGTTAAACATCGGACATATTGGTTGCCTCGGGTAAAAGATTCCAGGGTCCCAGCTGAAGAGGAGCCCAGGACAATATGCACATCAAACACACAGAGCAGGTTATCAGACAATTTGTCAAATTGTTGTTTATAGGGCCTGGCTGCGTGTATGTTAGCTGCCCTGAGGAAGGACAGGTCGACAACAGCGTCTCAGCCCACAGACATGCTTGTGCTATCATTATGGAAATAACAGAACTGTGCATCATCCAACAGGCTGCTGTGTGGCACACCCACCCTGACACCCTCTTCAGGACTCCTGTGGGTTAAACCCCAGCATAGTGATTATCCACAGGAGGAGCACTGTCATGGGACAAGGTAACAGCTCCAAGAGCATCCATCACAAGCTTTTAGTTCTGGTTCATCAGCAGAAGGAAATGGCACATCCTACACACATTTCAAGTCCTTTACAGATGCATTAAAAACACTTGGGTTCATCTGCTTCCAATAACATCCAGCTAACCTGGAGTACCGGATGTTCGATCGGCTGGAACAGATGAGTGATATTGATCACCAGCAGTACGGCACAGGTCGAGTCGTTGACGCAGCTCTCACTTACCTGCGATTTCCACAATGTCTCCAGGCACAATGTCTCGAGCTTTGATTCTCTGCACGGCCTTCCTGTCCATTCGGTACACCTTGCCCATCTCGGGTTCATACTCTTTGAGTGCCTCGATGGCATTCTCTGCATTCCTTTCCTGCGAATGTGGACAGTGTGTTCACTGGCAGGTGACATCAGTTTAATGAACCTTATCAGCTCTGTGCCCACTGTGCACTGCCTGCTAGGCTGCTATCCCTCGTGGCCCAGCGGCTTGTCGGGTCACTTCTGAAGACAGTTAAGAGTCACGCACACTGCTGTCACACAAAAACCTCGCTGGACAAAGATCCCAGACCCTCTCCCAAGGGGCATTATGGAAGTACAAACAACTCACAGTGTGACAGCTTTTAAGGTAAGAAAGTTCCTCCCGAAATTTCTACTATTATAGTAGCTTTCTTTTTACCTCTCCCTGCCTAGTCTATCAGTTCCTTATTTCATAATTTTGAATACATTCTAACCTGTGCCTTTCCCTTTCCAGAAGTCAAAGACCACCCAACCTCCTCGGTCTTCGCCAAAAGGTATAATGTGCTGATTCCAATGTCAACCTTGGAAATCTTATTTCACATGTTCCAGGCTGCCTTTGTCCCTTTAATGCCAGATGGAAGTCAGGGCAATAAACAGCCATCCAAATGCAGACCAAATACAATTCTGTCCAAATCTGGCACAAATTCTGTTTTTCAATCCCATCCCTTTAGGGAAAAAAATTCTGGAGACTGGTTTCCTTCCTTTCAATCTTATTAACTTCTGTTAAGATGTTTAACAACTCACTTATCTGTACCCTTGATCCCTCTGGCCATCAACCCCATTCAGATCCTTATTTCCCAAGGAGTGCACATCCCCTCACAAAAGGCACTGCTTCTTATTATTTGCATGAAGACATTTACAACCCAATAAAATTCCAAAATGTGAATAATATCTTTGTACATTTTGCCACAATCCTCCTCAGTGTTAACTGTAACCCTGACAGGACTTTGAAACTGTATTTCCAATTATGGAGTATAAAATGTTTCTGTCAATTGTCTACAGCAGTTCCAGTTCAAAACCTTGTGGAATACCACTTCCTCATGTCCACAAGTCTCAGTAGCTATCCTTAGCCCTAGAAGGATCAACAGCCCACTCAGTTCCTTCCACATTCAATTAGATCATGCTACACCAATTTAGCACCTTATCTAGCTTAATACCGATACCATACAAGAAAATCTGTGTCTGGAAAAGTACAATTGATCCAGAATCTATGACATCTTGGGGAACAGAAACTTTCAGACTCCTACTGTCCTTTTCATGAAAAGGTGCTTCCTGACTCCACTGATGAATCATCACCAAGTTTAAGTTATTTTTGTCATTTCTGGAGTCTCCTATCAAAGGAAATAGTTTTTCTGCAACCATCCTACTGAATCCTTTGTCATGTTAAAAAGTACCAGATCACTTTCAACATCCCCTGTTCCTTCTAAGCTCAAGTGAATACATGCTTAGTTCAAGCAATGGATGCTTTCAATTTACTCTTTAATGCTCAGATCATCTGTCCTGCAGCAGACCCACGTACCCTTCTAGAGAATGTTTGGTAAGCTGCAATCATTAACATTATAGTCATGGGTGGTCAGAACTTAATGCGATACACTCAATGGGGTCCATCTTGGCATTCCACTTCCCTTGAGAGAACGACTATCAAAAGTCCCAATGGAACGTTAATGCCTTCCACTCATCTACCAACTTAAACCTTGAGACACAAGCACCTGTATCTCTGCTCTCTACAGTTCTCACCTTTAACAACGTTCTCTGATTTATCTTTCTTGGACCCCGTCTGAATTTCAATTACCACAACTTTGCTGCCTTTGCTGTAGTCCATGCCCCTTTGTAGCTTTCTGCTCCCATCTTTACAACCAAGTCTCCCAACTTGGTATCTAATTTGGATGCACAACTCCTTATTCATCGTGCACATCATGGCTTTACATTCTAGGGACCAAACTGGCGAAGCGCTGCCTGACATACCCAGCCCAAGATATTACATCCCCTTCCTACCTATAACAAGTCCCCTACTTCCCAACCACTTTCAACCTATAATTGCAAAGCTCACTTCCAAAACCATGCACTTTCATTTCTACTAATAGCAATGACATTTGTAGACACTCCCTTACTCATCCATTTATCACTTACTCCAACAGAGTACCTGGGCAGATGTGACCTCCCTTCCTTGCATCCCTTCTCTGACCAGTTCAGTCTGTCGCCGAGCCAGTACTTTCCCCACCGCTGATGTTAAACCGACAGATCGGTATTTACTTCCTCCCTTCTCAGCTACTGGTTCAATACGTAATTTTTCAATCCAAAAGGCAGAACTTACAAATCAGGAGGCTTGAGGGAAGTTATAACCAGGACATCTATAGAAACTGCCTGGGGAAATTAATGATGTCCCAGTGTGGAAACCATTAAGCATCTTCTCTTGATTATCTTCTATACTCCCACCTTTTTGTTATATTTAATCCAATAAGCCCATCCCTTGATTTATTTCTAATTTCCCCACTTCTGCACACCTCTTCCACTACTGTGAAAACAGATGAAGCACTTAGCAAACCTGCCATTCCCTTGGAGCCCATTACTCCCTCCATTGGCCCACATTTCCCCTGACTAAATTTAGAGGTAAAAGTAGCTTAAGTTTTTTTTTGCTGGTATGATCGTACACAAACATAGCTTTGGCCACTTTCTTACACTCTGACTGTACTTGTAAAACAGTAGTTAGTTTTGATATTGGCTCATTTGGACGAGTAAGTCAACAGGTCACATAAATCTCCGACCACCAAATTTCGTCACATTCTTTCAATATATTCTGTTCTTTTCTCCCTTAGTTACTTTCCCAACATCAGAGTGCATTTGGAAAATAGAAACTGGAGCAGGTCCTACCGTCCCTCAGAGCAAGGCTGAACCACAAGCCCATCCACGTCCCTTGTTTCACCTAGTGTCTAAACATCCACCCACGTCAGTTTAACCTGAACTCAGTTAAATCAAGAAGGGACTTCTACAGACTCAGAATCCTTTGGAAAAGGATGTTTCGTACCCAAGTTTTTACAATTTTTGGAATGTGGTTGTTGCTGGCAGTTATTGCCCACCCCACATTGCCCGCAGGAAGCTGGTGATGTGGCACCTTCTCAAACCAATTTTAATTGTGCAATTATAACGCAGCTTGCTGGGCCACTTCAGAGGGCAGTTAGAAGTCAACTGCAATGTTTGGGGTCCGGATTCACACCCAGGCCAGCAGATTTCCTCCCTTGATGAGCAGTAGTGAAACAGCAGGATTTTCTGATTATCCAGTGACCGTCCCTGCTTTGGGAGTCGAGTAACTTCACTGCACTGCCCCATGTCCCAGTCCTTGTGTAGAAATAGTCTCCCCTCATTTTAGACTGAATCAGTCTCTCGGCACCTGGCAACATTCTAAATGGTGCAGAGAAAGAGGGATCAGAGTGCAGATATGCATCAATCTTTGCAAGTGGCAGGGCGCAGTTAGTAAAACATACCAGATCCTGAACTTCCTAAAAAGAGGCTTGGTTACAAAAGGAGGGAGGTTACATTGAGCTGTTGTAAAACACTGGTTGGGCCACAACAACTATTGTGTTAAATATGCTGCCTGTATTTCTGGGATTTCCTCCCACTGAAAGTCACTCCTCCCCACACGTAAACAGCAAAAGTGGCTTCCCTGTTTTCCCATACTTTGTTCCTTGCAACAACCCTGGTGCTGCATTTGTACTAACAACTAACTTGCGTTGCTACCTTGAATAATTTGAGAATATGTGCTCTTCTATATCGATCACACCTCTACACAGTCAGTCTTTTATCTTCCGAGCCATATGTGACCAAATAATTTCTCCTCAAGTAAAACACCACTTCAAATATTCTATTTTGAAATGTCATTTACAATCCATCTTTTCAATTTGTTAACATATTCTGTCAGTTTCGCCTTCATTATTAAACTAAACCTTCAATCTGGTGTCATAAAAACTTTGGATGATTCTTGATTAGTTTGCTTTAGCAGTGAACCAGGGTGGTGCCAACTCCGGACCAGTGAAACACCACTCCCCACTTCCTCCCACATCTAACGACCTGTATATTTGTGTACGCAAGGTGTGGTTATAGGATCAGAGCAGCTTCACCAACAAGTCCATTCAGCTCATCATGCTAGTCCAAAACAAAAGTGCCCCAGCCCAATTTCACCTCCCAGCACTGGGTCCATATCTCTGCAGGTCACAGTTCTTCAAGAACGTATCCCAATACTGCTTCAGTGTGATGAGGATTTCTATCAACCTTTCAAGCAGCAAATTCTAGACCCCTTAACCTCTGGGTGAACTTTTTCTCATCTCCCCTAGAATCCTTCTACCAATTACCTGTCTTCCCCAGCTGCCTCTTTTCCAAAGAAAATAATCACAGCTTAGCCCATCTTTCCTCTCAGCTACAATTTTCCAGTCCTGGCCACATTCTTGTGTACCCTCTCCAGGGCAATCAGTTCTTTCTTGTGGTGACCAGAACTGCAGGCAGCACTTCAATTGTGGTCCAACTAGTGTGGCACTGTTCAATCCCAAACTGAGGTGTGTAGAAACTTCTTCTCTTGGAGGGAAGTGTATCCCTAGAATTCTCTGTCCCCAAGGGTGGTGGAAACCAGATCATTGGATATATTTAAGGTGGGGATAGATACATTTTTGAAAGATCGCGGAATTGAGGCAGAGAGGAATTGAAGCCAGCATGGACCAACCATGGTCATATCGAATGGCGGAGCAGGCTCGAGGAACCAAGAGCTTTACAACTGCTCCTATTTTCTTGTGTTCTTGTTCATTTGCCATTATTTTGCCCAAGTATGCAGACCCTCTAGAACTTCCTGAAATCTTTCTTCATTTCTGTCAATTTTATCCAATTCATGGCCAGTTTTGTATCATCTGCAAACTTCTTTATCACTCCCCTTACATCTGTCTAAATAACATACATTAACAAAAAGCAAGTGACTGAATACTGAGCCCTGTGGAACCCCACTGATCACAGCTTTCATTCATTAACCACCACCCTTTGCACCTACTGGGTCAATTTTGGATCCAATCTCCCTGGGACCCATGTGCAAAGCGACAGGATATTCAACACTAATAGTCTGGTCAAAGAAACCAGATTCCCTTGATCACAAAGCCAAGGTTAGGCCACAGTTACCATAATTACACCCTTCGCAAGAGAGGTTCAGCAAACAGGAGTGACGGAGAAAGGAAACGCAAGGCAGGTGTCTGGGCCAGACTGCTCCAGCCCAGGACAGTGAGGGAAGGACCTGTCCCTTCCCAAAACTTCTCATGGCCAATGACTTCAACAAGTTGAAAGCCCACCCTGCCAGATGCAGGGCAGAATATCTGAGAGAAGTTTCATTTTTTTACTACCGCCTTTCTTAAAGCTTGCAAGATACAAGCCATGCAGAAATATTCTACCAACAGCTGAAGTTGATGAAATATTTATTTTTAAAATATCAGTTCTCTTCAATGCCCGATTTTGATTCGGATCCTTTGCATCAATTTGAAGGAATGAAGAATATGATGTGTGGGGACCACTGGGGTTAGGACACTCCCTTCGAAGAGTCTTCATCTATGTTGTGTTATGGTCTTAGGTCACGATGACTATGCTATTGTGGGCCACAGTGCCCCAAGCGAGATGGTAGGGGATAGGTCCCTGCTCATGTTTATTGCTGGACAGTCCACACGAGAGACTGTACTGAGTGTCCCACCGACATTTGTCCTAGGGCAGCCCAGCTACAACACCTTCACAGGTCAACCACTTGGTGGGAGATGGGACCAGATTTGGAGAAAGAGACGGGGGTGGGTGGGGGTTAAAACAAGAGGTGGGTTCAACAATGTAACAGAGTTCTTACCTGCCACACACCAACCAGAGCGTTCACAATCAGGATCAGGAGGATCACAAAAGGTTCCACAAAAGCAGTGATGGTCTTCTCATCCTCAAACCAAGCCAAGACCTGGAAGACAGAAGCAGCCGTGAGCCTTGGATATCTTCTCAGGTGCGGCAGTTTCACCGACAGGGTCAGCAATAGCCCAGCCCACTGGGATAAACCAGAACAAAGAGGAGTTCATTGCCATGGCCTTACCTGACCAGGTGTGGAAGGAGATGGCCCAGAGCTAGCAGTCTACTGAACATAGAATGTTACAGCACAGTACAGGCCCTTCAGCCCACGATGTTGTGCCAACATTTTATCCTGCTCCAAGATCTATCTAACCCTTCCCTCCCACATAGCCCCCATTTCTCTATCATTCACGTGTCTATCTAAGAGTCTCTTAAATGTCCCTAATGTATCTATAGAACATAGAACTCTGCAGAGTCCTGGCAAAGGGTCTGGCACCTGAAACTTTAACTGTTTCCCTTTCCACAGATACTGCCAGAGCTGCTGAGTGCTTCCAACATTTTCTGCTTTTATTACAAGGCCACTCCAATTAACAGTAAACCCTCATATTTTGCGATCTACAGAGGTGGCCCAGAGTCTACTTCTGGTGAAGTGTGACAACATCACATTTCTGGAATACCCTCTGTATCCACTCCCCAGGTACGACACTTTCAAAATGAGGCCTGTCCGTTTAAAGATCAAATGATCCTGAACAAAATAAGCTCCACGTTCCCAATGTGAATCCCAAAGGATTCACCCTCTTTGTTCCTGTTCTATCACAACATCCAATCACAGAAGCAAGTCACAAAATAGTGCTGAGAACTAAGTAGTGCAGAATTGACAGCAAGAGAACTGACCCATTGTCACAACCAGTTGGAATGAATAACCATCAGCTCCTGCCTGATTTATTGTGCGGGACAGGGGTGTGGCTGGCAAGGCCAGCATTAATTGTTCATCCCTAAATGCTTTTGAGAAGGTGGTGACAAACAGTTACCTCAAACTGCCGCAACCTTCAGATTTACGGAGCGAGTCACTGGATGGTAACAACCAAAGAAAAAGCAGAGGCTATTTGGCTTTCCAGGTCCGTGCCAGCTCCCCGCAAGAACAATGCACCTCCACCCCTGCCCTTTCCCGACAGCCATGCAACGTCTTCCCTGCAAGTGCTAATTCGCTTCTCTTCTGAAAGTCACCAGTGTGCTGCAGGTGATAACTACTCACTGCGTTCATGAACTTCTGCTCATCTTGGTTATTTTGCCAATCTGCACCTTCTGGTTCCCAACCCTTCTGCCAATGGGAACAGTTTCCCTGTCTACAGTCTGAACCCTACCCGACCCAGAGCACTTTGATCTCATCTCCTGTCCTGATGACAACACTCCTAGCTGCTTCAGAAATTCCCCGTAATCAGGGTCATTCATTCCTGAAGCCTTTCCAGTAAATCTCCTCTACACCCTGACACCATTCCTGAAATGCAGCAACCAGAATTGGATACAATTCTCCGGCTACAGCTGAAGCAGTGTTTTATAAAGCTTCAACATCACCTTTGCTTTTACAATCCATCCCTGGGGTCCTTTCTGCTTACTTATAACCACTTTCACAACTGGTCCTGCCACTTTCAAAGACTCGGGCACGTCGCTCTCCCTCATATTATACTGCTGCTTCCCAAACTCTGTACCCAGATGAATAACTCCATAACTATCTATTAACCTTTACCTGCCACACCTGCCCAATCCACCAACATGCCCTCGCCTTCTTGAAGCAAACAGCACCTTCTGTGTCACTCACTATATACCAAAATGTTGTATTTTCTGTAGGATTTGAATACTGTCCTGTACATCCAAACCAAAGAGACTGACAATGCATCAGGAAATGCACGCTCCCACGACTCACCCCTGGGGAGCACCACATCTACCCCCTCCCCACCCCACCCATGGCAAAGTTTGGTCATCGCAACTCTGTTTACTGCGCCCAAGTAAATTTCATACCTATACTGAAACTGTCCTCGATTCCATGGACTGGTGAGAGTACATCTACAGAAGTGTTGGAGTGGTGGTGGGGGGGGGGGGGGGGGGGGGGGGGTTCAAGGGTTTAGACCCAAAGGAACAGTAGCATTTCCAAGTCAGGACAGCGTGCAACTTGGAGGAAAACGTGCCGGTGGTGTTCCCTTCAGCCCAGTGCCCTTGTCTAGCTGGGTACTAGAGGTTGAGGGGTTAGGAGATACTCTCAGAGTAGCCACGATGACAACATGCAGATGGCAATACATTACATCCTGCGTGTGGAAGCAGTGCAAGTTTAGAGTAGAGGACATGGTGCAGAGTACTTTGTCTTGGATGTTTCTGCTTGAGAGTTAGAGTCATAGACTCGTACAGCAAGGCCATTCGGCCCAACTTGTCCACACCAAACTTCCGTATTAATCCCAATCTCCTAGCACTTGGCCCACAGCCCTCTATGCCTAAAAGCAATTCAAGTGTCATCTAGATAACTCTGGCAGTGGCCCAGGTTCAACCACTCTATCAAGCAGGGCATTCCAGGTACTTGCCACTCTCTGGGGTGAAGAAAATCCTCCTCAGATCCCCCCCTACCCTAAACCCATGTCCTCCAGTTTTATCTACCTCTGAAATGGGGTAACGTTTCCTGCAGTCTACCCCATCCACACCCCTCAGAACTTTATACCTCAGTCATGTGCCCCGCCCTTAACCTCCTCTGCTCCAGGGAGGAGGGACCTAACTTCTCCAGTCTGACCACACACACAGGGCTCTCCAATGTGCATTTGTTAGATATTTGTTAGGACAAGAGAGCTTACAAAGCCTTGCAATCATTGGAATTTTAAACCAGGGGTGAAGATTCCAGAAATACAAATGAAGAGCCGAGCAAAATCAACAATTAAAGAGACTGTGGCGACTCACCGTTCAGTCGGGCGAACCGGCTCGGCAGTCGGGTCGCGCGGCGTCGGAGCAACGAGGCCCAAGATGGCGGCGGGCCTCGTCTTTCCCGAGCGACGGGGAGAACCCGCGCGCGGGAAAGTCTTGATGACGTAGTACTTACGTCATTGCCGGTTGCTTTGGGCGGGAACAGTCTCCCTTAAAGGGCCCGCGCAAGGCGGGGAAAAAAAAACACTTCTGTTCGACAATCCTCTGACTAGCGTCTTGTTTTATTTCGCAGCAGCAACTGCTACAAGACAATAATTCACAATTTGATCATAGGCAAATTAGAACCAACTTGGAAGGGAGACAGATCAGCACAAATGCTTTGCATACTGAAATAAAAACAGAAAATACTGGAAACACTCAGCAGGGCCTTTTTTATATATAAAGGATCAGTTAAAAGCACTACAAAAGACTGCAAATAACAAATGTATACATCTAATACAGAAAGAATCATCTAATCAACTACATAACTCCCGAGATTATTGTAAACTAACACCCGCAAAAGCACACATACGTCACTACGCCCAGTACCGCAACACTCAATATTTCATAACAAAATCGTACTGGTATCATCCACGATGCACGCGATCTCGAGGAGCCCATCGAGCACAGAACTCAGCAGCCAGCAGGTCCTTCCACAGACACTGCCTGATCTCCTCAGTGGTTCCAGTATTTTATTTTTATTTCAGACTTCCCAGCATTTGCAAGTTTCCCTTCTTTTGCCTTTGCATAGTAATAGTCGCTAGAAACTCGATGTACAGCATGACCCATTTCCCTGTGCAGGTTGACAATCAGATGTTGACCCAAGGCTCTGTGAGAGTCCTCAGGCTTCTGTGGTTCCACCATCTGGCGACATGCAGCTGTGCCCCCCCAGTGTCCTGGCCAATATCCCTCCTTCAGGGCTAGCAATAAAAAAAATGTTATTCATCTTGCTGCTGTGCATAGGACCTTGCTGGCTTTAATCCACCTCATTATCAAGACTCAGTTCCAATGAGAGGCCTGAGAAGCAAGTGATCTGAGCAAGAGCATGGAGACCTTGCTCAACAACATTCCTTGCCTCTGTCATCCAGGCAGGTCACGCTCACACAACAGGTTCATTTTCCTCATTAAGTAGATGCTCAATTAGTGAAGTTTTGCCCTTCTAGTTGTTGATTTTGCTTTACTCTGCATTTATCTCCCCAAAACCTTTGCCTCCCATGTCAACGTTCTCTCCCAGCACACTACAAATAAAAATCAATCTAGAGACATTGGTACAAAAATCACCAGAACCATCGAGCAGGTCCAGCAACATTTTTATTGCCTTTCCCTTTTCCGAGTTCAGCGGTGGGCAGAGAGGACTCTGTTCTCAGGGACACATACGGAAACAGACAACAAGTGTTACTGGGACATCAACTCAGTGAACGCTGTACTTTGGTCTGCCCTAAACTCATCCAGGCTGCAGGAGTACTTGCTGAGAGATGCACTAAAGCTCGGTGCAGCCAATGCAAAGACTTTATGGGGAAGGAGCTCTGACCACTGGACACCAAGGAGCCCAGTTCTGTGCAACAGCCTCTCAGACGTGTGTTGTTTAAGGAGGTAACATGAGTAACATTGACAAATTATAAGAGAATGTATTGGATTTATGGACAATAAATGTAGAGAAAGGCATGACCCTAGTGTACTCATTGTATATATTATGAATAAAGTATGTTTTTGAACAAAAGGTGTGGGAACCTTTAATTTACTGTATGCTGCTGGAAGTGAATGGGGTCTCTCCATTCCTTTTACAAATGGCTAAGATACTGATGCCTTTGTTATTTATTCCAGAACTGTGAAAGTCACTGGCAAAGCCAGCATTTATTGCCTGTCCCCACTTGCCCAAGGGAAGGTAGCGAATCACTGTAGTCCTTCTGGTCAAGGTGTTCCCATGGGGCTGTTGAGTTCCAGGACTGAGATCCAGCAACAGTGACAGATAACCAACTCAGGATGGTCAGAAAGCAAGGCAGAATAATTGGGAGCAAGCCCGGGGATTTCCAAATTGTCATCCGATACACTCTTGGTGACTACCATGTACAACGCTGACCCCACCCCAGCCCATGTGGGTGGGGAAGCTGAAGGGGATGCATAAACTTGATGTCCTTGCCCTCTTAAGTGATAACATTTGACGGTTTGGGCACTGTTGTGGGAGTAACACAGTTAAGTAACTGCAGTGCATTTAGTAATGATGCACGTTGCAGCCACTGTGGGCTGGCAATGGACCTAGTCAGTGTGTAGGATGATAAATGGAGCACGAATAAAGCAGCTGCCTCACCCTGAATCACTCCTCCCTCCACAAATGCCTGACCTACTGAGTATTCCTGGCTTTTACTGGTTTTATTTCAGATTTCCTGGAGCTGCCGTGTTTTGCTTCTCTTTTTTTTTGCCCTGGTGAGGTGTACAAGATGACAAGAGGCATAGATCGAGCGGACAGTCAGATACTTTTTCCCAGGGTGACAATGGCTAACACGAGGGGACATAATTTTAAGGTGATTGGAGGAAGGTATAAGGGGGATGTCAGAGGTAATTTGTTTTATTTTTACAGAGTCGTGGGTGCGTGGAACGCACTGCCAGCAGAGGTTGTGGGGGCAGATACATTAGGGACATTTAAGAGACTCTTAGACAGACACATGAATGATAGAAAAATAGGGAGCTATGTGGGAGGGAAGGGTTAGATAGATATTAGAGCAGGATAAAATGTCAGCACAACATTGTGGGCCAAAGGGCCTGTACTGTGCTGTAATGTTCTACGTTCTATGAGTGTTAAGTGTTGGAGCTGCATTCATCCAGAGAGTATTTCATCATTCTCCTGACTTATGGAATACTTCATACCCAGGGAAAGCAGAGTAGGAGTGCGAGTAACAATGAAAAGGCAAAGAGGCTTCAAGAGGACCTGGACAAGTTGAGTGAGTGAGCAACAACATGGTAGATGGAGTTCTGGAAATTGCAAGTATATCCATTTTGGGAGTAAACGACAAATGCTGAGTGATTTTTGAATGGCAAATTAGGAGGGCAAAGAATGTGTTGACCTTTATTGCGAGAAGATCCCTGTACAAGAGTAGAGACAGCTTATGAAATTGTGTAGAGCCTTGGTGAGACCACACCATGGGTAGTGTGCACGACTGTGGTCTCCTTACCCGAAAAGACACTATTGTAAAGGGGGGGGGGGGCGGTGGGGGCGGTGGGAGAGGTAAGGCAAAGGTTCACCAGATTCTGTCCTGGGATGATGAGTCTGTCACACAAGGAGAGACTGAATGGGCAAGCACTCTATATTAAGTTCTGAGGGGTATAGATGGGGTAGACTGCAGGAATCCTTTCCCCTTATCAGAGGTGAATAAAACTAGAGGACATGGGTTTAGGGTAAGGGGAAGAGATTGAGAGGGGATCTGATGGGGGACTTCTTCAGACAGAACGGTGAGTACCTGGAACGCATCCCCTGAGAGTGGTGGAAATAGTGTCACTGACCGCAGTTAAGAGGTATCCAGATGAACTCTTGAATCACCGAGGCGTAGAAAGTCATGGGCCAAGTGCTGGAGGGATGATGCCCACTTGTCAGTGTGGATGTGGGCTGAACAGCCTGTTCCTGTGCTGCTTAACCCTATTCGGGAGAGGTTCGAGAGAAGGAGAGGTGACGCCATTGAAACTTGGAGGATTTGGCAGGGTTGGTACACAGAGAGGGTTTCCCTTGGTTGGGCAGCCCAGAACCAAGGGTCACCATCTCACAACAATGGATAGGCTACTTAGGACAGAGATGAGAAGGAAGTACTTCCCTCAGAGGGCAGCGAATCTCAGGAATTCTCTACCCTGGAAGTCTTGGGAGGCTCAGACATCAATTGTGATCAGAAAAGAGACGGGTGGATTTCTGCACACTGAAGGGGTGAAGGGATATGGTGGCAGGTCAGGAACAGAGCTGGAGGGAGGAGATTGGATGCATTTGTTGAATGGCACAGCAGGCGAGGGTCTGAATGGTCCCATTCGTTATGATTGAATGGTTGTGGCTGCAACAGCTTTTAGACCGAACAAGAATGGCCCACACTTTCTGTGACCCGTGTTCAGAATTAGGTGTTACCTCCTGCAAATCAACCCATTGTCCCACACACTGCTACCCTGACCCAGCCCTGCCTACGTTCTACCAACAGCCCCCTTAACAGGCAGAGGTAGAGGGTTGGATCTTTCTTCTGGGTGGGGGTGGGGCAGAGAGAGACAGAGACAGAGACAGGAGCAGGCAGCAGTTGTGGAGAGTGTGCAGAGGGAGCAGTGTTCCCAGCCCAGAGCTCGGAACAAGTTAGGGAGGGTTGCCAGACTCTGAGCTCACACGTGGCCAGGGAAGCGGGCAGAATACAAAACAAGGAAAGTAATCAGCCACAGGCTCTGGGTAAGCAGGATTTCCTCAACAGGGCTCCAAATAAAAAGCTTTGCCCAATCAGGTTTGCTGCCCTGTTTAATGGCCAAGAACTCCCTGACTGCAGGAGTACACAGCTCAGCACGGCCTGTGATGGGTTAACTCCCCGACTGCAGGAGTAGACAGCTCAGCACGGTCTGGATGGGTCGACTCCAGCCAGCACTGAGCTGTGTGCAGTCTCCACCTCAGTTTCCATAGATGCCACAAATGCTGCTTGGCTTGTATTTGCATGTTGCTTCATTTTGAGCCTTAATTTGCATAAAGGCAAAGTCACGCAACTGAAGAACTATCTACATTGTCACAGCAACCAAAAGGCTGCTTCTCCACTCACTGAAAGAAAACTTGCTCTCACTGTGACAGAGTTTCACTGTGAAGGGCTGCACACAATACCCCCCTTTCTCTCCTCTCACTATACCCCACCTCCCTCCTGCATCTACTCCCAGCCAGCAGTCAAACAAATGTCACGACAGAGAAACCCATATACTTTTGATCAAAGACAAATACGCCCAGATCCACCTTGCTTTTCAATTTGCTACTCAGTTTGTTTAACAAATCCTACCCCGAACAGATCTTATTCCAGTTCAACACGTTTTATTTCAACATCTTGTGTCATCTCCTAACCCAGTGAAGGATTCCAGCTGAAAACATCAGATTCTCCCTGCAAGTAAGCAAACTTCCCACTGCAGTGTCTGGCTACAGAAGTTACCAGGTTAAACTGTCCTCCAACACACTGGACATAAAAAAGGTACAATGGCCAACTGCGAGAAACCAATCGTGGGAAAGGTTCTTACAATACGCCACACATCGCCAGTCCTACTTGGGGACAGGTTTTCAAACCAGTCCATTGTAACAAATTTGCATTTAGGCCTCATTTAAATGCAACTCTGCCATAAAGTGCTAATGTGCACAGCTCAGAAACCACCTACCAAACCAGCTCATCTATGGAATTAGCTGTTGGCCGTGTGTGTGTGTGTGTGTGTGTGTGTGTGTGGGGTGGTGGGAAGAGGGAAGATAAAAGAAGTGGCAGTACCTTCCTCTTCTTCCTCACCCCCTCTCACTCTGCTGACGTTAGAACTTGCATTTCCCAGCCATGGCTGGGCCTGAACCGCCCTGGTGCCGTCTCACCCAATGTCATGGCTTGGCTTGGCCTTCCTAACAATAACCTGCAGCCTCGTCACGATTGCAACATCAGGGCAAAGCGCACAGTCGTCTGAAAGCCCCAGCCAGTTTGGGTGGTGATTCTGGTACCTGTTCAAAGGGGGAAGAGGGTGATTCAAATTTTGGCTTAACGAGTTAAAAGTGGGCAAGTGACTTCACTCCACCAACTGAGTACAGTGATTGCCACCATCTACTGACCCCTTCCAGCACCACGAAATGAGGTCTTTGCCACGTGCGTCAGACAGTGGAGGACGGAGTCAGCAGTCAGCTCAAACATAAGAGTCAAATCCACTTCTGCCCCACAAATATGACCACCTTCCAAGATCCCCTCCTGGTTTCACGTCACTTTGACTTGGGTGCAGATGGTCACCAAAATCAATAACCTGGACTCCAGACCTAACCAGTGGACTAACCAATCCCCAAAGGACTACAGTGGTTCAGGGTGGCTCACCGCCACCTTTTATGGGCAATATACCGATGCCCACATCCCCAGGAATAATATTGGAAGGCACTTCCATCCACAGAAAACATAATGGACATTGGCATTTACCAAGGTGGAGTTGAGAAGGGTGATGTTTCCCAAAGCCAAAATTCATTGTAAAGAATTATACACAGAGCAAGTACTTAGGGAATGAACTTCAAACAAGATAATGAATGTCAATTTAACAAATGACTGCTAAACACCAGATGGATACTGGAAGGATTAGCAAATTTCTCCTGTGAAGCTGTACGTAATAACAGACTTAAACAAAGCACCCAAATTACATCAAATCTCAACCTGCAAAATTCAGTCAGGTTCACCGACTTCTGTAGGGGAGCTCAGAGGATCCAGATACCAGCCGTTAAAGTACAGCCCCAATAGGCTGGGTAAGTGCACATGTAATGGACCCAAACAATGGAATCATTGCACACAGGAATGAGTAGGGTGCACAGCCTCTCGAGCCTGTTCCACCGTTTAATAACATTACAGCTGATCCGACTGTAACCTCAATTCCACATTCCCATCCATATGCAATAACCTAATCAAGAATCTATCTCTGCCTTAAAAATATTGAAAGGGCTCTCTTCCTCAGAGGGTGGTGGGGAGCAGAGTTGCTAAGACTCAACCATCTGAGATAAAGGTTTCACTTCATCCCCATCTTAAATGGGTGACCCCTTACTTGTAGATTCTCCCACAAAAGGAAACAGCCTCTTCACACCCACCATGTCAAGACTCCTCAGGATCTTGCATGCTTCAATCAAGTCCCTTCTCACTCTTCTGTACTCCAGCAGATACAAGCCTAACCTGTCCAACCTCTCCTCAAAGCAACATGCCTTTACCAGGTTTTAGTTCAGTTAACACTCTGAGCTGCTTTCTACACATTAACAACCATCCTTAAATAAGGCGGCCAATACTGTACACAGCACTCCAGATGGGGTCTCAATGTCCTCTGTAACTGAAGCACAACCTCCCTACCGCTGTATTCAGTTCCCCCAGCAATAAATAAACTTTGTTAGCTTTCCTAATTACTTGCTCTACCTGCATACTAGTCTTTTGAGCTATGTACCCTGCATCTCAGACCTCTGCAACCGCTCACCATTTACATAGAATGCTTTTTAATTTTTTTCCCTGCCAAAGTGGACAATTTCGCATTTCCCCACACTATACCCCATTTACCAGACCTTTTCCCATTCTATGTCCCCTCCCTATGTCTTATTGCAACCTCATGTCCTTTTCACTACTCTCCTGCCTACCTTTGTGTCATCAGTAAATTTAGAAACCATACCTTCTACTGTTTTCTATTAGCCAGTTAATCCTCCAAATATCACCACCGCACCATGAGCCTTTACTATTCTAACTCCTAGACCTAGGACTCAGCACCTTCCTTTGCAACTGGATCCTTGACTTCCTGACCAACATACCACAATCAGTGAGGATAGGCAGCAACATCTCTGCACCAATCATCTTCAACACTGGTGCTCCACAAGGCTGCGTGCTCAGCCCACTCCCTATACACTCACGACTGCATCTACAAGTTCGCAGGTGACACCACTGTAGTAGGCTGTATCTCAAATACCGATGAGTTGGAGTACAGGAAGGAGCCTAGTGACATGGTGTCAGGACAACAATCTTTCCCTCAATGTCAGCAAAATGAAAGAGCTGGTCATTGACTTCAGGAAGTGGGGCAATGCAGATACCCCTGTATGTATCAATGGTACTGAGGTGGAGATGGTTGAGAACTGAATTCCTTGGTGTAAACATCACCATAGCCTGTCCTGGTCCAACCACGTAGACACTATGACCAAGAAAGCTCATCAGTGCCTCTACTTCTTCAGAAGGCTAAAGAAATCCAGCATGTCCCTGTTGACACTCACCAAGTTTTATAGATGCACCACAGAAAGCATCCTATCCGAATGCATCACAGCTTGGTATGCTCTGCTGTGCCCTGCCCAAGACCACAAGAAACTGCAGAGTTGTGGACACAGCTCAGTCCATCACGGAAACCAGCTTCCCCTCTGTGGACTCTGTCTATGCTTCTCACTGCCTTAGAAAATCAGCCAACATAATCAAAGACCTCACCCACCTCAGACATTCTCTCTTCTCTGTCCCCCCCCCCCCCCTTCTTCTATCAGGCATAAGATACACACACCACCAGGCTTAAGGTCAGCTTCTATCCCGCTGTTATGAGACTCCTGAATGGACCTCTTGTGAATTAAAAGGAGAACTCTTGACCTCACAGTCTACCTTGTCATGGGCCTTGCACCTTATTGTCTACCTGCACTGCATCTTCTCTGTAACTGTAACATTATTTTCTGCATTCTGTTATTGCTTTTCCATTGTACTACCTCAGTATACCGAGGTGGTGGAATGATCTCTAAGGATAGCTTGCAAGACAGTTTTTCACTGTATCTCAGTACACGTGACAATAACAACCCAATATCGTCTTTGATGCGGCACCAGACCTAATTCCTTCCAGAAGCCTTAGTACATCCATCTATTTCTCCTCTATCCACAGCATGTTAGTTCTTCAAAGAACTCCAACAGATCGGTCAAATAAGATTTCCCTTTCACAAAACCTTGCTAATAAGGTCTTTAATTGTAGCTTCCAACATTTCCCTCATGACAGATGCTGAGCTAATTTGTGAGAGAGACACTCATTAAACGAAGGCATGAAAGAACACTGCAGGACCTGTGCAGCATTCCAGGGTGCATTCTGTATTAGGGGCAGGAGGAGCAACTAGTGAGACACGTTACCAACCGAAGGGAGAGAACAAATCCTCCAGATTAGATCTCAGCTTGTGTTGCTAGTCTATGGCCAGGTGGGAAACAGGCCTCTGACTAGGAAGAGGCTACTGGGGCTTCTGTTCTGTACTCCCAATGAGAGTTGATGCCTATACATGCATGAGCAGACTGTTTCAAGAGCCACTGCGAGGTGAGCAGATGGGAAGAAGCTGAGAGAACTGCTTGGGCTCTGGCTTTTCTAAAATATTTTCCAGTGTGAGGGCTGTCAAAGAGGTAGTGTTGCTGCAAAGTGTTTCTTGCAGGTTTGTAGACAGGCAGTGAATGGAGTAGTAACAGTGAGCCAACAATGTAATGCTAAGGGAAGAGCCTGAATAGGGCACAGCTGCCTATTTACACACACACACAATATCTGTACATATTGAGAAGGGGGGGGGGGGGTGCAGTGGTGTGGAGGAGGGAGGGGTGGGAGAAGAGGGTGGTGGCAGCAAAAAAAGAAGAAAAACAAGACTTAACAGATGGCAAATTAGCCGAGCTCAAAAATAACTTGGGTGAAGCCCACAAAGCCAGAACGAGAGCAGGACAATGCCCAGTGCTGTGCGATCACACCTTTCAATCAAGCGACTACAGCTGCTTCAAGTAATTAACAGAAGTGAAAGATAACAAGACCTAACTAAAGGGCTTCCTCTGGGCTCTTGAATGTTATAATGCAAAATTGCTCAACCTCTTTTTTCTGGGCCAAGTGTTTACCTCCAATTGAAGTGATCAACGTCACAGCAGAGAAAGGCGACATTTGAGCTTGCATTCTTCTAGGCACCATTAACAGGCGGTGCCACAGCAGACACTGCAAGGCCAGCTGATCAACTGAGAAGCCGACACATAGTTCTGCCCAGCAATGCTCCAAGGCCCTGTCCTAGATCATCATAGCTGCCACACCAGGTTTTCCTAATAACCCTCACCAACTAAAATGCTAGTGATTAGGGTTAATTCATATTACACCTTTCGTGACCTGCAGTTTCTCAGCCAATAAGGTACTTTACGTGTAGTCACTGTTATAGAGTGGGGAACCCTGGCAAGGCCCCACACACAGCAAAGTGATAACCTGTTTCAGCAATTTTGGCCAGGAATGGCACAGTGGCACAAGCTGGTAGAGCCGCTGCCTCACAGCACCAGAGATCCTAGTTCAACCCTCACCTCTGGTGCTGTCTACGTGGAGTCTGCGTGTTCTCTCTGTGACTGTGTCGATTTGGTCCTGGTCTGGTTTCCTCCCACATCTCACAGACATGTGGGTTGGTAGGTTCATTGGCTGCTGTAAAATGCCCCCAGTGTGCAGGGTGAGGGGTAGAATCTGGGGCATTCGAAAGGAATGCGTGGAGAATAACAATAGGACTAGTGTAGGATCAGTGTAAATGGGTGGTTGTTGTTTCGGACTCAGTGACTCTATGAAAAATTACCCCAGCTCTTTGAAAAGGGCCATAGGACTTTCAGTTTACCCGAGTGGACAAGGCTTTAGCTTAATCTCAGCAGTAAGACTATGTATCTGACACTGTGACACTCTGACTGCAAGGCACTGGTGTTAGTCTGATGCTCGGTCTCTGGAAAGAAGCTGAGAGCTCACTCTGTGTGGAATGCATCACTACAGGATCTGGCACTAAAGTGAAAGAGACTAATCAGAAATGGGTTGATTATTCTGCTCTTTAGAAAGCGCCAAGCTCATTTCACACATAACCCTCATGATTAGAAGTGGTTCATCACATTAGCCCTGGCTGAAGGCATACGGCATCACTACACAAAGTGATATCACTCCCTCCCAAACTCCACTCCGTAACGGGAACAGTAACGGCGCACCAATCATCTGGAAATTGCTGCTTCAGTCTTCACAAGTTGGCCCACAAAACCCTGCAATCATTCCCCACTGCTCCTCCAGGGACAAGATGTCATGATGCATGGCTTCAGAACTCAAAGTGCCCGAGACACACTCGAACCAGGGCAGTGCACAACGAAAACATTGTCCTTCGTTCTTCAACTCCCTTGAATAAGCGACAAACCTCCATTTGAGTTTTAGTGACATGTTTTAGGACTTTATTCCTTGGAGCATAGAAGAATGAGGGGAGATTTGGTAGAGGCTTACAAAGTTATAAGGGGTATAGACAGAGTTAATGCAAGTAGGCTCTTTCCACTTAGATTAGGAGAGATAAGTACGAGAGGACATGGCTTTAGGGTGAAAGGGGAAAGGTTTGGGGGAACATCTTCACTGAAAAGAGTTGTGGGACTGTGGAACGGGCTGCTATCTGATGTGGTAAATGTGGGCTCACTCTTAAGTTTTAAGAATAAATTGGATAGATACATGGGCGGGAGAGGTCTGGAGGGTTAAATGGGACTAACAGAATAAAGTTTCAGCACAGACTAGAAGGGCCGAATGGCCTGTTTTCTGTGCTGTAGTGTTCGGTGGTTCTATGGTGAACATGGGCACCCAAACCATTGATGTTCTGCAGTCCCTCATCTCCCACCTTTATAAAAAGACTTGAACTGCGCCCTCTTGAATCCACAGCTGGTGTCCTTGCACTCGCCCACTGTCCCCCCCACCCCCCCAGTCTCAAACTCCATCTGAGGCCATAATGGGCACTCTGTCCAGCATACCCACCCACCCCTCCCCAGACCTTCCTCCTGCCTCTCAACACATGAAGACTCCCAACTTCTGATCCAGGGCAGGTCAACAACCAAATTACTTCAGGAAATCCAAAATAAATTGCTAGAACACTCCGATTTACAATCGTTGCAACTGAAAGACAAACTGTTTTCCCTTTCTCCACTTGTGCTGCCTGAGCTGCTGAGTATTTGCCACAGTTTCCAGTCCACCCCAGCAGAGGCTCCAGGAGTAGGGAAGGGTGGGGTGGCAAACGAGGGCTGGGGAAGAGGAAGACAAAACCAATATCAGCAGTGAGTGGGAAGGAGGGTTGCACTCAAGTATCAGTTTGGTGGAGGAACAAAGGGAGTAACCATGACTCAGGTTTAATAAGGGAGGTAATAGTTGCTTGCTGACAATGGAGGGAAGAATGTGGGTTGGAGTGGTCTCTGCACTACTCTACAGGTAGAGAACACAAATACAGGAGGGTCACTCAACAATCAAATAAAGAACCCGAGAGGAATTCTTTGTGGAGGGTGTGGTGCGTGGAAGTCACTGCCACGTAGATCAGATAGCATTGATGTAGTTACGGGGAAGCTTGACATACAGTGAGTTATGCAGTAATAGGGATCAGTGTGGGCCGAGCTAGAGTAGGCACCTCACTGATTTGGGTGGCATAGCAGTTAGCGTAACGCTATCACAGCGCCAGCAACTGGGGTTCAATTCCCACCGCTGTCTGTAAGGAGTTTGTACGTTCTCCCGGTGACTGCGTGGGTTTCCTCCGGGCGCTCTGGTTTCTTTCCACATTCCAAAGACGTACAGGTTAGTAGGTTACTGTGGGTGTAATAGGGTGGCACGGGCTGGTTAGGCCAGAAGGGCGCGTTACCGTGCTGTATAAATGACGTTTTAAAATCAGCCACTGGGGAAACATTGTTTGATCACAGCTCTGGGTAAAAGCTTCGCAATGATGCCCTCAGTGTACACAGGGATTATTGACATATGGCTAATGCATTGGGTGGGGCAGAGAGATGAGAGATGAGAGATGACTGAGGAAGGAAATGGGATGGAAAGATGGGGGTGAGGAGAGGATCTTTCCAGGGAATCACCTTCTATTTTTGGGTGATAACATGCTCCTTGGCCTGATGGACACCGTCTTCATCAGGCCCTCAGTGGTCAAAGAAATCAGCTGTCTGGATAAGATAGAGGCAGGAAGGTTGTTTCCACTGGTAGGTGAGACTAGAACGAGGGGACGTAGCCTCAAGATTCAGGGGAGTAGATTTAGGACGGAGATGAGGAGGAACTGCTTTTCCCCAGACAGTAGTGAATCTGTGGAATCCTCTGCCCAGGGAAGCAGTAGAGGCCACCTCATTAAATGTATTTAAGACTCAGTCAGACAGATTTTCACGTAGTGGGGGAATTAAGGGTTTTGGGGAGAAGGCAGGTAGGTGGAGCTGAGTCCCCAGGCAAATCAGCCACGATCTTAATGAATGGCGGAGCAGGCTCGACGGGCCAGATGGCCTCCTCCTGCTCCTATTTCTCATGTTCTTATGAAGTCAACAGTGAGCCTTTTTGCAGTAAGACGTATTGTTTGCAATCCTGCAACCCCATGCAGATTGCTCCAGCTTTCAGTCAGCCTGGACGACAATGGATTTATTACTGCTGCTGCACTTGGCTAAGTTGGTAAATGCATTGCCTGCCAATCACCGGCCAAGACCCAGAGCTGCTGATGCCACTTGCTTATAGCGGTGCCTCTGAGTTGGATACATTTGGCAAGTCCACTTGGGAGGTGACAGTAGGAAAGCAAAGCATGTGGGCATGTTGCCTTCACAGTCATATGTCCAGCCAACGTCAATGACCCAAGCTCCTACATGAAAGTCTGTCACTTAGAGCTTTCAACACCTTCTATCACCTCACCCAGAACCAGTCAGCATCTCAAAAAGGACAACTCTTAGCCGAGGGAACCCAGTTCATTCACTACAATGCTGGTCGAGGACATGTGACCCCATCTTGGCTGCACCAGCTCTTTGAAAGAACTACATAATTAGTCCCTGGTTATTCCCCAAACTCTAGGAATGTTTCTCAATATCCCAATCAAAACTTACAATCAATTTTGCTTCCTTCATTTTTTCAGGAAGTGCATTGCACATCACAACAATTTGCTGTTAAAAATTCTTCAGATCATTTCTTTCATTAAATCACCTTCAATATCTGAGTTCTCGTTACTGGCCTTAATATTTCTGGAAACAGTTTCTGAATCTACAAGCCCTCCTGGATGTTGTCTGCTGGAAACAGGAACCCTAAATTTTTCTCTCCAACAGAGGTGACTTTCACAGATGCAATTAAGGCGAATCTAAGATCTCTGGAACATGACAGCAGGGGAGTGTCAGAGTACACTCGTTCCTCAAACCTCCTCCCACACAACTCCGCCTGGTATCTCTGTACGAACTTCCCCTTGACAGAATGTGCTATTGATCTCCACTCCTCCCAGTGAGGGAAAGTTTCAGTTCTATCAGTCTCTGGCTTAAGAAGTTTCTCCTGATTTCCCCAGTGGATTTATTCTCCACTTACAGCCACAGGTTCTCTGTTAAAATTCTCAAATCCCTTAGTAACTCTACTGCCTATATCAAATTACACTCACTCTTCTTTGGTCTAGAGGGAACATCCCAGGACTGTTCAGTCATTTCTGTTGTTTGCAATCTCCCTGTTCTGGGATCATCCTTGCCAAGGTCACCAGTCCAAACTGGAGAGGAGAACCAGGATTGGTAATCAATGTGATAATCAATAGTTTTCTTGGAGGAGGAGAGTTTAACACCCAGCAGACTCCAAGTAAGGACGGGGGGGGGGGGGGGGGGGGGGGGGGGGGGGGTCCAGTGAGAAGGCATTCACCAAAGCTGGGAGATCACCCAGGGGCTCGTCACCCAGATCACCCCAACCTCCAGCAGACTCCCAGCAAGCAATTCACCATTTCCAATCGGTAGATGATGTCGATAAACCCCAAGTGTCCGCCATTCCTCTGCATGATGAGCTTGTGGCTTACCTAACCTTCTGATATACTCTGCATTACAAGGCAGAAGCACAACACACAGAATAATCCAGCCAATTGACAGTCATCAGAATGCTGCATAGCCCAACCTTGAACTGCAAACATTACTGGCAGAGTGACTGAGGACCATCTATTACATTACTGAACAATGAGCCTCTGTGGCTGGGTCAGAGATAATTACCACTGCGCTTGGCAGATTAATTGGAAAATAAAAGTTTTCAAAACATCTTCATTGCATAATTTATTTCCAGACCCTTGAAGGCGAGAGCTTAGGATCCAAGACAAAGGAGGAGAAGGGTAGAGCAGACAAAGAGGGATGAGACTGCACATCAGTTTCCACAGCAGCCAGTAAACACAAACTGTGGCTGGACAGGAGGACAGAGAATTTGTCCAGTAACGACCCTTCAAATAGTCCAAGGCTGGTCCTTCCATGCTGGCCAACCCATCACCAATGTCCTACAAAATTAATCACATCATAGGACAGGCCTCCCTCCCCTCACCCTCCCACCTACAAGTGATGTCTGGCTACATTTCCTTCCTGCTGTTAGGTGATGGGGTTCAGGGTGCTCCATCACAACATTCAAGCCAGCAATGCCAAGATGGTGGCTCTGATTGACACATGACAGATTCCACAGCCGAATTCAATAAACCTGGTCATTTGCAGGTAGGCACAAGAGAAAACAAATGCCTGGATACCTGGTTCATTTCAGGAAATGAACCGGCCACCTCTACCATCCACACAGACTGACTCACCATTCCATTGTTTGGTTCATACGAAGGGCACAAACAACATCTCAGCAGTCACACACTCCAAGCCAGACCAAGTCTGCTACACGCAAGTGCACCAAGACATTCATCCAGGCACAGAGCACAGATGTTGAGCAGTTCACCAGAACTTCCAAGGTACAGCCTGTGACCAACAGTTACAGTGCTAACAAATGGACTTCAACATACACAAGTAAACAGAAGTGCAGTGTAGGTGAGGTGGTGTTTCACTCAGATATCTGCAGTAACACTGTGCACCGTTTCCAATAAATTACTGAATAATCTGCTGAATTCTTTATTTTCTCATCAAACCACAACTTGCATTTATATATCACCCTTAATGGAAAATCTAGGCCATTTCAGATGAGCATTAGCAGACAAAATTTGACTGAGTAACCAAAAGCTTTCTGTCGTGTGCAGCCACTCCCAGTCATAGGGCAAAGAGAGGACCTCTGGCCCACGGACTCCACAATGACTTTTTATACCAATCTCATTTTATTCTCCCCAGACTTCATCAACTCCCTCAAGATTCTATCAGCCACCGACACACTAGTAGCTATTTACAGTGGCCAACTAACCAACCAACCACACACCTTCACCGCTTAGTTAATCAGCAATTGGGTTTTGGATGCTAAGAACATTACTGGTTTCAGTGTTTGCTTTCAATGAAATGGGAGGATGGAGCAAAGGAAGGGAAGGCCCTGACGCTGGGAACCAATGGGAAGCGAGTTGCCTCAAGCCTGTACTATGTGGTAACCCTATTGTTGTTTGAAAATAGCGTAGTCTCTTGCTGCCAATCTGTGCAAAGCATAGCTCTCTCAAATATTCCCTCAAATCATGGCGTGATTCAGTTCTGATGTTCAAGGTGATTAAATTATTTAATAGTGAAGATGGAGAGAGTCCAGAATACAAGGGCATGGCCTTAATATTAGAGCCAGATGGTCAGGAGGCACTCTGCACAAAATCTGGAGCTCCTCCTCAGAGTAGCCAAGCATGGCATTCAAATGAAATTGCTAGATTTTTGTTACCCAAGGCTCTCGGCGTTACAGAATTGAGGCAGGTAAATGGGATTGAAATAGAAATCATTGTGATCCAAGTGACAGTTTTAAACAGCCTTGGGTCTGATGGTCTGCTCCTGAATGGATCGGTTGTAGTGTGGAGGCTGGAGGAACAGAAGCTAGCCTTCTGGGCAGCTGGTGAGAGTTTAAACTGGTTCCACATGTGGTCCAGTCGAACAGGCAAGCTCCGCAGACCTTTACGAAATGGAAGTCGAAAGGTGATTGAAGCAGAATGGAGTTTTCAGGTATACAGTCCGCAGACTGGCCTCAATTTTGTGGCTTCCATTTGACCGGCGAGATCGGTGTGTTTAAGTCGTCGACTCCACTGGGGAGGACAAATGGACATTGGACACGCTCCCCAGGAGCACAGACCCAAGGCTCACTAGAACAAGGTGGGGCCATCTGTATGACGTGCTCATTCCTCAAGTCAGTTTATCAGACCAAGTCTCTCTTCTCTGTGGTTGGAAATGCACTTTGCCAGCTGCTCTTCCCAGAGTGATAGACATGCTTTCACATACACAGCTTCTGACTTCAGTCATGTCCTTTAAATTATAAAGCAAGATGAAAGAGGGATAGAGAGAGAGAGCAAAGGCCCAGGCAACAAAGCTCACGTCCAGCTCCGTGCGTCAGACAAGGGTTCCTTCTTTCTCATGAACCTCAGAAAAAATTCTCATAACCCCAAGGTCCCTTCTAGGAAGATGTCTTTTGTGTTTAGCTTAAAATTTTGTTGCTCAGTTAACCCTTGCAGGCACAGAGGCCTTTTAAAATGTCAAATCAGCTGCCAATGGAAGTGAGAGAGCAGTGGGGCTGGGTAACCTGTGGAGTGCGCGGTCCAGAGTTCACAACAGGTGGCCTTTGAAACAGGGAGGCAGGAAGAGGCTGGCACTCCAACCGCATCTCAGTAACACAGCACATCTGATTATGGTAACTACTTACAAATGAGACGCAGGCAGCCAGCAACAGGATCCGCACCAGGAGCTCTTCAAATTGCTCCAACACAAGTTCCCACAGGGACTTCCCTAGAAAACATACAAGCATCATCACTTAGTCTGGCACAGGCAAGTAAGCTGACTCACTGCTGGAATCTTTTAGATAAATACACTTCAAATGGCAAAACTCAGAAATGATCTGATGTCCAATGGCTGAAAAGTCCAGTGACTTGGCAGAGCAAGGGTGCAGGTCTGAACAGTCGCTGCCGTCAGTTGAGGTAAATAAATACATTCCTCCACTAAAACCATAGAAGGGGTTATTAAAGTTGGTACCAACTCCCTGCCCTGCACCCATATCCTTAGATACTCATCCAGCTCCCCAACTGAATCTACCTCCACTACTCCCTCACACTGCACTCAAATCCTAATCACTTGTTTTTCTTAAAATAAAACACATCACTGTTGGTTCTGCCTCCAATCACCTTCATTCTACGTTCCCTAGTTCTTCACCTCTCCACCAATGGAGAGAGTTTCTCTCCATCTACCGTGTATACTCTTCGGATTTTAAATCCTTTGATCAGATCCCCTTAAACCTTCTCTGCTTCAAGGAGAACCACCCCACCTTCTCCAGTCTATCTACACAACTGCAGTTCCCCCTTGGATCATTTCATTAAATCTCTTCTGCACCCTCTCCAAAGGCTTTACATCTTTCCTGAAGTACAGGCAACATTCTTCACCCCATGGCTCGGTTTATAAAGCAGAGGATCCTGTCTGCTTTTCAACCACTTTCTCAACCTCCCGTGTGACCTGTGCACAAACCCCCAGATCTCCTTGCCCTTCTACCCCAAATGGAATTGCACCCTGTTGCCTCTTCTGGAGGGTTTGCAATTCTCCTGTCCTCAGGAAGCATACCCATGACGACAGATGTTTTGAAGATTATGACCAGGGTCACTACAATTTCCACCTTGTTCGCTCAGCAACATCCCCATGGACCAGGTGATTTATCCAGTCAGTGATCTCTTCTATTAAGGGCTCCCTCATAATTCTGATCCAGCAATGCGTGCTAGAAGACCACACAATAGCCTTTCAAGTCAATGACAGGAGCAAGTTTGGCAGTGGAGCCTACAACCACTTTGATCACCGTTCATACTAGAGTAGTCATTGAGGGAGGGCAGTGCTTGTAGACATCAGTCTGCCATTAGACGGAGGAGCGGGCATTTAAGAGAAAATTGCCCAAAGCACTCTTGCGTTGGTCTAAAGTACAGTCAAACTCTGATCATCCACTATCCCAAAGCTCAGAAATCCTCTGATTCTCAGGTGAGGTTTGCCCTGCTTCTCCTCCACTCACTGGGCCCTGCTTCCTGCACTCCCTTTAAACTCACCCTGTTCCGTTTGGTAAAGGCGTCAAAAGGTTACGGGGAGAAGGCAGGAGAATGGGGTTGAGAGGAAAAAATAAAATCAGCCGTGATCGAATGGTGGAGAGACTCAATGGGCCGAATGCCCTAATTCTATGTCTTATGGTTTCTTTCCCCTGCTCCCTTTAAATTTACTGGGTTGACTGAAATGCTACCCATGTTGTATCTTTAAAGAAAGCAAATTCAGAACATGTTGGATTATTAATAAAATAACATCCAATAGTCTGTAAAATCTGCTAGCCCCCAGCATACCAGATTAACAAAGGTTTTACAGCATCTCTCAAAGATCATCACCCCAATAGCAGTCCTGGATGTTGCAGTGTTAACATGACTCAAGTTCTGTCTCTCCAGAGCAGTGAAATCTGAATGGAGGGACTGACTGAATTATTCATGGTTACAAGACTTGATGAGTGTCCTCAGTCTGAAGGCCCTCTCCATTCCACAATTTGCCCTGGTCATTTTGTGCAGGCACTACAACGGTGTTCCTTGGACATCTTGCCTGTCACTTGTATTAGTAACTTCACCCCTGGCAGAGTGCTGAAGCCCAGGGCAAACTGCAGACATCCTCCCTTTGAAAGTTTAAATTATTCAGTCTTGACACTTTTGAAACTAGCTGCCTTCATCTCACCACTTTTGTTTAGTTCTGCTGTCAATCCACTTCCAAATCTCCCTGCACCATCAACAACCCCCTCCTTTCCCCGCCAACTAATCCTAAATTTGGCATTCCAGGGAGCATGACAACCAGCTAAACGTCAGACACACAGAGGGGCCAGGAGCATCTCTCATTCTAACCAGTGTTGTCATGGCAACAAGTGGCAAGGTCTAGAAACAGTTTGCTCATAGTGGCATCCATCCAGAAGGCAGCCCTGACAGGGAATGAGTTCAGTCACTTCTTTGAGTTCTTGGAATTCCCAGTTGGAAGGGTGCCATCACACACAATGCTGCAGGGCACCACCACCTACTCAGGGCAAATGTGGATAGGCAATAAATACCAACAACACTCCCATCCCCAGAACAAGATAAAACCGGGATCTGTGTTCATGTCCCTGCTGATTAGATCTCAGTGCAAGCAGACTCGAAGAGTTTGCAGGAACATGTCAGAACTTGGCTCCATCCTCCACGTAATCACAGTTCACTGAACAGAAGAAGCAGAGCCCAATAAGGCACGGTTCTTCCCAACTCTGAGCCATATGTGACACGCTCAGATGTGTTGCTTCCTAAAACCACGCTGGCCTTTTGAACACACCCCGTACAGAAATTGTGCATCATCCTACCAAAGCGATCATCCTTTCCAATGCCAGAGGACAGTTCACTATCAAAAATAATTGTTCAGGGCCTTGGAGAGATTGTGTGAAATTCTGGAATTGTTCCCTAAAAAAGGATACAGTTGCCATAAAGGGAGTGCTCCAAAGATTCAACAGGCTGGTTCTGGGAGTGGCAGGTTGCTGTACAAGGAGAGATTGAATGGACAAATTCTCTACAGGCAACATCACTGAAACTTAAAATTGTCAACAGACAGGACGGGGAGGATGGGGGGGGAGGGCAGGGGATTGATTCCCCTGGCCAAGGAGTCTAGAACCAGGGGTCACAGTCTCACAAAAGGGTTGGTCACTTTGGACAGAGTGGAGGAAAAATTTCTTCACAAACAAAAACGGTGGTGAATTTTTGTAATTCTCTGCCCTGGAGGGAGGGTTGTGGGGGCTCGATCATGGGATTTGTCCCCGACAGCAACTGACAGATTTCTCATACTAAGGAAAGACGGAGATTATGGGGACGGTGCAGGAGAACGGAGCGGAGGTAGAAGTTCGGCCATGACCAGAGGAGCAGGCTCAGAACGTACAGTGGAGAGACACTGGGGAGGGCCAACTCATCCACTGCAAAAAGGGGGCTCCCTTCTGTACTGGTCCATAGTCCTCCATGCCCAAGCTCATCTGGACCCTTCTCAACTGCTGTCAGTGACCCAGCTTCAACCACTCTCTCTGGCAGTACTTGCCACACTCTGGGTGAAGATCCCCCTCAGATCCCCTCTAAATCTCTTCCCCCCTTATCCTAAACCTACGTCTTCTGGTTTTATCTACCTCTGATATTGGGAAAGTTTTCCTGCAGTCTACCCTATCCATAATCATAATTTTATACACCTCAATCATGTCGCCTCATAACCTCCTCTACTCCAGGAAGAACAGACCCAGCCTCTCCAGTAACTCCTCAGGAATTGTTCCATCCTGGTGAATCCCCTCTGTACCCTCTCCAGCGATATCACATCCCTCCTACACCTTGGTGACCAGAACTGCACCCAGTTCTTATAAAGTTGGAGCATAATCTCCCTACTTCTCTATGCAATGCAGTTAGAGTGAAAACTGCACAATCCTTATGCAGATAAATTCAAGACAGGGGTATGCAAAATTACAAAGGGCGTAGACGGGGTGAATAGTGAGGAACTTTTCCCCATTGCAGCGGTGTCCAAGATCAGAGGGAATAGGTGTGAATTGAAGTGCAAAAGGCTTAGAAAGAAACACAGGAAGGATTCTTTCACCCAGAGGGTGGCTGCTATCTGGAGCACACTGCACGAGGTGGCGGTGGAGGCAGATGCCATCAAGCTTTAAGAAGCATCTGGATGAGCACTTGAATCAGCAAGGCACAGCAGACTGTGGATCGAGTGCTGGTAAATGGGATTGGCGTGGATAGGGGCTCAATAGTCAGCACGGACAGGGTGGGCTGAAGGTCCATGTGGCAAGTCCATGGGTGAACACCCACTTTCGCTTTCTCCCGAGATCCCCATCGGCACAGAAGCCAGCCTTCAGCCAAGGAGCTGACAAGAGTACTTGATACAACAAACACAAAAAGATGATACCAAATCCAAGCTGTAGTACTGAAGCCCTGCGATCCAGAACTAACTACACCTCTAGCCAAGCTGTTCCAGTACAGTTACAACACTGGCATCTACTTGGCAATGTGGAAAGTTGCCCAGGTATGTCCTGTTCACAGAAAGGCACATCCAATCCAGAAAATAAGCTACCACACCTTTAGCCTCTTCTCCACCTCACACTCACAGTAGGCATCACTGACTACACTATCAAGCAGCACTTACTCACCAGTAACCTGGTCACTGATGCACAGTTTGGGTTTGACCATGACCACTCAGTTCCAGGGCCCACAAGCTTGGGCCAAATATGGACCAAAGAGCTGAATTCCAGAGATGAGGTCACATCAAGGGCGCATTTGACCTAGTGTCCCAGTAAAATTAAATCAGGGAATAAGGGAATTGGAGTTGAAGTACTGGGAGCCAATAACTCAGCCTCAGCCAGTGCTGGAGATCCTCGGGACAGTACCCTCAGCCCAGCTCTCATCGACTGTCTCTTCAGTGAGCTTTACTGAGCAAGTGTCAGAAGTGGGGATGTTTGCCACTGATAGCACTGATCTGTTCCATTCACATCTCACCTGATAATAAAGTGGCCCCAATCATAGGCAGACTGGCCAAGATGACATTCAAGCATGCTTTGAGGATTAGCAAGTAATGTTCCCAGCACACAAGTGCCAAGCAAAGACCATTTTCAACAAGAGAGTCAAACCACCGTCCTTTGACATTCAGTGGCATTGCCATCAACAAGTCCCTTCACATTAACATCCTGGGGCCCCCACTGCCGTGACACTTTAACAGGTGCATCACACACATTCCACGGCCACAAGAACAGGCCAGAGGCGAGCAACTCCACACAGGATATCCCAAAGAACTTCCACCACCATAAATCAGGAGCATGACAGAACACACTCCAATTCCTGGACCTGTGCGTCTCAACCTCAGCTGGGAGGATGCAGTCCACGTGACTGGCACCTGGCTCCCAGCCGAAGCATCCAATCCCTCCACCACCGCGGCTGCAGTGCGGACCCTCTACACGCTGTCATCCAGCAGATTTACAAGTCTTTTTCTAAGGCGTATTCCAAACCCATTATCTCCACCATTCCGACTAATACAGCCGATACATAGGAACATCACCACCTACAAGTTTCTTATCTTATCTCACAAGTTCCCCTCCAAAGTTGCACAATCCGTTGCTTTGGAAACAGCACTTTTCCTTCATCACTGCTGGGATAAAAACCCGGTAATCTCTCCCCAACAGCACCGTGACCTTCTTCACACACTCACGGCAACACACCATCATCTTCTCAGCTGACAATTAGCATTAAATGATGCAACAATATTGCATAGATAACAAATTCTTTTTGCTGATCTAACTCAATAACTTTCAGCCAATCACACAGATCACCACAAACTTGAGGGGGCGAAACAGATTTAAGACAAGTCAGTCCTCTGCAGCTGTCGAAAACTGTTCTGGCCTTGTTCGGTGAGGCAGTGATTTCCACTTGGGCAGAGAAGCACCGACAGATTTTTTTTTAAACAGGGCAGTGGTGACCACACACCATGCAGAAAGAGTAGACAAGGACAAAAATGTGGCCAAGGGAAAAGCTTCTCGGAGCTTGGATGTGGACATTGTTGGCAATGCCAGCATTTACCACCTTGAACTGCTCCAGACTTTCAAATGAAGGTTCTCTCAGTGCAGTTGAGAGAGCTCCAAGATTTAGACCCAGTGACAAAGGACTGGTGATATACTTCTGACGGATGAAGGTGCACAACTTGGAGGGGAACCTGCAGTTATATTCCCAAGTAGCTGGTGCCCTCATCCTTGGAGAAAGAGCTAGTGAGCTTGGGGCTATTAGACAGTCTTGGCAAGTGACCTCTGCAACTTGCAGATGGTACATGCCGCAGCCACAAAGCACCTGTGGTGGAGGGAGTAACTGCTTAGGATGGTGGACAAGGTGCCAGTCTAGTTTGTCTTGGATGGTGTTGGGTCCCCCAATTCTTAATGGAGCTGCCCTCATTCAGGCAGCTGGAGACTCCATCACACTCCCGACTTCTGCAGCGTAGTCAAAGTCGAGTTTATTGTCATGTGCACAAGTACATGCATGCACAGGTGCCATGGAAAACTTACTTGCAGCAGCATCACAGGCACATAACACTGGATAAGCAGCATTCACACGAAAAACATAAAAGTTAAACATAAATTATACACAATTTTTACAAGAAAGAACAGAGATCAAAGTGGCCATAGTGTTGTAGTGATTAGGGTTGTGCAGGTTGGTTCAAGAACCGAATGGTTGAAGGGAATTAGCTGTTCCTGAACCTGGTGGTGTGGGGACTTCAGGCTTCTGTACCTCCTGCCCAATGGTAGCTGTGAGAAGATGGCATGGCCTGGATGGTGGGGATCCTTGATGATGGATGTTGCCTACTTGAGGCAGTACCTCCTGTAGATTCTACCGGTGGTGGGGAGGGATGTGCCCATGATGTACTGGGCTGAGTCCACTACTCTCTGCAGCTTCTTATGTTCCTGCGCAGTCAAATTGCCGTACCAGACCATGAGGCAACCGTCAGGATATTTTCAACAGTAGTTTGTTGGAGTGTTTGGTGACAAGCCAGACCTCCTAAGAAAGTAAAGATGCTGGCACGCCTTCTTTGTGATTGCATCTATGTGCTGGGCTCCAGGACAGGTAGTCCGATACGTTAACACCCAGGAATGTAAATGGTGGAATGGTCTTGGAGCGTCACTCTCCACAGATACCCAGCCTCTGACCTGCCCTTGTAGCCCCAGTATTTATGTGGCTAGTCCAGTCCAATAGTGACCCTCAGGGTGTGGCTGATGGTGGGGTGAGGGGGTGGTTAAGTGCTAGCAATGCCATTGAACGTTAAGGGTGGATGGGATGGACTTGTTGGAGATAGTTATTGCCTGCACTTGTCTGACACAAGCTGTACTTAAGTTGGGCTTGAGTGATGGGAGGAGGCTCAGAGGGTTTGAAGGGGGAAGATTTGGGCTAAGCAGCTGATCCCACTGCATTCCCAGTGACAGATAATGCCATGGCTCCCGAGATGGTATCCCTCATTTCTCCCTTCTCCATCACAGGTTTTATTGTAAATCATTTGGTTCCCATAATATTCACAACATGTGGGCAATGAAGGCCCCTGCCCACTGGAGCTACCCCTTCTTCATGCTCACTGAGACGTCTGTTACTGCACACTCCCTGACGTCAGCGACACTGTCTAAACCCTCGCACACCATTACTTAAAGGTTCGTCGTTTCATTATAGCATGATCAAAAAAACTCCAAACCAGATTAAATGCCATATGCAGATCCACAGGTTTCACAAACAATTCATTGCAAGTAATTCAAAATATAAATGGAAAGGTCAATATTTACCTTCTTCCGCTGGCAGTTCTGGTTCCAGAAGACCATGGAAGAGAGAGAGAGAGAAATAAATTAGTCAATCAATCAGCAGCTGGGACTGAAGGCTTTATAATTGTGAACCTCAGAGACACTCACACCATCCTTTGCCCAACGTCTGTTTTTGAGAGCCAAGAGCACCAACCAGTAATGGGCAAGCATCTTTCATGTTTGATGCAAGTTCAAACAATTCGTAAAGTCTAAATTCATGCCCTCACTTCCACACTGTGCCTGCCAAAATCATTCTGAATTTGCACCAGAGTATTTTAAATCTATTAAATCAATGGCTTCCTGCAGCCATTTTGCTCCACACCCAGGCATCTCTGAGCAGGAGGGTAGGTAGGTGGATAAAAAGCATGGCACGCATATCACAGTCTCTGGCCTGCCACGGCACTGTACAGACAGTGAAGTTCTGCTTGAGGCAGAGTCACTGCTGCATTGTAGGAAACCCACCAGCTAATCTGCATTCAGGAATATCCCACAGACAGCAAGGGCTAGGCTCCCTGCTCTTTCTTGAATGGTACCAGATCTTTTGCATCCACTCAAGCAGACAAAATGAATTTCCATTCAACATCTCGTTTAAAGGAGTGAACTTGTGACAATAAAGCACTCCTCACGTACTGGGATTATCAGCAAGACCACACGCATCACTCTGCACTGACACATGAACCCACAACCTTCTGACCACGAGGGAAGATTATTACCTCTGAGCCACAGCAAACTCTTAGATTAAAGTGTCTCACTGCAAGAGATTTTAACATAATGGAAATCCTTTTGCACTGTTTCAGTGAAATAAAGATGACAAGATCTCAAGTTTTAGCACAAGGAGAACCATTAACCCATGGTACTTAAAAACACATCAAGGAGGCAAGAGGATCAAGGGCCAGGCACTTCCTTGCCCAGAGAGTGCAGGATGTCTGAAACCTGTGGGCAGTACCAACTCTGAGCCCCTTAAGACAGAGAGCTGATTCATCTTACACTTAATATAACCTCCTGAACTGGTTTCCATCTCTCATGCCTGTCCTGAGAAACTGATTAGATTGATTTTAGTCTGGATGCCTGGGAGTTTTCAGTGTAGTTTGCCCCCCAGGAGTATCACATGGCTGCTGATCAGATGGTTGGGAGGGGCACTTGCTGAGCATGTCGACCATGTGAGGGCAGCTTGCTCTTCCTAATGGCAGGCTCAGAAGTTTATAAATGCCTAGCCTGGTTATGCATGGCTGACTCAGTCACTCTGCACGTACGCACTTTACACTGAAAAGATAAAATTGTCCAGAGCCAGACAGGATTTGATCTGCCCTGCAGAGTCCCAAAGACTGATCAAGCAATGGGTCCAAGGTGAGAACAACAGCCATCAAAGATGGGAAGTTGTTTCAAAGTTGATTCATTTCATGCTTCCTATTTCACTAAACATTGGAAGACAATGTAAATAGGCCTCAAACTGATTGATGCAATTGGATAAACACGTGAAAGTTTAAACCAAACGAAAAATGGAATCATCTCTCAGATCTGGTGTAGCAAGACATATATGGATGTTACTTTGGAAAACCAAAGATTGTTTAATGCCTGGCGGATTAACTTATGAATCGCAGCATCTCTGATGAATGGTTTGTCTGGTGGAGACAAAACCCAAGCCTTGGGAATACACACCAAGTTAACATCAGAGTCCATGTCTACGCTAACTGTCCATTTACTGAATATTCAACCCCACAGACATTCCCTACAAATATTCCACCCCAGGCACTGCCCAGCAAATACTTATTCCCTCCATCCTCCACAATCACACTCCCAGGCCCTGAGCCTCTCCTTGTAGATATTGACCCCCCCCCCCCACCCCCCACAGGTGTTCATCCCCAAGGTCCGCACCCAGGCACGTGCTGGAGTGCTCCTGCAGAAAGCTGGCCTGCTCCAGACCAGCTCCCCATCCCCGTCTCCCGCCAGCAGGCGCACTTGTGTGGGTTCTGCTACCCAAGCCTCGGACCCAACTGGGGCCTGGTGTGGTGCTCTGCACCTCTGTCATTCCAGGCCACCCTTCAGGTGCTGGTATGACACGTGGGCATGTGCACCACGTGGTCAATTGGTTGAATAAACAAGTTGCATGACTAGCTGCTCGGCACATCCCTTCCCGATCCTTATTCCTTCCTCACTGTCCAGAGTTGGAATAAGGAACCTGTGCGCACACACACTTTACAGCTGTGCTAGAATTTAAGCGATGACACCCTATCTCCTCCTCAAAACTACTGTAGTGCTGTTCAGAGGAAACAGCAAGCTCCCTAACCAGCTAACGACGTCCCGCACGTGACAGAGCCGAGGCTCGACCCGACCCACTGAGGAGAAAGCCCAGAACACCAGCACAGCGATGAGATAACAAGAGAACAGCCTCCTCAAGGGATGAATGCGAGGGGAAAAGTAGACGAGAGGAACAATGAAGCAGGGGGAGGACACATGAATGAGGCTGAGATTAAAATAGGGATGGTACAGGTGGGCAAAATGGCCTGGTTCAATGCTGTAAATTCTATGTAATTCTACAGTCTATAGGTAGGAGTAGACGTAGATAGTGCTGCCTGCTATAACTTCTTAATGAGAGGCATAAAACAGCATTAGACACACATTCATGCTGAGTGAGGAAGCACGGATGGGTGGAATGATCACTCGGATCCTGTTTAAGTCCAGCGAGGGAGATTAACAGATGAAATGGAAACCAAGCCATTGGAGACAGGGATGCTGTCCTCTCACGGATGATCATTTGAGAGAGCGGCAATGGGGTGATCTGCACAAGGTCCAACACAGAGCAGCAGTTGCTGACAGGAGGTCAGTCCAGTGTTATCGCCAGCTCCATCTCCCGCTGCACATTGGGTCAGTGTGTGAGCAGTGTTGAGTTCACACACGCCCTTCGATAGCTGCCAACCTCAGGCACTTATTTTTAAAATCAACGTAATTTGGGTTTGTTGAACGAAACACTGTCTTTCCCCCACATAGACCACAAGGGATACAGCTCCCTCTGTGTCCCCACTTCCTTCAGCCCAGCACCGACAGCTGCACGGCAACTCCACAAGTTCCCTCCCCAGGATCTCCTACCTCGGTTGAACCTCCACGTTCTTTAAAACTTCTTTGACCGAGCTTCAGATAATCATAGAACAGTAGAGCACAATACAGGCCCTTCAGCCCACAATGTTGTGCCGACCTTTAAACCTCGCCTAAGACTATCTAACCCCTTCCTCCCACATATCCCTCTATTTTAAATTCCTCCATATGCTTATCTAACAATCTCTTGAATTTGACCAACGTATCAGCCTCCACCACCACCCCAGGCAGCGCATTCCATGCCCCAACCACTCTCTGGGTAAAAAACCTTCCTCTGATATCCCCTTTGAACTTCCCACCGATTAAAGCCATGCCCTCGTATTGAGCATTGGTGTCCTGGGAAAGAGGCGCTGGCTGTCCACTCTATCTATTCCTCTTAATATTTTGTATACCTCTATCATGTCTCCTCTCATCCTCCTTCTCTCCAAAGAGTAAAGCCCTAGCTCCCTTAGCCTCTCCTCATAATGCATACGCTCTAAACCAGGCAGCATCCTGGCAAATCTCCTCTGCACCCTTTCCAATGCTTCCACATCTTTCCTATAATAAGGTGACTAGAACTGGACACAGTACTCTAAGTGTGGTTTAACCAGAGTTTTGTAGAGCTGCATCATTACCTCACGGCTCTTAAACCCGATCCCACGACTTATGAATGCTAACGTCCCATGAGCTTTATTAACTACCCTATCCAGCTGAGAGACAACTTTCAGTGATCTGTGGATCTGAACCCCCAGATCCCTCTGCTCCTCCACACTACCCAGAATCCTGCCATTAACTTTGTACTCCGCCTTGGAGTTTGTTCTTCTAAAGTGTACCACCTCACACTTCTCCGGATTGAACTCCATCTGCCACTTCTCAGCCCAGCTCTGCATCCTATCAATATCCCTCTGCAAGCTTCGACAGTCCTCCACACTATCCACAACACCACCGACCTTTGTGTCATCTGCAAACTTGTCAACCCACCCTTCTACCCCCTCATCCAAGTCATTAATAAATATCACGAAAAGTAGAGGTCCCAGAACCGATCCCTGTGGGACACTGCTAGTCACAGCCCTCCAATCCGAACGCACTCCCTCCACCACAACCCTCTGCTTTCTACAGGTAAGCCAATTCTGAATCCACACGGCCAAGCCTCCCTGGATCCCTTGGCCTCTGACCTTCTGAAGAAGCCTACCATGCGGAACCTTATCAAATGCCTTACTAAAATCCATGTAGACCATATCTACTGCACTACCCTCATCAATCTTCCTGGTCACCTCCTCAAAGAACCCTATCAGGCTTGTGAGACATGATCTTCCCTTCACAAAGCCATGCTGGCTGTCCCTGATCAGTCCATGATTCTCTAAATGATCATAGATCCTATCTCTAAGAATCCTTTCCAACAGCTTGCCCACCACAGATGTCAGGCTCACTGGTCTATAATTCCCTGGACTATCCCTACTACCTTTTTTGAATAAGGGGACAACATTTGCCACCCTCCAGTCCTCCGGTACCATCCCCATGGACAACGAGGACTCAAAGATCCTAGCCAGCGGTTCAACAATCTCCTCCCTCACCTTGCGGAGCAGCCTGGGGAATATTCCGTCAGGCCCTGGGGACTCATCTGTCCTAATATTTTCTAACAGCTCCAACACATCCTCTCTTGATATCTACATGCTCTTGATATTACCCTCACCAACACTGTCCTCAGCGTCATCAAGGCCCCTCTCCTTGGTGAATACTGAGCTTTCTAACTATTGTGCCTCACTGACAATTTCCACCGTGGGGAAATGCTGCAGAGTCGGCTGTCAGACCACAAAAAGCATCACAACCAACCCAGGCCCCCAGCTCACCCGCTGCCCAGGCAAGGCACCTTCCATTCCAGGTTCCGGCAGCTCCAGGGATGGGGAAGGAGGAAGAACCTTTTCCAGTAGCAACCAATTCAACACGCACAAACGATTAAAGCTGGGGTCTTCCCATTCACGGAACTCAACACCACCATAGGATCATACCAACCCATTCCTGGAGGGCTAGGTTCGTTTCACCAGCACTTTGATAGTGAATGATATAACGTTGCATCTGTCAGCTGGTGGAAGCAAAGGTGATTTTAACTAACACCATCTCGAGCCAGACAAAATACGACTTATCTGGACCGCGTCTCGCGCAGTGAAGATTGTACAACACACGACTGACTAACAGTTTGGGGGGGGGGGGGGTGGGGGGGGGCGGGCAGCGGGTCCACAGTTCAACAGATGGATACTTTTGGTTTATCAGACATGAATAAAGCATCAAGGGTCCTTTGCTGGGGGCAGCAGGCCGGTGGAGGGGGAAAGACAGGGCCAGCTGACAAGGATCAGTTCTCTCACTCACCGAGATCATCAGGACTACCACAGCCAATCCACGGCAGAGGTTTATGAGAGAGATGAGATTTCTTTATTAGTCACACGTACATCGAAACACACAGTGAAATGCATCTTTTGCATAGTGTGTTCTGGGGGCAGCCCGCAAGTGTCGCCACGCTTCCGGTACCAACATAGCATGCCCACAACTTCCTAACCCGTACGTCTTTGGAATGTGGGAGGAAACCGGAGCACCCGGAGGAAACCCACGCAGACACGGGGAGAACGTACAAACTCCTTACAGACAGCGGCCGGAATTGAACCCCGGTCGCTGGCGCTGTAATAGCGTTACGCTAACCGCTACACTACCGGCCCAGGCCCAAAGAAAGTGGCTCCCGCTGAATCAAGATATCTTTATTAGTCACATGTAGTCATTAGTCTCTGTCATTGTGGTCACTTTGACTCAGAGACACCAGGGTAGCTTGTCACACTGATGCAGTGGGAGGAAGACTCCCCAAGGAGTGATCAAGCAGGGCGGTCAACCCTCCAGGGTTATTCTGCTGCTTCTAAGAATTACCGATTAATCTGGTCACTGGTTCAGACATGTCAGGAGAGACATCAGGCCAGTGTACAGCATCCCCAACACCTACAGTGGTGACCTCAGCAACTGATACACTGCAGGCTGACGAGTGATTGGTATTGCCAGAGGCCCGAAGAGTTAGCAGTGTCTGAGTCAAAGTCTTTCCAACCCCACTGCAGTGTGCTGAGAAAAATCAGGTAGGTCCAGGGTCCTGGAGAGGGGGTGGGAGTGTGGACAAAGGGGTGGGATAGTATCCTGGGACCTTAAGGAGAGCCAGTAAGTGAATTAACGGGTTCTATCTCAATGCAGCTCCCAGTGCTGGCCAGGTTCCTGCTCAGAAGTCCCCTTTAAGCTGCCTAGAAGTAGGCTTCATGGAGGCTGTGTAGTAGGCCTAGTCTTGCAGGAGGGGCCCTCCTGGAGATCTGGACATTCCAATGCGGACAGAAATCCCGGGAGTGGCATCTAGCCACATCAGAAGCTGCGGTGCAACCCGAAATTCTCCAGGCTACACAGCAGAGAGCCGGAGGAACCCACAGCCAATCACAGGCTTCACTGTTCACACTTCAAGCCCCGAATATTCACCTTCAACTCATTCCTCATTAAAACTGGACCCTGTGACCCAATTTCCAAGCAACAGAACAAACAAAATGTGTGGGTTTCCATTCGTTTACATAAACAGATGAGTTATTAAAACGTCAAAGCAAACAAGGAGTGATCATATTACCTGACATCACATTTCACAGTCTCGAGGCAAAGTTTCTCCTGCACCCTGTCCCAATTTTCCTGCATTTATCTTGTCCACATCACCTTGCTCTCTAACCCCTCAGCCACCGGACACAGCCCACTGCAACATGTTCACTCCTGACTAACTGCAAAACTCTAAATGCCATTCAACCAAGTTATCTCAAGACATCCTTCATTCAATGGAAACCCATGTCATTCCTGAGAACGAGCATTTTTGGTGTTATCCTGGCTGAGAACAGCAGTCAATGAACTCCCAGCAGCATTACACTCCATTCCAATCCTCCTCCACCCTGCTGGTTGATGAGGCCCGGTTGACGTCTTCTGGAAGAGACACCGCACCCAAATGGAAACCTTCCCCTGTTAAGTATCAGGGGAAAAAATGCAGCTCTGCAAAGCTTTTGTCAGAATTCATCGCTTGTTCTTGTCAGCATCAGAGCCAAGTACGATCAAGACTGGGGGCTAGGAACTGGGAACCTCCTCAGCCACTACCACTGAAGGACAGTGGCAAAGTCCCCTTCCACATTTGGCTACTCTGCACAGCATAGTAAGTGCAACATTCTAATCTGCTATGACTTTCAGTATAAAACACAGATGATTCGTGGCCAAGATGATATGCACTTTTTAACAAGCTTTTCTTGTTAACCTCATTGCCTGCCGTTCCTTTGCTAATGGAGAAATCAAACTCTTGAAGGCATGAAGTCAGTGCCAGGCAAGGCACAGAAACAGTACTTTGGTATCTTTTAAAAAAAATCAGTCGTAAACAACATGCCCATATGGCGGCAGTGCTAGGTGCTCCAACCTACCACTGTCTGGGTAGGTGACCAGCCCCATCAGGGGAACTACTGTATTTTAAGCATGAAAAACAAACTGCTGGAACAACCCAGCAGATCAGGCAGTGTCTGTGGAGAGAGAAAAGCAGATTGAATTAAGGCTTTTTGCAAAGTGGTCACCAAATCTGCATTTGGTTCTCTAATGCAGAGGAAACCACCCTGAGAGCAACAAATGCTGTGCACAAGATGGGAAGAACAAAGGTCAAATGAAATGGCATCAACTTGTGGGAGATCAGGGTACCGGGAAAACAACATGTGGAGGAATGGGATTGCTCTGTGCAGAGATTCAATGAGTCAAAATAGCCTCCTTGTAGCTCATAAGGGAATACAAAGCCTCATTGTCATTCCGAGGCCTTAAATCAATTATGTTTTGTGAAAAACACGCTGAAAAACAGCCAGCTCAATCACAACCTCATCTGCTTCACCGGTGGTTTCTGGGTTTAAATGTTATCTTCAACATCAGTTCACATACTGCATGCACACGGAAGAGTAACGTTGCACTCGCAGAAGCCCAGCGCTTTACCAGAGATCACTCTGGTTAAGGGCACCGTTGAATGAGATACCTGCCCACTTTTTAACTAGATCTGATTAGTGACTCACAAGTTACCAGCAACACACCCTCCTCACCCTTATACAGATTTTTACAAGCAAGCTGTTCAACAGAAAATTCCAGGCCTTCCAGTGAGAAATTCCTGATAAGAGCCTTTCTGCCTCACCCTTTCCCCAGCCCACATATTATACCAAAAATTATATATAGGAAAGGAATTCTCTTCTTCCCAGGAAGGTCATTGCTCACTCCCCTACTCATTTCAAACATAGCTTCCTCTTCATTAATAGGAACCACACAATTCATGGGTCCATTATTGGGACAGGGCTTTTGATTAATGCTGTTAAAGGAATGTACAAAGCCCCATCTCCATAATCAATCGGTTGTGAGAATCTTGCTACTATAAATTACCAAGTTATACATTATAATTGCATCCTCTGAAACACAATTAAGAGCCTCATTCTTATTAGTTATGGTTAACGTGTCTCCAGAGAGTCACACATTGCTGTGGTTCAAGAATAACGGCCAACAACAGATGGCAAACTCGCTGAAAATTGCAACGTGCTTCCTAAACCAAACAAGAACACTTTACACATTAACCTCTGGAAATTACTAAAACTGAGAGAGAAGATCTGAAATTAGACGTGACATTCTGTTTTGAAAAGGAAAGTATCTAAAATGCAGGGCCCACACCCCATTCTAATGTCTAATCTGCCCTTTCTCACCACCACACATCCTGCCCCAAGAAAGGGGAGAACTTCCCACTCACCCCCTCTGGGCAGTTACTTGATTACAATCCGCACTCCTTGGAATGCTGCAATGGTGGGTGCAATGCAATGGCATGCAAGCCAGGGCACCACTTGCTGAATGAGTGGAAGAAATGGGTTGGAAAGTTATTGACCTGAAACACAGACTTTTTCTCTCCATAGATGCTGCCTGACCTGCATGTACCACTGAGTATGAGAGATGTAAGAGAAAGACAAGATGATGTCGGAATGTGTGCATTTAAATGGGGACTGATGTACATCTGCATGCTGCGGCCTAATTATCTCAACTTCACCTGGAAACAACACTTGATTACAACTTCCCCTTTGTGACAGACCAACTCATGTTAAAGACCATGCATACTGCATTCCTGCAGTTCATTCACTTCCTGCGACACTTTCCCCAGCACGCTGTTGATTAACACCCAGTTTTATACAAAACAACATATGCCCTTGACGCACTGTGAGTGACACCTCAGAACTGCTACTTCAGTTGAAATTCTTTAAACTGCTTCACAAATTTGCATGCTATATTAAAGCAAAGTGAATTAAGTCAGCACACTAGGGATAGTGCTTCAACCCATAGCTGCATTGTGCATTAACAGGTCCCCTCTAACGTAGGAAATTACATCAAGATGCATGACGGTGGCTTGGGAGGAGCTGAAGGCTTTGACAGCTTTTACATTCAGGGAGGCACAGCAAGAGTTCAAAGATCACATTTCAGAGAGTATGGAAAGCAAAGGTTGCCGCAGGAGAGAATACAAGCAGAGCTGTGAACCCAACTGGAATGTGTTGAAAAGCAAAAGTTTGCAGATGCTGGAAATTGGAGATCAAAGCAAGAGTGCTAAAAATACTCAGCAGACCAGTCAGTATCCGTGGAGAGAAAATCAGAGTTCATGTTTTAGGTCAATTACCCTTTACCACAATGAGTTCAAAAAGTTTGGCTAAGAAGGTGATAACGATTGGATAAGAGCTTCATCTACAGGAGGGAACAGTTTGACTAGTGGCCATTGGTGTGATACAAACTCCCAGTTACTAGAACCACTACACGCCCCTCAATGTTATATGCAGCAATGAGCAGCTTTAATGGTGGGTGGGGTAAGATTTGAAGCTCAGCGAGAAGAAATCAGCTTGATAGTAAGAAAATGCTGGAAGGAAGGGGAGGTACTTCCCTGTCCCAAGAGGGGCAGCCTGTCAGGACTGGACTTTGACAGCACACAGCCCATCATCACAGCTCAGAACCTCCAGTCAGTGACCAGATGGATCTCCACACACATTGTACCGAGGCAAACAGTCAGTCAAGCTCCAGCTAGAATCTAGTCCAAGAAAGTTGGCAAACATCCACAGTGAGAGTCTTCTGTTCATTATGGTATTGAAGGATTACCACTTCAGTAAACCCTGTCGGGCCTAGTTTGTCAGGCATTCTTTCCCCAGCCTCCTCCGTATCTCAGTCAAGGAGATTTAGTAATGTTAAATGTTGATGTTGGTGATAATACTGGATGCAAAATAAACCCATCAATTTACAACTGCTGGCAGAAAGGCTGACGGGAAGCCAAGTGTTGGCAAGAATGGCTGCAGGACACTGCTACATCCTTCAACTTGGCACTCATGAAACACGTACTGCCGACAGCACTGAGGACCCACTCCACCAGCCGATGCAAGCCCAGAGTACTAGAAGGTTGGAACTGGCATCCCCTGTAACTCTTACACAAAGTTTGAACTCCATTAGTCCCGATTTGATACAAGTAATGCCATGACCACTGTGATGTGGTGTAGGAGAATTTCCACATACAAAGCAGCTCAGCAGGGCCCATGTGCTTACGTCTGTGGAATGTTGTTTATGTTGATGTCCAAGGCAGCCAATGATGCAGGATAACATCTGAACTGGAAGACTAACCTTGTGATGTCTACTTCCAGTAGATCGTCATGAATTAACATTAAATATATTAATAGGTACCTGCACCCAACTTCTTCTGAGCTTAGTTTACATAACAAACAGCAAACCCCTTAAAGTTCTGACTAACACAATGAGCCATTGGTAATCCACAAATTTAGAATTTGTTTACATAATCTCTGGTTCCTGAATGTTTCTAAAGGATTTCCCCAAACCATCGGTCATTAGATAAGCAGCAGGAGACCATTACAGCTGCAGCTTCACTTAGACTGATCGAGATTGTATGCAAGGTAGGCACATTACAATAGAGAACCCTGTTGCACTGGATACTGATGTCAGGAACCTGGCCTTGAGCACAGCCCTCCAATGGAGCAGCAGAGTAACTGATCCTCCAAACACAAGTCTCAGGAAGGGTAATGAAGAGGAGATTGATGGTCAAACCAGGGAAACAGGTGCAGGGAGGCCATGCAGTGAGGTTTAACCTGCAAACTCTGCAGTAAAACAGTGATCAGACCAAGCCAGACTACTCTTACACTACACAAGTACACAGGAGCTGGTCTTTCAGATCCCAGCACCTTCCTGCGGCAGCTTGCCAGCCACAAGGACAGAGACCACATTGGGTTACAGTCCCAACAGCCATCAGCGCTGGACATACACAGCTCAGACCCTGCTGTGTTGGCAGAGACCACTACTCACTCATGGGGACTGCGGATCTTCGATTCCTTCCACAGACTGGGAAAATCACTTGACTGTCTATATATTTTTTTTGCTGTTCAGCGCACATGTAGACCTGTGTTAGGGGCAAGACTGGGAGAAGGGGGACAGGGGTAGGGAGGGGTGGAGGTGAGAAGGCAGGCTGAGGAAAAGGGTGGAGCAAAAATTGCATCTGGGCAATGTGCATGCAGCATGCACACACACGAGTGCCAAGACAGTGCAATCCCCCTTGCTCCCTCTCACCACTGAACCCAGCCCTCACTCTGGCAAGCTGGCCAGTGTGACCGACCCCACGTCAAAAGAATTCATGCAAGGCATCTTTCACTGCTCAGAACTGGAGGGGAAGCAAGTTATCCTCGAGCCCCAGGAACTCCCTCAGAAGTAACAGCAGCACAGAGAGTGTCCGACATGCCTCTGCCTAAAGAGCAGAGGGTACAGTCCAAGAGGCAGTGTGTGGAGAGACCCTGCAGGAATCCCATTTCTGAACTGCCAAATCAAAGCATAGCAGTGGGAATACTGTAAACAGGTGCTCAATGGTCAGCATGGGAGTGGTGGGCCAAATGGCCTGTTTTGGTGCTGTATAACTATGACTCTTATTCCCAACTAAGGGGCAGCTTGGGGTCTACGCTGCCAACAGAAATCGGTCACTTGGTCAGGTACCACGGATGATCGGTGCTCCCGAGGAGACCACCACCCCCCTGGACATTTCACCCCCAGAAATAGAGGAAAAATTCAGTGGGGGTGGGTGAATTGAAAAAAGGCCAGAAAGCCGGGAGTCACCAGAGGGGACTAAATGCAGGTCATTTCAGAGCCAAGGTTCCCTCCAGCTGCAAGCCCTTGTCACATGTATTCTTTCACACAAACAGCACTGAAAGCCAAGAGGCTCAAGTCTGCATTTCTCTGTCAGTGCAAGGCTTCACGGTGAGGAGGCAACAAGTAGCCTCAGCATTGTCATGCATAATAAATTTGGCAGGGTGCTTTCCTCTTGTAGCCTAATTTAACAGGCAAAAGGTTAGAGCTCCAGGGCCTGCATTTCTCATCTGGTAAAATACCAGTGACAGAGATTGCAAACAAGCCTGGGCCAGGGAATTCCACTTCCTCTCCGTCACTAACTTGTTTTTTCCTGTTACAGCCCTTGAGGGTTTGACGATCACAGTGCTCAGGACTTTAAACACGTAATTCTCTCTTGACTCGCTCAGGAATTTATTGATGCCTGCAGCACAATACAGAAGTCCTGTTCCTTTGTCCCCTGCAACTGAGTTCCTCCTCTTCTGGGGTAGGAATCAGTCTGGCATTTTAATCTTAAAATAAAGACAGAGGATGCTGGGGAAAACAGGTCAGGCTGTGACACAGATACTGCCTGACCTGTCCAATACCTCTGGCAGTCTCCATTACTGTTTCATTTTTCCAGCATCTGCCATTTTTTTTTGCTTTAATCTGACAGATGTGAATCAGAGTCAGACAGTGGAAGTGGGGGAAATGACAAATGTTGTGGCTCAGTGATTATGGTGAAAGGCAAATCAGGAATTTACTGGAAAATTATTTAAAACAAGAAAGATCAAGTTCAGTCCAGACAAACTTGCACCTTTTATAGTTCAGAACATCTCAACGCACTTTTTACAGCAAACTTAACACACGACTAGTCAGCGCTGGGAAAATGACATGTGATTTACACATAGCAAGCTCCCACTAAAAGCCGTCAGATAAAGACTAGATAATCTATTGTTCAGTGAATCTAAAGCTGTTCTACACCGCCGCATGAGCTTATCTGTTGTGCTTAAAACTCTGAAGTGGGACATTTCAGCAGCCTTTTTAACTTGGAAGCAAGTCATAGCCAGCACCTTGACTCAGTAACAGGTCAGGACTCAGACCCTCATGAAGACTGTCCATCGGGAGGGGAGAGCCAAGAGGAAACTTTCCTGGGGTCCCGTCTCTTTAAGATGCATTTGGCCTATTCCCTCCCCGCTCCACCATCACTCCCAAACTGTGCCTAATTAGCCGCTCCCATCCTGCACCCAGTACGGTATCTACAACAAGTCAGATTACATGGGGCCCTTGAGTGGCCACCAAAAGCAGTCAGCTTGGCCTTCACGATGTGCATAAGTTAACGGTGGTCAAGTTGCAATTGCTGCAAACCCTGCTGTGGGGCAACTGGCTGCTCACACCCATTGTCAAACCTTACCAGTGAAGACCCAGAGCAGGGTTCGAGCCCCCACTGCTGGTCAGAAAGGCGGGTTCATTGGGAGAAACTTCTTGCAAACATTCCCAACTCGGGTTCATTCCTAAGTGAAGTTCTGCGCTTGTGCACACTGCAGTAATGTGTGCTCGCACAGCACCTTTAAGCCGTGCAAGAAACTCAAAATGCCTTGCAGGACATAACCAAATTGGATATGAGACAAAAGGGGCAGACAAAAACTTGGTTGAAAGGGGGTCAAACAGGGAAAAAAAGGAAGTTGTGTGGGCATGAGGGGGATAGAAAGGAAAGTCCAGTGCATTGCAGTTTCAACTGCAAGAATTTATTTAAGACACCGAGAGACAGTGATCACATTTTGCCGGTTACTCATTCTTTAGTCAACTTTTCAATTCATTCCCCTCGTCAATGGGATATCTGACAACTTAATGGATCGTGATTAAATGAGATAATTAGAATATTTGTGCGATGAATATTTAATGTGCTGTAGGCGTGATCCTGCGATAGTGTGAGGCAGCCGACGCAGACCATGTTTATTGACACATTAACGGGCATATTGGAGCATTAAGAGCATTCATTAAAATCAAAGGTGCATAGGAATTGCACCATTTTGAAGCTCAACTCGTGCAAATATAATTAATCAAGCTCCATTTGTTTGTGCTTCTGATTGTTCCAGTCCTCCTCTCCCCACATGACCATCAGGCTCAGTGACTCTTCTTTGATATGCCGCTGTCAGAGTTGTAAACTTGAAGACAGGTGGAGGACGTCTCTGCCTGTGACCCATGCCAATCTAATCGTGATTGAAGACAAACGAGAACTCTATCCCTGAATGGCGTGCAATCAGAAGAAAGCACCGCCACTTGTTCTGCAGAATATTCTGCATCAAGTGTTCAAGAAAAGACCTTCAGAGCCCGAGAGAAGCAGTCATCAAGTAATTCTTGCAGCCAGGAGTCACTGGGACTTTGCTGTCACATTGTTTATTAGTATCACCTCTCTGCACAGAGGATGAATTGATGCTGATATAAAAGGTTGATCGTTGGAACTGCAAGTCTGTGAGACAAACAGTATAACTGATTTCACTGGGGGCACAGTGTTAAATCCCCTGAAGCACTGCCTCAATGTCTGCTGTTTCAGCAAGTTATTTAAATTCACAACACTCCCAGCTGCAGCAGGTCTATCGACGTACGTGATTACATCAGTCCCTCCCATCACCTTATACAGGTTACACTGTTAGATTGCAGCTCTCTCTGAAACCCACATCACGTGCCTGTGAAGTCAGGATTCATTACCAGACCAGGCAACAGTGAATCCACTACAAAGGCAAATTGAAGTTAACAGATGGGGAGAGAAATTGTTCAATTTCCATTCCTATTAATAGGACTCATTTAGCCAGTTACAGATAAGGACGATTTCTGTCCTTAGTGTGTGGAAGAGAACAAGAACTAAGCGTCCAGAGAAAAGAGTAACCATTAAAACTTTCCTATAAACACTCCAGCAGAGGCAGGCTTCTTGTGGCTGACGATGGGATTGCTCTCCAGAACCCCAACCCACCAAATACAAAGGGAAGCCTTCTCCAGTGCTCTGGACATTTACCCGCGGGCAACATTGCTCAGCTCCAGCAGTGGGTTAATGGTCAAATGGTGTGGACAAAGAGGAGACCACTTGACCATTAACCTTCTGGTGGAGCTCACTGAAGGGGCTGCTGCTGTCAAGTTTTTCTAGCATTTTCTATTTTTGTTTCATCCTTTCCTGATTCCTTTAGGTTGAACGGATCAGTCGATTCCAGAGCTCTGTGCCACAGTGCCAATCGGTTTGAACAAACAGGACAACAGTGTTAACATAATTTACCAATGACATTACTTCTCAGAAGCAGCCGTTAACCAATCAATCACATCAGCTCTCCATTTCTACAGTGTCTCCAGTGAAGTAAGGGCAGCACATGAAGTGACACCCGGGAGGGCGAGATGTCTGCTCATCACACTTTGTAATGGAAAACTGACAGACCTGCTGCACCAGCTTTAATCCCCCATCAGCAGAGTGCAGGGACATCGCACCTTCTCCCTCTAGGCTTTCCTTTCACCTCCTTGAAAACAATATTGATGTTTAACACAGCAGCTTCCTTGCTCTGCAACTTTAAACCTACCTCATCGGAGGAGCGGCCTGGGGTTAGAGAAGTCCCGATGGGCCGAATGGCCTACGTCTGCTCCCTTGTCTTGTGAAGTGGGGAAACTCCCAGTGCAAGAGAGGCAAGGGCTCCAGTGCATGGCTGGGGGAGGGGTAAACTGTGCCCACAAACTATGGGGCTCTTGACAGCAGGAGAGAAAGAACGTGGGGCTGTTTTGTAAGAAGAAAGGAGATTTCTGGTCATGCTTCTTATTTCACTTTTTTTTTTAAAAAGTATTTCACAACGTGTGGGAACTGATTGTACATTAAAGGACTACTTTAACATTACATTATGGGGACCTTTCTACATTAAGCATGCAGCCTGTGAGGTTAGTCCAGCCAGTGGAAATTCCAGGACAGTCCTCATGGCCTGGATGACCACATCTGCAGGAGGAGCTGCCTCTGGTTTGCTCCAGCTCAGTCACTGGACTTTGGAGACACCACAGCACATCTGAGAGGGTGAAACTTATAGAACATAGAAAACCCACAGCACAATTCAGGCCCTTTGGCCCACAAAGCTGTGCCGAACATGTCCCTACCTTAGAAATTACTAGGCTTACCCATAGCCCTCTATTTTTCTAAGCTCCATGTACCTATCCAAAAGTCTCTTAAAAGACCCTGTCGTATCCGCCTCCACCACCGTTGCCAGCAGCCCATTCCACGCACTCACCACTCTGAGTAAAAAACTTACCCCTGACATCTCCTCTATATCTACTCCCCAGCACCTTAAACCTATGTCCTCTTGTGGCAACCATTTCAGCCCTGGGAAAAAGCCTCCGACTATCTACATGATCAATGCCTCTCATCATCTTATATACCTCCCTGTCAGGTTCCCCCTCATCCTCCGTCGCTGCAAGGAGAAAAGGCCGAGTTCCCTCAACCTGCTTTCATAAGGCATGCTCTGTAATCCAGGCAGCATCCTTGTAAATCTCCTCTGCACCCTTTCTATGGCTTCCACATCCTTCCTGTAGTGAGGTGACCAGAACTGAGCACAGTAATGTCAATAACAGTTTCTTTCTCCTCTCCCCCCCACACCCCCAAAACAAGAAATAGGAGATAGTAACCTCATAGCTTAAGGAAAGGCAGGCAGAGGAGGAGCAGGTGACTGCCAGGCAGAGGTAGTCAGGGAAACCTCAGAGTGCTTCTCACTCCAAACCATTTGTGTTGGAAAATGATGGAAGGGAAAGCACCTCCGAGGAGACTCGTCTGAGGCAAGAATCACAGCACCATGGGTGGCTCTGCTGCACAAGGGGAGGGGAGAAAGGAGCAAGAGGTCCAATTACAACAGTGGTGGGAGACTTGACAGCAAGAGGAACAGACAGGCCCTTCTGCAGCCATAGATGTCAAGTTGCCTACCTGGTGCCAGGGTCAAGGATGTCACAGAACGGTTGCAGGGCATTTTAAAAGGGGAAGGTAAACAGCCAGAGGTTGTGTTCCACGTTGGTACAAACATGGGTACAAGGGTGAGGTCCTGCAACATGGATCTAGAGAACCTGGTCACAGGTTAAAGAGCAGGACCTCTGGGTCACTTCTGCTGCCACATGCCAGTGGGTATAGGAATAGGAGAAAAATATTGAAGGAAATGAAGTCAGTTCAGTAAGCAGAGCAGGGAGTTTGCAGTTGAATATGGATATCAGTAGTGAGGATAATTGCTGGCTACAGAATGATTATCGATCAATGGGTAAGATGGGCAGATCAATGGCAGATTGCAGGTTATCCTGATAAGCATCAGGTGATGCACTTTGAGAGGACCACGATAGGACCCACGGACCCAATGATAGGGCCCAAGGAGTGCTGTTGAACAGAGGGACCTCTAGGTATAAGTCAAAGGATCCCTGAAGGTGACAGCACGTGTTTAAGGTGGGGATGCTGGACTTCATTAGCCAGGGCACAGAGCACGGCGGTTGTGGTTCAACTTTATAAAATATTGGCGGGAACACAGCTGGAGTACTGTGTGCGCTCTGGTTGCCACACTGGAGGAAGGATGCGGTTGCACTGGAGAGGGTGCAGAGGAGATTCACAGCATCTTAGTTATGAGGAGAGACCAGATAGGCTGGTTTGTTTTCCTTGGAGCAGAGCAGGTTGAGGGAAGACCAGACAGAGGTATAGAAAATTATGAGGGACACATAAGAAAGGTAGTTGGAAAATTTCCCTCAGAAACTCTAAAACTGAAGAGCATAGGTTTAAGTCCAGGGTTAAGAGCTTTAGAGGGGATTTGAGGATGAACTTTCTCCACCCAGAGGGTGGTTGCAATCTGGAACACACTGCCTGAGGGGGTGGAGGAGACGGGAACTCTCACAACGTTTGTAAAGTATCTGGACAAGCACTTGAATCAGCCACGCAGAGCAGGCTACAAGACCAAGTGCTGGAAAATGGAATTAGGACAGATCGATACTCGATGGCTGGCATAGATAACCAGCTGAAAGGACGGTTTCTGTGCTGTGTAAAAGGTCTTCATCTTCAAACAAATGGTAAATGCTAGAAATATTTAGCTCTTCTTCTCAGTTTCTGTAATTTCTTGACATGACCACAGATCACTACACCAGGCCAGGGCAGAGCAAGCCTGCCTCCACTTCACACCGGGTGTCCAGCTTAATGTGTAGCTCCCTCCCTGTCTACGAGTGGCTCCTGTGCCATCTACTGTACATGCTCCTGCTACACTGCAATGCAAGTTGGTCTTCCTTATGGGTATGGGTGAGACAGGCAAGACCAGCATTTATTCCCCATCCCTAACTGCCCTCAAGAAGGTGGTGGTGAACCATCTCCTTGAACTGCTGTTGTCTTTCTGGTGAAGGTGCTCCCACAGAGCTGTTGGGGAGCAAGTTCCAGGATTTAGATTCAGTGACGATGAAGGACCGGTGATATATTTCCAAGTCAGGATGGTGCACAGCTTGGAGCTGACCCCAGCAGAGTGACCTGCTCAGCTGGGACACAACAGAACAAAAACTCAGCCAATTACAAGGGGACTCTCTGTGTTCCAATACCCATCAACAGTAAAACTAAGCCTCACTTCCTCCAAGGTGTGCCAAGAAATTTCAGGCTTCTCCCAATAATTAGCAAAAACCACTTTTTTAAAAAAACTACTTATGTGTACCTAATAACTTCTCCAAAGCAAGTTATGAAAGTGCCAAGGCAATGCAACGTTAAAGCAAATTCAGGCTCCCCATACTCTGCTAGTCAGCTCCATTGTGCAGTAACAGTGGGATCCCATTAGGTTATGGAGTCATGGAGCACTGAAACAGACCCTTTGGCCCACCATGTCCATGTTGACCATCAGGCACTATTTACCAACAACTGGTCCAAAGCCTTTGATTCCTTGTATGGTGGTACTTAAAATGTTCACTGGAAGGTGTGCTCTCAAATAGTCAACCTTTTCCCCAGAGAGCACCACCGCATACCTGAACCACACCCTGGGATCCCCTCCAGATACCTTCGGGGAAAGTGAGGACTGAACAGGTTCGATGGGTGGCTCCTCCACAGGGCCAGAGAGGACATGTTAAAATATCGACAAGATCAGAAAAAACACAAAGGTGCTTTCTCAGTACACAAAAAAAAACAAAAGGATAAGTAAAGAGTCAGCACCATGATCAATGCAGGCAAGTTCCACAATGAATATTTTGTGCCTATCCTCTCAAAACATGGGGTGATGCCAAAGCTGTAGTTGAAGCAAAATACCAAAGAGGATAAGTATGGCAAAAAAAAGTATCAAGGGGTTTAGCATTTCAGAAAATTGGATAAACCACCAGGTTCAGATGAAATACATTGTTAAAAGTAGCAAGGAGGAAGGGAAAATTTCAGAGGCTCTAGCTACAATGCTTCAGTCTTCTCTTGCTACAGGAGTAATACCAGGACATTGGAGGAGGGCCGCTGATGTTTATAAAGGGGAGGAAGGGATAAATTAAGCATCGACAGGCCAGTTAATTTAACTGCGGTGGCAGGAAAATAATTGGCATGTTCTAAAGGACACCATAGCTTCATTTAGAAGGGCACAGATTAATCAGGGACAATCAACAGGGGATTTATTAAGGGAAGACAAGATAAAATAAGATTTCTTTATTAGTCACATGTACATCGAAACACACAGTGAAATGCATCTTTTGCGTAGTGTGTTCTGGGGGCAGCCCGCAAGTGTCGCCACGCTTCCGCCACCAACATAGCATGCCCACAACTTCCTAACCATTTCTTTGGAACGTAGGAGGAAACCGGAGCAGCTGGAGGAAACCCATGCAGACACAGGGAGAACGTACAAATTCCTTACAGACAGCAGCCGGAATTGAACCCGGGTCGCTGGTGCTGTAATAGCGTTACACTAACTTCTACACTATTGTGCTTGCCCATCGATCTTGTCTGATTAACAAATTAATTAGTTTAGAAGGCAACTAAGAGCATCAATTAGGGTGGTACATTTGATGTAATCCACATGGATTTCTTACAAGGTTCAACACAACAGGCTTGTCAAAAAATATGACCCCACGGAAAAGTGGATCCAAGATTAGAGCTGGAAGGAAGGAAGGGGTCGTGGCCGATGGCGTTTGTGGGACTAGTGGAGCTCCACAGGGTACAATATTCAGTCATTTACTTTTTGCAAATTATATTTAGGCCCCAATCATTCATAAAGGAGACATGATGAGGAAGTTTGCAGCTGATACAAAAACTAGCCATGCATTTGGCAATGAGAAGGGAAGCCTTGGACTGCAGGAAGATACAGATGGTCTGGACAGTGGGCAGGAAAATGTAATTCAATTCATAAGACCACAAGACATAGGAGCAGAATTAGGCCATTTGGCCCATCGAGTCTGCTCTGCCGTTCGATCATGGCTGATTTATTATTGCCTCTCAACCCCATTCTCCTGCCTTCTCCCCGTAACCTTTGACACCCTTACTAATCAAGAACCTATCAACCTCCGCTTTAAAATCACCCAATGACTTGGCCTCCACGGCTGTCTGTGGCAATGAATTCCACAGATTCACCACCCTCTGGCTGAAGAAATTCCTCCTCATCTCTGTTCTAAAGGGACATCCTTCTGTTCTGAGGCTGTGCCCTCTGGTCCTAGACTGTCCCACTACTGGAAACATCCTCTCCATGTCCACTCTATCCAGGCCTTTCAATATTCAGTAGGTTTCAATGAGATCCCTCCTCATCCTCCTAAACTCCACTGAGTACAGGCCCAGAGACACCAAACATTCCTCATACATTAAGCCTTTCATCCCTGGGATCATTCTTGTACACCTCCTCTGGACCCTCTCCAATACCAGCACATCCTTCCTTAGATATGGGGCCCAAAACTGCTCACAATACTCCAAATGTGGTCTGACCAACACCTTATAAAGTCTCAGCATTACATCCTTGCTTTTATATTCTAGTCCTCTCGAAATGAATGCTAACATTGCATTTGCCTTCCTTACTGCCGACTCAACCTGCAACTTAACCTTCAGGGGACCCTGCACTAGGACTCCCAAGTCTCCCTGCACCTCCGATTTCTAAATTCGCTGAGTTGCCGTTGCCAGGACTGGAAAACCGTAGCCAAGAGGAGCGGCTGGATGAGCTGGAACTGTTCCTTTGGAAGAGAGGAGGCTGGGAAATATTTAATTGTGTATAAAATCAAGAGGGGCTCAGACAGAGTAAATAGGTAGGGCCTATTGTCCCTTAGCAGAGGGATCAAATACTTAAAGTAATTGGTAAGAAAATTAGGGTCAGATGAGGAAAATTTCTTTCACCCAGGTGGTGGGGTCTGGAACTCACCACCAGAGTGGTGAGAGAGGCAGAAACCTTCCTCATATTTAAATGGTACCTGGACGTGTACTTGAAGAACCAGGACCTGCAGGGCGATGGACCTGATGCTAAGGTGGGATGAGGCTTTTTTTTTGTGATTGGCAAACACCCTTGGGCTGAGCAGCTCGGGTTCTACAACTCCATATCCAACCCATTCCCCAGGACTCCCTCCGAACACCCCGTCCTGTCTACGTGACCCAGAATCACAGGATATGAAAGGAGGCCATTCAAATCCACATCAGTTCAATACAAAAGCAATCCAGCTGCTCCCACTCCCAATATCCCTGCCAATTCTTTCCTTTCAGGTACTTTTCCTGCTCTCATTTGAACATTACAATTGGCTCACATTACTTCCCCAGCAGTGGATTCCACTCTCTAACCATTCACTGTTTAAAGCAAATTCTTCATGTCACTTTGGGTCATTTTGTCAGTAACCTTCCTTCCATGTCCTCTGCACCAATGTGGAGCAGTTTCCCCATCTATACTATGACTTTACATATCTCAACCACATCTCCTCACAACCTGCTCTGTTCCAAGAATAACTCCAGCTTCTCTAGCCTATCCACGCAAATTAATTCTCTGGAATAAATTTATTAAATCTCTTCTTCACCCCCTTACATCCTTCCTCACCACACCTAGAACTGAACACAATACTCCAGTGGTGGCTGAATCAGTGTTGTACACAGGCTCATCTTGACTTCAAGGAGATTTGGCTTGTCACCAAACACTAACAAACTTCTACAGATGTACTGTTGAAAGTGTCCTGACTGGTTGCGTCATGGTCTGGTACTGCAATTTGAATGTGCAGGAACGCAAGAAGCTGCAGAGAGTAGTGGACTCTGCCCAATACATCACGGGCACATCCCTCCCCACCATTGGTAGTATCTACAGGAGGCGCTGCCTCAAGGCGGCAACGTCCATCAAAGGTCCCCACCGTCCAGGCCATGCCATCTTCTCACAGCTACCATCAGGCAGGAGGTACAGAAGCCTTAAGTCCCACACCACCAGATTCAAGAACAGCTACTTCCCTTCAACCATTGGTTTTTGAACCAACCAGCACAACCTTAATCACTATAGTTTAGCTACATTGTGACCACTTTGATCACTATGCACTAAAATGGACTTTTTTTTGTTCTAAGTGAGTTCTTTCTTGTAAAATTTGTGTATAATTTATGTTTTTCTTGCAAATGCTGCTTATATGATGCAATGCACCTATGATGCTGCTGCAAGTAAGATTGCACCTGTGCACACATGTACTTGTGCATATGACAAACTCTACTTTGACTTCTTTGCATTGTACTCCATGCCTCTAGATACAGTAGAAAGCCCAAGGCCCTGTTTGCTTTTTTTGTTAAATCCACTTTCTCAACCTGCTTTGCCCCTTTCAAGGAACTATACACATGTATCCCCAGATCCCTCTTCATACATCCCCTTTAGCATTTGCCTTCTAGCTTATATTGGCTCTTCCTACCAAAATGAAATGCTTTGCGCCTCTACACATTACATTTCATCTGTAATTGAAAAGCAAAAAACCACAAATGTTAAAAATTTAAAATAAAAACAATAATACTGAGGAAAGGTCTTTGACCCGAAAGTTTAATCCCCATTTCCCTTTCTGTTGACGCTGCCCAACTTGTGTTTCCATCATTTTCCATTTTTTACTTTGAAGTTCATCTGCCACTTATCTGCATGTTCTCTCTGAGGTGTTTTACTGCCCTCCTCTTGGTTACCATGTCTCCATGTTCTGAGTCATCTGAAAATTTGAAGATTGTGCACTGTGCACCCAAGTTCAAATTGTTAATACACATCAAGAAAAGCAGTGGCCCTGTACCAACACTCAGAACTCCACTGGGCACTTCCTTCCAGAACCCTTTCACTGCTTCTTGTTACTTACTCAATGTTCTGTTCACACTGCTACAGCCCCTTTTGTTCCATGGGCTTCAACCTTGACTACAAGCCTATTGTGGCACATTAACAAATTCCTTTGGGAGGCCTACATATACCACATCAACTACATGTCCCTGATCGACCCTCTCTGTTACTTCTACAAAAATTAATTAGACAATTTATGTTCACCAAATCCATCCTTCAATCAATATATACTTGTCCAAGTGACTGGCAATTCTGTCTCTGATCGGTGGTGGAGAAAGTTTTAGAAACAAGGTGAAACTGATTGCCCTCTAGTTACTGGGTTCACCTCTACACCATTTTTTGAACAAAGGTGGACCATTTGCAATGCTCCAGTCCTTTAGGCAGCACCCCTGAATCTACAAGATTATGGTCAGGGTCAGGGTGAAAGTGACACTAATTTTCTCATCCAAATGGTTGAATCACAAATATTTAATCGGTCTGTACCAGCTTTCTCTAACCGCTGGCCTCCGTCACAGTTATTCTCAGTTGATAGCTACCACTGATCTCTGCCACATCTTGCAGTTCCCCACTCACTGCTGCATTAGAAAGGTCACCAAAACTCCACATTTAAGGATATTTAATTTTCTTTTCCTCTAGTCCAAAACCAGGTTAGGGATTTTCTTGCACTGCAGGCTTTTATAGACTGTGGTACTACTCCATGTAGAGATCTCCCTGGCAACACCCTGCCAGGAGGGCCTGCCTGTAGCCCTGTAGAGTCAAAGAACATGTCTGCTGTGTACACAACTCCTCACCAGCCTTCCAGGTTCCAATTAGCAGTCTCCCACCCGTCCCCCCCATCATCACTGAAACATCAAATCATTCAGTAACCACATCCCTCTGTGGGTAGAAGATAGGGGAATGTACATTCAAGAGCAGACCAGATGCAAGAAGCTTCAGTAGATGAAGGAATACGCCATGCTGAAACTGATAACGTGTGGTGTTGTTCAGGGGAAGCCTGACATCACTGTTCCAGGAACCATTGTGATATTTAAGGGATTTTCACAAACTTTGTTAATGTGACATATAATACTAGCTCACTGCCATTAGAAATTAGTGAAGCAGCTTCCATGCTTTTGTGTCCTCACAAATTACTCTCCCACTAATCTTTAAATCGTCAGCACATTTGGTTATAATATAATACACTTAATCTCTTCATCTGAATCATTGATGTTGATGGCAATTAGCAGAGGTTCCAGCACTGATTGATGTGGCACCTTGCTTGTTACAGTTTGCCAATGCTAAAATGACCCTTATAGCACTATTCTGTTTCCTGTCCATTAACCAATGCCCTAACCACCATCAGGCTAAATCATGCTGTACAACCTCCAGCACTCAGGCATTCCTACACAGGCAAGACCCTGACTTGCGTTCGGTTTGCATACGGAGTAATAGATGAAGCTGCGTTGACTGACTATTCAACAGCAGAACCCAATCGCACTGCAACCCCCCCCCCCCCCCCTCCCGTATTGCGATTACACCTTGCCAAACCTGCGCCAGTCAGTTTGGACTTATGTTGGTGACTACATTTAGGCCTGGAGAACAAATAAGGCTGACTTCTCAAGTTATTTTGCTTTAACATTTTAATGATCTTCAAATCTTTGTGATTTGCATTGATTACTCAATTTATTAAAAATACATCACATTTAATACTTTTTTTAAATGCCTCTGAATACCTGGGACATTAAAATCAGTAAAAAAAAGACTCCCAGCTTTAAAAAGAGGGCAAGTTCCACCCCCAGCTTTGTTCCCTGCCAGCTCTGTACCATCATCTGCTCCCTTTGTTTGCCACAGATTGCAAGAGGAAATGGTAGCCCAACCTCTTTCAGAATACTGCCCACCACAGCCACGTCACCTGCAGGACTTAATCTGTCCACGGACTGACCCTTGCCAGAACCAAAGGTTTTATTCTACCATAGGCAGGCCGTATAATCACTTCACTTTGGAATTTTCACAGTATTGATGAGGAACAGTGCTGTATCACTGAAGCTCCTTTGCGACTGACATCTGACAACCGGAATGGTACAGTATTCTTTTCCTCATGAACTTATTATCTCACCTCCGGAACATCACGGACCATGTCAACCATGGAGTAGGAATTAGCGCAGCATGTTTCATCATGTTGATGAATGCACACACTTTGTAAAACCGGATTCCCACCCTACCAGATCCTACACTACATTCCTGCAATTTTGTGGATGGCTTAATATTTCTTTAAATGTTTTGACAGAAGAATACTCCAATAGTTGACCGTGCATGTAAATCTATTTTTATTACCTTAAAGCACGAATAGTCAAATGATCTGACCAGCCTCACTGCCAATGTTCCCAGACTTCTGTTCAAACAAAATTACGCTACAGTTTCCAAAACTGCACGAGATCCTATTCATCCATGTGTCCGGTGACCTGCATTGGCTCGTAGTCCATTCAAACACCAGTTTTAAAGTTTAACCCCTACAGCATTACCCCTCTCATCTCCGTAGCTACCCAAGAACTCTACATTCTTCCAGACCTGCACTCCGCCACTTCCCTGACTTTTGTTTGCCCATCATTGACCTACACTTGAGTTAGCATTCCAAATCTTTCCACCTCTCTCACCTCCTTGAAGACCTTCCATCGACTTCTCTTAATATGCCCCTCCTTAGCAAGGTGTCGATTGTTATTCACTACGGTGAACTGCCTAGGCAATATTAACAGCCCCTTATAAGTGGTGTTGAATGGGCAATGCAGAAAGTTCAGCAGAATTAACAGCAACAGAAGATGGACAGTTCATCTCAACATCACTTCGGAAGAGACCCTTTAACTGATAATTATATAATGCTGATAAAATTCGTTAGTACACTATCACAACAGTTGCCAAGCAGCAACTTATGAGTAATTTGGTTCTATTCTTAGTCTTCCTTCTTGTGCTGTGTGAGATGCCTCAACCCTGCAGTTCCCTGGAATTTTAGCCGTGATTTAAGGGGCTAGCGTTCAATCAGTGGAGACTGGGGCAACAATTTGGCTCTCAACAATTAAGCCATTTAATTCAGGAGAGATAAGTGGGGATCAATGGAGATCTTCCTGGCCTGAATCCCAAAGTAACGCTAGCTCTGAAATACTTTCCAGGTCACATCATTCCTTTGGTGAAATTTCTACTTCCCTAAAAATTCAATTTAATAAAGCCATTTATCTCAGCACTGCACGATCCAAAACATTTTGTTCTGCCCTGGAATGAAACCCAATGACAACCTGTCTGGGTCACACTGCATCACTGAAAATTCACCTGACATCCATTTGTGATTCCCAATCCACTGCTACACTCAACAACCTCACTGCCTGAACATTACTCCTTTTGGAACACTGCAAGGGAACTTAGACCCCGTGGTCCTGAGCTGCTCGTCATTGGGCACTTCTGGGACAACATGGTCTTACTAACAGTGTCTGAATAAACCTCTAAACCAACTCCCCAACACACCATCCTGTTCCGAGCCCCTCATTACCCTACCCGTCCTGTCCACAATCACCACTCATTCCTCCAGATTCCCACCCACTGCCCTTCCAGACTCAACAGTCCCATTAATCCTCCTCTACATCAGTGAGAGCTGGCACAGATTGGGTGACTGCTTCATCGAGTACCTCCACCCTGTCCGCCACATAAGCAAGGATCTCAGTGGCCACCCACTTCAGTTCTGCATCCCAATCCCATACCAACATGTCTATCCATGGCCACGTTGAGGCCAGATGCAGGTTGGAGGAACAACACCTCATTCTGCCTTGGGAGTCTCCAACCTGATGGTCTCAACATCAATTTCTCTAACTTCCGGTAACTCCTGCCCTCTTCTTTCCCCTTTTTTTTCCTCCCTCCTTCCCCCCCCCCCCCACCCTTTGTTTTCCCTTATTCCTGTGGCCAACTCCCCCTTCTCTTTCCCCTCCCCCACCCTCGTGACCTGCCCATCTATTCCCCACCACCTTCCCTTTATTCCATGGTCCACTGTCCTCTCCGACTGGATTCCTTCTTCAGTCCTTTGCTCTTCTACCTACCACCTCTCAGCATATCCCCCTCCCCCACTTTCCCCCTGTCACCTGGACTCACCCATCACCTGCCTGCCTGTGCTCCTCCCCTGACCGTTTTATTCTGGCTTCTGCCCTCTTCCGTTCCGGTCCTGGTGAAGGGTCTCGGCCCAAAATGTCGACCGTTCATTTCCCTCCACAGATGCTGCCTGACCCGCTGAGCTCCTCCAGCACTTCGTGCGTGTTGCTCCCAATCCCATTAATAAACGCCGGTCTCTCCGCTGAACTCACTCCACACACCTCCTCAATCAGCCCCCAACTCCAGCTGCCCATCCCTGCCCCCAACGTCACCCCAGCTGCGTCCTCAACCTTCTACCATCCACAGAACAAGCTCAATCAGTCCTGGGGTCTGGGGTCTCAGCAGGGGTGGGTTTGTATGGGGGTGGTGGTGGTGGGAGAGGAAGAGAACAATCCAGTAGTGTCTGGTGGCCCCTGCTGCACCATCCCTACCAACTGAATTGTACACAGTTATCTTTCAGACAACTCTCTACAGTTCAAAGCATAACTCGAAGACAGGAAGTGGAACACCATTATAACACAGCTTCAGCTACTTCACCCTGCCTGTGCCTCGAACACTGGCCTCAGTATAGAAGCCAAAACATTTTTAAAAAAAAATTAGTTACCACCAATACTTCAGGTCTAAAAATAACACCTAATGTTTGAAATAAGCAACATAAAGATGAGGAAGTGGTTTAAATTATCAAATTTAAATTATCAAATGCAGCAACATTTGATCATTTAAATGTTAATGATATTACAGAGTTAAAACAAATATTTTTGCAGTGGATACTCAGAGCATATGTTGCTTTTCCATTAATTCACAGCTTCTCTATACTCCATTGACCTGCCTTGGCTGTGTATCCCTCAATACCCTTGCCTCATCAACAAACACCCACCCCAGTACAAAAGTTTCAAGCAACTGATCGTTATTCAGCTGTGTTTCAGTTATTGTTTAAAGACTGACCCTTCATCTGCCTTTCATCTTGACCCTGTGATATCAGTAGGTCCCCTTCTCTCCCACAACTCCCGGCTTCCTCTTTTAACTGAACCCTCCACATAAACTAACAGCCACGTCTAGAAGCAGGCAAGGTAAAGAGGGAGGTGCCGAGCCACTGGTAGCTTGGTGTTTGGCCTTGCATTTATATTTTCACAACATTGCTTCCAATGAAGTACTTCTAGTGCATATTCACGGTTGCATTGTAACAATAAGAGGGAATGGAGGGACAAAACACTGACAGACTCAGCAGCTCTAACATCTGATGTTCGTTAGATACGATACGTTCCACATTGACTCGTGTTCCCCACTGCTGTGGCTGAACTAGCTTTAAGAAGCACCATCTAGCAGGTACTCGAGTATAAACACACTTCCTACTTTTCAGAGTACTCTTCATGTTAGTAAGTACTTCCTCCAAGAACCAACATGCAGAAAGCATTGTTTATCACTGGGCTGATGATTCATTTTACCTCTGCAAGATGAAGAAATCTCTTGAACTGTGCATTCTCCGCGCTGCTAGATCACTGCATTCTCACCACCCCTCCCTCACACTCGTGCTTCACATCCCAAACCAGTCAACCAAGAACGACAACAGCTCCTCTTTATAGCCTCCATCTACTGCAGTTCCTGACGGCTTCTCAGTATAGTAAAGCCCTGTGTTCCTCTCCAGTCCCGTCACCCCAAAGACATCATGGAGTCACACGCCACAGAAAGAGGCCCTTCAGCCCACCACGTCCATGCTGGCCGTCGTTAGACCATCCACATTAATCCCATTTCCCAGCCCGTGGCCTTCCGTGCCTTGGCGATTCAGGTGCTTGTCGAGATACTTAAATGTTGCGAGGGCACCTGCCTCCCACACAGTTTGTTCTACATTACAACCACCCTCCAAGTGAAAACTGTTTTTAAAATCGGATTCCTTTAACCTTCACCTTAATCCTAAACCCTCTGGATTTCGACAGCTCCAACATTGGGATAAATTTCTCACTACCAACCCTATCTACACTCCTCAATTTTGTCCAAATCTATCAGATCCCTGTCCGTGTTCCCTGCTCCAAGGAGAATAAACCCAGTCTCTCCTCAGAGATGAAATGCTCCAATTCAGGCAATAGCCTGTTGGATCTCCTCTGCACCCTCTCCAGTTAAATCACACCCTTCCTCTAGTAGGGCGACCAGAACGGCACACAATATTGCAGCTGTGGTCTAACCAAAGCATTACATGGTAGTACCATAACCTGTTCTTATATTCTCTCTCCTAGCTAACAAAGACAAGTGTCCTGTGTGCATTCTTGACCACCTGATCTACCTGTGCTGCTACTTCTGGGGAATCCTTGGACTTGTACTCCAAGGCCCCTTTGCTCCTCCACACTCTGTAGTACTGCAGTATTAATAAAAAGTGGGCAGAAGTCACCAGCAGCAAACCTCTGCTGGGCCAATGACATCGTGGTGCCCTCACCCCACACCTCTAATTTCAAAAGCTGGTTTCAGACTGTTCTGTGAACCTACCCTGAAGCGACAGCAAGTCTGTCTACAGAGTACACATTGAATTAAATGGACACGGTGAATTGTACCAGCACTTCAAAAGGAAAAGCACTCCAGAATCCTGTCACAATGAAGGAGATGCAGTATAAGAGATAGAGGGAGCTCTGTGGACGGTGTGGTATTTAGCACATCAAATGCCAGATTAGGCATGTCCTTCTAATGACAGTTGTACTGAAGCACTGCACATACATTCTGAAGAATCCACATATTTCAGAGAAAGCTGTATACGTTTCTTCAATGTACTCAAAGCAAATGTTTGAACTAAATTATTTACATTTAAAGCAAGCTATAAAATTTAAAATGTTAAACATTTTTCTTTTAGCTTGAATAAAAGAAAACACTGTCACCTTGGTCAGTTCAGTGAGTGCAAGCAGTTGCTCAAGAAAAAACCCAAGGAGATGGAGGTCGAAACTACTGTGGTGTCTCACGCATGCACATGTCTCTCCTGCCTCCTCTCAAAACCAAACTCACAGACTTAAGGGAGTAGGGGAGCCACTGACCATATTCCTGAAGCCACAAGTTCAACAGAGGTCAACCAACAAACAAAATCAGGCTCTCGTGTCTGTGGCGTAGCTTCTATACTCCAGAGACAGTTCTAATCTAGGCTGGCCCATCGGAAAGAGCAGTGAAAAAAACTTAAGGTCCATATTTATCTTTTGGTTTGATGTTTATTGCACAATAGAGAAAGCAGGAGACTGCTCTGCAGTATTAATTGCAACACAATCCATCATATATAAACTCTGGCCAGAATTTGCAGTTGTAATGCTTGTGGTCAATAGTGCAAAACTAACAGCTATTACTAGTACCTGCACTTGAGCACTTAAACACAGGAAAAGAAGTTTACATATGTGGATTGTCATTCCCTCTAACTTTTAAAGTTTAAACAATGGAATTTAAATGATTTAATGGTAGTTTGGCTAACTAATTCCCAGGTGTCTATTAATCCATTCACTTCCTACAGCAGTAAAGTATAATTCATGCTTTTTGCTTCCTAGTTTGGCATCTGCAGTAATTTTTTTTAAATGTGATTTGCAGCTTGGCCCGCTTTGTGGCTTCACTTATCCTGTACGTCAGAGCTCTCCTACAGATGGCACCACACAAAGTCAAAGAGAGAAAGGGGAAATCGACGGCACATAGCCAGGTCACAAGCCAGCGCTGTTCCTCGCTACTTGTCGCAAGCAGCAAGCCCCTGACAGCGACATTAGTGGAGCATGCAGCGCATTCGTGTTACTGGCTACTAACTCAGCCCAAAGCAACAGCGACAGAGCCCACAAGAGCACCCATTACTGACTCCTGACTGAAGCCCTTCTTTCTGCCCACTGACCCTCTTTTGCAGCACTATATCCTGAAGTGTAGTCACTTTACCCCTGCCTGCCTTTGTTCTAATCCCCAATCAAGTGGTAAATGAACGCTACAACAGTTGTGGGGGCCACCAATGCCTCCATCATAATGCATTTCAAGTAATGGTTTTAGGCCCATGTAAAACAATATACACTTGAAAATAATTCACCCTTCCTCACACAGCCTCATTCAAATCTAATAAACTCCTCTCCTGAAGTTTGGTGTCAGACCGTTGACCAATCAGGGTTTAGGATACCATAGTGTGCAAGCAAATCATTGGCTGCTGTCCTGCCAATGCATGTTAACCAATAACCTCCACCCTGTGCTGGTGATGACAGGAGAAGAAAGACTGCTAGACTATCATCCACAGGAAACGTTCTGTCTTGCAGCCAGTGTCTCCCTGTTGCCCCACACACAGCAGCTCTCTATCAAACAGCCTCACTGTTTTCCCTTCATGCTCCTTTCCTCCCCCACAGACCTTCCCATTCCTTCAATCCTCCTCCTCCACCCCCTTTTGTCACAGGTCACCCACAGGCACCCCTCCCCTTGCACGAAGGCCAACGATTATTCTCCCTTGTTGAATCCGGCCAATAACTCACACTCATTTCACCCCCACCTGCTCACAGTCACTCTACCCACTCACCCCCAAGTCCTTTGCCCACTCAACCATAGCCCTCTGCCCACCCACACCCCCCAGACCCTCTGCCCACCTACCCACCCACACCCTCTGCCAGCCACCCACACCCCCCAGACCCTCTGCCAGCCACCCACACCCCCCAGACCCTCTGCCAGCCACCCACACCCCCCAGACCCTCTGCCCACCTACCCACCCACACCCTCTGCCCACCTACCCACCCACACCCCCCACACCCTCTGCCAGCCACCCACACCCCCCAGACCCTCTGCCCACCTACCCACCCACACCCCCCAGACCCTCTGCCAGCCACCCACACCCCCCAGACCCTCTGCCAGCCACCCACACCCCCCAGACCCTCTGCCCACCTACCCACCCACACCCCCCAGACCCTCTGCCAGCCACCCACACCCCCCAGACCCTCTGCCCACCTACTCACCCACACCCCCCAGACCCTCTGCCAGCCACCCACACCCCCCAGACCCTCTGCCCACCTACCCACACCCCCCAGACCCTCTGCCCACCTACCCACCTACACCCCCAGACCCTCTGCCAGCCACCCACACCCCCCAGACCCTCTGCCAGCCACCCACACCCCCCAGACCCTCTGCCAGCCACCCACACCCCCCAGACCCTCTGCCAGCCACCCACACCCCCCAGACCCTCTGCCCACCTACCCACCCACACCCTCTGCCCACCTACCCACCCACACCCCCCAGACCCTCTGCCAGCCACCCACACCCCCCAGACCCTCTGCCCACCTACCCACCCACACCCCCCAGACCCTCTGCCAGCCACCCACACCCCCCAGACCCTCTGCCCACCTACCCACCCACACCCCCCAGACCCTCTGCCAGCCACCCACACCCCCCAGACCCTCTGCCCACCTACTCACCCACACCCCCCAGACCCTCTGCCAGCCACCCACACCCCCCAGACCCTCTGCCCACCTACCCACACCCCCCAGACCCTCTGCCCACCTACCCACCTACACCCCCAGACCCTCTGCCAGCCACCCACACCCCCCAGACCCTCTGCCAGCCACCCACACCCCCCAGACCACCCACTCCCTCACCACCCAGGCCTGCTGCCCACCCACTCCCTCACCCTGCCCACACACCCCCTACCCCCCACTCGCCCCATCACCCCCTCCTGCCCCACTCAACCCCCAACCCACTCCCTCACCCCAGACCCTCTGTCCACCCACCCACTACACCCACTCCCTCCCTCACCCCCAGACCCTCTGCCCGCCAACCCGCACCCCCCAGACCGCCCTCTCACTCACTCACTCACTCACCGTTGAGCCCCCAGCGCTCCTGGTTCTGCCTCACTTGCTCGGGGCTCAGCCCCGTGTTCTCATTCACGCCGAAGTGGGCGAGAACTTCTTCCACCGTCTTGCTGTGCGCCTTGTCCATGCTGCCCGCTCTCCGCTGCCGCCTGCCCTGCCCTGCTCTGCTCGGCTCGGCTCGGCCCCACACTGACACGGCGACCGCCCCAGCCGCTCCCTCCCGCTGCAGCCGCAGGTGTGTTTGGCTCGGCGGCGCTGTCCGCCCTGGCCCCGCCCCCCCTCCGCCGGGCCCCGCCCCTGCCCCCGACCTGCGGGCCTCCCATTGGCTGCCGCCGCGCGGGGGTGCGACGGAGGCCCCGCCCCCGGCGGGCGTCGCGCCCCCTGATTGGTGGGCCGTGTAGCAAGCCCCCCCCCCCTTCTGCCCGCTTCCGTGTTGGAGGGGCGCGGTGTGGCTGGCTGGCGGGGGGAGGGAGGGGGTCGCGCCGCCGCTTCCCTGCACTGCAGCCCTGCCCGGGGCACGGTCGCCCTCGCCACCCCCCGGCTCACTGCACCCTCCGCTGCGTGGCTGGCACCGCTCCCCCCCCCCCCCCCCCCGCTGTGCCCAGTGACGGGGAGCCCACCACGCTCTCCCCTCTCCCGCCCCACCATCTACCCTGCGACCGCCTCGGATCCGACCATGGTGTGGGCTGCAGTATCAGACTCCGGCTTTCCTTCTCCAGGTGCGGACTGGCCGCTGTATCTCCAGCGGCTTCTCTCAGGGAACTTCTACATCGGGATGTCCCGAAGTAGCTGCCAGCCAATAACCTGCGGTGTGAAGATGAATTCATTTTTGCAGCTTAGGTTGAACGGGCAAATTGCACCAGGGTGTAATGACCACAAACAAGGGTTTAATGACCAGATACTCTGTTTGGATAATTGGTTGATGATAAGTAATGAAACAACATCCTGCTCTTAAAAAAAAGTGTAGTGAGATTTCTCTTTGACGTAAAAATCTGATGGGGAACTAGGACAAATTTAAAATGTCCAGAAAGTCTGGATCTTGTACTGACCAGTGAGGCTGTAGGGCTTGCTAGTTGTATGTTTTTGAAGTCCAATCATTGACCAATCAGGTCTCTGAGGCTGTCTTCCAACAGCAAGCTGACTCCCGGCTTCCCACTGAAGCAGAAATGAGGCGACGTCTTTTCTCTGTGAGCCTCTGGAGCTCTCTTCATCAAAGGGCAGCGGAGGCAGAGATAGTCAACATTTTTAAGGCAGAGGTTGAGAGATCCTTGAGAAGCAAAGGGGTGAAAGAGGTTCCCCGGGATAGACGCAGATGCAGAACTGAGACAACCATCAGATCAGCCATGATCAAATTGAATGCTGGAACAGACTAGAGAGGCCGAATGGCCTACTCCTGATTCATGCGTTCAAATATTCCCACCTGATTACTGAGGCCCACTCTCCAACCATAATGGGCACACTCTACTCCCTGGGGAAGATGCAGCGAAGACTTACTTCCGTTCTCACCAAGTGTCCTGATTAAATCAAACGGGAAAGGAAATTACCTCGGTCCTTTCTACAGATGTTGCCCCCAGTGGAATTGATGGGCCTTTTTCTGAACCCTGCTGCTGTGAAATCTGAGAAATTCAAGGGTAGAATTCAAATCCTCCAGCACTAAAGACCAATGTACCATTTACCTACCCAATTGCTTGCTGCGTCTACATGCTAACTTTCAGTGGTTTATGTACCTGGACATGCAGATCTCCCTGAACTCCAATCAACTTTCCCACATCAAGAAAGTGATAACTTTCTATTTTTTTCTACCTCACATTTTCCACATTATATCTCACCTGCCACTGTCTTTGCTCACTCACTTAGCCTGTCAATACCTCTCTATAGTATCTCTGTGTCTCCCTCATGGTATATATTGACACTTGTACCACCAGCAATCTTGGATATAATCCATGTGATCCCTCATCCAAATTAATAAACACTGTGAACAGCAGTGGCCCCAGCACTAATCTCTGATCCTATGGGCTCTACTTTGTTGTTTACTAACCTTTTCAAAGAGCTTTTAATAGTCCAAATGTGTCACCTCTGCTGGTTCCCCCTTAATGCAACCTCAAAAAAACTGTAACAAATTTGTCAAGCATGACTTATTATTTTCTGTCTGCCACATCTTCCTTAATAAAATGTTGCAACATGGTCCCTGCCACTAATGTCAGGCTAACTGGGCCATAATTGTCCTTTCCTTCTTCCTTTCAAAGTAGGATTACAGTGGCTACCTTCCAGTCTGTGGGAACTGTTCTAGGAGCAATGGAATTTGGAAGATAACAGCCAGTCAATCCACTATCTCCACAGCCACCTCTTGGAAAACCTTGGGATGCAGGTCAGCAGATTCTGGGGAATTATTGCCTTTTAATCGCATTAATTTCTTCAACACCTCCATTACTTCCAGCAAGCTTTCTGCATGTTCTTCCATGAAGACACACAAAGTATTTGTTTAATTTCTCTACCAATTCCTTATTCCCCAGTATAATTTCTCTTGCCTCAGTGTGTAAGGGACCCGCATTAACTTATCTATAGATGTCAAAGCATCACATTCTCTTACCATGTTTCTCCCTAGCTTACTCCCATATTCTAGGTCCATCAATCTCTTGGTTCTTTGCTGAACTTTGAAATTTTCCTGACCTTCAGACTTCCTGTTGTTTTTGGCAACATAATAAGCATTTCCCTTTGATCTAATACTATCTTTAAATTCCCTTGTTAGCCACAGCTGGGCCACTATTCCTGTTGTGCTTTTGTGCCTGAAAGGAATATATATTTGTTGTAAATTATGTATTAATTCTTCAAGTGTTAGTAATTACCTGTTACTTTTAACTTGGTTTCACAGTCTACCAAAGCCAACTCACATCTCATACTTTTGTAGGTTGTTTTGCTTAGATTTCAGGTCCTGGTTTCAGATTGAATTAAATCACTCTCAATTTTGATTTTTAAAAATTCTATCCTATTATCATCATTCTTCCCTAAAGGATTTTTCACTACCAGGTTGTTAATTAACCCTTTCTTAGTGTACGATAGGCTATAATAATCTCAGCAAGTTGAATGATCTGACCATGGTCATTTTATGAAAAATGGTTGAGTTGTTTATCCGTGGGATGCCTGTCTGCAGGCAAAGGATACAAACAAGGCATGGGGTAAAGGCTGTGAGCCACCATACCCACTCTACTGAGAGACCACGTGGAAATTCCCACAAATCATTGGTTAATGTGGGAGGAAAAGAAAACACTTTGCAAGTGTGAAAACCTTGCAAAAAGCTTTCTTTTGAGAAAAGAAAATGTTCCCATCGTGTTCCTTCTGAGGGACCTGCTGTGCATGACGTGGTTGCAGAGTTTCCCATGTTCCATCAGATTCCATGTCCCTTTGCAGCCAATGAGGGACGTGAAATCTGATGTAACTTGGGAAACTGTGAACCACGTCATGCACAGCAGGTCTCTCAAAATGAACACGATGGGGAGCACCCTGCGTTCATAATGCTGATCGAAGGATGAATTTTGGCTAGGACACTAGGAGAACTTCCTCAATCTTCTTAAATACTTCCAATGCTCTTAACATCCACATACAAAACCAGACAGACCATTAGTTTAATGTCTCAGCTGGAAGTTGGCACCTCTGACCATACATCATTGCTTCATGGCACACGTGGTCTGCCGAGATGATGATACCAAGTCTCTGAGTGGAACATGAATTCACAATCTTCCATCTGGGAGGTGAGTAAGTGAGCGCTCAGTCACAGTTGAAAAAGGTAAGGTATAGGTGTCATATCTCTATAAATCTGTCACCATTTTCAATAGCTATGAAGTCAGCTCCCTTATAAAGGCAGCAGGTTGACTCCAAATCAAAGTGCCGGATGTGGGAATCGCTCCACAGATTGCAGGGGGAAATGGTTTTTAGTTTTGACTTTTGTTGCAAGATGGGAGGAGTAACAAAACAGGAGGGTGTTAGTGAGACCACACCCAGAGTGTTGCCCACAATTTGGGTTTCTACACTTAACAAGGGACATCCTTGTATTGGAGATGGTTCAGAGAAGGTTTACTGAATTGATTCCTGGGGTGAAAGGGTTGTCTTCAGAGGAAAGGTCAACCAGTTTGGGCCCATACGCATTGGAGCTCAGAAGAAGGAGAGGTGGTCTTGAATCCCGGCACGTATTTGGAGTGCAGTGGAATTGCATTAATGCTAACAACAATATTAACAATACTTTCCCAAGAATAACCAAGGGAGGTGCATTCACCATATAACAAAGAAACTACCATTATTTATTTTGCTAAGTAATCCAGCTGGAAAAACTAGTAGAGCTTGTCTACATTCTATTAATATCTGACCTGTCAATGTGGTGACTTCCTTAATGCTCTTGCTGAACTATTTCCAGTTCCTCTTTACCTCCTGAGGTGTCAGGTGTGGCTCAGCTGACACCATCTTCATTCTTGATCCCAAGTGTTATGGGCTGGGGTGTCACTACAGAGCTTTGAGCGGATATTGCAGGCTGGCACTACTGTCCTGTCCACACAGAGCCTTACTGCAGGGTCTGCTGCCTTTCCCTTAAGACTTTAAATCTAGGTCCTGCCCACCCGCTCGATGGACGTAAATGACCCAGTCGTATTCAAAGAAAAGCAATGGGCATGTCACCTATGTTGATCGAATGTTTATTCCTTGACTAACATGAGTAACATAAAGAGGCTAGAAAATATGGTGGGGGTGGTACTGACTCTGTGTGTGTGTGTGTGTGTGTGTGTGTGTGTGTGTGTATCAGCATGTGCAAGTGTGTTTGGATGTGTGTGCATGTGTACATGTCTATCTGTCTGCGTTTATTTGTTTGTGGGTGTGTGGATATATGTCTGCACGTATGTATGTGTGGGTCTGCGGGTACAGAACTGCATGTGCAAGTGTGTGTGTGCATTAATGTGTCAATCTGTGTGGGTGTTTGTATATATGTCTGCATGCGTGCAAACAAAAATGAGTTTGTGCATGTGTGTGTCTGGGTGTGCATCAGCATGTGCAAATCTGTTTGTGTATGTGTGCATGTGCGTGTGTCAGTGTGTGGGTGTGTGCACACATCTGCATGTGCAAGCACATTTATATATGTGTGCATGTGTGAGTGCACATCTGTCTCAGTGTGCAGAAGTGCATATGTGTGCATGCATGTGTGTGTGTGTGTCCCTGCGATCCACAGCCACAAACCCCGATGTGCCCCTGCCCTCTCCAAATATCCCTCTCCCAACTCCTAGCCTCACACTGAAATACTGTCTTGTAAACATTCAGTGCGGGTCCCAGACTGGTCTTCAATAGTTGGGATGACCCCCCAACAGGTTGGGGTTTAGACCGTCCAGTTCACCAGCAACTCTTCACAAGGGGTCGTGAAGCTGATAGTGAGACTGTCCTCTAATGTTGCCCCACAGTTTAAAGGCCATCCAAATCCCATCCACCGCTCGCCACATCCAAATCCCATCCACCGCTCGCCACATCCAAATCCCATCCGCCGCTCGCCACGTCCAAATCCCATCCACCGCTCGCCACGTCCAAATCCCATCCACCGCTCATCACGTCCAAACAGGGTGAATTGGATGTAGGCCCACTCCTTCTGGGACCCCACACCCACTCCCTCTGGGACCCCTCACACACTCCCTCTGGGACCCCTCACACAATCCCTCTGGGACCCAGCCACCACGCCACTCCTGCATGCTGTTGCCGGCTCTGGGACCCCACTTCCCAGGGATGTGGGAGGGCGAAAGTCTCCCCACCTTTCCCCCCGACACTCTGCAGCACTCCCCTGTTTTGCTGCTAACCTGGCTTAGACAGGTCTCCAAGCCTCAGCCCTGGTGTCTGGATCTCACCAGCCATGAATGTGAGGTGTTGGACCACTGACAGCAGAGAGCTATGGTGTGGGGGAGACAGTGATCCATGCTCTGTGGTGTACCTGTACAGGTTCATATCCACTGATGGCATCAGCGCTCATAGACTCATGGAATCACACAGCACCAGAGCAGGACTTCTGGCCCAGCATGTCCATGCTGGTCTACAAGCACCCACTTACACTGCAGCAGCCAAATAATGTGCTTCCCAGCACGGCTTCTGGATGTGGATGTAAACCAGAGCACCTGGAGAAAAACCACACAGTCACAGAGAGAATGTGTAAGCTCCACATAGACAGGACCAGAGGTCAGGTTTGAACCTGGGTCTCTGGAGTTCAATCCCAACCACATCACTAAATCAGTGTTCACTTAACTTTGTGCCATTGGTGTGGCTAACAACTGTTACCGTACTGTGGTTTAGGAGAACCAGTGTATTTTTATGAAGCATTATGGATTCACTTAAAGGGAATAGACAGCTTATAATAGTGAAAGAGGAATCATTGAGAGATACCTGTGTTGGTCATCGCCAGATTCCTCCTCAGCTGCCTCCTCATTGGTGAAGAGCTGCTTCCAAAGTCAGTGTGGATTCTGTTCGCCTAGACACATGGTGGACATGATCTTCACTGCATGATATTCCAGAAGATTTGCTACTGTACATGTGTGCTTCTGACGGTCACATCGGCCACAAGAACCCACACAACTGGAGTGGAAGCAAAGTCACCCTCGATCACGAGGGACTGCCAAAGAAGAAGTAAGAGCAAAAAAGTGTAGGAAACACTCAATAGGTCAGGCAGTACCTGTGGAAAGAGAAACAGAGCTAACGTTTCAGGTTGGAGACCCTTCTTTCCACAGATGCTCCCTGACCAAGAACATAGAACATCAAACATTACAGCACAGTACAGGCCCTTCGGCCTACAATGTTGTGCCGACATTTTATCCTGCTCTAAGATCTATCTAACCCTTCCCACCCACATAGCCCCCCATTTATCATTCATGTGTCTAAGAGTCTTTTAAATGTCCCTAATGTCCCACAACCCCTGAGTGCTTCCAGCATTTTCTGTTTTTATTTCAGACTTCCAGCATCTGCAGATTTTTTGCCTTTCTTTGGCTAAGAAATGTTCTCATTTAACTTTTATTGTTCACAGCTAGTGGTCAAGGTGAACAATAAAATATAATGTGAAGGATATTGCTGAGTGACACCTGTCACACACAATATAACTTGGATAAAGAAGGAATGCTATTCGACAACTTCATAATGGCCCAAAGCACCTTACAGCCAGGGAGAAGACTTACAAGTGAAGCCACTGTTGCAATAGAAGCCTCACAAACAGAGATACTAATGGTTAAGAGTTTAGTACTGGCCACAAGACACTGAGTGCTCCTGTATCACATTGTGCCACGCACTGTGTCGTTACATTACACTGTGTCACCACCGTAGAGATCATTGGCCTGAAATGAATACCTTTATTTTATTCTCCCCAGATATTTCCTGTCCTGCAGAGCATTTCCAGCACTTTCTGTTTTCAATTTAGAAATAATATGTTTTATGACATAGATTCACATAGAATTCTCACCTCTATTAAGAGTTATGTCAGTTTAAATTCATACTAATGCAACATGTCCACCTTACAATTGAAAGGAATGGAAAGGTGTGCTGCATGGCAAGGCATGGTATTTCCTAGGGGCAGCTAGGACCTCCTCCCTGATCCCTTGGCAAGGTACGTCACTGTGTCACTGCCTGAGGAAGATGGAACACAGAGATGGAGTGTGGCTCAATACAGAAACAGAATTAAAGCAACGAGTCCCCGCTGATAGATCACAACGTGACAAGGGCATCAATGCTTGTGTGCAATGCCTCAAGCTGTAGAGTCAGCAGTCATGTCAGGGCTACTGGTCAGCAGCAGCACTCAGTGTTTGTACCTTGCACTTTAAACAGAACTGTGTGAAGGTCGCGATGAAAGCCAGCTGCTAGTAGTTCTTGAGAAAATCTTTCACCTCAGTTATAGATCAGAAATTGCTATTAATCATCCTGGGTCCCAAGTTGGTGATTCCTACCATGGCAGCCTCCAGGATGCAGGGACAAGCAATCTTGCTGTCTCAGTATGACTATAAGATATCTTTATTAGTCACATGCACATCGAAACACACAGCGAAATGCATCTTTTGCGTAGAGTGTTCTGGGGGCAGCCCGCAAGTGTCGCCACGCTTCAGGCACCAACATAGCATGCCCACAACTTCGTAACCTGTATGTCTTTGGAATGTGGGAGCAAACTGGAGCACCCAGAGGAAACCCACGCAGACACGGGGAGAACGTACAAACCCCTTACAGACTGTGGCCGGAATTGAACCTGGGTCGCTGGCGCTGTAATAGCATTACACTAACCGCTGCACTACTGTGCCTGCCCACTACACCATTGAGTACCAGGCTTCCCAACAAAACACAATGGCTGGTGCTTTGTGCCTGGAATATCGGTGATGAAATCACAACTTTTGCTTTACGCTAGGTGATGGCGATGATATCTTTCCAGACACCACTGCAGAAATTGTTCAGTCACCACAAGACATATGGGCAAAACTTACCTGAGCAACCTCTCAGAGGCTGGGCCTGTTTGGATGTGTCCAAATGTAGACCATTCTACAACTGAAGATTTGAATTCTCCTTGAATTCTCAAGGATGCCTGAAGTAGGGAGGCAGAAGAGCCAAGATCCTGGGTCAAAATAACAGAGATCTCTCCCTAACAGCATTGTGCGTGTACCCACACCTCAAGGACTGCAGTCACTCAAGAAGGCAGCTCACCACCACCTTCTCAAGGGCAATTAGGGATGGGCAATTAAATGCTGGCTCCACCTGTGAAGACCACATCCCTTGCATTAATATAAAACAAAAGTAAACCCCAGAGAAGACAGATTTTGGATGAGATACATTCAGAACATATTGACGTATATATCAATTCTATTGTTGGAAGCATAGTATATTGGGCAGGAATTGACAAGGATTTAAAGGGTTCAGTATCAATATGCACATTATGTCAAGAGCGCAGAAGAGGACCACCAAAGACACCTGTAGATGATGGAAATCTGAAACAAAAACAGAAATGCCTGAAACACTCAGCAGGTTAGGCAGCGTCTGTGGAGAGAGAAGCAGAGTCAACGTTTCAGGTTGAAGAGAGAATCCTTCTGGCAAAGGCTCTTTGACCAGAAACAAGAACTCTGTTACTCTTCCCACAGCTTCTGCCTGACCCGCTGAGTGTTTCCAACATTCTGTTTTTATTTTAGATTTCCAGTATCCGCATTTTTATGATTTTCATTTCCATGAGTAGCATGAATGCCCCATAAACTAAATTCTGCCATACCTGCACCGTTGTTGGTGTTATGCAGTCATTTTCTGTAGTTACTTGTCGGAAAATTTTCTTCCCTGTCAGCCATTTCACTGCTAGAGAAGGAGGCCATTCAGACCATCAGGTCCATGCCAGCTCACAGCTGGGGAATTCATCAGTCCCACTCCCCCTCTCATTTTCCCTGCCACTTATTCTCTCTCGCAAGCCCATCAGCTCCCCTTAGGATCTTCTTTACACCCACCTACACATTAGGAGTACTTTACAGCAACCAATTAACCAGCCAGCACATCTTTGGGATGTTGGAGGGAACTGGAGCACTTGGAGGAAACCCATGCAGTCACAGGGGAGCGTGCAAACTCCACACAGACAGCAAATGAGGTCGGGATTGAACCTGGGTCCCTGAAGCTGTGAGGCAGTGGTGGTAAGCACTGTGCCATTAACGAGGCGCTTTCAGTCAGGATTTGCATGCTGTCCTTTCCTCTGCACACATAACACACGTGTGGTGAATGGCTGCCATTATATCTGTGGGAAGAACTTGTGCCGCTTGCCGTCTTGTGGGGTTGACCTTGTTCCCAGCATGGACCTCTCTCTCTCTCCTTCTGACTGGAGCTACCCTCATGTTTGTGCCTGAAACTTCCTGGTGCTTCCATTATAATCTGCAGGCAAAGTCAAATGTGGGATTCCAAATCATGCCTAATAATTTGGAATTAATCTACTACTAATTTAAGCCACAAGCAAATCTAAACTGCAGTGCAACGTTTAAAAATTCACTGAGGCATCAACGTCTAGATAGCTCTTTCAACACAGACTGTTTACTCCACCATCGAACTCCCAGTGATGGACATACATCCCTGTCATCCCAGATGTCTGCCGAATGAAATCATCCTCCAGTTTTGGTCCTAATTCTAGGAAGGGAGCATCTTTAGCTTTCTGTGGGGCTCCCAGATTAACAAACATGTGATTTGTCTCAGAGCCAACCTTCACTGATAAGATAGCCTTCCTTCTCCTGTAACAGTGCACCATGCCTACACATTCCCAGCACGATCCTCTGCCTCAAGAATATTATTATCCAGAAAGATCATTTCCATCTATGCCGTGAATGACTCAGATGTGGGCTTGTGCACCCCTAGGCTGCCTAGATAGTCTGTTTGTGCTCGAGCCATCATCTTGTCCTGTTCCTTGTCAAAACTGTGATGCTGCACTAACATCTCCTGTGTGTTTACTTCTCCTGCCTCTCCCCATGTTGCACACTGCCGCTGTGTGCCTATTTTGTTCTTTAATTGCTGCTGCTGGTGCAGACTGGGTGACTCACTGTATTCCTGGGAAAGCTTTGACACCCGTGCCTCCCCTCTCCCGGAATGCGGTCCTGACCTTCTGTGCTGATCCGTAACGCTCAGGAGGTGCATGAGGATTACTTGGAAGCAGGGACATGTCACCTTCCACATTTGCAAGGTGTCTGTAAGCTATGCTTCGGATCTAACTGCAGTCCTCCTGGGGTCACAGCAGCAGCTCTGGAAGGAGAATGAGTTCTTCATTACAGACCACAGGGGCAGTCTTGACGTACCCACTTATCCCTATGACTGGCCTCTGAAGCTCTCAGTACATGGCACTGCCCACCTAACACTGACACTCTGCATCCACTCACAGACGGTGCTGCAAGAATCTTCCCCGCGGCCCAAACACCGCACCTCTCTCCCAGCTATTCAACCCTGACAGGTGAACAAAGAGCCTGCTGCCCCTCCAGTCAGTTGCAGGCAGGGCGGTGCGTAGCTGGCATCAGCAGCAGCTAACGGCAGAGGGAACAGTGGCTTTCTGAGCTCAAGCACAGTCCTTGTCACCACCACGGAGTCAGTGGCCAGTGGTGGACTGAGCCTCATTCCTGAGCCTCCCTCCCAATCTCAGAACCCTCTCCTCTTCTGTTGTTACCGTTCCTCCAACCCTACCCGATTTCTTTTGGACAGTCGAAGCTGGCTGGACACTGGAGAACAATGAGGGAAGGTGACACTCCTCTCCACCTCTTGCACTCTCAGCCATTCCTTCTCCTCCTGTGGTCCCTCGTCCCCATCCTTCCTTCTGACTCACCTCCCACCCCACCTCCTCCTGCCCTTCCTCCCACCTCTCCTCCCAATTTCTATCAGCTTCCTTCCAATGAAGAATGTCAATGGCCTTCCAGTGATCAGTGGATAGCAAGGTGCAAGGTGTTGCAAATGTCTTCAGTCTAGAAGGAACCCAATGCCAATATGTTTGTCCTGCTAACCCCAGCAATGCAATCCTGCCCCTCCTCTAGAAGTCCATTGTAGCTGGTGCACAGGGGAGATGCAAGTGAAGATGTCCCACTGAAGCACCAATGTTGGAGTGTGATGGAAGAGACATGTGCCAGTGTGAGGCACAACCTTTCCTTTACATCCATTGGCGAGGATGGTCAAATTTAGTGCCTTTGGAAGACCTGCTGTGATGACGGGTACAAGTAAACAGTCAGACTCAATTACACCTGTGAGACTGTAATGAACCCTTCATGTCCACCCGTACCTGAGTGAACCAACTTTGGTTGTACCTAAAATAAAAGATAGTTTTAAATGCACAAAGGCTGTGTTCAGGCCATCCTTCAACTAGGTATGTGTCCAGTCAAGGCCCATTGACACAATTTCGGTTAAAAGCACCATGGTAACACTCTGCACCACCAATCAAATGCGTAATTGTCCCAGTAGCAGGACACTAATTTTTGATGTGTGAAGCAGAGCTGAGTGTGCTGAGTATTGGACAGAACATCACCCTGTACTGTGAGCTCAGCAGCCTCTCACGCCCAAGCGAAAGGGTACAAGTTGCCAAAATGCCATTCCTTGATTTAATTTGAGCCAAGTTCTCCGGTATGGTGCAGCCTAACTCCCCAGGTCCTGTGACTCGATAAGAGCTTCAGCAAGAGTCAGAACATATCAGAGTCACCAAACCTGGCAATAAACAGGGGTTAGCAGGAAATCCTCCGACTTGCTGAAGTGTGATTTCAGGTCAGTAGATGTCACAATGCAAAGTAGTCACAGACCACTGCAACAACAGCTGGAGTTCATATAGCACTGTTAACGTGGTCTTCCAGGGGAGCTTGGTCTGGTCTCTGTGAGGGTTGCATGTTCTCCCTGTAACCCTGTGGGCTTCCTCTGGGGGCTCCGGTTTCCTCCCACATCCCAAAGTTGTGCGGGCCACTGTAGGTTACCGCTTAATGTAAGTAAGTCGTAAAACAAAGGGGAGGTGAAGAGTGCATGAGAGAGAGAATAGGTTGGAGAACTAAAGGAAATGAGGAGACGGGGAATGGAACTGGATGGGATTACTCACTTGGCAGCCAGCATGCACCCTATGGGCTGAATGGCTTCCTTCAGTCTTGTAGTGAGTAGTGAGTAAAATCTGAGATTGAGCCACATGGGGTGGCATTGGGAAGAGTGACTAAAAGCTTGGTCATAGAGCTGGAAGGATTAAAGGAGGTGAAGAGGTGGAGATGTTGCCATCATGTAATGTCTGTCATGACCACATGATGCATTAAACTCCTTTATAATCAATCAAATATCGTCACTGCCGTTAAATGGGGCAGAGAAGCGGGACAAGTAAAGGAAGGGGCAATATAATCATACAGAAAGTCAAGGCTACAGGGTAGAGCAGTGACTGAGGCCAAAGAGGAAGGGCCAGAGGGCTGGGAATTCATCACGTGCCCTGCACCTTTGTTGTATTTTTAATTGAAATTTGCTGCTTGTGCACACGTCTGGCTAACACAGCAAAACTGCACTTCGCTCAGCATTCAAAACTTCTGTGCTGGTGTTAGAGCAGAGCTCACAACTCTACCTTTGCTGCCCTTTGAGGAAGAGAGTTCCAAGCCTCATGATCTTCTGAGAGAAATAAAACTTGCCTCACCTTTGTCTTAAATGGACAACCCCGCATTTTGAAACAGTGACACCTGGTTCTAGACTCCCCCACAAGGGGAAGCATCCTCTCCATGTCCATCCCGGGAGCCAGAGATTTCTGGGGAATGAGAACATGCAACATCTCTGGGGTGTCATTGCATATATATGCTGCAGGTCTGTTCTTAAAATGTAACCAAAGGTAAAAGATGACATCTTTGGATGTAACTGAATGTGCAAGTTTACAATCAATGTGTGTTGACTTCCGTAAGCACACAACACATCAAAGGCAATGAGTGTGGTGGTGGGGATGCGTGGATTAATTTCCCAGACTAGTAACTCTTCAGACCCGAGGGTACCTGAATCCATATCCCGCCTGTGGAACACGTTTACTTATTTGTACAATGCTAATCACTTACACCATCCTAAAGGATGAGAGCCCTGTGGAAAGAGTTACCTCAAGGTAGGTTGCTGCTACATTGAGAGACCATGTCACCTTATTATGTTTTGTAACGTTGTTGTACAACACCCGCAGTTCAGCTGAAGACCAACTCTGACATGGTGTGTCTGCCAAGAAGGGTTGGAAAGGGATGTCGTGGTTCTTGTTGAGGTTCGTCCTGAGCTGCTGTGGAACAGAGGACCCTCTGATCTGCGGGCTGTTCCCAGGGACACACACCAAAAGTGCTGCTGGAAGATCATCACCTCAGTGAAGGATACGCTCTGGTCTGCCCGAAACCTGTCAGTCTTCCAGTGTGAGGAGATGTCCACCAGTGAACATTGCAAACTGGCATGTTCCAGGCTGCAGGAGTACGTGCTGAGGGACGCACTGAAGCGCAGTGCAGCCAACGCAAAGTCTCTGTAGGGGAGGAGCACAGTCCAGGGTTCTGTGACCCCTGGACACTGAGGGGCTGGGCCTACATAACAGCCTCTCAGACATTTCACAGATGCATTGTTCAAGGGGGAAATGTGAGCAGCATCGACACAATGTAAGGGAATGAGTTAAACTGAAGGTACAATTAATGTAGAGAAAGGTGTATTTACCGAATATATTATAAATAAAGCATATTTTTGGAAAAAGAAGACCAACCATAACAAAGTGTTGTCGACAAATGGGCGCACTGTGCTGAGGGTGGCTGGTGACCACTGAAAGGGCTCGATGATGAAAGGTCACAATGTGGGGCTCACCTGCCACCGCACACTAATTCACTGAGGTCTGTGGTACAGCCCATTGAACTATTTTCTTTAAGGTTGTAACTGAATGATAACTAATGACAAGCTAATGTTAAGTAATGGGAGTAATAAGGCTCATTCTGAAAATGTTGACTTGAATATTCTATATAGCATGCTTCTGAATTTTTAAGGAATAAGTATATTTTAAATTTTTAAAAAACTCCATAAAGAAGTTATGTTTCTGTGGAGCACTACCTCTATGTGAGTGTATGAGTGAGAGTGATACTCTGCTCCAGAGGCTTCTTCAGAAGAACCCACCATTAGCTTAGCTGTGAATATAAGATAAGATATCTTTATTAGTCACATGTACATTGAAACACACAGTGAAATACATCTTTTGCGCAGAGTGTTCTGGGGGCAGCCCGCAAGTGTCGCCACACTTCCGGCGCCAACATAGCAAGCCCACAACTTCCTAACCCGTCTGTCTTTGGAATGTGGGGGGAAACCGGAGCACCCGGAGGAAACCCACGCAGACACTGGGAGAACGTGCAAACTCCTTACAGACAGCGGCCGGAATTGAACCCCGGTCGCTGGCGCTATAATAGCATTACGCAAATCAAACTCCTCCTCTTTGGAAGGGGATGTGGACAAGATGAGTCAGTGGGCAAGAACACGGCAGATACAACGTAATGTGGAAAAGTGTGAGGTCATCCACTTCAGTGTACTAAACAGAAAAGCAGAGCAGATTTTAAATGTGAGGGACTGGAAGATGTTGATGTTCAAAGGAACTTTGTTTCCATTGTAGAGATGTTACTAAAGCTAACGTATAGGTGTAGCAAACAGTTGGAAGGATAAGTTAGTACAAGAGGATTTGAATACAATGATGCTTTATTGCAGATAAATATGGCCTTGGTGAGACCTTGAGAGTATTATGTAAAGTTTTGGTAAAGTTACTTGCCATTGAAAAAGTCCAGTGAAGATTGACCAGACGGTTCCTGGGAAGACAGGTTTGCCATTTGGGGAGAGCCTGAGCAGACTGGAACTATAATCTCTAGTTTAGAACAAGACAGGATCTCATTGAAAGGTACAGAATGATTACGGGGTTTGACAAGCTCGATGCAGGGAGGTTCTTTCCCCTGGCTGAGGATTCTAGGATCGGGGGTCACAGTTGGTCATTTAGGACTGAGATAAGGAGAACCTTCTTCACCCAGAGGGTGGTGACTCTTTGGAATTCTCAACATCAGAGGGCTGTGGAGACTCAAGTCACTGAGTTCACTCAACAGATTTCTGGGCTTTAAGGGAATCAGAGGGTCTGGAGACAGTCCAGGGAAATGGCACTGAGGTGGAAGATCGACAGTGAACTTGATGAATGATGCAGCAGGCCTAAGGGCCTGAATGTCCCACTCCTGCTCCTGACCCTTAGCTGTTTTGTTTTAATAATTAAAATGTAATTTTTAAAGTAGTGAATATTTAAAAATCAATGATGAGTGATGAGGTCAGACCAAGTGTGGATGGTAGGTTTCTTCCCGTGGAGGGCATGAGGGAGATTAGGGGGTTGTTCGGGATTTAATTTCCACGGGCGGGATTTGAATTCAGGCGCCTTTGGATCTGAAGAACTACTAGTCTGGGAACTTAATCCACGCATCCCCACCACCACACTCATTGCCTTTTATGTGTTGTGTGCTTACGGAAGTCAACACACATTGATTGTAAACTTGCACATTCAGTTACATCCAAAGATGTCATCTTTTACCTTTGGCTACATTTTAAGAACAGACCTGCAGCATATATATGCAATGACACCCCAGAGATGTTGCATGTTCTCATTCCCCAGAAATCTCTGGCTCCCGGGATGGACGTGGAGAGGATGTTTCTCCTTGTGGGGGAATCTAGAACCAGGTGTCACTGTTTCAAAATGCGGGGTTGTCCATTTAAGACAAAGGCGAGGCAAGTTTTAGTTCTCTCAGAAGATCATGAGGCTTGGAACTCTCTTCCTCAAAGGGCAGTGAATGTAGAGTTGTGAATATTATTAAGGCAGAAATAGATAGATGCAAGGAGGTGAAAGGTTACTGCAGGGAATGTGGAGTTGAAGTTCCAGTCAGGTCAGCCGTGGTCTTGTTAAATGGCAGTGCAGGTTGAGATGCCAGGTGTTCTACTCCTGCTGATATGATTCAAGTGTTCACATGTGCCATCCCCTAGCCTGTATCTCCATTTACTCTGAGTCTGTTAGTGAACTATCTCCCTAATCTAAGACAGTTAAGCACTGATAGACATCTTCACAGGCACTCTTGTCTCTCTGGACATTTCTGCAGGACCTTCTGACAGTTATCTCTTGGGCCACCTGGAAGATATCTGCACAGCCATCTCATTCATTGAACTTGACTTTCCCAGTGGTCTTCCCTTCCGTGTACATCCTTGGCTTGTGGTTTCCTTCAGCTTCTCTACTTCCAGTGCTGTTGTCCAAAAGAGGTCACTCTTTTGGTCTTGGCACTCTCTCTTCGTCTCTATCCATGTCAGACAGGAATTCATGCCCCCTTCACCACGTCCCACTGAAGGTCAGCAGTTGGTTTTGACTTCTTTGTTTGTGCACTGCTGGAGTTTCCATGTGGGCTTTCCTAATGGTCCCACCTTGCGTCACCTTTGCTGGTGACGTAATCAGTGGGACAACATCATAAGCACTTTCAAAGGTTGTACCTGCCGTCCCAACCACAATAAGCATCTTCAACCCTTGTCCTGTCCACAGCCTCGAAGGTATCTTTCCTGACTACATGTGGGTTGACCCAACTCCTGTACCTGAGGTCCATTTCAATGCTGATTCTATAGCCACTTTATTCCCAACGTCGCCAGCCACAGCACTCTGAGATCCTGCTCAAGAAACAGGGGTTCTAGTCTCCATTGCATTCTCAAAGTTTCCCTTGATGACTGGCCACATCTTGCATGGAAGACCAAGTATGTTCTGCAACTGTTTGCTGTGCTTAGAGGCTATAACAAGCCAGGAAGCCAGTAGATGCGGTGTAGTTGAATTTCCAAAAGCCATCTGACAAGGTGTCTGATTCCGTGGGTGAAATGTGCGGTCTCGGGGGGAACCATCAGTGTGTGATGGAGAGGACCGCCTGCAGATGGACATGCACACACCCTTTAGGCCACAGATGGGAGAACTTGCAAGATGGATGATGAGGAAGGTTTGCTGGCAGCCTGGAGCAAAGGGGAGGAACGGGAAGAGGAAGAGTAAGGTCGGAATATTCAGGAGAAACACACTTGCTCCAGTACAGGCTGTGTAGCTGGAACCTGTCCTCTACAACACTCTGACTCTCTGTGGGTTCAGCTGGAGAGTGCTCCCCCGCTGCCCAAAGCTCAGCTGCTTGTATCTGCATAAGTTCCAGTTCCAAATGAGGACCCATTGGAATTTGGTTTTGAAGTGAAAGCTTTTTGTTTTCCAAAAAGCACTATTTTGTCAACCTCACTTCCTGTGAAAATACACCTGTTACCCACTGAAGCTGCCCTGCGGACTCTCCACCTCTCCTGTCTCAGACAGTTTACTTTAATCCACTACAGGCTGCTTTGCTGTTTACATTTCACCCTGTCCAGCCTGCCTTGCAACAACTTCCTGCTCTGAGCTTGGTGCCAGGGTTTCTGCCTCTCATGTAGTTCATCTCCTGTTGTAATTGAGCTGACTGTCAGCAACCTCCTGCAACTCACCCAGGGCCCTTTGTAAGTTCCCATTCTGCAATTCTGATTCATTATCACGGATGTTTACTTCTCCCATCAGCAGACTGTTTTGCTCTGTGTCTTCTGCCATTTCTCACATCCACGTTCTCTGACTCCACCCGATTCCCCTAACTTTCGAACTGCTGTTTGCAGTTTCAGTATTGTTGGGGCTGACCCACTTCTGAAGACATTTCTGTTCCTCCCTGTGCAACATCAGCCTTCTCCCTAATATTCGCACTTCTCTCCTCCTCTTCCCACTGCCCCCCCAGACTGCCAGCAAACTCCTCACCATCCATTGCCAGCGGCGGACTTGGAGACTTGCACTCTCCTTCCATGTTATCCTCAATGGTGGAAAGGCAGCATACGTCCCAGTCTGGCAGTTCCTTATATGCACAGAGCTTGGTCTTTCTCCCAGCTGACACTGCTCTTTGCAATGTGGAAATGGTATTGTTTAAATAAGTATCTTATTAAGTTCCTTGAGCAACTCCAAATACATTACATCCACTACTTCCCCTGTTGGCTACATCCTCAAAATACTCGAATAAACTTGTCACACATGACAGGTGTTTTCCAAGGCATAACAACTCTGCTTAATTGGGGTGAGGAGGGTTACGTGGGGTGGGTCATCACATCATTGTCATAGAGCACGGAAACAGGCCCTTCAGCCCACCAAGTCTGTGCCGACCATCAAGCACCCGTTCACTCTACCCTACACTAATCCGATTTTATTCTTCCCATAGTCCCCTCAACTGTCTCCAGATCCTGCTACTCACTGGTGGACCAGGGTGGGCTATGGTAGGGCAGGGGTGAGAAGAGTGTCTGGTAAAGTGCATCTCTGCAAAATAGGGCCCAGCTGATACCTGTGAGCTAATTGTCATAATAGTATTGGATCAGACAAAGCAGGAGACCAGAAGTGGAGCAGGATGGGGACAAGGCAGAGTTAAGGTTCAGCGTTGGAGCAAGATAAAACTGCTGGTTTCACAGACAAGGGAAACTGCACCTGGAACACCCCACCAACGGGAAGTTGTTCAGGAAACACTGTCTATGCTTATGGTCACATCCCTGGTTTCTAGCAACTCACCACCGAACACCAAAGACATCCTTGTACTTAGATTGTATTAACGTTAAAGCCATAGAGTCGTACAATCCATGCCAACCAAGATGCCCATTTAAGCTCGTCCCATTTGACTGTTTAGATCTACAGAAAATGAAAAAGGTCAACAGCCCTTTCATATAAAGTCAAAATGAAACAAAATTTTGACCAACTGTGTGCAAAAATATTAACTGTGACTAGGAATGTTATCTCGGGGGACAAGGTCTTGGAAGGAGGCTGTCAGAATAAGGGCTTCGAGCCAACAGGGCAAAGCCATGGAGGAGGTGTGACAAGGGAAGGTGTAGCCTTTGCAGGAAGCTTTGAGCTGACAGAGCTCAGAACCCCAAGCTCTTCCTCCAGTTCAGTGGAGCAGGAAACCCAACTGGCAAGAGGGGGGATAAATATCTCGGAGTGCTGGGCTTCCCAGAGTGTCTGACCTCACCAGGAAGGAGGCTAGGCAGAGAGGCAATGGGAACATGATAATCGAAAATGACTCTAGCCCCAAGATCAAGACCGAAGAACAACTAGTCCCTGCTTATCACTGGGATATGTTGTTCTTGGAGGTCTGGGCAAGGAATCAATCGGTCCCTCACTGCCGCCTCCATCTCATCACCCTCAACTCTACCCCCCCCCCCCCCCCCACTCAGTAAGGAGATCACTCGGTGTCTGGATGTGTTCTCAGTAAAGCCCTATATAAGGGCAGGAAGACCCTTATCCCTACATATTTCTAAGAATAGTCAACATGATATTTTCTTTCCGAGCGTTAACTTTCTGTGGGTCTGGTACATGGACACTTGAGTCACCAGTGACTGTAGATGTATACTGTGGGTATGACCAGACCTATGGTGAGGGCAATAGGAGGCCAGTTGGTCCATTGTGGGTCTAGAGCCCTAGATACAGTCCCATTTCCCAATCAGACAAGTCCCACCATATAGGGCACTGATGGTACCCTTTTGGGAAGACCCTGGATGTCACTGAGAGTGCTGGTGTTCCTTAATCACAACGAGATCCACGGGACACCAGGAGTTTCAAAACTACGGTGTAGACTTTATTCTGGTGTAACAGCAAGGCACCGCAGTGGAGAACAAGCTGATATAATAACACATACACTTACTGGGGTACACTGTCCCCACACACCCAGTCACTGGGGTACACTGTCCCCCACACACACAGTCACTGGGGTACACTGTCCCCACACACCCAGTCACTGGGGTACACTGTCCCCACACACCCAGTCACTGGGGTACATTGTCCCCCATACACCCAGTCACTGGGGTAAACTGTCCCCACACACACAGTCACTGGCGTACACTGTCCCCACACACCCAGTCACTGGCGTACACTGTCCCCACACACCCAGTCACTGGGGTACATTGTCCCCCACACACCCAGTCACTGGCGTACACTGTCCCCACACACCCAGTCACTGGGGTACATTGTCCCCCACACACCCAGTCACTGGCGTACACTGTCCCCACACACTTAAGACACAAACCAACCTGGTGCTTTATTTACATGTTACACATAAATGCCCGGCAGCAGTGGGTCGTTTTCTCTCCCTTTCCAAGGCTGGTGATTAGCAGACTCTGCCTGGCAGTACCTCCCGTTCCCACCTCGAAGTGCGTACAAGTACAGGTTACAGTCAGAGCACAGGGATGTGACATCCCTTACCTGTAAGGCTGTGGATGAGGCACTGTGAGTTATTGACTGGGTCGGAGGCAGGGGAAGTTAGTGTGGTTCAAACTCAAAAATGTTTCTGCACGATCGAACTAAACAACAGCTACCCAGGGCCTGGACACATGACATTCAAACAATGACCACTCAATGAAGTTTTTCATGAGACAACATACCAGCCCACAGTCAGGAGAAGTGAAAATCTGTGTGAAAACAAGTAACAACCTAAATTAATGCCAGGACTGGGTTTACATTATGTAGTCCAGGCCAAATGTGAGTGTTCTGGAAAGATTTGTTCCGAGGAATGTCACTAGATATTCAGTGGTAAGTTTTGACATTTGACAGATGGGCTTGCGGCTGAGTTCATTTCATTCCAATCACCACAGAGGCAATTATGGAACATGATGCAAAGCAGGCATATCAACTGTGCTCACTCTCTGACTGATAGGCCTTCTTACCGAGCTCAGCCCCAATCCAGCTAACGTCTTTACGAGGTATTTTTTCACATCAACAGTGGAGTCAGCTTGTTGTTGGCAACGTGAAAGCAGATACCAAGGGAATCCCTGTTGCTGTGTGGGGCTGGCTGCTGGTGTTGTCAAGGATCTAAGTTCAGTGGAATGAGCTGGGAACTCACACAGCTTGAAGGAAGGAAATGGGTATTACTGCTCAGTGTTATAAATAACTTTGTTGACAACAAGGGAATCCTAACTGGAACAGAAGTCTGTGTTTTCAGTGTGTTGTGGGGATGTCGAAGGCGATCACTGCCAGGGACTTCCCTGGTGATGACGTATTCTGCACTCTGTGCTCTTTCCAGATTCCCTTGGTTTTAAAGTCACATTACACCATGCTGCGGCAGTTTGGACTTGTATAAGAACTCTCCCCTCCAGCCACGAACAAAATGTAAACAGCCACCATCCTCTCGGTGTGAACTGGGTGCAGACTGTACATAGCCCTCCAGGAGCAGCCTCACCAGAGTTACATTGAAACATAGATCACTTCTGGCCCATCAGCAACCTCCCCTCTGAGCCTGGGGCTGTGGATTCCAGCCCAGCCTGGGTTTGAGCATGGGATCCAGTGCAGAGGGAGCACTGCACCTCTGACGGTTAGACTCGGGAACCCCGTCATGTGCGTGAGCAGGTAAACTGTAATGGATGGCTGGAAGTGACTGATCGGGTGCTTGCTCCGTCATTGATAAGTGACACCATACTGCTTCTCGGCCCTGTGCCTACATCGTGGCTCCAGATGGATCTACAGGGGTGGTGATGTACAATCGGGCAGTGGACGTCCCCAACACTTCCACTAAATTCCTTGTCTCTCAACACTCCGTCCACAAACCACTCCCGCAGCGGCTGTCCGTCACACCAAGGCTTCCACCTAGTTTAAGGAGCACTTGACTGGCGGGAGAATGGGGGTCAAAAAAAAAATCAGCCACGATCGAATGGCGGAGCAGGCTCAAAGGGCCGAATGGCCTCATTCTCCTCCTCTATCTTACGGTCTTATGAGAAGGTTCCGGGCCGTGGTCCAGATGTAGGGTCTCGACCTGAAACGTTGACTGTCTGCTTCCCTCCACAGACGCTGCCTGGCCCCGTGAGCTCCTCCGGCATCTTGTGTGTTGGTCCAGACTCCACCATCTGCGGTCATGGAGTCTGGTACTGAGGGGCCAGTGACTGCCAGTTCTCCTTGAGTCTGCACATCCCCCTCACTGCAGGCCAGGGCCGCGGCTACACACAACCTAGAGCCACAGAGGCCATGGGTCATATTTCCAACGTAAGCACAGAAAATGCTGGAAATGCTCAGCAGGGCAGGCTGCATCTGTGGGAAGTGCTAACCAAGTTGACAGGTTCTCTCCCCACAGATGCAGCCTGACCTGCTGAGCATTTCCAGCAGTTTTTCTTCTTATTTTAGATTTCCAGCATTTGCAGTTTTTTTGATTTTCACTTGTTATATTTCCAAGTCCACTAAACCTGGTGGGATGGAGAGTACAGAGCATAATGTGAAGAGGCTTCAGGGGGATGTGGACAAGCTGAGTGAATGGGCAAGGATGTGGCAGATGGAATGTAATGTGGGAAAATGGGAAGCCGTCCACTTTGATACACGACAGAAAAGCAGGGTATTGTTAAATGGTGAGAAGATCAGGTAGTGTTGATGTTCAAGGACCTGGAGGCGGTTGTACACAGGTCATGGAAGAGGCTGCAAGTACACAGGTCACGGAAGAGGTTGCAAGTACACAGGTCACGGAAGGGGTTGCAAGTACACAGGTCACGGAAGAGGTTGCAAGTACACAGGTCACGGAAGGCCAACATGCAGGTAAAGCAAGCAGTTATGACGGCAAGTGAGATGTTAGCCTTTGTCACCAGAGACCTTGAATACACGAGTAAAGAAGTCTTCTTGTCATTGTGTTGGGCCTTGGTGAAACTGCACCTGGAGTAGAGTGTACAATTTGGTCTCTTTACATAGGAATGTGGGAGCTCCAGTGAAGACAAGTTTGCTGCATGAGGAGGGAATGAGTAAACTGAGATGGTCTTGTCCTGAGTTTAGAATGAAACAAGATCTTATTGAAACTTAGAAAATTCTTTATTGATTGTCTAATATCCCTCTCTCCCCATCTCTACCTCTCCCATCTCTCTTTAGAAACATAGAAACATAGAAAACCTACAGCACAATTCAGGCCCTTCAGCCCACAAAGCTGTTCCCAACATGTCCCTACCTTAGAAATTACTAGGCTTACCCATAGCCCTCTATTTTTCTCAGTTCCATGTACCTATCTAACAGTCTCTTGAAAGACCCTACCATATCCGTCTCCACCACCGTTGCCGGCAGCCCATTCCACACACTCACCGCTGTCTGAGTAAAAAATTTACCCCTGACATCTCCTCTATACCTACTCCCCAGCACCTTAAACCTATGTCCCCTTGTGGCCACCATTTCAGCCCTGGGGAAAAGCCTCTGACTATCTACCCGATCAATGCCTCTCATCACCTTATACACCTCTATCAGGTCCCCCCTCATCCTCCATCTCTCCAAGGAGAAAAGGCCGAGTTCCCTCAACCTGCTTTCATAAGGCATGCTCCGCATTCCAGGCAGCATCCTTGTAAATCTCCTCTGCACCCTCTCTATGGCTTCCACATCCTTCCTGTAGTGAGGCGACCAGAACTGAGCACAATACTCCACATGGGGTCTGACCAGGGACCTATATAGCTGCAACAATACCTCTCGGCTCCTAAATTCAATTCCCCGATTGATGAAGGACAATACACCATATGGCTTCTTAACCACAGAGTCAACCTGCGCAGCCGTTTTGAGCGTCCTACGGACTCGTTTCCCTCTCTCATCTCTGAACTTGAGTTTCTCTGTCTCATTCTCCCCATCTCTTTTCCTCTCTTTTTCCTCATTTCTTTCTCTCTCTTTCCCTATCTCCCTTTCACCCTCCCTTTCACCCCACCTCTCTTTCTCTCTCTCGTTCTCTCCATCTCTCTCTCTGCTTCTCCCCATCTCTCCCCATTTCACTCCTCCCCTCTTCCCATCTCTCTTTCTCTTTCCCCTTTCTCTTTGTTCTCTCTGTCTGCCTCTTTCTTCTTCTCTACCCACCCTTCCCCCTCATTTCCCTTTTCCTCTCTCTCTTTTCCCTTCTCTCACACTCTATCTCTCTCTCTCCCTCTCTCCCCATCTCTCACTCCCTTCTCTCTCTCGCTCTCTCTCACACACACACACACACACACTCTCTATAGCTGTCTGTCTCTCACTCACTGTACCCTCCTCTCTCTGTCCCTCTCTCTCTCTCTCTCTCTCTCTCTCTCTCTCTCCCTCCATCCTCTGCGTCCCTCCCTGGGTAATTTAAGAAACTGGAGGGTGATCAACACTTAGCAGGAAACCTGACACATCACCACACCTCTGAATACGCACATCCAGCTCTCAGGAAAAGTTCCATCCGCTGCTCTTGGAAGGAGTTGATATGTTGGCAACATCCAGCTTCCAGAACTCCCAGCATGTCCCAAAACAGGCACAGCTGTAGTTATATGACTTATACCATGAAAAGCTGCTGAGATCAAACGAGGGGCAGTCTAACAGGCTATAAAGCTCAGCATCCATGTCTATTGCCCGCATTTCCTTTTTAGTGGTGCTTCAATATTACCCTGGTGTGATGCCCCGAGACAAAGGCTTCTGGGATCCAACGTGGGAAGTAGTGGGATGTCCAGCTGCATTCACAGCGTCTCAGCAAGTTGAAGCATCTCTGTCTGTCGGCAGCAGGACCCAGATAACATTCAGACATGGGCTGATATGTGACAAAAAACATTCGTACCACAGTGGCCATCTCCCACAAGGTCTACCCACCAAACCTTGACGTTCAATGGGATCACCATCACCAAGTCCTTGATGATTATTACCCTGAGGGGATTCAACATTGACCACTGATTTAACTGAGAACATGAGACTGCAAGGGCAGGTGAGAGACGGGGTATCCTGCGGTGAATCACTCACCTCTTGATATCCCAAATTCTTTCCACCATCTACAAGGCACGTCAGAAGATGAGAAGAAATGTCTCCTGTAGTCTGCATGAGTTCAACATTTGAGAAGCTCGACAACATCCCAACATGGAGCCTTCTTGACTGGTTCCCCATTCACTCTCTCCTCCACTGATGCACAGTGGCTGCAAAGTGTGCCACCTTTATAATGCACTGCTTCTTCGGCAGAACCTGCCAAAGCTCTGACCTCTTGAACCTAAAAAGGAAAGGGCAGCAGGGTGCAAGGGACCGCCACCGCCTCAAGGTTCCCCCTCCATTCAGAACCCATTTCACCTTGGAAATATATCGCCGGTCCTCCATCTGAATCCTGGAACTCCCTCCCTACACGACTGCAGCAGTTCAAGAGGGCAGTTCGCCACCTCCTCAAGAGGATGTAGGGATGGGCGGCAGCTACATTCACATCCCGTGGATGACTTAAGAAAATGCAAACATGTCCCTCTGTGCTGGCCTGTTCCCTGCTGTTGGAGATTTCACCCCAATCAACACTGAATTCAGTCTTCCCTTGGTGTCAAAGGGCAACCGTATTCTTCTCAAGTGAATGGGTGGCACATTGGCACGGCAGGTAGAGCCGCTGCCTCACAGCGCCAGAGACCCGGGTTCGATCCTGACCTCGGGCACTGTCTGTGTGGAGCTTGCACGTTCTCCCTGTGACTGCGTGGGTTACCCCCGGGTGCTCCGGTTTCCTCCCACATCCCCAGGACGTGTGTTGGTAGCCCCCGTTGTGTAGGTGAGTGGTAGAATCTGGGGGACTTGGTGGTTATGTAGTGAGACAAGGTTACGGGGAAAGTTAATGATGGAATGGGATTGCGGTGTGAGCCAGCACAGCCAGATGGGCTGAGTAGCCTCAATCTACGTGGAATAGAAAAATGGAAATAAAACAACACTTATTCTCTTCCATAATGTGATGAATGAAGACTTTGGTATGTAAAAGTTGATCTTAATATTTAATTTAATAAATCTTTTTTTTAATCTGTTTAATTTAGGTTTACAGTTGAATTCTTTGAATCTTGTAGCTTTAAACTGGAGTGGTATGAGGTTCCCTTTTTAGGCTGCCAGCTGATTGGGTGACCAGCTCAGAACTGATTAATTGATGTCAGGTGACTTTTATCTTTACCCAAGAATATAAGTCGTGGCCCCACATAATAGTGCAGCCTGTTTTGTTTTAAGAAAGTCCTCCTAAAGTGGTGCCAACATGGTGTGTGGATGTCAGCGAATAAGAGATGTCAGTGAGGTTAAGGCAACGGTGACAAATTTAAAGCATGATCAAATAAAGAGCTAAAGCAGATAGAGAAGATGTGCTGCAGTTTGTAGGAGCTGCAGGGATCTCTGCAATTGCATCCTCAGCAAAGGTCTACGATGTGAGGAACTCCAGCTCTGTGTTGATGAGCTGGAGTCTGCGATTTGGCTAGGGTGATGCATCAAGGAGGAGGCATTGTCCAACAAAACAGGTCAGGCTGCACTTGGAATATCGTGTGCAGTTCCGGTTGCCACACGATAGGAAGGATGTGACAGCGCTGGAGAGAGTGCAGAGGAGATTCACTGGGATGTTGCCTGGATTGTAGGACTTTAGTTGTGGGGAGAATCGGACAGGCTGGGCTTGTTTTCCCTGGAGTGAAGGAGGCTGAGTCATAGAGTTACACAGCACAGAAACAGGCCCTTCAGCCCAACTCGTCCATGCCGACCAAGATGCCCATCTAAGTTAGTCCCATTTGCCCACATTCCAATACATAGTTACATTCCTATCTATGTACATGTCCAAGTGTCGTTGAAATTCATTATTGTACCTACCTCAACCACTTCCTCTGGCACCTTATTCCATGTACACTCCACCCTCTGTATAAAGAAGTTGTCCCTTGGGTCCTTTTTAAATCTTCCCCCCTCTCACCTTAAACCTAAGTCCTCTAGTTTTTGATTCCCTTTCCCTGGGAAACAGACTGTGCGCATTCACCCTGTCTATGCCCCTTATACACCTCTATAAGATGTACCCTCAGTCTCCTACGCTTCAATGAATAAAGTCCTAGCCTGCCCAACCTCTCCCTATAACTCAGGCCCTCGAGTCCCGGCAACGTTCTCTTATGGGGAGACTTCATAAAAGTATCTGACGTTTTGAGGGGCATAGATCGGGTAGATATTCAGAATCATTCTTCCTTTGGTAGGGGTATCAAAAACAAGAGGGCATGTTTAAGGTGAGAGGAAGGAGTTTTAAAGAGGATCTGAGGAGTAGATTTTCCTTACACAACAATGGCTAGTATCTGGAACTCACTGCCAGAGCACGTGGTGGAACTGGGTATGATTACTACAAGAGGCATTCAGCTGGGCACCTTAAGTAGGCAAGGTATAGAAGGATATGTGGGCATGTGGGGTTAGTGTAGATGGACAAAATGGTTGGCGTAGACGTTATGGTGCTGAATGACTGACTAACATCTCTTGGATTAGGTTAAGTACTGTAGGAGCTGATCAATCAAGAGGGAGGTAAAGGTGTTACGACAGTGATTTGGGTATTGATGGCACATTGGTGCAGCCGTTAGTGCTGCTGCCTCATGGTTCTAGGGACCTGTGCATGATCCTGACCTTGGGAACTGTCCATGAGGAGTCTGTACATTCTCTCTGTGACTGAGTAGGTTTACCCCAGGATGCTTGTCTTTCTTCCCACATCCAACAGATGTGCTCGCGGGTTAATTGGCTGCTGTAAATCACCCCTTAACTTAAAGGCAAGAAGAATCAAATTGGAGATGAAGAGCATGTCCGAGCGACAATAAGTTGCAAGGGTTCAGGGCAAGAAGGAGTGGGATGATGGGATTGTTCTCCAGGGAGCTGGCATGGACTTAATGGGCTGAACAGCCTCCTGGGTCACAAATGTAGGATTCAGAAGACAACAGTGGGACAATGAGAGCCAGAACTGGGGAATATGAGGTATATAAATGTAATGGTACACCCCCAGTGAGAGTCAGAGTGAGGGGAACAGACAGATAGAATTGAATGCTCTTTATCTGAATGCATGCAGCATTCATAATAAAGGAAGTAAATAAATAGCACGAATAGAAATTGGAATGGTCTAATAGACATTAAGCAAGAAAGCACATCAGCGCCTCTACTTCCTCAGAAGGCTAAGGAAATTCGGCATGTCCCTGTTGACCTTCACCAAATTTTATAGATGCACCATAGAAAGCGTCCTATTCAGATGCATCACAGCTTGCAATGCCCAAGACCGCAAGTAACTGCAGAGAGCTGCGAACACAGCCCAGTCCGTCACACAAACCAGCCTCCCCTCCATTGACTCCGTCCACACTTCCCACTGCTTCGGGAAAGCAGCCGACATAATCACGGACCCCTCCCACCCCGGTCATATTCTCTCTTCTTCCTCCATCCGTCGGGCAGAAGATTCAAAAGCTTGAGACCATGTACCACCAGACTCAAGGACAGCTTCTATCCCACTGTCATAAAACTCTTGAATGGACCTCTTGTACAATAAAAGTTAACTCTTCATCTCTCAATCTACCTCATCATGAACCTTGCACCTTATTGTCTATCTGCACTGGACTTCCTCTATGACACTATATTCTGCATTGTGTTATTGTTTTACCTTGTACTACCTCAACGTATTTATGGTAGGAATGATCTGTATGGATGGCATGCAAAATGAAGGTTTTCACTGTACATGTGACAATAATAAACCAATTTACCAATTACCAGTTACAGAGATATGGTTGCCGGCTGAGCTAGGTTAAGAACCTCAACCCACTGCAATTCACCTACCGCCGAAACAGGTCCATTGCAGATACCATCTCCCTGGCCCTACACTCATCTCTGGAGCATCTGGACAGTAAAAACACCTACATTAAACTATTGTTTATTGACTACAGCTCCGCCTTCAATACTATAATTCCAAGCATCACTAAACTCCGAGACCTGGGACTCAACACCTCCCTCTGCAACTGGATCCTTGACTTCCTGACCCACAGACTGCAATCAGTGAGGATAGGCAGCAATACCTCCGGCACGATTATTCTCAATACTGATGCCCCACAAGGCTGTGTCCTCAGCCCTCTACTCTACTCCCTACACACTCATGACTGTGTGGACAGATTCTGCTCTAACTCCATCTACAAGTTTGCAGATGATACGACTGTAGTGGGCTGTATCTCAAATAATAGGCAGAGTACAGGAAGGAGATAGAGAGCTTAGTGACATGGTGTTGTGACAACAACCTTTCCCTCAACGTCAACAAAACAAAAGAGCTGGTCATTGACTTCAGGAAGGGGGGGGGGGGCGAGGCACATGCTGCTGTCTACATCAATGGTGTTGAGGTTGAGAGGGTTGAGAGCTTCAGGTTCCTAGGAGTGAACATTACCAATGACCTGTCCTGGTCCAACCATGTAGACGCCACAGAAAGCTCACCAGTGCCTCTACTTTCTCAGGAGGCTAAAGACATTTGGCATGTCCCCTTTGACCCTCACCAATTTTTATCAATGCACCAGAGAAAACATCCTATCTGGATGCATCACGGCTTGGTATGGCAACTGCTCTGCCCATGACTGCAAGAAACTGCAGAGAGTTTTGGACACAGCTCAGCACATCAGGGAAACCAGCCTCCCCTCCATGGACTCTGTCTCTACTTCTCGCTGCCTCAGTAAAGAGCCAGCGTAATCAAAGACCCCAACCACCCAGGACATTCTCTCTTCTCCCCCCTCCCATTGGGCAGAAGATACAAAAGCCTGAAAGCATGTACCACCAGGCTCGAGGACGGCTTCTATCCCGCCGTTATAAGGCTATTGAACAATTCCCTAGTACGATAAAATGGACCCTTGACCTCACAATCTACCTCGTTATGACCTTGCACCTTATTTTCTACTTGCACAAGTGCTTTCTCTGTAACTGTGACACTTTACATTCTGTTACTGTTTTACCCTGCACTACCTCGATGCACTGTGTAATGAATTGATCTGTATGAACAATGTGCAAGACAAGTTTTTCATTGTACCTCGGTACATGTGATAGTAATAAACCAATTCCAATTACCAATTACTAAATCTTCCAAAAAACAACATTTAGAATAGATGAATAAAATGGGAAAGGATCTGGCGAGTCCTGATATTAAAGAACAAAGGAAACAGAGGGGAAAGACCAATGCTTGGAAAATCAAGTAAATCAGTTTGTGTGGAACTAAGAAATGGCAGATGGCAGGAAACACTGTCTGGAGGATATAGGCAACTCCCACCAGCGCCAGTAATGCAGGCAACACTATAAATCAAGAAACTGGAGATGCATATAACAAGTGTAATACAATCATGGGGACTCCAGTAGTTTGAGCAAACCTAATGAATGGCAGCAGTGTAGAGGACCAATTCTGGGAGTGTATAAGAGATGGTTTGCTCAATATTGAGGCAACAGGTTATTTAGAACTAATTATGTATTGAGAAAGAGTTGAGAATATAGTAATCATAATATGATAGGATTTTATAGAAAGCTGAGATTTTTGTTCAGTCTGAAGTCGAGTACTAGTTCTACAATGGGATGACGTGAGTTGGCTAGGGTAGATTAGGAAACTAGCTTAAAAGGTATGAGTAAACAAGCGATGACTGGTGCTTAAAGAATTAATACGTAAACCAATATTACTTAAAAACTATGAATGCACTAAAGGAAAAGTGTTTTTTTTTGTGATTTTTATAAACGACCTGGATGAGGAAGTGGAGGGGTGGGTTAGTAAGTTTGCAGATGACACAAAGGTTGGGGGTGTTGTGGATGGTTTGGAGGGCTGTCAGAGGTTACAGAGGGACATAGATAGGATGCAAAGTTGGGCTGAGAAGTGGCAGATGCAGTTCAACCCAGATAAGTGTGAAGTGGTTCATTTTGGTAGGTCAAATATGATGGCAGCATATAGTATTAATGGTAGGACTCTTGGCAGTGTGGAGGATCAGAGGGATCTTGGGGTCCGAGTCCATAGGACGCTCAAAGCAGCTGCGCAGGTTGACTCTGTGCAATATGGTGTGTTGTCCTTCATCAATCGGGGAATTGAATTTAGGAGGCGAAAGGTATTGTTGCAGCTATATAGGTCCCTGGTCAGACCCCACTTGGAGTACCGTGCTCAGTTCTGGTCACCTCACTACAGGAAAGATGTGGAAGCCATAGAGAAGGTGCAGAGGAGATTTACAAGGATGCTGCCTGGAATGTGGAGCATGCCTTATGAAAGCAGGTTGAGGGAACTCGGCCTTTTCTGCTTGGAGCAACGGAGGATGAGGGGGGACTTGATAAGGGTATAAAAGATGATGAGAGGCATTGATCAGGTGGATAGTCAGAGGCTTTTCCCCAGGGCTGAAATGGTGGCCACAAGAGGACATAGGTTTAAGGTGCTGGGGAGTAGGTACAGAGGAGATGTCAGGGGTAAGTTTTTTACTCAGAGAGTGGTGAGTGTGTGGAATGGGCTGCCGGCAACGGTGGTGGAGACGGATACGATAGGGTCTTTCAAGAGACTGTTAGATCGGTACATGGAACTGAGAAAAATAGAGGGCTATGGGTAAGCCTAGTAATTTCTAGGGTAGGGACATGTTCGGCACAGCTTTGTGGGCTGAAGGGCCTGAATTGTGCTGTAGGCTTTCTATGTTCTATGTTCTATGTTGGTCCAGCTTTCTAAAAAGTGGTTAACTTCAGAAGTTACAGGTGGTGCCAGCTAAAACGAGACAGCCTGTAATGCTGCCCAAAGAAGTAAGCCTGAGGTCTGGGAATATCTCAGAATCCAGTGAAGGTGGACTAGGGAATTGATCAGGAAAGGAAGAGTAGTCAGGTGACACTCCGCGGACTGAGACAGGACAAGTTGTATTGGAGACAGCCTGGAAATCAAACAGAGGTTTTGCTTCTGTTTTCACAGAAAGCCTCACAGACGGTGGGGAACAAGGTGGAGACTGAATGAGGAGCTCCAGAAAATCAGCTCTAGGGAAAAAGTAGTGTTAGAGACATGAATAGCACCAAGCAGCAATTAGTCCCCAGGATCTGTTGACCTACAGCCTCTGGAAGGAGATGGCTGTGGAGCTAGTGAATGCACAGCCTCATGTCAATAGTAGGGAAAATGCTGGAATCTATTATCACAAAATACTCAGGGGGCACCTAAGAAATAAAAATAAGGTTGGGCAGAATCAGCACGGATTTGTGAGAGGCAAATCATATTTGACAAAGTTTTACAAGGTTCTAACTAGCAGAATGGATAACATGAACCAATGATGGATTTGGACTTTCAGAAGACATTTTGATAAGGTGACAGAAGAGGTTAAACAAAATTAGTGTGCGGTATTGGGTAATGCACTGGTGTGGCTGGAGGATTGGTTCATGACAGAAGGCAGTGGGAATAAATGGGTCACGGGCGGGGTCCCAATCATGGACTGACGGATGGGCCAGTGGAGTGCTGTGGGGATGGTGTGTAGATAGAGGTCCACAAGATGATAAGAAGCATAGATCGAGCGGACAGTCAGAGACTTTTTCCCAGGGCGACAAAGGCTAACACGAGGGAGCATCATTTTAAGGTGATTGGAGGAAGGTATAAGGGGGATGTTAGAGGTAAGTTTTTTACACAGAGAATGGTGGGTGCATGGAACGCACTGCCGGCAGAGGTTGTGGGGGCAGATACATTAGGGACATTTAAGAGACTCTTCGATAGACACATGAATGATAGAAAAATAGGGGGCTATGTGGGAGGGAAGGGTTAGATAGATCTTAGAGCAGGATAAAATGTTGGCATAACATTGTGGGCCAAAGGGCCTGTACTGTGCTCTAATGTTCTATGTTCTATGATTCACCGAGGGGATCAAATGGAAGGTATCCAATTTGCTGCTGGTACAAGGCTGGTTGGCAGAATGGCCTGAGAGGGGAATGTGGAGCGGCTTCAAGGGGGATATGAATGGGTTAGTGAATGGGCAAGGACATGGGGGATGGACTATAATGGAGAAAAATGGGGCCACAGGGGAAAAATAAAGGCAGAGTGTTGTTTTTAAAAGGTGAGAGGTTGAAAGGTGTTGGTGCTCAGAGAGACCTGGGTGCCCTTGTACACAAAACACCGGAAGTTGATATGGGTGGAGTAAGCAACTGGGAAGGCACATGGTATGTTGAAGATTTGAGTACAAGAGTAGGGCCACCTTATTGCAATTGCATAGCACCTTGGTCAGAGTGCATCTGGAGTATTGTGCACAGGCCTGGTGTCGAGAGTACAATGAAGGTTCACTGGATTGATTCCTGGGATGGCAAGTTTATCCTTTTGAGGAGAGATTAAGCAGATTGGGCCTAATTTGAGAGCTAGTAAGAATGAGCTGTGACTTCACTGAAACATGCAAAATTCTTATGGGGTTTAAGTAGAAAAACGATCCTTCCACCTAACTGGGATGTTTAGAACCACATACACCCTCAAAATAAGGATCAGCCATTCAGGACAGGTGAGAACTTCCTTCAGAGGCTGGCAATTCTTTGGAATTCTCTCTCCCAAGAGGGTGGTCTGGGCTCAGTCATTCCGTATCTTCAAGGTGGGCATAGTTTTGGCTTCTAAAGGTCTCAAGGGAATGGGGAGTGATTCTGAGGAGGAAGACTAGCCATGACCTTACTGAATGGAAGAGCAGGAACGAGGGTCGGGTGGTCTAATCCTTCTTCCATATCTCATGTTGTTGTGATGTTTGGTAACAGGCCAGGTGACTGAAAGGTGAGATAATGAGATCAGTATCAGTTCCACAATCCCACCAAACCTGTATCTAGTATTCCACTGACTATTTAATCAGCTGTGTTTGTACTTCTCTGCAACCTCTCACAACTAGTGGTTGCTATAAATTGCTAAAGAGGTCTTGTTTAAATTAATTGTTACCAAAATTCCTTTCATGGTTTGCAGCAGGCTCATCTCCCATCTGACTGTGTGGCTGAATAACTTCAGGCTTACTTTAAGATGCATGGTGCAATTGTCACTGGGAGAGTCTCAGGAGTGGTAGGGGAGTGTCCACACTTTGTAGGGGACAACTCCTGCTGTTCAGGATAGATCAGCTACAGATGTGGGCAGAGAAATGGCAGATGGAGTTTAACCCAGACACACATGAGGTGTTGCACCTTGGTAGAACTAATGTCAGGAGGCAGTACACTCTTAAGGGCAAGACCCTTAATAGTGTTGAAGAGCAGAGAGACTTTGGGATGCATGTCCATGATTCATTGAAAGTGGCTACACAGGTAGACAGAGTGGTTAAGAAGGATTATGGAATGCTTGTTTTCATTAATCGAGTATTGAGTATAGGAGTCAAGTTATGATGCATCTCTGTAGAACTCTGGTTGGGCCGCATTTAGAGTATTTCGTGTAATTCTCACTATAGGAAGGATGTCGAGGCTATAGAGAGGGTGCAGAGGAGGTTTGCCAGGATGCTGCCTGGATTAGAGGACATGTGCTATTAGGAGAAGCTGGACGAACTTGGGCTCCTTTCTCTGGAGCTGCAGAGGCCGAGGGGTGATCTGTTGGAAGTGTATAAAATTATGAGGGGCAGAGATAGGGTGGACAAGTAATACCTTTTTCCCATTATTGAGTGATCCAGTACCAGAGGGCATGCATTTAAGGTGAGAGGGGGTAGGTTCGGAAGAGATGTAAGGGGTAGGTTTTTTACTCAGACTGGTGGATGCCTGGAATGCATTGCCTGATAGGGTGGTGGAGGCAATTTCATTGGGGGCTTTTAAGAGGGGCTTGGATAGGCACATGAATGGAGGAAAATGGAGGAATATGGGCATTCTCTAGATATGAGGGATTAGCTAGGTCGGCACAACATTGTGGGCCGAAGGGCCTGTTCTGTGCTGTACTGGTCTATGTTCTATGTTTGTTCTATGCTCCTGGCCCAACAGATAAAGGAGAATCCTCTTCCTATCCACCTTTCCTCAGTCTGACCCTCCTCACCACCACCTTTCCACTGTGTCTGTAGTGTTCCCATCCAGTCCTGAGCTCTGGTATGCTGGTTCTGACCATGTGATCTGGAGAGTGACACCAGCTTGGAGCAGGCCACCTCATGTCTGCCAGCAGTTTGCCAGTGTCTGCCGAGTGTGCTGCAGCACACGGTCCAGGGTTCAACCCTGACCGGTGCCTTCAACCAGGGATGAGGGCTCTGCAGAGAGGGTGGAGGTATGAGCAAGGATGGTGACTATACCAAGTGCTGAGGGCCGTGCTTTCTCTGAATATCATGACCCTGGCTACCTTGAGGCAGACCAAGTCTTCCACTGTGGGGCTGAAGCAGGCAAGGAAACGCTCAGAGGGCACTTAAAAATTAAAATAGGGTTAGGCAGAACCAACGTGGATTTGTGAGACAAACATGGCTCAAGGTGTCCCCAAGGTGAGATGGAGGGGGTGATGGCGCTCCCTTGTCCCTCCAGTTTTGGAAGGTGCTGGTGAACGAGACTTGTCAGCTGCAAAGTTTGTAGGTGGTTAATGTAGCAGCACCAGAACCAGTGGCTTGGGGAGTGGATGTTCAAGGTGATGGATGTTCAAGGTGATGGACTTTCAGCCGATCAATGCTTCATCTGGGCAGCCGGCCAATACCTCCCCAGGCATAACTGAAGCAAGATAACTTGAAAACCATTGGAGTGGAATCAAAGACAGCCCATTTGGCAAGGACCATATCGTAAGTGCTACTCTCATTGATCATGTTAATGGTCCCAGGATAGGACCATCTGTGACCATCTGGTGAAAACTATTTCTGTGCAGTGATGTGCACTCCTGGCCAGTGAAATTATTCATCTAGGACTTTCAAATGTACTATTCTCTATTTTAAGGTCATAAGTATTTTGTTTGGCAGTAAACTACCCATTAAGCAAATTCCTAAAACTTAAGCTTGGGTACCTTGCACTGTTCATGTGACATTGAACACAAAGGCATGCACGTGTGTACACCGTCCCGCACGGATCTGTGTACACACAATACTTGTGCACATGCTGCTACACAGGTGTGTGTGCAGGCATGCCGTGGCACTTGGATAGATCGCTGGTTTCAGAATGAAACAATGAAACAAAAAGCAACGGAAGTGATTCAGGGGAAACTTATCACACAAGATAAGCTAGCTCATGTCAAATGAAACACAAGAAAATTACATTTATGAAAATACAGGAAACCACTGAGCTGTTTATGATTAACCCTCTCGTTCTCTCCTTGCATTGTGTATCTTGCCTCAGTTTTGTTTTAAAAGATCCAAATACATTGTTTTGAACTCCAAGAAAAGATATGGTAGACACAACTCTTTCCATATTTCATGTTTTCTGTTCGGTCACACTTGCTTTCTGTGAGCTGTGTCTCATTGATAAAGCCTTCGTTAGATCATCCATCATCTAATAGGCAATGTTATGCCTGACCAATGCATCGTTAACTTCTACCCCCCTGTTTCTGTGACTCAGCCTTCCTATTATTTGGTGAGCATGAAGCTGTCAGTTTCTGGTGGACCAAACAAACGTTAATGCCCTCAGGAGAAGCCTGATGTGTACGTGACTCCAACTCCACACCAATGTGGTTGACTTCTAACTGCCCTCAGAAGAGGCCTAGCGACACACGGGTACAACCAATCATCATAAACAGAAAGCCTGTTTGAAAAGACCAACCACCTTAAGGGACCTGGGGATGGCCAATAAATGCAGACTCCTTAGGCCCGCTCTCCAGGAAAGGGTAATGTTGGGGAATTTGTAGTTGGTGAGTTGTCCAAGCTTGTTGCTGACCAGGCCCTCTCCATACTGTCCTCAGCAACCACGGATCCATTCGATCTGGATCAGGTCCGCCAGCCCTTCTGAGACTTTCTGATAAACATCCAGAATTTCAACCACATCTTCCGTCGAGACTCCAGCTGCATCTTACTCCTCGGTGGGGACTGTCGTAACATATCATTCAGTACCTCGGCCATGTGTCTCCATGACGGTATTCTCTCATTGGTCTATGATTGACTCCACCTCTCTCCTCTTCCAACCTTTTGCCTGTTTAAATGCCTGTGCAATCCTTTCAGATTCGCTCTTATGTTGCTGTCAGTCTACACCAGTGCTCTCTTTCCTTTTATTTCCAACTTTGTAACGAACCTGGTTCTCACTCCCTTTAACAACCTGGCATCTGCCACGTGCTCTTCTCCTCTGTTTTACCCTCTTGGTATCCAGGGAGCCCTGGGTTTAACTTCCCTGCCCTTCACCTCATGAGAACGTACCCAGGCTGTCAGTGAAATATCTCTGCACTGATCAAGATGTTTCCTGCAAAAGCCTCCCCACCTCTGACCCCTGATGTTGTTACCAGTCTATGTTTGGATTTATCACTATCCTATAATCTTTTGCATATCTCTGTGATTTCCCTACAAATTTGCTCATTATCCTTCCCAGTAATTGGTCCCAGCACCGTGGAGGTGAACCCATCTTCCTTTGAGTATGACCTGTACTAGTCCCACCTCGCATGGAACTAGTCCCAAGACCCCAGGGATCTAAATCCCTCCTTCCTACACCAACGCCCCAGCCGCTAATCCTTCCGTATCATATTCCTCTTTTTATAATCGCTAACATGTGACGCAGTGAGTAAACTGGAAATTTACTGCCTCTTTCCTAACACAGATTGTATTTGTCTACCTATGGGTAGTGTAGTGGTTAGCGTAATGCTACTACGGCGCCAGCGACCCGGGTTCAATTCCTGCCGCTGTCGGTAAGGAGTTTGTACGTTCTCCCCGTGTCTGCGTGGGTTTCCTCCGGGTCCTCCGGTTTCCTCCCACATTCCAAAGGCGTACAGGTTAGGAAGTTGTGGGCGTGCTATGTTGGCACCGGAAGCGTGGCGACACTTGCGGGCTGCCCCCAGAACACTCTATGCAAAAGATGCATTTCACTGTGTGTTTCGATGTACATGTGAGTAATAAAGAAATCTTATCTTATCTTATCTTATATGGATCATAACCCCTGGCTATTCATCCACCTCAAAATGTCTGGTGATATCTTTAATTAGAGGGAGGGAGGATGGGGAAAGGACGGAGAAAATACGGTTGGTGTTTCAATTCTGAGGACCCTGCAGAACTCTACAAGCTGAGTGTTACAGAGCAGCCCTGAGCATGGGATTCTGCTGAGCTCATTGTAGCTGTTTCTGCAACAGGACATCAGTCTGAATGCAGGACTTGCCAGGTACACATCAAAGGTTAGTTTGAGGGACTTTTGTTTGCATTTGAGGAGGTCTTTACGAATTAACATTTCAAATAAAAGGAATTAGCATGAACAAGAATTGGATTTAAATTTCCTTGATGGGACATTGACAGCAGCTGATGAGAAACAGCGAGGAAGGTCAGTCAGTGCAAGAGACGGACTTGAGATGATTGGCAAATAAGCCATGGGTGGAATGAATTCTGGAATGTATTGTGTGAAAGGAAAATGCAGGTTCAAAGGTATTGGTTTATTATTGTCACTTGTACCGAGGTACAGTGAAAAGCTTGTCTTACAAACCGATCGTACAGGTCAATTCATTACACAGTGCAGTTACATTGAGTTAGTACAGAGTGCACTGAGGTAGTACAGGTAAAAACAATAACAGTACAGAGTAAAGTGTCACAGCTACAGAGAAAGTGCAGTGCAATAAGGTGCAAGGTCACAACAAGGTAGATCATGAGGTCAGAGTCCATCTCATCGTATAAGGGAACTGTTCAATAGCCTTATCACAGTGGGGTAGAAGCTGTCCTTAAGCCTGGTGGTACGTGCCCTCAGGCTCCTGTATCTTCTGCCTGATGGAAGATTTGGAAATTTGGAATTGGTGTTGGTGGGAACAAACAAAGCAATTAGTGCTGCTTCACACCAACAAGCTGGGTTCAATGCTGACCCTGGTGCTGCCTGAGTGAAGTCTGCACAATCTCCCTGTGACCACGTGGGTTTCCCCTGGGTGCTCTGGATTCCCTCCGCAACCCAGAGCTGGACTGGTGGGTTAATTGGTCACTGTAAATTACCTTCAGTGCAGAGGGGTGGTAGGAGGAATCAGGGGAGTGGCAGAGACGTGACGGGTGTGTGAGAGAATAGTTAAAGGAAATAATTGGTGCAGTAGGACTGAGGTTGCTTTGCCCTATATTCTTGTATACTTTTTCATCAAACAGAAATCCATTTACCTCACATTTGCAGAGGAAAGAGTGAGCAGCTTCAAGTTCCTGGGTGCCAACACCTCAGAGGACCTATCCTGGGCCCAGCACATAGATGCAGCCATGAAGAAGGTGTGCCAGTGGCTCTATTTTCTTAGTAGTTTCAGGAGATTTGGCATGTCATCGAAGGCTCTGACAAACCTCTGCAGATGTACAGAGGAAGGTATTCTGACTGGTTGCATCACAGCCTGGGATGGAAACTCCAATGCACAGGATCACAAGAGGCTGCAGAGAGTGGTAGGACTCAGCCAGTTCCATCATGGGTACAGCTCTCCCCACCATCGAGGACATCCACAAGAGGCGATGTCTCACGAAGGCGACATCCATCAATCAGAGACCCCCACCATCCGGGCCGGGCCCTCTTCTCGATGCTGCCATCAGGCAGGAGGTACAGGAGCCTGAAGACCCACACCTCAAGGTTCAACAACAGCTTCTTCCCCACTGCCGTCAGGTTCTTGAACCCACCTGAAAAACCCTAACACTACCTCAGACTGTGATTCTTTTTACTCTCTCTCAGCTTGCACTAATGTTGTTATGTTTATTTAGTTTATTTGGTTGTGTAAGTTATGTATAATTTGTGTTAATTTAGGTTTATGTTAACTTACGTTTGTCATGTCTGTAACAGACTGTGCTGCTGCTGCAAAAAGCTCATTTTCATTGCATTTACACCCTGGGTATGTCTGCCCATGACAATAAACTTCAACTTCAACTTGCCTTTAACAATTGGGTTGCCACTTGCAGAAGAAGTTCCAGATTTCCGCCTCCCTCTGTATTTGGAAACTTCTGCTGACTTCACTCTGCACAGCCTGGCCGTAGTTTACAGACAAGTTCTCTCCTCCATTTCCCAATCAGAAGTGACACTGAGTTTCCAGCTACCCTATCAATTCTTAACATCTTAAACTTTGATTAAATCGCTCCAATTTCCAGAGAATACACCATATTTTGAGAAATTTTCCTTTTAGTTGGTCCTTTGGAAATTCTCTGTTCACTGTGGGCCAACCTGTGCTTGGGTATGGGACCAGAGTTGTTAGCAATGCTCCCAGTGAGGTCTAATGGACTCTTTAAAGCTGCTGGAGACAGCTAGTACCCAAGACTGCAAGGTGAGTATCACCAGTGTATTGGATGACTCTCTGCCTGTGTCCATGACATGTTATTGATCATTGTACAAGGATCTCCAGGTCCTTGGCCCCCACTGCTTTTACCATGTAGTCAGTTCTTTGTTCTTTTAGATCTAAAGCGCACAACCTCACATTTGCCTACATTGAAATTCACTTCCCACAGCTTTGCCTGTTTACCTAATCCATTACTATCTGTGTAAATTGCTGCTTTTGTTCACCCAGCTTCCCTCGTGCTGTCTCAGTGTTATTGAAAAATTTGGGTATATGGCTTTCTGTCGCATTGACTGAGGTGTTTGTAAATAATGGGTAATGGTGATGTCAGTTTGGATCCCTGTGATAAAACTTCTGTTGCATCCTGCCAATCTGTGTCTCCTGCCTTCAGCTCCACCCCTGGACTCCTGCTGCTAGCAGGTCCCTAACCCCGTCAGCACTCGGTCTTCCATTCGCTGAGCTAATGGTTCCAGACAAACCAGGCCAATAGCTTGCAGTAAATGTGAGATCACTGGATTTCTGTTGATGCAAAGTATGCAGGGATACGGAGGGAAGGAACTCAGCTGTGATACATTGTACAACAGCCCACGTCTGTGGAGGTCCAAATCAACAACCGGGCACTGCTACTTCAAAACTGCATCCACAGTAGCTGGGTGTGACCTTTCCTTAAAGCCATGGAGCATAAACCTACTGGGCAGACAGCACACAGGCACAGTGCTGCTGCAACACCCGTCCTCTCCCTCCCACAACACCCGTCGTCTCTCCACAACACCCACCCTCCCTCCCACAACACCCGTCCCCTCCCTCCCACAACACCCGTCCCCTCTCCCACAACACCCACCCTCCCTCCCACAACACCCGTCCCTTCTCTCCCACAACACCCGTCCCCTCCCTCCCACAACACCCGTCCCCTCTCTCCCACAACACCCACCCTCCCTCCCACAACACCCATCCCCTCTCACACAACACCCGTCCCCTCTCCCACAACACCCGTCCCCTCCCTCCCACAACACCCGTCCCCTCTCCCACAACACCCACCCTCCCTCCCACAACACCCATCCCCTCCCTCCCACAACACCCGTCCCCTCTCCCACAACACCCGTCCCCTCCCTCCCACAACACCCGTCCCCTCTCTCCCACAACACCCACCCTCCCTCCCACAACACCCGTCCCCTCCCTCCCACAACACCTGTCCCCTCTCTCCCACAACACCCGTCCCCTCCCCCACAACACCCACCCTCCCTCCCACAACACCCGTCCCCCCTCTCCCACAACACCCGTCCCCTCCCTCCCACAACACCCGTCCCCTCTCCCACAACACCCGTCCCCTCTCTCCCACAACACCCGTCCCCTCTCTCCCACAACACCCGTCCCCTCCCTCCCACAATACCCGTCCCCTCTCCCACAACACCCGTCCCCTCCATCCCACAATACCGTCCCTTCTCTCTCACAACACCCACCCTCCCTCCCACAACACCCGTCCCCTCTCTCACAACACCCACCCTCCCTCCCACAACACCCGTCCCTTCTCTCCCACAACACCTGTCCCCTCCCTCCCACAACACCCGTCCCCTCTCCCACAACACCCGTCCCCTCCCTCCCACAACACCCGTCCCCTCTCTCCCACAACACCCACCCTCCCTCCCACAACACCTGTCCCCTCCCCCACAACACCCGTCCCCTCCCTCCCACAACACCCATCCCCTCTCCCACAACACCCGTCCCCTCCCTCCCACAATACCCGTCCCCTCTCCCACAACACCCGTCCCCTCTCTCCCACAACACCCACCCTCCCTCCCACAACACCCGTCCCCTCCCCCACAACACCCGTCCCCTCCCTCCCACAACACCCGTCCCCTCCCTCCCACAACACCCGTCCCCTCTCCCACAACACCCGTCCCCTCCCTCCCACAACACCCGTCCCCTCTCTCCCACAACACCCGTCCCCTCCCTCCCACAACACCCGTCCCCTCTCCCACAACACCCGTCCCCTCCCTCCCACAACACCGTCCCTTCTCTCTCACAACACCCACCCTCCCTCCCACAACACCCATCCCCTCCCTCCCACAACACCCGTCCCCTCTCTCACAACACCCACCCTCCCTCCCACAACACCCGTCCCCTCCCTCCCACAACACCCGTCCCCTCTCTCACAACATCCACCCTCCCTCCCACAACACCCGTCCCCTCCCTCCCACAACACCCGTCCCCTCTCCCACAACACCCGTCCCCTCCCTCCCACAACACCCGTCCCCTCTCCCACAACACCCGTCCCCTCCCTCCCACAACACCCGTCCCCTCTCTCCCACAACACCCGTCCCCTCCCTCCCACAACACCTGTCCCCTCCCCCACAACACCCGTCCCCTCCCTCCCACAACACCCGTCCCCTCTCCCACAACACCCGTCCCCTCCCTCCCACAACACCGTCCCTTCTCTCTCACAACACCCACCCTCCCTCCCACAACACCCATCCCCTCCCTCCCACAACACCCGTCCCCTCTCTCACAACACCCACCCTCCCTCCCACAACACCCGTCCCCTCCCTCCCACAACACCCGTCCCCTCTCTCACAACATCCACCCTCCCTCCCACAACACCCGTCCCCTCCCTCCCACAACACCCACCCTCCCTCCCACAACACCCGTCCCCTCTCCCACAACACCCGTCCCCTCTCCCACAACACCCGTCCTCTCCCACAACACCTGACCCCTCTCCCACCACACCAGGGCTCTCTCTTGCCCATGCACCAGACAGCCTGCTCCACTGTCACCCAATTTCAGAGGCCCACAGCTGGTCAAGGACCCTCCACAGGATTGTCTGGGCCTTTCAGCACTTGAAGAGCCATGAGTTGTGGGCCTCGTGTGGGAGGGCGAGTGTTGGCTGTGTCATCCTTCATCGAAGGCCTCCTGTGGTAAATTCCCTGACGCTGGGACCTTCCCCTGTCAGTCAGCAGCCATCCCACTAGCACTGTGTAGGAGCACTCAGTGCACAGAAGACTGGCTCTGAGGTGATTGGGTTACAAGTATTCACAGTGATTTCAGTCATAAATTATTTTCTGACTGGACCTTAACTTTGCACGTTGAGAAAGGGAGTGGCATGGTTAGTGGTGACAGTGGGCTATCAGTGAGTTGGAATTGGGTCTTTGATTACTGTGTGCTATTGACAGGGAGCCCCAGCAGGAAGGGACTGAAGCTTTCTGTTCCACCTCCTTTAACTGGTGGGAGGGGCTGGACCCACATGGCGACATCGTGGAGCACCATACCTGTGATGGAGTATGGGAGCCCTCCGGAGAGACCCCGGCAGTGGGAACACTGCTCCCATCTTCTCACATTGAGGTGGCATGGCTTGCTGAAAGGAAACTTGATTGAAGCGCACAACCCAGAGGTGTGTCGACAAGGTGAGGTGGGGCCGATGTGTCCTCTTGTGGGAGAATCTAGAATGAGGAGTCACTGGCTTAAATGGGTGACCCCTTATTTTGAAACAGATGCAATGTTGAGGGGTTGTAAGTCCCTGAACTCTCCTCCTCAAGCAGCTGGGGAAGCAGAGCCTTCGAATGTTTTTAAGGCAGAGTTTGGCAGTTCTTAATAAACAAGAGGAGGAATGTTGCCGGGGTAAATGGGAATGTGGAACTGAGCTTACATTCGGGTCTGCCATGATCTTGTTGAATGGCAGAACGGTTTCAAGAGGCTGTGTGGCTACTCTGTTCCTAGTTCGTATGTCTGTGACATTACAAACCTGCCTCCCCTCCATGGACTCTGTCTACACTTCTCGCTGCCTCGGTAAAGCAGCCAACACAAACAAAGACCCCACCCGCCCCGGACATTCTCTCTTCTCCCCCTTCCCATCGGGCAGAAGGTACAAAAGCCTGAAAGCACGTACCACCAGGCTCAAGGACAGCTTCTATCCCGCTGTTATAAGACTATTGAACAGTTCCCTAGTACGATAAGATGGACTCTTGACCTCACAATCTACCTCGTTGTGGCCCTTGCACCTTATTGTCTGCCTGCACTGCGCTTTCTCTGTAACTGTAACACTATATTCTGCAGTCTGTTATTGCTGTTCCCTTGTACTACCTCGATGTTCTGATGTGATGAAATGATCTGTATGGATGGCATGTAAAACAAAGTTTTTCACTGTACCTCAGTACATGTGACAATAATAAACCAATTCACCAATTTAATCAATTTACCAATTTCCTTTCAGCTGGCAAATCAGAGCCCCTGCAGATCTTCCACTCACATATCTCACCTGGTCAGTGAGCTGTTGACAAGCAAAGCACACTGAAGCTTGATGGAGTGTGCCAGCCGATGGACTCTGTTGCCATGCTAGCTCTGGCCATTGACTGGGCTCTTTCTCCATGACCTGCATGTCAGCATTTTTACCAAATGTTGTTAAAAATGTGGATGGTCATTTAGAATTGAATATCTGAGCATTTTTGTTGAGCCTCTCTCTGTGGCTATGTTATCATTGCTTTACATATACTTTTGTTTTCCATTTCCAAAGAAGGTTTATTCAGTGATTACAGCAGCACATCATCACAACACTACCGTATTCCACAGTTCACACTATTTACAGTCAATCGTTTCAAATTACAACACAGCGATCTCCGTCCAGAACCCACTCAAGCCCCTGTGGCACCCATCGGTCCTGCAAAGGCCCCTCTGTACCCATGGATACCGTGTGCCCCTTCTCCAGGGGCACACGGGCACGGACGTAACCCCGGAAGAGGGGCGGGCAATCGGCTCGGGCGGATCCCTCGACTGCCCGCCGCCTGGAACTGTGGGTGGCCACCCAGGAGCAGACCACCCAGGAGCTCCCACGACCGACCCACCCCCCTCCACCCCGGGTGACCAAACATTAGTAGCGTGGGGCTGAAGTGCAGCCAGAACTTGAGGAGCAGCCCCTTCAGATACTCAGACAGAGGCCGCAGCCTCTGCACTCCATATATACACGATACACTGTCTCGTCCTGGCCGCAGAAATGACAGGCAGCTGGGGAGTCCGTAAACCGACCTTGGAATCTGTTACACGGTACTGCTCTGTGCAACTCTCTCCACCCCAGGTCCCCAGTGTAAAGGGGGAGGACTCCCGCTTCAACATCCACTGACGTATGTCTGTCAGCCAGCTGGAAATCCTTAGCAGGTCGGGCAGCGCTTGTGGAGAAGGGAGCAGGGTTTTAGTGGTTCCAGTCAATGGCCTTTCACGTTCCCAGCATCTGCAGTTGATTAATCTTCAGTCAGCTGGTGGATGTATGGCACCAGTCAGTCAGGTACTCCAGCCAATCTGCATGTGGGACACTGGGTCCAATGCTGTTGGCCAGATAAGTGGAACGCCTAGAAACACCCTTGCAGAAGGTGAGTCAGCCCCTGGAGACAGACACTTCAGGTCGTCAGGGAACGTACTGGGCTGCCCAGTGTTAACTTGCAGTTCATGGTGTTGGATAGAACATTCCTCAAGTTATTCAAAGATCAGAAGGGCATTGAGACTCTGTGTGTCCACCACAGCATGTGTCTTCCACGTTGCCCAGTACCAGGCTCAGGGCACACTGTATACCATGGTATAAGAACAGAAAATGGAAGCAGCAGGAGGCCATTCCTCCCCTTGAGCCTGCTACCCCATGCTGACCTTTCACCCTGGCACTGCTTTCCTGCACTAACACCTTGACACCCTGCGTGTGGTCAGTCAGACATCTGACGTTCAGCTTATCGAGTTCACGCTGACCTTGATTATCAGTGTCCCTGGAACACACGATCAGAGGCTGGGTGGAAAGCCATTTAACCACAGTTGCTGTGCCTGGATTTCCATATTGAACAGAAGCCAAGTGGCTCAATGCAAATTCTTCAGAATGCAAAATGGCACCAGAAGTTAACCCACAAAGGTATCTGTGTCTACAAGTGTTGTCCATCTGCTTGTCTAAAACATGAGTTAATTTCCATTGCAAATCACGATCGTATCTGAACATCTGGAGCTCCTTTTGTTTCCTGAAATTCCATTTGATTCTCAAAACTTCTGTCTTCACTTCTGGTGCTCACTAAGGTGTTCACTGTTCAGTGCAGCTGATTGGTATTGGTTTATTATTATCACTTGTACCGATGTACAGTGAAAAACTTGTCCTGCATACCGATCGTACAGGTCAGTTCATTACACAGTGCACTTACATTGAGTTAGTACAGAGTACATTGATGTAGTACGGGTATAAACAATAACAGTACAGAGTAAAGTGTCACAGCTACAGGGAAGTCCATTGCAGGTAGACAATAAGGTGCAAGGTCACAACGAGGTAGATTGTGAGGTCAGAGTCCATCTCATCGTATCAGGGAACCATTCAATAGTCTTATCACAGTGGGATAGAAGACGTCCTTGAGCCTGGTGGGACGTGCCCTCAGGCTCCTTTATCTTTTATTTGATGGGAGAGGGGTGACGAGAGAATGACCTGGGTGGATGGGGTCTTCAATTATGCTGGCTGCTTCACCAAGGCAGTGAGAGGTATAGACAGAGTCTAAGGAGGGGAGGCTGGTTTCCGTGACGCGCTGGGCTGTGTCCACAACTCCCTACAGTTTCTTGCGGTCCTGGACAGAGCAGTTGCCATACCAAGCTGTGATACATCCACACAGGATGCTTTCTGTGGCGCATCAATAAAAATTGATGAGAGTCAAAGGGGACATGCCAAATTTCTTTAGCCTCCTGAGAAAGTAGAGGTGCTGGTGAGCTTTCTTGGCCGTGGCATCTACATGATTGGATCAGGACAGGCTATTGGTGATGTTCACTCCTAGGAACTTGAAGCTCTCAACCCTCTCGACCTCAGCACCATTGATGTAGACAGGTGCATGTACACCACCCCTTTTCCTGAAGTCAATGACCAGCTCTTTTGTTTTGCTGACACTGAGGGAAAGGTTGTTATCATGACACCATGTTACTAAGCTCTCTACCTCCTTCCTGTACTCCGACTTATTGTTATTTGAGATCTGGCCCACTGCGGTGGTATCATCTGCAAACTTGTAGATGGAGTTAGAGCAGAATCTGGCCATGCAGTCATGAGTGTATAGGGAGTAGAGTAGAGGGCTGGGGACGCAGCCTTGTGGGGCACCAGTGTTGAGAATAATCGTGCTGGAGGTATTGCTGCCTGTACTCACTGATTGCGGTCTGTTGGTCAGAAAGTCAAGGATCCAGTTACAGAGGGAGGTGTTGAGTCCCAGGTCTCAGAGTTTGGTGATGAGTTTGCTTGGAATTATAGTATTGAAGGCAGAACTGTAGTCAATAAACAATAGACTAACGTAGGTGCCTTTACTGTCCAGATGCTCCAGAGCTGAGTGTAGGGCCAGGGAGATGGCATCCACTGTAGACCTGTTTCGGCGATAGGCGAATTGCAGCGGGTCGAGGTTACCAGCCAATGGGCAAGGTGGAACTGGGAGGAGTGTCAGTGACTCTGATTTCAGGAGTACCTTAGCCAACGTCTACTGTAATGTACTCCCTGGCAACTGACAGAACTGAGGTTACAGGGAGCAAAGTTCAAAGTTTCAAGGATTCAAACTGAAGCCCATTTAGTTTCTTGAGGATCTGATGACCTTGTCAGCTGGTTTGGGGAGATATTACAGAACAGTAGTTGTTATTTGTACAAATGCAGTACCTGATATTTTAGGACTCACTTTTTACTGCTGACTTTCTTAACATTAAACTTATTATCAGGCAAGACCTTAAAGATCTTTACTAATAAGTGGCAATTCTAAAAGAATGGGGATTGAGCCACACAGTGGCTCAGCTGGTAGTGCTGCAGTCCCTCAGCTCCAGAGAATCAGGTTCAATCCTGACTGCTGATGTTGATTGTGTGGGGTCTGCACCTTCTCCCTGTGACTGCGTGGGTTCCCCCCCGGGTGCTCCGGTTTCCTCCCACATCTCAGAGGCAAGCAGGTTGGTAGGTTAATTGGCCTTAAATTGCCCCTGGTGTGTAGGTGAGGGGTGGAATCCAGGGGGAGTTGTTGGGACTGTGGGGTGAATAAAATGGGATTCATGTAAATGTTCAGTCTGGACTCAGTGAACCAAAGGGCCTGTTTTGGAGGGGTAGTACTGAGGGAGCGTCACACTGTGGGACGGGCAGTACTGAGGGAACACCGCAGTGTGGGATGGATGGTACTGAGTGAGGGTCACACTGAGGGAGGGGCAGTACTGTGGCCCCTCAGGGGATTGCGTGTGTCGGGGACAGTACAAACACGATTCTTATTTGAAGTGTTGCGTGTTGCGTTAACTGGTGTAGCGTTGCGTGTGTGTTTCGTTAGTATTAGTTTGCATTCTCTACTGTAATATGTCGTTGCTTAGTTTCTTCTTTTCTGTATTAGATGTAGTGTATTGACACTGGTTGTCTTTTTGTAGTGCTTTTAGCGAATAAATGTTTATATTAAAAAAAAGGGCCTGTTTTGGTGCTGTATGCCTGAGGTGACTGAGACAGGGAACTGCTGCCTGCACAGAGTTAAGTTGCTCGTATTGTCCATTGAGATTTATGATTCAGTGTGCAGGGAAGTGAAATGTTTGTAAGTTGAATACAATCTGCCCTCTCAGCAGACGGAGCTTTAGATGAGGTAAATGGCCAGAAATCTATTGAAATTTCTTGTGTTTGCCTTGCTTCAAATGTGTGTGATCATGACAGCTCCTGCCTGTGACATTCCTCGACCGGACCTCTCCAGGTCTGGTGATGGTGTGTCCGCCGTCAGTTCATAGGTCTTAGTTTGGTGGGGCATTTGGTGATGCCAGCTAGAGTTTAGGTCAGAGACCATGGCTTTACTGGCACCGGTTTGCCATCAGGTCTACCTACAAGGATTGTCAAGCTGCTGCCTTGCCCTACCAACTCACTTCTGTTTCACCACCGCAACAAGCCACCACCTGGACATCTTGAGCTGAATAACGACATGGAGGAAATGAAGTTGTTCACCAAAGTGCTGGTCATCTACCTAATAGTGGTTCAACTTCAGGGAACAACTCTCCACAGCAGAGAACAATTCCTAGCTCCTTGCTGTTTAAAGCAGTCAATTCTTTTGGTCCTGCAGAAGCTGGCCAGCAACTGCATGATCAGGAGGCTCTGAATCTAATTAGGTCATCGGCTACAAGGAGCCTTGGGCATGGTCATTGAAACCTTCAGACGGTGAAAGGCGTCCCGAAGCTGTGCAACGGAATGCAGCAGCGAGGTGGATGACCATGTTTGTCTGGGTTCGAAAACACGTCCGCTGTGGAAAAATCATTTGTTAATATTCCTGGTGGGAAAGACAGCTGAATGAGCTGCTAATATTTTCATATCTTTGCCTATTTCTCCTGGGAACTAGTGTGATGAGGTGGAAGGAATTGCAATACAGTGCCAATGCCCTTCATGGTCTTGAGTATGTTTATTCAAGGAGAAAATGGGCCCATATGGTCAGAGGGTTTATGGGGTCGGACAATACTTTGAACGGAAGAGGACACCAGTACTACCTGACCGTGATATCCCGGTAGATATGAACCCAGAATTTTAGAGCCAAGCTCCATTTGTCAGTTCTCGCTGAACTGGATTCAGACTCTGCGTCTTCCTACCAGAAGTGTGGCTAACAGGGCAAAGTCTCTCTCTCATCAACTAACTGAATAAAATATCGAATGAAACATATTAATTTGGTGAATCATGTTGAAACAGTGACAATTCTCCAACTTACCTAATTCAGTTGAGACCTGATAAAGTGGTTTAATTATCTGAAACTATTTTGTACCATTTTCAGCCTGAAGCAACATTTTAACCTTGCTGAAGTGTAACAAATTAATTTTCTGGCTGCTTTGTCTTTTGCAATGATATGTATCTATTCCTCAAGGTACTAATTGTACTAATAGCTTTGTACTGAGGAAATGAGATGTGAATCTTGAATTGCAAAGCCTTGGGAAACCATCAGAATCTTCAACGAACATTTTCAATGCTAAAAATAAACAACTGACTCGCTCTTGATCTCACCTGTTTCATATGTGGAGTAGTGAAGAAATTTTGTTTAGGCTATTCCCGTTCAGTTCTAACGTGTGTGGAAATGGACAGGAGGCCACTCAGCCCCTCCAGCTAATTCTGTCATTCAGTTAGAACATGGCTGATCTGTGGTCACTGACTTCAGGAAGGGGGGAAGGTGGGTGACGCACATGCTCCTGTTTACATCAACGGTGCTGAGGTCGAGAGGGTTGAGAGCTTCTAGTTCCTAGGAGTGAACATCACCAATAGCCTGTCCTGGTCCAACCACGTGGACGCCACAACCAAGAAAGCTCACCAGGAGGCTACTCAGGAGGCTAAAGAAATTCAGCATGTCCCCTTTGACTTCATCAGTTTTTACAGATGCACCACAGAAAGCATCCTATCCGGATGCATCACGGCTTGGGAGGGCAACTGCTCTGCCCAGGACCACAAGAAATTGCCGAGAGTTGTGAACACAGCTCAGCTCAGCACATCACAGAAATCAGCCTCCCCTCCATGGACTCTGTCTACACTTCTCACTGCCTTGGTAAAGCAGCCTGCATAATCAAAGACCCCACCCACCCCGGACATTCTCTCTTCTCCCCCCTCCCATCAGACAGAAGATAGAAAAGCCTGAAAGCACGTACCACCAGGCTCAAGGACAGCTTCTAAATCGCTGTTATAAGACTATTGAATGGTCACCTTGTACAATAAGAAAGGTGCTTGACCTCATTCTCTACCTCGTTATGGCCTTGTACCTTGTTGTCTACTCGCACTGCACCTTCTCTGTAACTGTAACACTATATTCTGCATGCTGTTATTGCTTTTCCCTTGTACTACCTCGATGTACTGATGTGATGAAATGATCTGTATGGATGGCATGCAGAACAAAGTTTTTCACTGTATCTCGGTACATGTGACAATAATAAACCAATTTACCAATCTGCCAATTTACCATTTACCTGCCTTCACTCCATAACCCTTAGTGCTAAAAACGACTGAAATCATTTTTTTGACGGTTTAAATTTGTCTCACTTTTTTGGGCAGAGACGAGTGGCATCTGGGGGTACTTGGGAGAGAGTTCTTTGCCTTCCGCAAGTCACCCCTGATTTGCTTGCTCCAGTATTAAGATTATCTCCCTCTTTCGGTTTCCCCTGACCACATCAAATGGTTACCTTGTAAAAGCTCAGTTGAATCAACACATCTGGATGCAGAAGCCTTGACAATGCAACCTGTCCTCGTGGTTTATCCCTCTTAGACCAAGCCTGATCCTGCTTAATCTAGAGTTATGCAAAAACATTTTGAGATCAATTGTTCCTCTTTACTATTCAGCTATTAGCATTACACGAGAACAGCTTTGATGCTACTGGTAGTTCAAACAAAATACTACGGCCTACATGAGAGATCGGTCTTAGTATTTCGAGAGCCTTCTGAGGGTGAGTCACGTTGCTGTGACAGCAATGTTTGCAGTGGAACCTGTGCTGTCTCTTCCTGGCATTTTGCACCTCCTGCATTAATCAAGAATCTAATTGGCTGAACGTGATTGGACTGATCAACAGTCGACAAGGCCAAACGATCAAACCCTCGTTTCAGGGTCACCAAGATTGAAAGCACAGTGTTCACAGGGGAAATTATAAGAAAGGGGTTGTGTGGTGGTGGCAATGGTGCAACTGGTAAGAGCCACTGCCGCTCAGCTCCAGTGACCCAGGTTCGATCCCGGCCTCCGCAGCATTTCGTGTGAGCTTCCTCTGGGTCCTCTGGTTTCCGTCCACATCCCGAAGATGAGCCGATTGGCAGCTTAACAGGGTAACTGGAAATTTCATGGGAAAGGAATCAAAGGGAAGTTGATGGCAATGAACTGTTGGAGGTCATTCCCATCAACTTCCCTTTCAACGGAGAAGAGAGAAGCGGGGGGGGGGGGGGTTGGGACTGGTGGGAGGTTGCATGGAACTGATAGACGAATGGCCTCCTGTTTAACAAGTAAAAATGTACATGTGAGTACTTTGCTGTTTGCCTTGCAGAGTGGGGACACAGGTGGGGGTCATGCAATAAACCTCTGGGAATGCATCCAACCAGAGCTGGCAATGGTGCAATGTTTCCTTTCAAAGCTGTTACTTGCCAACTAACTGGACAAATTGCTGTGCTGATTTATTTCAGGCTTTTTCTCCCATCTGCTCTCTCCTCTTTTCTTTAGTGTACGGGGCTGGAACAAACATCTACGATGTGACAAATTACAGAGTTGTGAACAGAACCCTAAGATCTAACACTTGATGTCAGAACGGGCTGTGCGAAGTTTCCATCTCATTGTGTGGATCTGTCACTTGGCCCAGATCTGGAACTGTCAGCCGCACCTTGGCTCGACTGGTTGGTGCCCTGAGACAAGCAGGAAGACCCATCATAGCTTGATCTTTTCTTACTCTTATCCCGGGGGTTTTGTTGCAAGAAAGCTCGGCAGAACAGTGGCGGCAGGACACTGGTGGAGCCACTGACTGCCTCACAACTCCAGTGGCCCGGGTTCGGTCCTGACCTCGGGCGCTGTCTGCGTGTGGAGTTTGCACATTCTCCACGTGACCGCGTGGGTTTTCCGCCGGATGCTCCGGCTTCCTCCCACATCCTAAAGACGTGCGGGTTGGTGGATTAATTGGCCGCTGTAAATCGTCCATAGTGTGTAGGTGAGCGGTAGGATCTGGGGGCAGTCGATGAAATGTGGAGAGAATAACGAATGCGTAAATGGGTGGTTGATGGCAGGCACGGACTCAGAGGGCTGAAGGGCCTGTTTCTGTGCTGTATGTTTCTGCACTGTAAAACTAGAACAAAACAAACGTGGATTAACAATGAGCTTTCTGGTGTGAAACTAAAGCAAAGCTGTAAAACTCAGCAGGTCAGGCAGAATCTGTGCAGAGGGAAACAGGAACGGAGTTCCGACGGAAGGTCTCTTACCACAGATGCTGCCTGACCTGTTGAGTGTTTCCAGCATTCTGTTTTGAAATAGTTTGCACACCAGTGGCTCTACTTTGTTAGGAGTTTGAGGAGATTTGGTATGTCACCAAAGACTCTTGTAAATTTCTGTAGATATATGGTGGAGAGCATTCTGACTGGTTGCATCACCGCCTGGTACGGAGGCTCCAATGCATAGGATCGCAAGACGCTGCAGATGGTTGTAGACTCAGCCAGCTCCATCACGGGCACAATCCTCCCCATCATCGAGGACACCTTCAAGAGGTGGTGCCTCAAGAAGGCGGCATCCATCATTAAGGACCCTCACCATCCGGGACATGCCCTCTTCATGTTAATACCATCGGGGAGGAGGTACAGGAGCCTGAGGACCCACTTTCAATGTTTTAGGAACAGTCTCTTCCCCTCCACCATGAATGGTCCATGAACACTACCTTGTTATTCCTCTTTTGCACTATTTGTTTTTTTTTGTAACTTATAGTAATTTTTATGTCTTGCCCTGTACTGCTGCTGCAAAACAACAAATTTCACAACATACTATATGTCAGTGATAATAAATCTGATTCTGATTCTGATTCCCTTCAAGTCAATGATATGATCTGGTAGAAGTCCCCACTGGTCCCCACTGAGGACACCCTGTGCCATGTTGTGAGGCTTCACAAATACGTTAAATGGGATAGGCTCAGAACGGATCTGGCAGCTCAGCAATGGACATCCATGAGGCACTGTGGACCATCAGCAGCACCACCATGATCTGTAACCCCATGGTCCGGTATGTTCCTCACCCTCCCGTTACTATCTATCCAGGGGGTTCAATGAGGAGTGCAGAAGGGCTTGCTGAGATCAACACCAGGCGCATCTAAACAGATGCAGTACAGGTCTATACACATAGTGAACAGACAGAGACAAGTGTTGCAACAGGTCGGATTGAAGCTCTGTAGTCCCACCACATCCAGGACAATTAAAGAGCTTGTGGGAAGAGAAGGATCCACAAACAACTCTGCCCCTCGTGATGGTGGGGACCAGCATGTGAATGCTGAAGGAAAGGCTGAAGCGTTCGTCACCAGGAGGGCCACGTGGATGATCCATCTCTGCTTCCCCCTGAGAACCCCACTGTCACAGAACCCAGTCTCCAGCCACTTCAGTTCAGCTCCACACGACAGCAAAAAACCGCACAGAACGCTAGATACAGCAAGGGAACATCCCAGATGGAGTATGTAGACCTCTGATCCAGAACTAGTTGCTGGTCCAGCCAAGCTGTGCCAGTGCAGTTACAACCCGGACATCCACCCAGAAATTGGAAAATTGCCCAGGTATATCCTGCTCACAAAAAGAACGACAAATCCAGTCCAACTAACTACCAGCTAATCAGTCTAGCCTCCACCAGCAAAGTAATAGAAAGTATTGTTAACAGGACTTACTCAATAACCCGTTCACCAAAGCCCAGTGTGGGTTTCACCAGTCTCACTCCACTCCAGACCACATCACCGCTCTGGTCTAAAGAGCTGAATTACAGAGATGAGGCGAGAGTGACCACCCTTGATACCAAGGCAGGATTTGACCGAGTGTGGCATCAAGGTGCTTTGGTAAACCAAGTGTTCATTAAAAGGAAGCTACCACTGGTCAGAGGACACAGGAGGAGATGGTTCTAGTTGTTGGAGGTCAGTCATTCCAGCCCCAGGACATCACTGCAGGAGTTCCTCAGGGCAGTGTTCTAGGCCCAACCATCGTCAGCTGTTTCATCAATGACCTTCCTTCCATCTTAAGGTCAGAGGTGGGGATATTTGCTGAAGATTACACAGCGTTCCATTCCATTCACAACTCAACAGTCCGTGCCTGCATGTAGCAAGACCTAGAACCATAGAACCATAGAACAATACAGCACAATCCAGGCCCTTCGGCCCATCATGTTGTGCCGACCTTTAAACCACGCCTAAGTCTATCTAACCCCTTCCTCCCACATATCCCTCTATTTTAAATTCCTCCATATGCTTATCTAACAATCTCTTGAACTTGACCAATGTATCAGCCTCCACCACCACCCCAGGCAGCACATTCCATGCCCCAACCACTCTCTGGGTGAAAAACCTCCCTCTGACATCTCCCTTGAACCTTCCACCCATCACCTTAAAGCCATGCCCTCTTGTATTGAGCATTGGTGCCCTGGGAAAGAGGCACTGGCTGTCCACTCTATCTATTCCTCTTAATATTTTGTATCCCTCTATCATATCTCCCCTCATCCTCCTCCTCTCCAAAGAGTGAAGCCCTAGCTCCCTTAATCTCTCCTCATAATCCATACTCTCTAATCCAGGCAGCATCCTGGTAAATCTCCTCTGCACCCTTTCCAACGTTTCCACATCCTTCCTATAATGAGGCAACCAGAACTGGACACAGTACTCTAAGTGTGGTCTAACCAGAGTTTTGTAGAGGTGCATCATTACCTCGGGGCTCTTAAACTCGATCCCACAACTTATGAAAGCTAACATCCCATAAACTTTCTTAACTACCCTATCCACCTGCAAGGCAACTTTCAGTGATCTGTGGATATGAACCCCCAGATCCCTCTGCTCCTCTACACTGCCCAGTATCCTGCCATTAACTTTGTACTCTGCCTTGGAGTTTGTTCTTCCAAAGTGTACCACCTCACACTTCTCCGGATTGAACTCCATCTGCCACTTGTCAGCCCAGCTCTGCATCCTATCAATATCCCTCTGTAAGCTCCAATAGCCCTCCACACTATCCACAACACCACCGACCTTTGTGTCATCTGCAAACTTGCTAACCCAGCCTTCCACCCCATCATCCAAGTCATTAATAAATATCATGAAAAGTAGGGGTCCCAGAACCGATCCCTGTGGGACACTACTAGTCACAACCCTCCAATCCGAATGCACTCCCTCCACTACAACCCTCTGCTTTCCACAGGCAAGCTAATTCTGAATCCACACGGCCAAGCTTCCCTGGATCCCATGCCCTCTGACCTTCTGAAAAAGCCTTCCATGTGGAACCTTGTCAAACGCCTTACTAAAATCCATGTAGACCATATCTACTGCACTACCCTCATCAATCTTCCTGGTCACCTCCTCAAAGAACCCTATCAGGCTTGTGAGACATGATCTTCCCTTCACAAAGCCATGCTGGCTGTCCCTTATCAGTCTATGATTTTCTAAATGCTCATAGATCCTATCTCTTAGAAACCTTTCCAACAGCTTGCCCACCACAGACGTAATAAGGCTCACTGGTCTGTAATTCCCTGGACTATCCCTACTACCTTTTTTGAATAAGGGGACAACATTTGCCACCCTCCAATCCTCCACTACGATTCCCTAGACGACAGCTACACTACCAAAGTGGCAAGTAGGTACCTATACTACCTCCTGGTACCCCAGAGTCTTTGCAGCATCTACAAGTCACAAGTCAGAAGTGTGATGAAATACCCTCTGCTTGTCTGGATGAGTACAGTGCCAACAACTCCCAAAGCTCAACAGCATGCAGAGCAGAATGCTTGATTCAGACCAATGTTTTTGTTTTCCTTACCAAAGAGGTCATCGTCACATTTTCCCACATTATATCCATATAAGTTTGGGAAGGCTGGGGGTAGGCTGGCAGGAAAACCCCATGGGGATCTCAGTGTGGATCTGGGATAGTTCGGGGCTTAGCCAGGAGTGAGTACAGTGGGTGAGTGTGCAGGGTCCGAGGGCCTAGGGAAGCCCAGGGATTCTTCCCTTTGCTAGAAGCACCATCGACCTGGAAGGTGATGTTGGACAGTCCCTGCCACAAGCAGTGCACTGGCTTCCAAAGCAATGGTGGCATGGCTGAGAAAACACCATGCCTGGGAGACACAAGGTCATGAGTGGGAGACACAAGACCATGGCTGGGGAGGTCAAAGGCATCCCTGTAGAAGATGGGGTGGACGAGTGGCAGCCCCTGTTCCTGCCCTTCAACAATACCTCTCTGGCTTCTCTCTGACCCCACTGTGGTTGATGCCCCTGTGCAGCATCTTGACACCTCTACAATGATAAAGTTCATTGGTTTATTATTGTCATGTGTACTGAGATACAGTGAAAAGCTTTTGTTTGCGTGCCACCCAGACAGATCATCCCAAACATGAGTACATCGTGGTAGTAAAAAGGGAAACAAAACAGAATGGGGAACATAGTGTTACAATTTCAGAGAAAGTGCAGTGCAGGAAGACAAGTAAAGTGCGAGGGCCATGACGAGGTAGATTAGGAGATCAAGAGTTCACTTTTACGGTATAAGAGGTCCATTCAAGAGTCTGATAACAGCAGGATAGAAGCTGTCCTCGGGCCTGGTGGTACATGTACTCAAGCTTTTGTATCTTCTGCCTGATGGGAGGTGGGAGAAGAGAGAATGTCCGGGGTGGGAGGGGTCCTTGATTTCCCAAGGCAGCAGGAAGTGTAGACGGAGTCAATGGAGGGGAAGCTGGTTTGTGTGATGGACTGGGCTGTGTTCACAACTCTCTGCAATTTCTGGTGGTCTTGAGCAGAGCAGGTGCCGTACCAAGCTGTGGTGCATCTGAACAGGATGCTTCCTATTGGATATATAAATGCAAGTTGCTGTTGTTGCCAAAAGATCAAATGTCCCAGATCCCACAGTTAAAAGGGTGTCATTGTGGATCATCAGTGGATCGCAGGGTCCACCTCCCCCACCAGCATCAACTCCTCCCCCTCCCTGTGTTAGATGTTGCCTGAGCACAGTGTGGTCATGTGATGTATCCCAGAGTAGACCCGATGTGTGAGTAGGAAAGGGAAATGCCACTGTGAACTGCAGCAAAGACCAGGAAACACATCCCGTGGTCTAAACAATTAAGGCATTCCGACTAAAAACAGCTCCGCACAGGGTTTGGTTAACAACAGGAGTGAGTAGGCTCTTACAGCCACATCATCCACCATGCCTCATTGTCCAAACTCACTCATGCCCCATGGAGTGACCGTCATCCACTCTCCAAACAAGAATCAATGCCTGCAGCTCAGAGAAGAGGAACGTCAACCTGGAAACAGTCAGTGGTCAACACTGGTCATTGCTCAATGCTGGTCACTGGTCAACACTGGTCACTGGTCAATGGTGGTCACTGGTTAACACTGGTCAATGCTGATCATTGGTCAACACTGGTCACTGGTCAATGCTGATCACTGGTCAACACTGGTCACTGGTCAATGGTGGTCACTGGTCAACATTGGTCACTGGTCAATGGTGGTCACTGGTTAACACTGGTCAATGCTCAATGCTGGTCACTGGTCAATGGTGGTCAACATTGGTCACTGGTCAACACTGGTCACTGGTCAATGCTGATCACTGGTCAACACTGGTCACTGGTCAATGGTGGTCACTGGTTAACACTGGTCAATGCTGATCACTGGTCAACACTGGTCACTGGTCAATGGTGGTCACTGGTCAACATTGGTCATTGGTCAATGGTGATCAACACTGGTCACTGGTCAACACTGGTCACTGGTCAATGTGGTCAACACTGGTCACCATTAAGCCAGTACAGCTGGATGATTTAATTCTAGTGTAAATGCTTTTTTTGCAGTTCATGGATTTTTTTTAGCATTGATTGGACCAGTTGAAGGACACATTGATTAATGATTGTCCATGAAGCAAGGATAGAAAGATGGAGTTGCTGAGCTGGGGTATAATTGCTTCCATCTCTAAGAAATGTTTGGACGCAGTGCTTCAGCTCAGCAGAAGGCCCCAGCACAGCCTGAGTGTCAGTGTGATAGCTTCACGCGGTGCAGCCATAGATTGGGAAGGCAAACTACGTGTGAAATGTGTGCGTTCTAAAGCTGTGCTCACAGCAGGCCTGAGAATGTTCACAAACAACTTGTCTTTTGCATCAGTTCTCAGAGCCGAGACTGGCGTAGATTCATCACCCAATTCATATTTCTGACAGCATAATAACACCATGTTTCACTTTGTAGGTGATCTTCAGAACGTTACTCCCGAAAGAGCTTCCAGTCACAGCTTTTCAGAGTCCAAGGTCACCTCTGCTCTTCACAGCCAATTACCAAGCATACTGGGGGGAGTTCAGCTCCCAAGGAAGAGTGGAGAAGGTGTGGTGGTGGGGGTGGAGGGGGAGAGGGGAGGGAGAGGGGGGAGGAAACAGTTAACACTTTAAATATTCTCACCCCACCCGCTTCTGGTTTTAACAGAGGCGGTCGGTAGTTGGGGAAAAGGGGCTGATCAGAATCAGGTTTATTATCACTGACAAATGTCGTGAAGTTTGCCGTTTTGTGGCAGCAGTACAGTGCAAGGAATAAAGACATAAAAATTTCTGTTATTTACAAAATTAAATAAATAGTGCAAAAGAGGAATAATGAGGTCAAATGAGGAGAATCAATGTGCAGGAGACCAGTCCGTGACTAAAAGGCTCATGGAAAGTTGCACAGAGTCACAGAGTTATACAGCATGGAAACAGGTCCTTCGGCCCAACTCGTCCATGCCGACCATGCTGTCTTCCTGGGCTAGTGCCATTTCTCTGCTTAACAGGTTATCCAGTTTAACAGGATTCCGATTTTTTTATTGAATTCCCAAAGGAATCGCAACAAGTAAAACACAAGGGACAAGTAAAACAAAAGGCAGGACCCATCTGAAAGCTGCCTCAGAGCACCAGTGCTTACCTGAGGCACGATAAATTGCCCAACTTAAATGTGATTGGACAAATCTCGACCTATCTCCTGATCCAAACACCAGCTCCAATCTCTCTCCATTAGCAGCCCAGACATGTCCTACAGCCCTGTTTGTCATGTCTTTTCCCACTCCATTTTTAACTGTTCCCATTGACCAGATGACATCGACAACTTATCCCCACAGCAACCCTGACCTCATCCTGTCACAGATATTCCCTTTATCCTATCCACCTCACCCCCCCTCCTCCTCTGCAACTTTTTCTCTCTTCCCTACTTCTGATGAAGGGGCTCCAACCAGAAGCGTTTCTTCACAGATGCTGCCTGACCTGCTGAGTATCTCCAGCCTATTCTGTTTTTATTTCAGATTTCCAGCAACTGCTCTTTTTTGTTTGATTTTCACTCGTTCAAACTCATTTTTTGATTGTGACGCTGACTGAGGCCATTTGGCCCGTTGAGTCCATGCCAGCTCCCAGAGGAACTGTCCCATCCCCCTCTTGCTTCTCTGTAACCCAGCAGCTTGCTCTCTCTCTGACGTCTCCGTCAAAGCTCATCTGATTCCTGTGACATTATCGTACACTAAGTGATCTTACCATGGCCCACTTTGGGAGGCAGGAGGAAACTGAAGCACCCTGGGGAAACCCACATGGTCACAGGGAAGACATGGAAACGCCACACCCGGTGCCCAGGGTTGAACCCGAGTCACTGCAGGATGGCAGGATAAAATGTCGGCACAACATTGTGGGCTGAAGGGCCTGTACTGTACTGTAGTGTTCTATGTTCACTGGAACCATGGGGTACCAGCTCTACCTGTTGGCCACACGATATCAGACTCCACCAGGACATCTGACGCACGCAAGCAAGGCACACCCTGACGGTTCCACCCTGCCACAATGTCTGACTCATTCCCAGCACTCCCAAACCCACAGCCTCACCACCACCAGTGTCCAGCGCCCCCAGCAACAGACAATATCTGACTCTCGTTACAATATTCACTCTTGACGATCTGACCCCACACCCTTGCCAATGGCCTGGAATTTTCAGCTCCCCTAGATCTATATATGTCACGTGACTTCAGTGAAGTGAGTAACTCGGTGGCAGCCTGATGCCTTCTCGTCAGAATGCCACCAGTTGTACAGATCGGCCAACCTGGTCTCAGCCCTGAATATCTTGCCTTGGCCATTGTCAGACTCCCCAAACCAACTCTATCACAATACCCTGCAAAAAGAATTGCAGCTGAATGCTAATGTACCCTTTAGTCTTAGCAGATGTCTGTGAACCTGTATAAGACCCTGTGTTCCCCCAGGGAGCAGCCTGTCACTGCTCTGTGGACAGTGTGGTTAGCTCTTCCTGCAGCAGGAAGCTGTGAGAAATGAGGGTAACAGAAGCTTACACCCTTCCAAGGCTTTACGCTGGGACTATGAGTGCCTCTCCCTAGTTTCTGTCACAGTCCACTGCTACTCCTTGGGATAAATAGAAGAGGGATTCCCAAATTGTGCTTTGCTTGAAAGTTGCCCTCAGAACCCATCGGCTGACAGTTGGCAGAGGAGCCACGAGATCACCGTCTTTGCAAGTTCAGGGCAGTGAGAAGGGAAAGGAAAGTCCCATTAACGTGGCCCACAGTTTGATGGCCAGCCCTTCTGTAGGAAAAGTCACAAAGCAGCAAGGAGCCAAGCATATAAGTTATCACTCTATCTTTGATTAAAATCACCAGGTGAAGGTTCCTAGCATCTGTGACACAGAGGAGATAGTGGGGAGCCTTCCTTGGAGTTCAGGAGAATGAGGGGTGACCTTACTGAAGCATTTAAGATCCTAAGGGGGCTTGACAGGGTCGATGTTGAGATGTTTTCACCAGTGGGAGAGTCACGGACAAAGGGACATAGTTACAAGATAAGGGGCCAGTCATTTAAAACTGATGCGTAGAAATTTCTTCTGAGGGTGGTGAATCCCTAGAATTCTCTGCCCTTGAGGGTGGTGGATGCTGGATCATTGGATGTATTGAATGTGGATTTAAATAAATATTGAGGAGTTGAGGGTTATGGGGAACTGGCACAGAAGAGGAGTTGAGGCTGGTGTAGATCAACCATGATCATGTCGAATGGTGGGGCAGGTTTGAGGGGCCGAGTGGCCTACTCCTGCTCCTGTTCTCTCGTGTTCACAAGGCTGCTCACCCAGTATGAACACGGTGTGAACTTCCTAGGTGACAAACGTCATGATTTTGGAGAGTCCATGGCGATTGCAATGCATGATACACCTGACACACACGGCATCCTTGGATGCTGCTGATGGAAAGAGTAAGTGATTAATGTGGATAAACAACTTCCCTCACCCCTCTCCATTATTTCCCACTCCACACTGCCCCCATACACAAGCTAGGGACTGAATTATTTCTGTCTTATTCTGATGCCCATTGAAGGCTAGGTGATCATCTTTACCTTACCACGGCTTCAAGGGCAGTACAAATATGTGACAGGGTGTATGTTCCATTCAACATTCTCAGGGGAAAAAATAGGATGTTCATCAAACCTCACTCCTGGAACTCTGGAATTTTAACTATGGAACTTCCATATCCCCTCAACTCAGTTCTCTCTCTCTCTCTCTCTCTCTCTCTCTCTCTCTCTGCTGCATGATGTATTGTTTTACTTCAGGTTCATCATAAATTGAAAAACAGAAAAGCTTTTAAAATCCCACATGAATTGTATTTGATCAGAAGCTGGATAAGCTCTGCCAAGTGACTCATCTCCTGACACCCTTAAGCCTCTCCACTATCTATAAGACACTAGGCAGGAGTGTGATGGAATATGCTCCACTTGCCTGGATTAGTGCAGCTCTAAGAATATTTAAGAATCCCGGACAAAGCAGCCACTTGATTAACACTGTCCCCCAACCCAGACCCTCCAAACCACTACCCTGACCATCCATTCCCACCACCACCCGTGCATGGAGGCTGCAGTGTGGACCATCAACAAAATGCACCACAGTTACTTGCCCAGTGACTCTGACAGCACCTCCCAAACCCACATCCTCCACCACCGTGAAGGGCAAGGGCAGCTGATGCACGTGAACACTACCACCCACAGGTTCCCCTCTAAGACACATGCCGTCCTGATTTGGAAATACATCCTGGATGACGTCGAGCTTCATCATCCTGGAACTATCTAGGAAGACAGCGGTAAAACTGCCAACAGCACAGTGGGAGCCCCTTCAGCAGGACTGCAATGGTTCAAGACGGCAGCTCACCACCACCTTCTCAAGTGTGATAAATGCCGGTCTCCACAGCAACCTCCTTACCTCAGGGAATGAGTAAGTGAACAAAAGCTTACATGATCCACACGATGGACTCTGGACTTTGGAGGGCACTTCTACAATGCTGGTCCACTTGCTACTTGCAAGGGCAAGTGCAAGTGCAAGGGCGGCACGGTAGCATAGCGGTTAGCGTGACGCTATTACAGTGCCAGCGATCGGGGTTCGATTCCCGTCACTGTCTGTACGGAGTTTGTACGTTCTCCCATGTCTGTGTGGGTTTCCTCCGGGTGCTCCGGTTTCCTCCCACATTCCAAAGACGTACGGGTAGGTTAATTTGGGTTTAAAACGGGTGGCGCCGACTCGTTGGGCCAGAAGGGCCTGTTACCACGCTGTAAATAAAATTTAAAATTTTAAATTTAATTAAAAAATTTAAATTTAAATTTGTCATTGGTATTGGTATTGGTATTGGTTTATTATTGTCACTTGTACTGAGGTACAGTGAAAAACTTGTCTTGCAAACCGATCGTACAGGTCAATTCATTACACAGTGCAGTTACATTGAGTTAGTACAGAGTGCATTGATGTAGTACAGGTAAAAACAATAACAGTACAGAGTAAAGTGTCACAGCTACAGAGAAAGTGCAGTGCAATAGGGTGCAAGGTAGATCGTGAGGTCATAGTCCATCTCATTGTATAAGGGAACCATTCAATAGTCTTATCACAGTGGGGTAGAAGCTGTCCTCAAGTCTGGTGGTACGTGCCCTCAGGCTCCTGTATCTTCTACCCTATGGAAGAGGAGAGAAGAGAGAATGTCCTGGGTGGGTGGCGTCTTTGATTATGCTGGCTGCTTCACCAAGACAACGAGAGGTAAAGACAGAGTCCATGGAGAGGAGGCTGGTGTCCGTGATGCGCTGGGCTGTGTCCACAACTCTCTGCAGTCTCTTGAGGTCCTGGGCAGAGAAGTTGCAGTACCAATCTGTATTTTTTCTGTAGGTTCAAACAGACTTGGTCATAGAGATGTACAGCATAGAAACAGACCATTCAGCCCACCATGTCCATGCTGACCTTTCCGCCCATCTACACTGTATTAGTACTATATACTCCCATGCCTTGCTTTTTAAGTACCTGCCTCTTAAACATTGTAATTACATCTGATTCCACCACCACTCTGGGTTCCAGTTCCAGATATCAACCGCTGAGTTCACAATTTTGAGGAAAACTTCTGTCTTGGTCAATATTTACATCTCAACCAAAAAATAATATCATAGAACGTAGAACACTACAGCACAGTACAGGGCCTTCGGCCCACAATGTTGTGCTGACATTTTATCCTGATCTAAGTTCTGTCTAACCTTCCCTCCCACATCGCCCCCCCCCCCACTTCTCTATCATTCATGTGTCTATCTAAGAGTGTCTTAAATGTCCCGAATGTATCTGGCCCCACAAGCTCTGCCGGCAGTGCGTTCCATGCACCCACCACTCTCTGTGTAAAAAACTTACCCCTGACATCCCCTTTATACCTTCCTCCAATCACCTTAAAATTATGTCCCCTGGTGTTAGCCATCGTCACCCTGGGAAAAAGTCTCTGACTGTCCACTCGATCTTTGTCTCTTATCTCATCTATCTCATTGCTGTTTATGGGTGCTTTCTATGTACAAAATGTCTGCCATGTTTCCTCTACATCATCACCGCAGTTCATTGTTTGCAAAGAGGTTTGGAATGCCCTGAAGATCTGAAAGGTGCTATAGAAATACAAGTCTTTTCTACTGCTGTGTTTGGGCTGGGCTGCTGTGTCCTGTGGAGCTTGTGTTACACAGACTGGGTCCATGTGCATGTAAGGCAAAGGGGGTCTCTATGTCGCATGGACTTTGGTGTTGACTCGGTTTCCCCTGAGCTCACTTCACTCCCTCCACTATCATGTCAACAGCAGGGTGATCTTTGGCCTGGCACCAGTCAGCAGGATTGGGTGTTTGATCCTCGCTCCCGATGGTCCCAGTGAGTAAGGACCATGGCCCCAGCTCTGAGTTCTGGGTGAAGCCCAGCTGTGTCAGGGGTGTCACCAGCCAGTGGCAGAGTGTCTGCAAAAGGGTCGAGGTGTGCGCACCAACCAGTCGCCGACTACCCCCAGGTGAGTGAGGGATTACACAGGCTGTCAGGGTGGGCTGACAACTGCATGCCCCCCAGACATGAAAGCTTCAATCCAGAATTCATAGCTGGGGCCTCAGTGGAGGGGATTGAACCCCTGTCCACCTCACTGTCACAGGGCTAGCGATCACCCTCCCTATTGTGGAATCGGACAGGTTGCTGGTAACAGAAGACTCTTCTACCTGAGGAGCATTTCAGTTTTCAGTGGTATCTTTGCCTTTGCAACCCCGCACTGTTTGCGTTAATAAGCTTACACCAACACAACTCAGTGCGGAATTGTTGGCTCGTGTCCCAGTGCAGCCTTCACATTCACGTCAACCATCACACCTGTAATGACCCTGGAAAGCTCCCAGCTCTGCTACCAGCAGAGATCACGCTGTGTGCTGCAGAACTTGGCAGCTCGTTTCTCCTCCTTCCACACTGGAGGAGTCTGTGAATCAGTCCTGAGAGGAGAAGGCAATGAAAATAATGAGGGCGGAAAATAATAACACAAGTGCGTCTCCATGAAGGTTTAGTACAGATGGAACCGCACCCACAGCAGTGAGCTGGTAAAAATGGGTCAGCCTGCTGTCACTTCACTGGACCAGCAATGCCCCCCCCCCTCCGGTCTAATAAATCCCGAAGACATGAGTTCCAATCCCAAAATAGTAGTGTGAAATACAGTTTCAATTTTAAAAAAATCTGGAAATAAGAAGCTTGTGAATTATTGTCAAAGGCCGACTGGTTCACAATTGTCCTGTAGCAAAGGCTACCTGCTGCCCAGTATGGACCAGATGTGACTCCTTCCCTCATTAACAACCCTTGTTACAAACTAGGTTACTAGTGGTGAATGTCCCTTTAAGATAGAGCATAGTGGTGTGTGTGTGTGTGTGTGTGTGTGTGTGTGTGTGTGTGTGTGTGTGTGTGTGTGTGTGTGTGTGTGTGTGTGGTGTGCTTACGTCAACAGAAGATAAAGGACGTAATGATGTTTTTTGAGGCAGTCAGTCGGAGTCAGTGGGAGAGAGAGAAGAGAGCGAGAGACACCAGCCTGCTAGTTTTCTCTATCGATGGACGAGAAACAGTAACTGTGTCTGTCACTACAATCCACGTATGGATTTTTGGAGTAATCCAGTGGAGTCCACTTTGTCGTTAACCTGTGGAGGGAAACAGGTGTTTGTGTGGACGGTTTCGTCTCGGATGCTTTTCGGGGCGGCAGATACTTCGGAACGACGCAGTGGAGTTCACTTTGTCATTGACCTGTAGAAGGAAACAGGTATTTCTGTGGACGGCCACGATTCGGATGCTTTGGAGGGGGTGAGGTAGTTACTACCAAGTAAACACTGAGGTGTCGTTTGAGTTCCAGAGTGGAACATTTGGATTTCGTAATTACTCTCTATTTTCTCTCTACATCTATGTCTTATCTTCAGACAACGGTGGTTGTTGAAGAAGTCTTTGCTCACGTTTCACCTTACGGCTTGCAGAACTGAACTTTGAAGAGAATTATTCCTGGACTTGGAGTTTGGGAATTTGCCACACACACACGACGAGTTTAGGTTTTGGGGTTAATGTTTAAGGTTTAGCATTTTTACTTCTAACATTCTAACATTTTAACTTTTATTTTTCTTTTTATCATAAGTAGTTATTAATAAAGTAGTTTTTAACACTGAATCATGACTCAGTGTGTTTCTTTTGTTGCTAGTTCGTAACACCCTGCACTGCAGTTCCAGTAATACAGCACCTGAACCACCTAAATCCAGAGGCATGGACCATTTCTGCAGCTCAAATCCCACCACAGCAACTGTGGAATTTAAATTTAAGTAATTAAATGAACCTAGAATTAAAAAGCTAGTCTCAGTAACAGTGACCCTGATAGTTTTACGATCCCATCTAGTTCATTACTGTCCTTCAGGGAAGGGAATCTGCAGTCCTGTCATCGTTCGATCAGTTCGTATCACTCTTAACCCACCAAGGTGCTCGACTCTTAACTGCCTTTGATGGGGCCAGCAAACCAATCATTAGAAATGCCAATAAATGCTGGCATTGCCAGTGATGTCCACATCACATAGGTAGATAGATAGATAGATAGATAGATAGATAGATAGATAGATAGATAGATAGATAGATAGATAGATAGATAGATAGATAGATAGATAGATAGATAGATAGATAGATAGATAGATAGATAGAGACTTTTTTTTAGCCACTCTCAGTGGAAACAGAGAGCAGGAAAAAAAAAGGACTCTTTCTGAGAGACAGGCAGTGAATCCTGGGGTGTCAGAAGGATCAGCGCTTGGGTCCTAACCATACATCAGTGATTTGGATGAGAGAACATATCTAAATTTGCAGACCAATTTGGAGGCAAGCGATTGGGGAGAAGGGCGGGACTGTGAGCTGTAAGGAGGATGCAAAGAGGCTCCAATGTGATTTAGACAAGTTGGGTCAGATACATAGCAGATGAAGTTTAACTTGGATAAAAGTGAGGTTGTCCACAGAAAGATAGATTATTATCCGAATGTTGATAGAACGAGACAAGGGAAGGTCGAACAGGACCTGGATGCACTTGTACACCAAGTGCTGAAAGCAAGCGTTCAGACACAGCAAGCAAAAAGGACAAATGGTATGTTGGCCTTCATTAAATACAGGGTCAAGAATGTCTTGCTGCAGCTGTCCAGGGCCTCGGTGAGACTCACCGGGAGTTTTGTACAGCTTTGATCTCCTTACCTGGGGAGGGATGTTCTTGCCATCGAGTGAGCACAATGAGGATTGACTGGACTAGTTCTCGGGTAGCAGGACTGACTACTGAGGTCTGTGTTCACTGGAGTTTAGAAGAATGAGACGGGATCTTACAGAAACCTATAAAGTTTGAACAAGACTAGATATAGGCAGAGTAGACACAAGAGAACATAGGACATAGAACAGCACAGGAACAGACCCTTTGGCCCACAGTGTTGTGCCAAACTAATTAAACTAGTAATTAAACACCTAACTAAACTAATCCCTTCTGTCTACACAATGTCCACATCCCTCCGTTCTCTGCACATTCATGTGCCTATCCAAGACCCTCTTAAATGCCTCTACTGTATTTACCCCCAGTACCACCCCTGGCAGCGTATTCCAGGCACCCACCAATCCCTGTGTAAAAAAACTTGCCCTGCACATCTCCTTTGAACTTTCTCCCTCTCACCTTAAATGCATGCCCTCTAGTATTAGACAGTTTGACCCTGGGAAAAAGATACCAAGAAGATACTCTATCTCTGCCTCTCATAATCTTATAAACCTCTATCAGGTCTCCCCTCAGCCTTCGCCGCTCCGGAGAAAACAACCCTACTTTGTCCAACCTCTCCTTATAGCACACGCCCTCTAATCCAGGCAGCATCTTGGTGAACCTCTTCTGGACCCTCTCCAAAGCCTCCACATCCTTCCTGTAATGTGGCGACCAGAACTGAATGCAATACTCCAGCTGTGGCCTAACTAGAGTTTTATAAAGCTGCAACATAACTTCCTGACTCTTGAACTGCAGACACTGGAATCTGGAGCAACAAACAATCTGCTGGAGGAACTCAGTGGGTTGAGTAGTGTCTGTGGGGGGAAGCAATTCTCAATGTTTCCTTTTGACATTTCCCTTCAGAAGCTGCCTGACCCACCGAGTTTCTCCAGCAGATTGTTTAGATACAGGCAGATGTTCCCGATGGCCGGGGAGTCTGGAACCAGAGTTCACGGTATCAGGGTACAGGGTTTGTCATTCAGGACTAAGATCTGGAGATATTTCTTCACCTAGAGGACTGTAGTGGGGACTAAATCTTTAAGTATATTCACAAAGGAGGTGGATCTATTGATATATCAGTGAAATTCACCGTCACCTTCATGGTCCCAGCACAGCCTTTGACAACCTGAGAAAAAGTGTTTGAGGACCAGGTCCTCAAAGCTGCACAAAAAACTATGGTCTACCGGGCAGCAATGATCGCTGCACTCCTGTCCGCTTCTGAGACCCGGACCACCTGCTGCAGGCACCTCAAGCTTACCGCCAGTGGTACTGAGGAGCTTGCAGTCCCAGACCAACACCCCGTTTATCCTCATTTGTCCACGTTCGGGCGGGCCCTGTCGTTTGCCTGCCCAATGTCAGACTCCCGAAACTCCGCTCCGAGCTCCGTCATGGGAAGAGGGTACCGGGCAGACAGAGGAAAAGGTTCGAGGATCTGCTCAAAGCTCCGTGAGGAAGTGTAACATCCCTACCAACTCTTTGAGATCCCTGGCCCATGACCGCTCAAAGTGGAGAGTTCAGGACAGTACTGAGAACCTCGTGGCCGTGTAGACACACGTGCCCACCTCCTTCATCTCCTGCCCACCTGAGGAAGGGACTGCAGTTTCCACTTTGGCCTCATCAGCCACCCAGAACCCACAAAGCCCGGGTGGAAACAAGTCGCCCTCGACCCCAAGCAACTGCCTGAGGAGAAGGCCTCCACCAAACTGTCACAGTTGAATTCACAGAACATACCTTAGATCTAGATTTTAGATTTTTATTTACAGTGCTGTAACAGACCCTTCCGGCCCAACGAGTCCACGCCACCCATTTTAAACCCAAATTAACCTACCCGTATGTCTTTGCAATGTGGGAGGAAACCGGAGCACCCGGAAGAAACCCACGCAGACACAGGAGAACGTACAAACTCCTTACAGACAGCGACAGAAATCGAACCCCGATCGCTGGCGCTGTAATAGCATCGCGCTAACCCTACGCTACCGTGCCGCCTTCTTGAGGCTTTTTGGTCTTCACTCTTGAAAATCACATTTAACCACCTCAGGACAGTGATGTAACAATGGCCTAATTATCAGGCTTTGACGATGCTGGTGAGGGATTAGATACAGGCGAGGTTGCAAACCAACAGGACATTGGCAGTACCTGGATGGGACGTGCCACCACCTGAGGAAAAGTGGTACAGAATTCCCGGGCGGGGCTTTTGGAACTGCCACCAGCCTCAGGGTTAACGGCGTGACCACAGTACCAGCCGATTCACCAAGAGGCACCAACTACAACACCGCTCTGCAGGGCTGCATTTTACAGGCAAACATCAAAGCAGCTCCACTGACATTATGTGGCACATATCATGCTCCAGAAATATAAGCAGCCGTTCTACTAACTAATTGTAATTTCATGTTCATTTACACATGGTAATACTTCAAGTATCTTAATAGAGGTGGTTTTTAAACAAAGGAGAGGTGAGCTGCAATCTCCTTCCAGAGGCATTGTTGAACTGTAAGCTCAGTGTTGCTATTGATGAGAAATTGGAGAAGACCCCTCTGTAAACGGGAAACGTGGTGACGAAGAGCAAGTACTCGCTTGGCAGCACAGCACAATCTCTAGGCTAACAGGAGTGGGAAAAGTATGCCCATTTCGTTACAGTTCACACAACACACTGCATCTTTATTTTCACTAATGTGAGTGATCACTCCACTGGGTGCTGAAAATATCATTCACTCCCACAGAATAAACAGTCTCCAGCCCCAGTCCTGCTTTGCATTATATCAGTTGGATCCTGAAACCACAGCTTCAGTTTCCAATGGAAACACTCAATACGTAATCTCTAACCAACCAAGATGACTCCTGCTGGAACGATACAGGCAAAAAACTTGGTGTGAAACTCTTTTCCATCTCCCTTGTTATTTTAAAATTGATGTGCCTTGTTTAGTCCGTTACTGTGTGATATTAACCCCTCTCTGTTGCTTTCTCGATCACACTCTGTCCCGATTGTTTCTCTTGATCCCCTCCCTTCTTTCATTCTCTGTCACTCTCACACTTCCTCTCTCTTCCAACTTTATTTCACTATATTAAACGCTTTATTTCACAAGCCAAGCTTCCATGCAAGACATGTGCATTCACAACCCATGCATGCAGGAAACATTTTCCTCGTTTGTAGCCAATTCATTGTCCATTGCAGTCAGTGCCACATTAAGGAATGCCAATTTTTGGATGAATAGAGGGTGGCTGTCTGCAAGGGAGGAATGGGGGAGGAATAACCTCCACACCCCACTGGCACCTCGAGCCTTCCCCTCCAAAGGTCCTGTGCATAGGCTGCGCCTCCCTTGTCCCCCAGGCGGTCCTGGAGCTTGGAGAGAGCTTGTTGGTAGCACTGGTTCTTCCTGCAGGAAGGGCAGTAGGACTGGGGTCAACCACAGACCTTTCACCCTGCTGACAGTCTGTGGCCTCGGTCGGAGTCCCTGGCAACAACCCACAGATGGTTTCTGCTTGCTCGGCAGAGGAGAGGTCAGTGTTGTCCATCGAGGGCATCTCTTACTGCTTAACCTTGTGTCCTTTGGATTTGTGGGGCCTCCTCTCTCTTCCCTAGATCACCCAGCCCTCCACCACCTCTAACCCTCTGACCCTCTGGGTGCCGTGCAGGCTATGCTCGTCTTCCACCATCTCCTGTTGCTCTTTATTCTCTTTTCCCTGGGCAAGGCACTTTGAGTGGGTTCTGGTGGGTCTGTGACTGTCACCCTCTGCAGCCGCCCGACAGGATTCAGCGCTCAGCCTTGAGGCTGCCGAGCGTCCAGTGTCCGTCCCTCTGACAGGTGCGCCAGGCTTTACAGGAAGTGGCTCCGTGCCAGGTCTGCCGCTGGATTCGCGCACTCTGGGATGCCCTGAACATACCGCATCCCTCTCCCTGTGCCTTGCCCCTGGCATGAAGCATGACAGCCGGTGAGTGATTGGAAACGGACTGCTGGTCAGGCAGTGTGTGTGGAGAAATGTCAGTGTTTCAGCTCAATGTTGTTTCATCACAGCTGGAAGAATGCAGGAAACAGAGGAGTGACTGTGGTAGGATGAATCTGAATGGCATCGGTGGTGGCGGTGTCTGCTGAGAGAGGCTAATGAAGGCTGTTTACTCACAGCCTGTAGGATGATGCGTCCGTAGCTCTCCAACAACCTCTGCTCTGCATCCATGCTCCTCGGGTGGCCCAGATACCTGTGCACCTTCTTGCTCCATTGACAGACTAAGTTGGGAACATTGGCACATCCACCCTGGGCATCAGTCCCACTCAGGGGCAGTGCCGACTGCTTTTCCAGCAGGAGGCTGAAGTCTGGCCACAGAGTCAGTGCTTCCCTTCCCTTCACCTTGATTGCCTGGATCACCGTCAGGAATCTCTCCACTTTGCAGGAAGTCCAAGGTCCCACCCATGATTTTATAAACCTTTGTGAAGTCATCCCTCAGCCTCCTCCGCCCCAGTGGTAAAGGTCCCAGCCTATCCAGACTTTCCTTATAACTCAGACCCTCCAGTCTCACCAACATCTTCATAAATCTTTTTTGCACCCTTTCCAGCTTAATGACCTCCTTCCTGCAGCAGGGTGACCAGAACTGTAGGCAGCACTCCAAATGTGGCCTTACTAACATGACGTCCCAGCTCCTGTACTCAGTGCCCTGACCGATGAAGGCCAGTGTGCCCAACACCTTCTTCACCACCCTGTCTACCTGTGTTGCTACTTTCAGGGAACTCTGTACCTGTATCCCTGGGTCTCTCTGTTCTACAGCAGTCCCGAGAGTTCTGCCATTTACTGTGTAAGTTCTGCCCTGGTTTGCCTTACCAAAATGCAACACCTCGCATTTATCTGAATTAAACTCCATCTGCCATTCCTCAGCCCACTGGTCCAGTTGATCAAGATCTGCTTCTGCTTCTGTACACAATGGTCCCAGGGGCTCAACAGAGCTGTACGCAGCTTGAAGAAAGTGTCGGACTGGTTCCCAAGCATCATTAATCTCCATGTCAGCAATTCACACCGATTCTCATCCTGAGGACCACCTTGGTGACCTCAGCCAGCCAACCCACCCCAGCTCCTTGGTACCATATTACACCGTTAGTTAATTCTGGACGCCAACCTGCTTCATAAAGTCGTAGCCTAACAGGGAGAGCCTTGTGTCATGTGACTGAACTCCAATCCAAACATTTTGAGTCTGACAAAAACCACACTGCAATGTAACAGTCCGGCTTGTGGAGACTGGGAAATCAGGAGGATGTAATTCTGTCTGCTCCCCGACCCACTGCCCAACTTCACGGGTTCTGGTGAGGTCGGAAAGATCAGCAGATCCGGTGGGATTGTCAGTGCCTGCTGGTAAAGTGGTGGTCGTGGTGAGGGGTTATTGGATTAACCCGCACTACAGATAAACTGAGATACAAGGACCTAGATGTGGGAACAGCATCTACATTGTTGGAGACCCCAGGTAGTGTGACGGATAGAAAGGACCTCGTATGAGGAAGCTGAACAAAGGCCAGTCGACTGCCACAGCCCCTCTGCCACCCCACCTCCTGACCGATACACATAGTGGAGGTTGCAAAGGAAGTGAGTTGGGATCGGGGCTGGTAAAGCAAGATTGAGATTGGGGGAAATTGGGGGGGAAGACGATAACCAGGGAGATAATCACACTGGAGGAGGGAAATTACAGCAGTGGATCCAGAGGAGAGGAGAGGTCCCCGGAGGGCGAGGGAGGTCTCAGAGGGAGATAACTGTGGGGCAGGGCAGCGCGGAGGGAGAGGACCATGGGGGGAGAGAGAGAGTTACGGAGTCATGGGGCAGGGAGTTTTTGGGAGAGAGACATTGAGGGGGAGAGGATGGTGGGATTACAGGGCGTTGATGGTCTGGGTTGGGGTTCAGGTGGGGTGCGGACATCGTCAGGGCAAGGCAGTCGGGGAGATGACTCAGGGAAGTAGATCAGGGGCTGATCAGGGTGAACCAGCTGTTGGAGTAGGGTCCAAGGATACCAGCAAGGAGATGGGTGGAGAGGGGGTATTGGTTCTTGGCAGCCAGAACCAAGACAGAACATTTAATGAAGACAAATGCCTTGGGCTCCTCTGACATGCCCAGGTAAGGTCAGGTTCCCTTTAAATAAAGCCAAGGTTCACCCTACACCCTCTTGTCACGATCATTGCTGCATGTAAAGTTCTGCCTGGGCAGGCAATAGTGCAAGTGATGTCAAAATGAACCTTGCACACCCTTTGATACCAGTGCCAGTGCCCAGCGTCCTCTCTGTACATAAACACCTCATAGCATCAGCATTTCTCTCTCTCCTGACCTTATCCAGCTGCCCCTGAAATGCATTTAACCTTTTTGTGTCAATTACACCTTGTGGTAGCTGTGGACATGTAAGAGAAGTTTCTCCAAAATTTCATTAAGCAAACTCGAGCTGCCTGAAGCCCGTTGTCCATTTAATACATAAAAAGGCACAAAGTTTGCAAATGCAGACTTGTATAAACAGTGAGGGCAATACTAACACCTTCTGGAGATATGGAGATGGTGAAATGGGCAGGCAGATGGCAGACAAATTTGATTGAAGTGTGCGTGTGCGTCACTTGTTACATTTTGGGAAGGACAACAGGGGATACTGTTTTTTGAACTAAAGGGTGCAACTACAGAGGACCAGGAACATGGGGTCTGGGGTATGTGCACTCAGATCAGGATCCCATAGAGTAATGAGGTAAGAAATCAAGAAGTATATTGGAAACCTTTACTATCTGCCATAGGGAAAGTCATTGCCATGATCCTCCTCACGCACCCATTCCCAGACCGAAGAACTGAATCACAAGGCAGATGGAGTTCAACCCGGATAAGTGTGAAGTGATACACTTCGGGAGATCGAATTCAAAGGCAGAATACGAGGTTAATGGCAGGACTCTTAGCAGTGTGGGGGAACAGAGGAATCTTGGGGTCCACGTCCATAGATCCCTCAAGGTTGCCGCGCAGGTTGATAGGGTTGTTAAGAAGGCGTATGGTGTGTTGGCTTTCATTAGTCGAGGTGTTGAGTTAAAGAGCCGCGAGGTCATGTTGCAACTCTATAGAACTCTGGTTGGACCACACTTGGAGAATTGTGTTCAGTTCTGGCCACCTCATTATAGGAAGGATGTGGAAGCTTTAGAGAGGGTGCAGAGGAGATTTACCAGGTCGCTGCCTGGATTGGAGAGCACGTCTGATGAGGATAGGTCAGGTGAGTGAGGGCTTTTGTCTTTGGAGAGGAGGAGGATGAGAGGGGACTTGATAGAGGTGTACAAGATGATAAGAGGCATAGATCGAGTGGACAGCCAGAGACTTTTTCCCAGGGCGGCAATGGCTAACATGAGGGGACATAATTTTAAGGTGATTGGAGGAAGGTATAACGGGTATGTCAGGGGTAAGTTTTTTACACAGAGAGTGGTGGGTGCATGGGACGCACTGCCGGCAGAGGTCGTGGGGGTAGATACATTCGGGACATTTAAGAGACTCTTAGATAGCCACATGAATGAGAGAGAAATGGGGGGGCGATGTGGGAGGGAAGGGTTAGATAGATCTTAGAGCAGGATAAAATGTCGGCACAACATTGTGGGCCGAAGGGCCTGTACTGTGCTGTCGTGTTCTATGTTCTATGTTCTAATGTGGAGTCCATCCATCTGGACAAAATCTTCACACCATAACAACTCCAAGAGCAATGCCAGAAGCAGCACCAGCCACCAGACGGGGGTCCTAAAATTTGGGTACCTGCGGATATTTGTCTCCATCTTACGTAGGCTTCATGATGGCAGGCAAGCGGTGATACTAGTGGAAGAGCCAGTCTCAGTGAAGACCAGCGTCAAACAAAGCCGCCTTGACACTTTTTACAGACTTGGATTGTTCTCTTTGGAGTGCTGCCGATTGACGAGACACCTGATAGAAGTTTATAAAATTACGAGAGGCATGATGCGATAGGGAGTCAGGGCAGAAATGTCCAATACAAGAAGGCATAGCTTTAAAGTGAGAGGAGGAAAGTTTAAAGGAGATTTGCAAAGCAAGTTTTTCACAAAGAGTGGTAGGTGCCTGGCATGTGCTGCTGGGGGAATACAATAGCAATGTTTTAAGAGGCATTTAGGCACACCAATGAACAGGCAGGGAATGGAGGAATATGGATCATGTGCAGGCAGATGGGATTAGTGTAATTTGGCATCATGGTCAGTACAGATAAGGTGGGCTGAAGGGCCTGTTCCATTGCTGTACTGTTCTATGTTCTGTATTCCGTGTTCTATGTTCCAATGCTGCAGCTCATCTCCAACAAGCCTCCTGCTGAAGTACATATAGACATTAACACAGAACAGGGCCTTCGGCTCACAATATGGCGCCAAACTAATTAAACCAGTAATTAAACGCCTAACTAAACTAATCCCTTCTGCCTACACAACGTCCATTTCCCTGAATTCTCTACACATTCACGTGCCTATTGAAGAGTCTCTTAAAACACCTCTATCCTATTTGCCTCCACCACCAGCCCTGGCAGCACATTCCAGGCACCCAGCACTCTGTGTAAATAAACTTGCACCACATATCTCCTTTGAACTTACCCCCTCTCACCTAAATGCCTGTCCTCTAATATTAGACCCTGGGAGAAAGATACTGGCTGTCTACTCTATCTCTGCCTGTCTTAATTTCATAAATGTCTATCCCCTCAGCCTCTGCTGCTTCAAGAGAAAACAACCCAAGTTTGCCCAACCTCTCGTTATGGCACATGCCCTCTAATCCGGTGGAGCAAATCTCCAGGACAAATAGAAAACCATTCAATCTTCGTTGTCTCCACTCCAGATCCAAGGTCATTCCAACCTCCGTTATCAAGCTCATGTTTGTGCACATATGTAGGCCAAGCTCCAAGTCATTGCCAGTTCACCTACAGAAGCAAACAAGAGGATGGACCTTACACTCAACATCCGGAAGGAAAGGTCTTCTTCCAAGCTGCCCCACAGTACGACACCACTCTCCAACAATTAAGATTCACAGCAAAGCCCTGGGACCCTCCCACATCTCAGGAGCCACCTCCCAGTCAATACAGACATTCACCACTGTCTTCAATGCACCAGCACAGCCATTAGTCAACTGAGGAAAAGTGGGTTTGAAGATCAAGACCTCAGACCTAACGCTAAACTCACGGACTAACAGAGAGCAGTGATCCCTGCCTTCCAGAATCAGAATCAGGTTTATTATCACTGACATATGACATGAAATTTGTTGCTCTGTGGCAGCGGTACAGTGCAGAGACATAAAAATCTATAAATTACAAAATAAATAGTGTAAAAAAAGGAACAATGAGGTCCATGGGTTCATGGACCGTTCAGAAATCTGGTGGCCGAGGGGAAGAAGCTGTTCCTGAATCATTGAATGCAGGTCTTCAGGCCCTTGTACCTCCTCCCCGATGGTAGTAACGAGAAGAGGGCATATCCCGGATGGTGAGGGTCCTTAGTGATGGATGCTGCCTTCTTGAGGCACCGCCTCTTGAAGACGTCCTTGATGGTGGGGAGGGTTGTATCCGTGATGGAGCTGGCTGAGTCTACAACCCACTGCAGCCTCTTGCGATCCTGTGCATTGGAGCCTCCACACCAGCGGTGATGCAACCAGTCAGAATGCTCTCCACCGTACAATCTGTAGAAATTTGTAAGAGTCGTTGGTGACAGACCAAATCTCCTCAAACTCCTAACGAAGTAGACCCGCTGACGTGCCTTCTTCATGATTGCATCAATGTGTTGGACCCAGGATAGATCCTTTGAGATGTTGGCACCCAGGAACCTGAAGCTGCTCACCCTTTCCACCACTGAGCTCTCAATGACGACTGGTGTGAGTTCTTCCTGAAGCCCTTCCCTTATGCTTCTGACTACCTACCGCAGACACCTCAAGCCATTTGACAGATACCATCAACGACATTTCCACAAAATCCTCCAAATTCACAGGCAGAATTACGAAATCAACGTCGTTGTGCTCTCCCAGGCCAACAGTCCCGGGACTGAGGCCCTCATCACACTTGGTCGGCTCAGATGGGAAGACCACGTTTTTCACAAGCTCCTGAATCAGACACTCCATTCCAAACTCTGTCACGGAAGGAGATTGCCAGGAGCTCAGTGGAAATACTTCAAGGATGTTCTCAAAACCTTCTCGAGCAAATCCAACATCCCTAGTGACTCCTGGGAACCTCTGGCCCACGACTGCTCAGAGTGAGAAACGACAAATCAGGGAATCTCAAGCCTATGCATCAGGAGCCCACCGGCGCAAATGGTGGAAGGAGCGCACGATGTCACAACCTACCCGTCCGTCCTTTCAGTCATCTCCTGCACCGCCTGTGACACAGTCTGCAAGTCTCACCTTCGAACCCACAGAACCGGAGGGGAGGCAAGTCATCCTCCATCCCAAGAGACTGCCTAAGACTGGTGGGGGCCTCCGCTAGAGCATTGTTTCCAGTTCTGAGCCCTGCTCTTGGAGGATCACGTCATGAACTTGGTGTGGAGGAGGTTCTTGGGATGACACAAGAGATGAAGGTGTTAAGTTACTGAAAAGTTGGGATTGATCTCCTTTGGAACAGAAAAGGATAAAGAGAAATTTGACGGAGGTGTTTCCGGTCATGAACTGCTGGGATAGAGTCAATTACTAGAGTCCGTCTCCAGTGACAGAAGAAGGGAATACACATTTAAGGTGACTGGCAGAACAGAGATGAGGGAGAGGGGTGTTACACCATGACGTGTTAAAATCGGAAAGGCCAGTGGAAGCAGATCAAAGGAAAATGGGATAATTCCAGAAGGGCTGAGAGCAGGTAGAATGTTAATTGTATCCACGCGACTTATAGCACTTGGTATTAATTATATTCAAGGAGGTTTAAGTCAACAGGGGATTCTTTCATGTCTTAGCTGTAGAGTCATACAGCACAGAAACAGGCCCTTCAGCCCATCGTCATGCTGACCATCAAAGACCTATCCATACTAATCCCATTTACCAGCTCTTGTTCTGCAGCCTACTATCCGTTGGAAGGGGGAGTTGGGAAGGAGAGTATTGGTAACCGAAGGTGTGTATAGAATGGAATGAAATGGGTGTCATCTGTGCCTCAGCACACCTCCGTCACCTGGCTATCTGAGTTTTACACGGAGGAGTGGGAGTAATTCCATAGCTCCTGCTAAGTCATGATGGGCCGAATGGCATACTTTGTAGGAGTAACATTTTACGATTCTTTGCTGTAAAGCCTGAAAGGGGTCTGACACCTGTTCCCCACTTTGCAGTCCCCAACTCTACCAGGAGCCCGGCTTACTGAACTCCTCCACTTGTCCTGAGAGTTGTCAGGGATGTAACATCCCAAATGCTCCTTGGAGCAGTCATGGACCAGAGATTCCTGGGAGTCCGGGGAATGTTGCAGTTTCTCAAGGAGGCTTTAAGAACATCCTTAAGTGTTTTCCTCTGTCGGCCTGGTAACTTGGTCATCGAGCAGCAGTGTGCTGATGGTGATTCCATATGTACACACCCAGTCACCACTGACTCTCCTGCTGAAGTGTGCCTGAGGACGGGCCTCATGCTCAGCATCTGGGTGACAAAGGTCCTCTCCCAACTTGCCTCCACCCTGCCATATTGTCCTCTGACAATAACGGTGTGTTGATGAGACCACAGAAAAGGTGGATCACCTTCCTTATCTGGGGAGACACCTCTCAGCGGCAGCAGATATCAACAATGACATTCGTCATTGGCTCCAGAGTGCCTCTTCCCATTTAACAAGCAGAGTGTTTGAAGACTGAGGCCTGAAACTGGGTGCAAAATGTGTTGTCTACCAGGCAGCGGTGATCTCTAAATGCCTAAGGGATATGGGCTGCCGATAGTAGTTGTCTCAAGTACTGGAGAGCTATCACCAACACCGTTTCACCAAAGAATTCATTTGCAAGTACGCAATCCACATCAGAGACGGGTCAGCACATGAATGCTGACAGATATTCAAACAGCTAGTCCTTAACGCTCAGGAGGAATTTATCCCAATCAGAAAGAGGGATCCTGTGAGAATGAAGCACAATTTGTGGTTTGCAAAGGAGGTTAGGGATAATGTAAAATTGAAAAGCAGGGTACACTAAGTGACAAGGGCTGGTGGGAGGTCAGGGGACTGGGAGATGTTTAGGATCCAGCAGCAGGAGACTAAAAACTCATGAGGAGGGAGAAAAGTAATATTGAGAGAAAGCATGAGTGTGAAACAAAACAAACAGGAAGAGTTTCTATGGATAAATAAAGAGCAAGGAGGTAGCTGAGGTAAGTGTGGGACCTCCAGAGAATGAAGGAAGTAATAGCAGGAAACAAAGAAATGGCAGAAATGTTATATCGATTTTTTGCATCAGTCTTCACCATGGAGGACACTGCAAGTATAACAGATGGGCTCATTTCAAATCCCAATCACAAGAGATAAAGTGTTGGAGAAACTCACAGGGCGAAAGGCGGACAGATCATTGGGAGGGGGTGGGTTTTAAAGGAAGTGGCTGAAGAGATAGCGGACCCGTTGAGTGAAATATTTCAGAACTCACTCAGTTTCAGAAGACAAGAGAACATTCAGTGTGCCTCCCCTGTTCAAATAGCGGGAAGACAGAAGACAGGGTACTAAAGGCCAGTTGGCTTCACACCTACTGGTGGCAAGATGCTGGAGCCAATAATCAAAGTGGAAATAACTAATCATTTATTAGCCTCGTAATTTCTAGGGTAGGGACATTCCACAGCTTTCGGCACAGCTTTGTGGGCCAAAGGGCCTGAATTGTGCTGTGGTTTTTCCTTGTTCTATCTATGTTCTAAGAATATAATCAAACCTGGCCAATGTAGTTTTTTGAAAGTTAAATCATGTTTGATAATTTGTTCAGATTCTTTCAGGATGTGACGGGAGAGTTGATAGAGGGGAACCTGTAGATGTAGTGTATTTAGGTTCCCAAAAGGCTTTTGACAGGGTGCCACACGAGAGGCTGGTGCATAAATTAAGAGTCCAGGGTATTGGAGGAAGTGTGTTAACCTGGATTGAGAACTGGCTGTTACATAGAAACAGAGTTGGAATAAATGGGTCCCTTTCAGGCTGGAGGGATGTAACTAGTGGAGGACCCCAGGGATCGATTCTCGGCCCTCAGTTGTTTACTATTGACAATGATCTGGAGGAGGGAACAAAATGCAAAGTTTCCAAGTTTGCTCATGCATGAAAGTAGGTGGAAGGGCATGTTGTGATGAGATCATTGTGATTCTGCTACAGGATACAGATAGATTGAGTGACCGGGGAAAAATCTGGCAAATGGGGTTTAATGTGGGGAAGTGTGAGGCCATGTAAGTTGAATCAGAAGGTGGATTATCATCTAAATGGAGAGAGACTGCAAATGAGTGAAGTTCGGAGGGATCTAGGTGTTCCAGTGCATGAGTCACAAAACTTCAGCAGGGAGGGCAATGAAGTTATTAAAATAGCCTTTATTGCAACGGGATTAGAGTTTAAGAACAGGGAGGTTCTGTTACAGTTGTACAGGGTGTTGGTGAGGCCACATCTGGAATACTGTGCACAGTTTTGGTCCCCTTACTTAAAAAAAAGGATACGGTAACATTGGAGGCGATCTAAAGGAGATTCCCCAGGCTAATTCCAGGGGTGAGAGGGTTGTCCTATCAAGAGAGGCTGGACAGTTTGGTCTGTTTAGAAGAACGAGGGGTGACCTTATTCAAACATATAAAGCGACTTGACGGGGGAGATGTTGGGATGTTTTCACTAGTGGGGGAGTCACAAACGAGGGGGCATAGTTACAAGATAAAGGGCCAGTCATTTAAATCTGAGGTGCACAGAAATTTCTTCTCTCAGAGTGTGGTGAATCTCTGGAACTCTCTGCCCCCGAGGGTGGGGGAGACCAGATCATTAGATGTGCTCAAGGTGGATATAGATAAATATTTGAGAGATCGAGGAACTGAGGCTTAAGGGGAACTGGCACAGAAGAGGAGTTGAGGCCAGAGCGGATCAGCCATGATCGTATTAAATGTTGGGGCAGGCTTGAGTGACCTATTCCTCCTCCTATTCTCTTGTGGTCTTATATTCTTTCTTGTGTCCTCGTGTAAACTTCCTCTCGCAGGCCAACATCCCCAGCACTGAACCTCTAATTACATTCAGTCTGCTCCGTTGCATGAACCACATCACTTACATGCCTGACATCAGACTTTCAAAACAGGCGCACTATCCTATGGTCTGTCATGGTAAGAGGTTACCAGGACAAGAGAGAAAATGTGCCAAGGCTGTTCTTAAAGCCTCCTTGAGAAAAAAGTAACATTCCCACCGACTTATGGGATCCCTGGTCCAAGACCACTCAAACTGGATGAGGAGCATTCCAGATGGCACTGGGCTCTCCTTTAGAATATTTGGTGAAATCATTGGCATTGCTAAACCAAGTTCCATCCAGTTTATCTTCCGTGGTCCAGAATGTCACATGTTACAAACTAAAGGCCTCAATCACTGCTTAGGTTCTGTCTGTGAGGAGTTTTTCCCTTTATCCATTTCTTTCCCACTTCTCGACAGGAGCAAACTCCCAGAGAGCTTCTCTCTCAAGGCTGTTCAGTTCTCTGTGACAGAAGACGGCCTTTATTTACCTCCTGAAAGACCATTGACCTGAAGTGTTTATTCTGCTCCTCCCACCACAGAAGCTACCCGACCTGCTCAGTATCCCCAGCATTTTCTCTTCTTATTTCAGATTTTCAGCACCCGCAGGTTTTAGCTTTTCAAATAGTTTTATGCATTGGTTGAAGTACAAATTATCGGGTTATTCATTACACTATTGTTTGTGGAAGCTTGCCATTCACAAATGTGCTGCATCTTGTCTCTATATTACGACCATGGTTATCCGTCACAATTACTGCAATAGTGCTAGGTGGTTTGGGATGTGGTGAAATTGTGGAAGGTGCTACAGAAGTGCACATCCTTAACTTTGATAAGCCTTTGCATCAGTGGTCAATTGCTAACACACCCATTTATCACAGTGACATTTAAAAGAATTTTCTTGTGGTACACCTGTACTACCATTGGTACGTAAAAGGCACCCTCTCATTCTTGTGCAGTGAATTTGCCTTGCAAATGTTGGTTAAGACTGATGTAAATATACATTGATTCTACACGTACAGATGATTCTTTTAATCAATGGCAAAACCCCTTGAATATAGGACTACTGCAGATACAAAAGTTCAGCTGTAAGCACCAGAAGTGAGGGAAAGTAAAGCCACCAGGTCAGAGAAGACTTCAACTACATCTAATTGATACAGTTTGACTCATAAACAAGTAGAAACCCAGGGTCACAATCCTATTGGACAACTATGTCCATCACTGGTACAGGGATATCATATGTTACTCTAACCTGGTTTCCAAATGTCAGCTCCCAGTGAAACAATATTTCAAAAAAGTTTTCCATTAAGCATTCCAGAAGAGGCATTTAAAAACATTTAAGGTAAAATTAAATACATTTAAAGCATACTTAAAACACGCTTAGTACCAGCCGTGCCTTTGAGTCAACAGCCACAGCAATTATTCAGCACAATTTTACTAAACAAACTATGTTTTACAAGAGAGTTAGCAGACAAATTTGACACCAAGCCAGTTATGACCTCCTTGCTCTAATACTCTGTTCCTCTGTTTGTAAGACCAGGATCCAGTATCCTTTATTAAACCACTTCTTTAACTTGCCCCACCATTTTCAATAACAATGCGCATATTCCCTCCGATCCCTTTGCCCGTGAGCCTCTTTTAGAATTGTGCCTCCTGGTTTATATAGTCTCTTCTCGTGGAGGAATTGAGCAGGTCAGGCAGCATCCATGGAGGGAAATGGATAGCTGACATTTTGGGTCAAGGCCCTACATCTGGACTGCAAGAGATGTAAAGAGTAGAAAGATTAAAGGGGGAAAAATGGAAAATAATTTCACTCAGAGGATGGTGTGGTCATGGATTCAGGGTGGGAGAGGCAGAAACCCTCGGCACACTTAGGCTGTTCTTAGACATGTACTCGAGGACCCGTGACCCCAGGACTATGGACCCAGTACTATAACGTGGGAGGAGGCTAGGGAGCACTTTCTCGACCGACAATGGGCCAAATGGCCTCCTTTATCCAGTAAATTTACCGAGAGTCCATGAAACATTGAAATATCTGATAAATCATTTAAACATTCCACAGCACTATTCTGAAGACCAACATTTATTCTTCAAGCAACACGTTATCTAATCCTTTTTCACACTGCTGTTTGAAGGATCTTGCTGGGTGGCAACTGGCTGCTATGTTTCCTACATTAGAACAGTGACTACACTTCCATTGATTGTAATGCATTTTGAGCCATCTTGTGGTTGAAAATGTTCTAAATAAATACAAGTTCTTACTTTGCAAAACATAAAGCCATACGCTGGTACTTCTGATGTGGCACAGAGAGAGCCAAGTCGACCTCCGACAAACTAGAGAAAAGAGAAATGCATAACTATGCTCTACAATGTTATCTTGAATCAATCTAAAGATTAACACCAAAACCTTTCTCATCTCCTATGTACTTACAGAGTTTGCAAGGTCTAGAATACATCCTAAAATTTGCTGGAAATAAATTAAAATCTACTAATGTACTCAGCAGGGTTGACCAGTACCCCTTGTAGTCAAGAGTAACCCAGTGATTTACAGGAACTGCAATGGGCTTCCACAGTGGCAGGCATGTCCTTATTGGGAGTATTTTCTTACCTGTGAATGAAAGTGAGGAACAGATAGGTTTTAGAAATGAGAGAATGTAGTTCCTTCACACTTAAACATAAGATGGGAAAATAGTGGATGAAAATAGTCCAATAGGGGTTTCATGTTTCATGTATATCTGTCCCAGTAGTTTTCCAAAGAGGCAGAGTGTAGCTGTCCAAATCAGTCCAATCATTTAGTCACCCTGGAAACTGATGTTGAAAGTGCCTCGAGTTATAAATATGTTTTCAAATAATAGACTTCATCATTTGCCTAGAAATGTGATCCAGGCTAAATAGATGGATATTACCAAACTTTTTTTTAATGGTGAGCATTTCCTTCAACCACTGCAGTCCATGCAGTGAATGTTTTTCACAAAGGAGGGAATTCCAGAATAAGAGTGTGATTTAGAAGGAGATGGTGGTGTTCTCATGTAGCAGTTGCTCTTTTTCTTCCATTTCACGGAGGGTGAGGATTCTGGAACACAGCAGATGGCAAACAGTGCTGTTTCCAAACATTAGTACATGGGCAGTTGCCTTAAGAAAGCAATACGTTGAGAAGGGATGGGCCAAAGGCTACCACTTCCATTGTTCACACTAACCTTGCAGGTCAACAGATTTGCCAACCCTTTCAACATAACCAGTTGGTACAAATCAGTCTGATAAAATTGCCCACTGATTTTCAATGCGTTAAGACTGAGTTGATAACAAAAAGCCAACGTGGATTTGTTAAATGCAAATAATGTTTGACTAACCTGCCTTAATTTTTGGAGCGCAAGAGGCTGCAGATGCTGGGATCTGGAGCAACACACAAAGTATGGAGGAACACAATGGGCCAGGCAGCATCTATGGAGGGAAATGCACGTCAACTGTCCATTTCCCTCCATAGATGCTACCTGACTCAGTGAGTTCGTCCAGTGCTTTGTGTGTTGCCTTGACTATTGATGGGGTAACAGAGAAGGTTGATGAAGGAAATCAGTTGATATCATCTACAAACTTTTCAGAAATCTGTCAGAGGTGTAACCCACCCCTCCATTACAGCCACAGTGAATCTATAAGATGCTTTTTCACAACATTAGTTCAACTACATCACACAGTCCTGCAAGTTTCACCTCCAAGAAGGATAAAAACATTAAAGTCATAGGGTGCCCCCAACTCTCTGTTCTCCTCCCAGCCGCCATCGTATTGGCTTGGAAATATATCATTATTCCTTCAAAGTTGCTGACTCAAATCTTGCAACTTGCCACTTAACAGAAGTGTGGGAGGAGCTTCACCACATGGCCAACCACTACTTCTCACACAATTTGGAATGTGTCACTCTGTATTACTCAAGTCTTGAGAACAAATAAATGAGAAGAAATGAGCCAACTTAGTACAGCTAGAAGAGGCGCTGCCTCACAGCTCCAGAGAGCCAGGTTCAATCCTGACCTCGGGCACTGTCTGTGTGGAATTTGCACGTTCTCCCTGTTACCGTGTGGGTTTCCCCCAGGTGCTCCAGTTTCCTCAAACATCCCAAAGACGTGTGGGTTGGTAGGTTAGTTGGCTGCTGTGAATTCCCTCTAGTGCGCAGATGAGTGTTAGAATCCGGACAAGTTACCGGGGATGTATGGGGAATAAAACTGGGATTAGTGTCGGATTCAGTGTTGATGGGTGGTTGATGATTAGTGCAGACTCATTGGGCCAAAGGGTTCATTGCTGCATCTCTCAATGATTCCATGAAATGTAAACTGATTGCTTTTGGAACAACTTCCAATGGTGTTTTGATCCAGTAGCATTATGTGTTACTAGATCCAGGGCCGAGCTGTAGACTGCCCAATAAGCATTGTCAAAAGTCACTTAATAACGTGGAACCAACAGTTCTCAGCTCCACTCCTGCCTCTGCTCTGTGATGAGGAAAGCTCCGATCTGATGTGTGTGTTAAAACTGATAACCAAACGTTAATCACAACTTTACAAAGTACAAGCCTAACGCCACTACAAAGACTTCTGGTCCTTTGTGAGATTTGGCAGACCTCATGTCGATGGTGATATGTAACAGTCATTGTGGAGGCGACGCAGAGAGCGAGTACACCTTCAAGGTGGTGTCCCATCACCACTGTAAGTGTTGCTTGGGTGACCCCACAGCAGAGTAACAGTCCCACTTTATACCACATAAGGTTGAAAGCTGTGTGTTTAAATCAGCTTTGTATTTTGAACCCATTGACGAGAGCAGTGTGAAAGATAGCATTCCCTCTTTGCCTACGTATTTTAAACTTGTCGTTTTCATGGTCTGACTGATTAACTGATGCTTTTCCACTTATTAAGAAACAAATGTTTTAAAAACTGTCTTGTGTGTTGTAGCATAAATGGTACAACTGAATGATTCCAGTGTGTGAAACTCTTCAACTAGTTGTCACCTGATCCATTCTTCTGACTTTAAAGATTGACAATTACTGCATCAAGTGTAAGGGGAGGACACCATGTAGTATGCAAAATTCATATACCTAGCCTTAATACAAACAGTAATGTAACAGCTTATCAGAATCAGAATCAGATTTATTATCACTGTCTAATGGGATGTGAAATCTGTTTTTTAACAACAACAGTACAGTACAAAGTCATAAAATTACTATAAATTACAAAAATAAATAAATAGTGCAAAAAGAATTAACAAGGTGGTGTTCAGTCCTGAAGAAGGGTCCTGACCTGAAACGTTGACTTTTCTCCACGGATGCTGCCTGGCCTGCTGAGTACCTCCAGCATCATCATGTTTTTCATGTAGTCAGTGCACACTGCAGTACAGGTTTGGAGGAGGAAGGAACATTTACCACCAAGTAGCAATTGCATAAAAATGGAGCAGTGAAATCTCACAACACTTAAGAGATATCTAGACAAGCACCTCAAATGTCAAGGCACAGAAGGCAATGGACAAAGTGCTGGTAAATGGGATCAGTACCAATGGGTGTCTATGCTCTATGATTCTGTCACCCTGCAAGTAATCCCATGAGAACGTCTCCATTGGTACAACAGACTTCCTTAGCAAGCCCTGAAAAACCTCCCAGGGCACACCAGCACACGTAAGATATGACGCTCTGTAACGATTCTTCACAAGTTATGACATCCTCCCATCAGCCTCCAACACCTCTCAGAGCATTGTTGCCATGACGATACCACCCAACAAGCTTGCATCACCGTTCTTAGAAAATAGCAGCTGCCTGCTCTTATTTTCAGTGAGATTCTGGCCTATTTTATCTCCCACAGATGTCCCCCTGGCAGGGATCCAATGTAAACACATGATGATCTTGTCTCTGTGATGTTGGAAAAGATTAGTCTCACTGCATTCTAACACTGGCTGGCAACGAGCTGGCAGATGAGGGGAAACTTTCTGCGTTCCAACGACTGCTTGGCGCTCTGTCTCAGTGGCCTGGTGTTCAACAAAAACTGACTAAATGTGAGACTTTCCATGAAAACCTGGCTGTGGGAAGTGGAGTGAGGAGTGCAGGACCCCGATCCTTGGCTCTGGAAGCTCCTCCAGGAATAGTCATGGAGTCCGAGACAGAAAATACCGCAAGATGCTGGAAATCTGAGACAAAAACTGAATTCTGATGAAGGATCCCAGACTTGAAACGTTAACTGTTTCTACTTCCACAGATGCTGCCTGACCTGCTGAGTGTTTCCAGTATTTTGTGTTTTCATTATAGGAATAGGATCAGAGGTCATAGGTCATAGTCCATATTGTGTGGAAACAGGCCCTTTGGCCCACTGAGTCTGTGCTGACCGCCATCCCTCCAACTACACTAATTCCACACCAATCCCATTTTATTCTCCCCACGTTCCCATCAACTCTTCCCAGATAGATACACATGAGGGACAATCTATAGTGTCCAACTAACTACCGACCTGCACATCCTTGGGATGTGGGTGGAAAACGAAGCACCCGGGGAAAACTCACACGGTGACTGGGAGAACGTGCAAACTCCACACTGACAGCTCCTATGTGGCTGGAGCTGAAGGCAGCAACACCACCCACTGCACCATTGTGCTGCCAAATCAAACCTGACAATGTAAAATTGTAATCATTCTCGCCTTGCCATTACTTAGAGGTTGACTGCCGTATGTCCACTGGTGGCACCCAGGGGTCTCCGCTGCACCTTGTGGGTGATCAGCCAGCTGGCCCTTCTCTGCCCTGTTGTGCGTGAGGTACGGTAACAACCGCCCTGCACCATCGTTCAGCTAACGGACTGGAAACTGTCAGGAGAGGAGAAAGGAAAGCTTGCTTTTCTAGAGCACTTTCCAAAACCAATGTTCCAAAGCACCTCACTGCAATGAAGCAAACAATTTATATTCCCATCAAACACATTGATTGAAATCCCCAGAAAACAGGCTCGGTACAATACCTCATCCTAAGGGCAGCGCTTCTGGCTGCGCAGCACTCCCTCAGCACCGCACTGGTGTATCAGCGTGGCCCTCTGTGCTCAAGTCTGCAGTCGTTCTCCACCCACAACCTTCCAACCTGAGGCTGCATATCAAGCCACACAAGTGGGGTCATGATACTTGATATTGTTGTACATAGTAATTTGTTGTAAATAGTGATATATTTATGGATATTACACAATCATAGTGTGATATGCCAGTGATATTATATTTGGCTAATAAAATGTTGGATGCACTCTGATGTAGGGTAACGTTATTGAATGTAAACATATTCGTATGATATAATTGGAAATAGTTTAATGTTGTATAAAATGCAATATTATGTTTGGAAACTCAAGAAAATCTTTGGTAAACACGATGATGCTGGAGGAACTCAGTAGCATCCGTGGAGAAAAGCGGACGGTCAATGTTTCGGGTCAGGACCCTTCTTCAGGACTGAAGATAGGAAAAGGGGAAGCCTGATATATAGGAGGGAAAACTGTGCAGATTGTGCTGCCCAGCTGCGCTAATCCCATTTGTTTGCAGGAGGTGCATATCCCTCTATGCCTTTCCTATCTAAGTAACTGTCCAAATGTTGCAATTGTACTTTGCTAGGACAACCCTCTCATCCCAGGAATACACCTGGTGAACCTCCTTTGGACCACCTCCAAAGCTACTGTATCCCTTTTTTAGGTAAAGGGACCAAAACTGTGCACAGTATTCCAGGTGTAGCCTCACCAACTCCCTGTACAACTGTAAAAAAACCTGCCTGTTCTTAAATTCCAACCCCTTTGCAATAAAGGCCAACGTGTCATTTGTCTTCTTAACTACTTGTTGGACCTGCCTGTTAACTTTTTGTAACTCAAGCACTAGAACACCGAGATCCCTCTGAACGTCTCTTATTTGCATTCTCTATCCATTTAAATGATAATTCAGAGAAATAAAGGACCGTAGATGCTGGAATCTAGATGAAAAACACAACGACGCTGGAGGAACTCAGCAGGCCAGGCAGCATCCGTGGAGAAAAGCAGGCGGTCAACGTTTCGGGTCAGGACCCTTCTTCAGGACTGAAGATAGGAAAAGGGGAAGCCCAATATATAGGAGGGAAAAGCAGATCAGTGATAGGTGGACAAAAGAGGGGAGGCAGGGTGGGCACAGGGTGGTGATAGGTAGATGCAGGTAAGAGACAGTGATGGGCAGGTGTGGGGGAGGAGGGGAGAGCAGATCCACCAGGGGAGGGGGCAAAGGTAAGGAGAGAGAGGGAAAAAAGGGGTAGAAAAAAGAGAGAGAGGCTAGGAAAGGGAAGAAGAGAAGCGTGGTGGGGGGGAGGTGGGGAAGTGGGGGGGGGGATTACTTAAAGTGGGAGAATTCAACGTTCATACTGTCAGGCTGCAAGGTTCCACGATGGAAAATGAGGTGCTGTTCCTGCAGTTTGTGCTTGGAATTCTCTCGGCAGTGGAGGAGGCCGAGGACTGACACACCAGTGATAGTGTGGGAGGGGGAGTTGAAGTGACCGGCAACGGGGAGATGCAGATCGCGGTTACGGACGGAGCGCAGGTGTTCTGCGAAATGGTCATCTAGTCTGCGTTTGGTCTCACCAATGTAGAGGAGGCCACACTTGGAGCACCAAATGCAGTAGATGATATTAAGGGAGGTGAAGGTGAATCTCTGTCTATATTAAGGGAGATGCTTGGTACATTTTCTCTCTCCTTCTGGTAACCTTTTACCATGACAGACCATAGGATAGTGTGCCTGTTTTGAAAGTCTGATGTCAGGCATGTAAATGACGTGGGTCACTCAACAAAGCAGACTGAATGTAATTAGAGGTTCAGTGCTGGGGATGTTGGTCTGAGAGAGGAAGTTTACACAAGAAAGAACGCAAGACCACAAGAGAATAGGAGCAGGAGTAGGCCACTCAGCTCCTCAAGCCTGCCCCACCATTCAGCACGATCATGGCTGAACAACACTGGCCTCATCTCGCTTTCTGTGCCAGTTCCTCATAACCCTCAATTCCTCGATCTTTCAAATATTTATCTGTCTCCATCATCCAGCCCCCGCCAACCTTGGGGACGGAGAATTCCAGCGATTCACCTCCCTCTGAGAGAAGAAATTGCTACTCACTTCAGCTTTAAATGACCAGCCCCTTATCTTGTAACTACATCTCCTTGTTCGTGACTCTCCCACTGGTGATGACATCCCAACATCTACCCTCTCACACCCCCTTTAGATCTTTTATGTTTCAATAAGGTCATCCCTCATTCTTCTAAACTCCAAGGAGTACAAACCCGAGCAACCTAGCCAATCGTACAACACAGAAAGGGTCCTTCCATCCCCTCCATTTGTTTGCAGGAGGTGCATATCCCTCTTTCCTGTCTAAGTAACTGTCCAAATGCCTTTTAAATGTTGTAATTGTACTTTGCTAGGACAACCCTCTCATCCCAGGAATACACCTGGTGAACCTCCTTTGGACCACCTCCAAAGTTACTGTATCCCTTTTTTAAGTAAAGGGACCAAAACTGTGCACAGTATTCCAGGTGTAGCCTCACCAACTCCCTGTACAACTGTAACAAAACCTGCCTGTTCTTAAATTCCAACCCCTTTGCAATAAAGGCCAACGTGTCATTTGTTTTCTTAACTACTTGTTGGACCTGCCTGTTAACTTTTTATAACTCAAGCACTAGAACACCGAGGTCCCTCTGAACGTCTCATTTGCATTCTGTATCCATTTAGATGTTAATCCAGAGAAACAAAGGACACCAGATGCTGGAATCTAGATGAAAAACACGACAATGCTGGAGGAACTCAGCAGGCCAGGCAGCATCCGTGGAGAAAAGCAGGCGGTCAACGTTTCCGGTCAGGACCCTTCTTCAGGACTGAAGATAGGAAAAGGGGAAGCCCGATATATAGGAGGGAAAAGCAGAGCAGTGATAGGTGGACAAAAGGGGGGAGGCGGGGTGGGCACAGGGTGGTGATAGGTAGATGCAGGTAAGAGACAGTGATAGACAGGTGCGGGGGAGGAGGGGAGAGCAGATCCACCAGGGGATGGGTCAAAGGTAAGGAGTATAGAGGAAAAAAGGGTGTAGTAAAAAAGAGAGAGAGGCTAGGAAAGGGAAGAAGAGAAGCGTGGTGGGGGGGGGGATGTTGTGGGGAAGTGGGGTGTGGGGATTACTTAAAGTGGGAGAATTCAACGTTCATACTGTCAGGCTGCAAGGTTCCAAGACAGAAAATGAGGTACTGTTCCTGCAGTTTGCGCTTGGAATTCTCCTGGCAGTGGAGGAGGCCGAGGACTGACATATCAGTGACAGTGTGGGAGGGAGAGTTGAAGTGACCGGCAACGGGGAGATGCAGATCGCGGTTACGGACGGAGTGCAGGTGTTCTGCAAAATGGTCACCTAGTCTGCGTTTGGTCTCACCCATGTAGAGGAGGCCACACTTGGAGCACCGAATGCAGTAGATGATATTAAGGGAGGTGCAGGTGAATCTCTGTCTCACCTGACAGGACTGTTTGGGTCCCTGGATGGAGGTGATGGGTGTGGTGTAGGGGCAGGTGTTGCACCTATGGCGGGGACAGAGGAAAGTTCCTGGGGTGGGAGCAGGGTGGGTGAGGGGGGAGGAGTGAACTAGGGAGTCGCGGAGAGAGTGGTCCCTGCGAAAGGCGGAACCGGGTGGGGTAGAGTGGGATGATAATCCACCTTTTGATCCCTCTTACCGAAGTGCATGGCCTCACACTTCCCCATATTAAACCCCATTTGCCAGATTTTTCTCCAGTCTCTCAATCTATCCATATCCCATTGCAGAATCACAATGTCCTCATCACAACATGTCCCTCCACCTACTTTCATGCAAACTTGATAACTTTACATATCTGTTCCCTCCTCCAGATCATTGTCAACAGTAAACAACTGAGGGCCGAGAACCGATCCCTGGGGTTCTCCACTAGTTAAATCCCTACAGTCTGAAAAGGACCCATTTATTCCAACTCTGTTTCAATGCAACAGTCAGTTCTCAATCCAGGCTAACACACTTCCTCCAATACCATGGGCTCTTAATTTATGCATCAGCTCTCATGTGACACCTTGTCAAAAGCCTTTTAGGAATCTAAATACACTGCATCTACAGGTTGCCCTTTATCAACTCTCCCATCACGTCCTGAAAGAATTTGAGCAAATTTATCGAACATGATTAACCTTTCATAAAACTATGTTGACTAGGTTTGATTATGTTCAGCTTTTCTCAATGATTAGTTATTTCCTCCGTGAATATTGACTCCAGCATCTTGCCAACAATAGATGTTGGACTAACAGGCCTGTAACTCCCCACCTTCTGTCTTCATCCCCTGTTGAACAAGGTGCATTATTCCTTTCATTTTAATTCTTTTCTCTTGCAATTCTGCCCTTATATGACACAGTTTTGTAAGTAACAAATTAAACTATTTGTAACTGTAAAGATAGCCCATGTCAGTATTTGAGCACCTTCCATATCTTTATAAAACATTTAAAAGTTGTCTAAAACCCCTGTCTCTGATGATCCAAATGAGTCCCGCAAGTCTGGTTCACAAGGAAGTGAAGAAAACTAGTTCTAGTTGTTGAGGGGAGTTGTATCAGTATGAATTCTGAGGTGGAGTGAGATCAGAGGGAAAGATAAATGAGGCAAGAGTAATATTAAGCTTCAGAAGTCCAAAATGATCTTTAACTCTAAGTATCTGCCCATCTGCCTTGCCAGCACAGATACACCTCATCTTGTCTTGGATGGAAACCAGAATTCTCTTTGAAAATACAGCCAATTTTCCACTAATATCCTCTCATTACTACCGACAAAATTGAAGTCCTTGACAGTTGCAGCATTTCAATCAACGTGTTTGATGAAAATTTAAATTGTTTGCTCTATGGCTAGCCCTGCAGTACAGTCTTTTCCATGAATGCTTATCAACAGAAAGAACTGATAGAAATTTATAACCTTGAGTTATAAAATGCACAAAAATTTTCACATTTTAATGAATATGAAAGAATATTGAATAATTTGCAATTCATTTATGTAGCCTGATCATTTCCCTGTTAAGATGCAAATCTGTACTCCTGCAGATCTCATCTCACTGCCTGGACTGGCCTTGTATACCTTTTCCTGCAGATTATTTCATATTTCCAAAGATACAGGAGGCCATTCAGTCCATGAGTCTATACTGGCTCTCAGAGCATTCTCATCAGTCCCACTTCCCCACTTATTTTTCTTGTCTCATATCAACTCTCCCTAATTCTCCAACCACCCAGCTCTCCAAGGCCAATTTACAGTGGCCAGTTAACCTAGCAGCATGTCCTTTGAGATGTGGGAGGAAGCTAGAGTGCCTGGGGGAAAGCCACATGGGGAGAATGTGTAAACTCCACACACACAGCCACTGAGGTCAGGATTGAACCTGGGTCTCGGGACCTGCTCTACCTACAGCACCAATACTGTCCCAGATTAGATGTGTTTAAAATGATAAGGTAGTCATTAGGGCAGGTGTGCATAACCTTAAAATTAGAGCTAAACTATTTAGAGGCTTTGTCAGGAAACACCTTTTCTAACTAAGAGTGATGAACATTCTCCAAAAGCCTATCACGGTCAGATCAACTGAAAATTTCCAAACTGTGACAGCTTTTTGTTCAGCAAGGATTAAGGGTCGTGGAACCAGGGGATGGTGTTAGGATGTAAATCACCGAATGGCAGAACAAGCTTGAACAGTTGGGAGCTGAATCTTGTTCCTATAATCTTCTTCAAGCCAGGCCTGCTCCAGAAACACACCTGTCTGTATCTGAGTGAACACATTATGCACTGAGATTGTCCTGGTGCTTTCAGGTATGGTCAGAGGAGCCTTGTGCATAAAGAATTCACTCCTGATCTGGCATGTTTAAAGTGAGAAATCACAAGCCTCTGCTTCTTTGACATGCACTGTGAAAGTGTGATCATCCTTTGCCTATGAAAACTAGAGGAATCTTCAGATTTGCTTCCTCAGTTTTGTGAGTGAGTAGCGTTTAGATAATTTTAGGTTGATTTTGCTACATTTAGTTTTGTGTCCTCACATTCAGTTTTATTTATTGTCTGCATTTGAAGGGAAGTGTCCATTTGAGTTCTGCATGGTAGTTGGGTGGGAGTTTCTTTGGGGAACTCCTCACCTCTTCAGTGAAGTTCTGTTCCATGGGAAGCTGCCTTGGCTGCATGTCCATCTCTGGCCTGCAAACTCTGACTTCTCTTCAGGTGATGAGACCTACTGAAGCCAGTCTCGGGAGCACTGCAGGTATCCAACGGGTAACCAGGCATCATGTTTCCTGCAAAAAGCTATGACAGGTGGAACTAGAAACACTCAACAGGTCAGGCAGCATCTGTGGAGGGAGAAACAGAGTTGACGTTGCAAGTCGAGACATTTAGAACCTCAGAGTGCCTTGAACCAGTGAACCCTGACTTCTTTCAGTGGTGAAGCTTTACTGGACCCTTCCAACTGTTGTAGTACAAAGGCTCATCAGAATCAGAATCAGGTTTATTATCACTGACTTACTTGTATGTCCTGTAATGTGTTGTTTTGTGGCAGCAGTGCAAAGGCATAAAATTACTATAAATTATAAAATAAATAAATAGTGCAAAGAAAGGAATAACGAGGTAGTGTTCATGGGTTCATGGACTGTTCACAAATCTGATGGCAGAGGGGAAGAAGCTGTTCCTGAATCATTGAGTGTGGGTCTTCAGGCTCCTGTACCTCCTCACTGATGGTAGTAATGTGAAGACGGCGTGTCCTGGGTGGTGTGGGTCCATAGTGATCGATGCCACCTTCTTGAGGGACTGCCTCTTGAAGATGTCCTCGATGGTAGGGAGGGTTATGCTCATGATGGAGCCGGCTGAGTCTACAACCCTCTGCAGCCTCTTTCGATCCTGCACATTGGAGCCTCCATACCAGGTGGTGATGCAACCCAGTCAGAATGCTCTCCACCGCACATCTGTAGAAATTTGCAAGAATCTTTGGTGACATATCAAATCTCCTCAAACTCCTAATGAAGTAGAAGCGCTGGTGTGCCTTCTTCGTGATTGCATCAACGTGTTGGGCCCAGGACAGATCCTCCAAGATGTTGACGCCCAACTTGCCAGATTTGTCCACATTAAAAATTAAAAATTATCCCTGCAAGATGAGGCTCAAGTTTTTAAAATGGTAGAGGGATCTGGAAGGATAAACAGGGAGAAAATATTTTCCCTATTAGGGGAATGCATAGCAAGAAAAGACAATCTAAAATTAAGGCAAGGCCACACAGAGTATTCCGAAGAAATGAGGAAGCATTTTCTCACATAAGAGGTTCTCTCCATCAATAGCCTGTGCTTATCAACAGTCACCTGAAATCTGTTCACAAATAATTGGTCAAAGTCAGTTTATTGTCCTATGCACAAGTCCATGTGTGCACAGGTGCAATGAAAAACTTCCTTGCAGCAGCATCACAGGCACAGAGCATCAGAGACACAACATTCACAAGAAAAACATAAATTAAACATACATTATACAAAATTAAACAAGAAAGAACACAATTAGAAGAAAAACAACAAAGTCCATTGTAGCACAAAGTGGTCATGATGTTGCTATACTGAGGTAGTGATGAGGGTTGTGCAGGTTGGTTCAAGAACCGACTGGTTGAAGGGAAGCAGCTGAAGGGAAGTATCAAAGGGTTTGAAGCAAAGGTGGGAAAATGCAGCTGATGCAAAATCTGATTGAATGAACTGGATGGGCTGAGCAGCCTCTTCGTGTTCCAGTGGTTTATGACCTCAATGAGCAGCCTACACATCTCCGCATGAAAATGTATCAACGTACTTGGGTCCATGACGATTGGAATGGAGAATCTCATGGAATGCTGCAGTCCAGAGATATCTGGAGGTGTCTTATTGTAAATACCAGCAAAGATCTCTAAAGTCAAGGTAAGACAAGACAAGATATCTTTATTAGTCACATGTACTGTACATCGAAACACACAGTGAAATGCATCTTTTGCGTAGAGTGTTCTGGGGGCAGCCCACAAGTGTCGCCACGCTTCAGGCACCAACATAGCATGCCCACAACTTCCTAACCCGTACGTCTTTGGAACGTGGGAGGAAACCATAGCACCCGGAGGAAACCCACGCAGACACTGGGAGAACATACAAACTCCTTACAGACAGTGGCCGGAATTGAACCCGGGTCGCTGGCGCTGTAATAGCATTACGCTAACTGCTACACTACTGTGCCTGCCCAGGTGTCACCAACAGGCTGCATACTGCCCAGTATCGAGGCTCTGAGCTCGCTCAGCCAGACCCGGTGGGAAGGCCTGACCGTGTGCATGCTGACTCCAGATCCCTTGCACAAGCACTCAAGTTCCCAGTTCTGTCACTGGAAGAGGTTTGTGAGAGGACGAAATAAAATGCTTCCAGCGTGGTTGTCTGCTTGAAAAGATGGAACTTTCACACTGAATTCCCAGCCCACAACCTCCCACTGGAGAAGGAGCGCAGGGAACGCACATCGACCCACTAGGATGAGAACACATGCAGGGTTAGAAGGATGACATAGCCCATCGCAGAGTCTCTGCTTCCGATGTCCGCCTCATCAGCCACCTCCAAATCCACAGAACTGGAGAGAGAGCTGGTCAACCTCAATCCTCAGGGAATGGCTGAGGACAAATACTTTCTGAGTCCAGTAAGAGGAGGGCATAGGACACTGAGGGGGAATATTGAAACAAGTTGGAGCTTATGTTTTTCACTGCCCTAGTGGGAAAACAACTGCTAACAGCCATATTTAAACCCTTTAGATAACTCCAGAAATTGGGCAGAAGTGAATTGCACTGTGCTAACCCATGGGCAGTTATTGATTGCAGTGTTGTGTCACCCTTGTGCTGGCTGCCCATGATATTGATGTCTTCATGCAGACAGCACCAGGCATGCTGTTGACTGCGCAGTTCTCTGGGTGAGTGGCTGTGGCTCCATGCAGTGTGAAGATTGTGCTCTCTCAGGATGGCAGCACTCCTCCACCACTCCTCCACAGTGCATGCCAGCCTCATGCCAGCCCGATTCCAGCCCATGCCAAGAAGGTGTAGGTTCAAGCCAAGCCTTCCGGCCCAGAACTGCTTGAGGTGTTTCTCCAACGCCACTGGCAGTTCCATAGAGTCACACAGTACAGATGCTGGCTCTTTGGTCCAGCAAGGAGTAACTCCATAAAGATGGAGCAGTGAAATCTCACATTTAAGTTGCATCTAGACGAGTATTTGAAATGCCAAGGCATAGAAGGCAATGGACAAAGTGCTGGTAAATGTGATCAGTACTGATGGGTATTTGGTGGTCAGCATGAACGAGCAGGACCGAGGGACTCTGTTTCTATGCTCTATGACTGTCTGACCCTTAAAGTAATCCCATGAGAATGTTTCCATTGGTACGACAGACTTCCTTAGCAAGCCCTGAGAAACCCCCCAGGGCACGCCAGCACACGTAAGATATGACAAGAGGATCCAATGTAAACACATGATGATCTTGTCTCTGTGATGTTGGAGAAGATTAGTCTCACTCCATTCTAACACTGGCTGGCAACGAGCTGGCAGATGAGGGGAAACCTTCAGCGTTCCAACAACTGCTTGGCGCTCTGTCTCAGTGGCCTGGTGTTCAACAAAAACTGACTAAGTGTGATACTTTCCATGAAAACCTGGCTGTGGGAAGTGAAGTGAGGGGTGCAGGAGCCCAATCTGGAAGCTCCTCCAGGAATAGTCATGGAGTCCGAGACAGAAAATACTGCAGATGCTGGAAATCTGAGACAAAAACTGAATTCTGATGAAGGATCCCAGACTTGAAACGTTAACTGTTTCTACTTCCACAGATGCTGCCTGACCTGCTGAGTGTTTCCAGTATTTTGTGTTTTCATTATAGGAATAGGATCAGAGGTCATAGGTCATAGTCCATATTGTGTGGAAACAGGCCCTTTGGCCCACTGAGTCTGTGCTGACCGTCATCCCCCCGGTTACACTAATTCCACACCAATCCCATTTTATTCTCCCCACGTTCCCATCAATTCTTCCCAGATGCATACACACGAGGGACAATGTATAGTGTCCAACTAACTACCAACCCGCACGTCCTTGGGATGTGGGAGAAAGCCAGAGCACCCAGGGAAAGCTCACACGGTGACTGGGAGAACGTGCAAACTCCGCACAGACAGCATCCGAGGTCAGGATTGAACAGAGGTCACCTGAGCTGTGAGGCAGCGGCTCTACCCGCTGCCCCACTGTGCTGTCTCCATTGGAAGTCAGCAGCCTTCCCCAGCCATGGAGAAGTGACTGGCGGAGGGGGGGAATCTGCTGGGGAGATGTTGATGGAGGAATGCATTGGAGCATTGGGACAGGTGATAATAGTCAATCACAGAACGTTAGCTTAGGATTTCACATAGTTTTATTTTGCGTTGGGTTTTATTTGGCGATGGAAGTATCATCAGCGTCAGACAGAAGAAGAGGTGGGGACTGTTGATGAATGTGCTGGTGCTGTGGTTACAGTTACCGGTATTGAAATCAGATAATTTCTTCTCAGAATGGCAAGTACAAGGGTGATGTCTAGACTGCTGTTGATGGTGAGAGTGTGGTAGACGCCCTCTGTGATGGGTGCATCTGATTCATTCCTCGCTTTGGAACTTCCATCCGCTTAACCTTCTCGTCTTGAATTCAGGAGTCACCGGGAGGAATCTGAATCAGATAACTGACCGACGTGCCAGATTTCCTACAGATCTTCCCACCACAGCCAAGCTTCATCCAATCAGATCATTGCTGAAAATCCGACCTAATGTGAACTATCAGGAGGCTGATTCACACACAATCTGCTTCACACTGTTTCTTGGCATTGCGTATTTTACTTATTTTAGGAATAGTGCTGTGTTTTAACCAGATTTTCCTTCAAGAAGGGGAAAAAGGGTTTATTTTTCTGGCATTTTTGAGGGTTTAGCTCAACCTGGCTCAGACACAGGTCACACATTTAATTACAGCAGTCCGGTTTAATTCCAGTTACAAGTCTGCAAGTCATCTGCTGATTATTTAATGCTGGCAGCAAAAGCAATGGCAATTAAACAATATGAACGCATATTATTTATCAGTTATCTGGGTGAGGTTTGATATTGTCAATACTCCAACAAGGAGCTATTCAATGACTTGGTCTGTAAGGTCACCAGACGTTAACCCAACAATGGGGCGATTTCTATGGTGATCCTACCTGTGTCATTGAAAGCAAAGGAAGAACCTTTGTCATCAGCACCCTTGCCATCTCCCCAGTGATGTCAACACTACTCTGCCAGTCAAAGACTGCTTGCTGTGTCCCAATGCAGAGAAACAAGTGACTGAAAGGGCTAACTTTGCAACCTCACATGACCCATACAGAGTGTCAACCAACAGTAGTGGTAAGAGGTAGAGGGCCAAGGCGGTGAATGGGGATAAGGCACAGAGACTCAGGATGACAGAGTCAGGAGTAACGGGATGTTGCATCACATGAACCCAACAAGGGAGAGGATTTCTACCCCGACCCCACCTGTGTCACCAATACCCTTGCCTGCTGTGTGGGTAGACTTGTCGGGGTGGTGGAGTAATTGGGACCTGTGCTCTAGTTGAGGGCGGAGGCTATGGAAAGAATGGTCAGGCCCTGGGCTACGCTCTGGGATGGACAGGGATGACTGTTGTCTCGGGATGGTGATGGAGAGGGGTGGGGTCAGGTGTGGGTGCCTTACTTTTGGGGGCAAGGTTACAGAGAGGCGGGCTGAGGTTCAGACAAGGAGGCAGGGTGAGACTAGGGAGATTGGAGGTACCCTGGAGGTCAGAAGGATTCCAAAACCCTCAGGAATGTTAAGATGTCAAGAAAACCAGAGGCTCAGGGGGACAGAAGGACTGGATCAGGGTCAAGAGTCTGAGGGGGCTGGTGGTCTGAGACCAGATCCTCAGGGAGTTGGGACTGACATTGGGGGTGATCAAACAAATGAAGACTAAGCAGGAAACGTTTATCCTTTTGGTCCCCAATACTCCCCCGTGTCACCACCCCCCCCCCCCCCCCCCCCACCCTTGTCTCATGGGTCCCAATCCAACAATCCAGTCCAAGGTCCCTTGCAATGCAGAATGATGGAATCAAGTCTCCGGGTTTCACGTCAGGGCACGGGAATGATTCACGCCAAGCGGTGGCCTGTTTGGCTGCTGGGGTGACACAGTCTGACCGTTCACTGAAAAGCAAAAAACTGCAGATGCTGGAGATCTGAAGCAAAAACGGAAAAGGCTGGAAACACTCAACAGGTCAGGCGGCATCTGTGGGAAGAGAAACTGTCACCTCTCCACCTCCTCCTCCTCTTCTCACACCCCTTCATCTCCTCCCCTCCTCCTCCTCCCCCTCATCCTCCTCACACCCCTCCTCCTCCCCTCCTCCTCCTCCCCCTCATCCTCCTCACACCCCTCCTCCTCCCCTCCTCCTCCTCCCCCTCATCCTCCTCACACCCCTCCTCCTCCCCTCCTCCTCCTCCCCCTCATCCTCCTCACACCCCTCCATCTCCTCCCCTCCTCCTCCTTCCCCTCATCCTCCTCACACCCCTCCATCTCCTCCCCTCCTCCTCCTTCCCCTCATCCTCCTCACACCCCTCCATCTCCTCCCCTCCTCCTCCTTCCCCTCATCCTCCTCACACCCCTCCATCTCCTCCCCTCCTCCTCCTCCCCCTCATCCTCCTCACACCCATCCTCCTCCCCCTCATCTTCCACACCCCTCTTACTTCTTCCCCTCCTCCTCCTCCCCTCCTCCTCCTCCCCCTCATCCTCCTCACACCCCTCCTCCTCCCCTCCTCCTCCTCCCCTCATCCTCCTCACACCCCTCCTCCTCCCCTCCTCCTTCCCCTCCTCCTCCTCACACCCCTCCATCTCCTCCCCTCCTCCTCCTCCCCCTCATCCTCCTCACACCCCTCCATCTCCTCCCCTCCTCCTCCTCCCCCTCTTCCTCCTCACACCCCTCCATCTCCTCCCCTCCTCCTCCTCCCCCTCTTCCTCCTCACACCCCTCCATCTCCTCCCTTCCTCCTCCTTCCCCTCCTCCTCCTCCCCCTCATCCTCCTCACACCCCTCCATCTCCTCCCCTCCTCCTCCTCCCCCTCATCCTCCTCACACCCCTCCTCCTCCCCTCCTCCTCCTCCCCCTCATCCTCCTCACACCCCTCCTCCTCCCCTCCTCCTCCTCCCCCTCATCCTCCTCACACCCCTCCTCCTCCCCTCCTCCTCCTCCCCCTCATCCTCCTCACACCCCTCCATCTCCTCCCCTCCTCCTCCTTCCCCTCATCCTCCTCACACCCCTCCATCTCCTCCCCTCCTCCTCCTCCCCCTCATCCTCCTCACACCCATCCTCCTCCCCCTCATCTTCCACACCCCTCTTACTTCTTCCCCTCCTCCTCCTCCCCTCCTCCTCCCCCTCATCCTCCTCACACCCCTCCTCCTCCCCTCCTCCTCCTCCCCTCATCCTCCTCACACCCCTCCTCCTCCCCTCCTCCTTCCCCTCCTCCTCCTCACACCCCTCCATCTCCTCCCCTCCTCCTCCTCCCCCTCATCCTCCTCACACCCCTCCATCTCCTCCCCTCCTCCTCCTCCCCCTCTTCCTCCTCACACCCCTCCATCTCCTCCCTTCCTCCTCCTTCCCCTCATCCTCCTCACACCCCTCCATCTCCTCCCCTCCTCCTCCTCCCCCTCATCCTCCTCACACCCCTCCATCTCCTCCCCTCCTCCTCCTCCCCCTCATCCTCCTCACACCCCTCCATCTCCTCCCCTCCTCCTCCTCCCCCTCATCCTCCTCACACCCATCCTCCTCCCCCTCATCTTCCACACCCCTCTTACTTCTTCCCCTCCTCCTCCTCCCCTCCTCCTCCTCCCCCTCATCCTCCTCACACCCCTCCTCCTCCCCTCCTCCTTCCCCTCCTCCTCCTCACACCCCTCCATCTCCTCCCCCTCCTCTTCCACACCCCTCTTACTTCTTCCCTTCCTCCTCCTCCCCTCCTCCTCCTCCCCCTCTTCCTCCTCACACCCCTCCATCTCCTCCCTTCCTCCTCCTTCCCCTCATCCTCCTCACACCCCTCCATCTCCTCCCCTCCTCCTCCTCCCCCTCATCCTCCTCACACCCCTCCATCTCCTCCCTTCCTCCTCCTTCCCCTCATCCTCCTCACACCCCTCCATCTCCTCCCCTCCTCCTCCTCCCCCTCATCCTCCTCACACCCCTCCATCTCCTCCCCTCCTCCTCCTCCCCCTCATCCTCCTCACACCCCTCCATCTCCTCCCCTCCTCCTCCTCCCCCTCATCCTCCTCACACCCCTCCATCTCCTCCCCTCCTCCTCCTTCCCCTCATCCTCCTCACACCCCTCCATCTCCTCCCCTCCTCCTCCTCCCCCTCATCCTCCTCACACCCCTCCCTCCTCCCCTCCTCCTCCTCCCCCTCATCCTCCTCACACCCCACCATCTCCTCCCCTCCTCCTCCCCCTCATCCTCCTCACACCCCTCCATCTCCTCCCCTCCTCCTCCTTCCCCTCATCCTCCTCACACCCCTCCATCTCCTCCCCTCCTCCTCCTCCTCCTCTACACTGCTCCCCCTCCTCCCCCCTCCTCCTTTCCCTGCTCTTCCTCACCTCACCCACCCACCTCCTCCTACCTCTCCTCCTCCTCCTCCTCCTCCACCCCGTCCTCCTCATCCTCCTCCACCCCGTCCTCCTCACCCTCCCCCTCCTTCTCACCCTGTCCTCCATCTCCCCCTCCTCCACCACTACCAGATCCAAAATTCTATCTTCTCTAGCTGGCTGAATGAAGCCGAGCACATCACCGCCGTTCTGAGAGTCTGGCCGGTCCACACTGAGAAGTGCCTGCTTCACCGACGCGGGTCCTGAAACACTCCTGCAGCAGGCCGACAAGTCGCTCAGTGAGACCTATGGTCGATGGCTGCCTTTGGTTGCCTGCTCCTGGGCCTCATCTCTTGGTTTCTCAAGGGTGATGACCGGCCCTATTTCAAGAGGTAGATGAACGACCTGTGCTAAGTTTCTGCGGAAGGGTGAAGTGATGAGCAGGAGTAGACACTTCACCTGGGAGTCTCGAGCATGGGAGCAGAAGCTCCACTCTACCTGGATGGAGTGAAGCCCCCTTCAGCTGATGACATTGGGTGGTCCAAGTTGCCTTGAATGCCAAGTGCATACAGATGGTGACATCCTGTGCCCATTCAAAGGCAGACAGCGCCCAATAGCCAAGCTCTCACTCACTGAGTGTCCTCATCCCAAGTCAGTTTTACAATTGACTGGCCTGGAAAACAAAGTATGGTGCACCCTCCTTATGTGTTTGTACCAGAATCAGAATGTTACCGCCCAAATGCTTTGAGGATTCAGCGCTAAAAATGTTGCCCACTGTGGTCACTTTAACAGCAGCTGGGAACCATAGGTAACAGGTGCTGCCCCAGTATGATCCACTCAGCTGTCACAACCTTGCATGATGGCGTAAACCCACCCAGACAAGGGAGGTGGTTCAGCTTCTGCCAGCGCACCTTCCAGATGGACACATCCTCCGACATGCTGGACCCTCCTGATCCTCCCGCATTCTGTAGCTGCGAGCATGTGACAAACAGCCTGCTGCTCTTCATATTGTCCTCCTGAGTCTCATGGTAAACAGTACCCATGGTGGTGTGATCATAGAAAGCAGCAAAGTATAATTAGCAAGTTGGCACGGTCTAATTTGGCAAGTTAACAGAGTGCACGAAATTAGCTCAACTTCCAACAAAAGCTCCTCCAAAGTTTGTTAAACTATCCCCAAATACGGCAGGTGAAACCTTTCTATAGCTCCTGCCCAGTGTAACAGTGATGGCTTCATAGAAACATAGAAAACCTACAGCACAATTCAGGCCCTTCGGCCCACAAAGCTGTGCCAAACATGTCCCTACCCTAGAAATTACTAGGCTTACCCATAGCCCTCTATTTTTCTCAGCTCCATGTACCTATCTAACAGTCTCTTGAAAGACCCTATCGTATCCACCTCCACCACCATTTCCAGCAGCCCATTCCGTGCACTCACCACACTCTGAGTAAAAAACTTACCCCTGAAATCTCCTCTATATCTACTCCCCAGCACCTTAAACCTATGTCCTCTTGTGGCCACCAATTCAGCCCTGGGGAAAAGCCTCCAACTATCCACCCAATCAATACCTCTCATCATCTTATACACCTCTATCAGGTCCCCCCTCATTCTCCGTCTCTCCAAGGAGAAAAGGCCGAGTTCCCTCAGCCTGCTTTCATAAGGCACGTTCCGCATTCCAGGCAGCATCCTTGTAAATCTCCTCTGCACCCTCTCTCTGGCTTCCACATCTTTCCTGTAGTGAGGCGACCAGAACTAAGCACAATACGCCAAGTGGGGTCTGACCAGGGACCTACATAACTGCAACAATACCTCTCAGCTCCTAAATTCAATTCCCCGATTGATGAAGGACAATACACCATATGCCTTCTTAGCCACAGAGTCAACCTGTGCAGCTGCTTTGAGCGTCCTATGGACTCGGACCCCAAGATCCCTCTGATCCTCCACACTGCCAAGAGTCCTACCGTTAATACTATACTCTGCCATCATATTTGACCTACCAAAATGAACCACTTCACACTTATCTGGGTTGAACTCCATCTGCCACTTCTCAGCCCAACTTTGCATCCTATCTATGTCCCTCTGTAACCTCTGACAGCCCTCCAAACTATCCACAACACCCCCAACCTTCGTGTCATCCGCAAACTTACTAACCCACCCCTCCACTTCCTCATCCAGGTCGTTTATAAAAATCACAGAGCAAGGGTCCCAGTACAGATCCCTGAGGTACACCACTGGTCACCGACCTCCACTCAGAATATGACCCTTCAACAACCACTCTTTGCCTTCTGCGGGCCAGCCAGTTCTGGATCCACACTGCAATGTCCCCTTGGATCCCATGTCTCCTCACCTTCTCCATAAGCCTTGCATGGGGTACCTTATCAAACGCCTTGCTGAAATCCATATACACTACATCTACTGCTCTCCCTTCATCGATGTGCTTAGTCACATCATCAAAAAATTCAATCAGGCTCGTAAGGCAGGACCTGCCCTTGACAAAGCCATGCTGAGTATTCCTAATCATATTATACCTCTCCAAATGTTTATAAACCCTGCCTCTCAGGATCTTCTCCATCAGTTTACCAACCACTGAGGTAAGACTCACCGGTCTATAATTTCCTGGGCTATCCCTACTCCCCTTCTTGAATAAGGGAACAACATCCGCAAACCTCCAATCTTCTGGAACCTCTCCCGTCTCCATCGACGACGCAAAGATCATTGTCAGAGGTTCCGCAATCTCCTCCCTCGCCTCCCACAGCAACCTGGGGTACATCTCATCCGGTCCCGGTGACTTATCAAACTTGATGCTTTCCAAATTTTCAGCACCACCTCTTTTCTAATATCTATATGCTCAAGCTTTTCAGGCCGCTGCATGTCCCCACTACAATCCCCTAGATCCTTTTCCGTAGTGAATACTGACGTAAGGTATTCATTAAGTACCTCCGCTATTTCTTCCGGATCCAGACACACTTTCCCACTGCTGCACTTGATAGGCCCTATCCTTTCATGTCTTATCTTCTTACTCTTCACATACTTGTAGAACGCCTTGGGGTTTTCCTTAATCCTGCCCGCCGAGGTCATGTCCCCTTCTGGCTCTCCTAATCTCTTTCTTAAGTTCCTTCCTTTTAGCCTTGTACTTTTCCAGGTCTCTAACATTACCTGGCTCTCTGTACCTTTTGTATGCTTTTCTTTTCCTTTTGACTAGATTTATTATAGCCTTTGTACACCACGGTTCCTGTATCCTCTCGTGACTCCCCTGTCACATCGGACTTCCCCCCACCCCTAAACCCACCCACTGGGGAGCTCCCCCTCACCCCCAAACCCACTCACTGGGGAGCTCCCCTTCACCCCCAAACCTACCCCACTGGGGAGCTCCCCTCACCCCCAAACCCACTCACTGAGGAGCTCCCCTTCACCACCAAACCTAGCCCACTGGGGAGGTCCCCGTCACTCCCAAACCCACTCACTGGGGAGCTCCCCTTCACCCCCAAACCTACCCCACTGGGGAGCTCCCCCTCACCACCAAACCCACTCACTGGGGAGCTCCCCTTCACCACTAAACCTACCCCACTGGGTAGGTCCCCCTCACCCCTTCCCCAAACCTACCCATAATCACCACTGTGAACAAGAAATTGAAACGTTGTGCCCTATAAAATTAATAAGAAATTGTGAACCAACTTAATTAACTTCAGAGCTATACAGGAGCTGCTATCAAGCATCTTATCTCCTGGGCAGAGTTCCAAGCTACCTCTTTATAATTCAGTGTGTTTTGTCTCCAATAAACAGCAGAGGTGCAGCCCAGAATCTGCTAACAAGAGGAGCCAAAGACAGCTTTTGCAGCATTAGAAATTGTCACAAAATATCAGGTACAGTAGGAAGGCAGAGAGAGAAAGGGTGAAGTATGGATGTGGAAGGAGCACATATGATCATCAACATGTAACATGGTATGGCCAGCACTCTGCAACATTATAAGGCCCACAGCAGCTGGTTGGTTCATTTGCTCCTTGCCAAAGATGAAAATCTAGTTGATTAATCTGTCAGGGCAGTTGGCAGGAGTCCTCCATTCAAGACGATGGATTGGACTCCTTCCTGAGAATGTAGGTCTAGAGACGCTAAGCAGCTAGTAGAGCTGCTACCTCACAGCTCCAGTGACCAGGGTTCAATCCTGACCTCTGATGCTGTCTGTGTGGAGTTTGCAAGTTCTCCCTAAGACCCTGTGGGTTTCCTTTGGGGGCTTCGGTTTCCTCCTGCATCCCAAAGATATGCGGGTTGATAGATTCGTTATTCGCTGTAAAGTGCCTCTATTGTGTAGGTGAAGGGTAGAATCTGAGGGGAATTGATGAGAATGTGGGGAGAATAAAATGGGATTAATGTAGGATTAGTGTAAATGGGGGCTTGACAGTTGGCACAGACTCGATGGGCTGAAGGGCCTGTTGTTGCACTCTGTGACATGAGAAAGTTGCAGAAAGGTTAATGGGGAACTCATCTGTGAGCTGACAGGGACAGACAAAAATTACCCTCTTTCTATGCCATAAGAGAGATCAAATTTGAAGGCAGAATACAAGGTTAATGGCAGTGTGGAGGAACAGAGGGATCTTGGGGTCCACGTCCATAGATCCCTCAAGGTTGCCGCGCAGGTTGATAGGTTTGTTAAGAAGGCGTATGGTGTGTTGGCCTTCATTAGTCGGGGTATTGAGTTCAAGAGCCGCTATTGTAGCTCTGTAGAACTCTGGTTAGACCACACTTGGAGTATTGTGTTCAGTTCTGGTCGCCTCATTATAGGACGGATGTGGAAGCTTTAGAGAGGGTGCAGAGGAGATTTACCAGGATGCTGCCTGGATTGGAGAGCATGTCTTATGAGGATAGGTTGAGTGAGCTCGGGCTTTTCTGTTTGGAGAGGAGGAGGATGAGAGGTGACTTGATAGAGGTGTACAAGGTGATAAGAGGCATAGATCGAGTGCACAGTCAGAGACTTTTTCCCAGGGTGAAAATGGCTGACACGAGGGGGCATAATTTTAAGGTGATTGGAGGAAGATATAAGGGGGATGTCAGGGGTAAGTTTTTACACAGAGAGTGGTGGGTGCGTGGAACACACTGCTTGCAGAGGTTGTGGGGGGCAGATACATTCGGGACCTTTAAGAGACTCTTAGATAGACACATGAATGATAGAGAAATAGGGGGGCTATGTGGGAGGGAAGGGTTGGATAGATCTCAGAGCAGGATAAAGTGTCGGCACAACATCGTGGGCCGAAGGGCCTGTACTGTCCTGTAATGTTCTATGTTCTATGCTCTAAGGGAAGATAGGAACTGTAATTCCCACTTGGGCAACAGTTTAGTCACCAGCCCAACAATGGTCGTTAATGTTCAGTAAAGACGTTGACTTCAACGGGCAGGGAACTGGATATGGAAAACTAAAGCTGGATTGTTGGAGTGAGAGCAAGCAACCAGATACTGCAGGGTTTCGACCTGAAACACCAATAATTCCTTCCCCCCTCCCCCACAGACGCTGCTCGACCCACTGAGTTCCTCCAGCAGATTGTTTGTTGAGCCAAATATTATACAATTATTAATGGGGATCAAAGGCTGGAGACTGAAAGGCCAGCAGAGAAAAATAGATGCTTAAAAATTCAGGGAACAGAGATCGAATCCAAACAATTGAGAGAGATTGAACCACACAGAAATTTAAATTCAGAAAGAGAGCAAAAGATTCAGACAGAAAGGTGATGATGGGCGGATGTTGGAGGATCTTTTCCTCTTCTGTAAGTAATGCTGTTAGGGAGATGGCTTTTGAAAGTGCATCTGATTAAACTCTGAAACTGTGGAAAGAATGAAAACTTATCTCAGACAGAGCATGATTAAGAAAATCCTCCAAACAGCAGACAACTGGAATACGGCCCAGTTCAGCTGCAGCACTTCCTGCCCAAACAGGGTGATGTTTTGGGTTGATTGACAAGCGATGATGATCTGTGGAAAGTGTATAAAATTATGAGGGGCATAGATAGGGTGGACAAGCAATATCTTTTTCCCATTATTGAGAAATCCAATACCAGAGGGCATGCATTTAATGTGAGAGGGGGTAGGTTCAGAACAGGCGTGAGGGGTAGTTTTTTACTCAGAGAATGGTGGATGCCTGGAATGCGTTGCCTGATAAGGTGGTGGAGGCAAACTCATTTGGGGCTTTTAAGAGGGGCTTGGATGGGCACATGAATGAGAGGAAAATAGAGGGATATGGGCATTCTGTAGGTAGGAGGGAATAGCTATGTCGGCACAACATTGTGGGATGAGGGGCCTGTTCTGTGCTGTACTGTTCTATGTTCCGTGATAATCATAAACCACAGTCTATTCACCCCCACCCTCCCTTCCCACCCCATCCCCACCAGGTGCATTGTTTCTTTAGAAAAGGCCCTGAATCACAATGAAATATATTCCTTGCAAGGGAAGGATTTTCTAAGATGGATGTGGAGAAGTGTGGACTGATGTTTGGTATGGAGGTGTGTGATTCTTGGAGAATGTTGTCTATTAAATCCTATCCTGCAAACTCACTGTGCTACCTTGCTGTGACAGCTAGACTGAGGTCCCAGTTGGGTCCCCATTCTGACCCAGAGTTGGTCCCAGTTCCCACAACGTCACCACGGGGATCTCCTGCAATTAGTTCAGACTTCCAGCTGGCTGACTGGGAAGCAAAAATAGACCAAAGCACTTTGAACTCACCACTTTGGCATCTGTTTCAACCTGATATTCATTGCTTCAGGCACAAGGCTCCCTCAGCACTAAAATGAGGTTGTTGCTGAAAGGAAAGGTCTTGGATTTCCATAGCACCTTAGACAACATTGGACCATCCCAGAACCTTTTACACCTGATAATGTACGTGGAGGTGTGGTCACTGATGTAATGTTGGAAACACAGCAACCAATTTCAGCACAGCATGCTGCCACAGATAATGTTTTAGGTGGTGTCAGAGAGCTAAATTCTCTGGAATATGGAGAGACCTCTCTGTTTTCTGTTAAATCGCACCATATTTTTATACACACAGGCAGATTTGGAACAATTTTCCACAAAAGGCCAAAAGGCAACCATAACGGCTGGATGAGGTTCATGGGGATGAGTATCCAGCTGTTGGGGATAAGTTCTCATTTCCTTCTGCTAGTTCAAGTGAGAGTGTAGCTGAAGTTCCCCTTTTCACCTAGAAAGAGCCCCAGCAACTGTGCGGCCCTCCAGAGTCCTGCATCAGAGTGTCAGGTTGGAATGTGTACAGGTTTCTCTGGCAAGGACTTGAACCCATGATTTTATAACTCAAGGCAAGTATGCTACCACTGGGCCATGGTTGGTAGCAAAAGGAATGCATTTTATTTAATATACACATCACTATCAAAGTCTGCTCGCTTGCATTCTATGCACGTAAACTGATAATAATTGTGGGAGGAGCAGAGAGGTGGGGAGGAGATTGCTCAGGTATCTTGAGCACACCTGTAGAACTGGACACAGCTCTGATCCTTGATTTACCAGCATAACTCCCGGACTCCAGGACTGAGCGACGAGCAGACATTTCACACATTGGGGGTGTATTCCTTGGAATCCAGTTTAAGCAGTGATTGAAGCTGTTAGGAGATCAGGAAGGGCTAATTGGACAGAGAGGAAAGACTTCTGCTGGTTGGGGAGGAAGCATGTCCTCAGAATCCAAGCCAGGCCTTTCTGGATTGAATGAAGAGGACACTTTGACACACAAAGATACTTGGAACAATTTTCCACAAATGGCAAACAGATTTAGGTCACATATCAATCATGGCGGGTGGTTCATAGGGCTGAGTATCCTGCTGCTGCCAATGAGCAGTCTTCCTCTGCTATTTCAAGTGAAGTGATATGTGTTTCATCCATTATAGCAGCTCGAGAATGAAATAGGATTAGCGTAGGTTTCATGTAAATGGGTGCTTGATGGTCAGCAGAGACTCAGTGGGCCAAAGGGCCTGTTTCCATAGTAAATGACTCCATGACTCTATGGTGATGAATTGCCATCCATACCATTTGGCATAGTACTGGGTTAGTTTAGATATCTATTTGTGTCCATCACTAAACAATTGATTTAACCAGCTGTGAGAAATGGGAAGGTGAGTCGGTCAGAATAAGTCGGCGAAAGTGATGCAAGGATGCCAGCTTTGGCTCAGAGAAGTAACTCTTCCCTTGTCGTTCCGCTTCCCTATTGTCTGATGATTGAAAATGTCTGACAGTTCTATACACATCGAGGCACACAATCCACTTAGTTGCCTTTCACCATCCTTGAAATACAGTACAAGAGGAAGCTACAAAGTTTGTCCAGAGTCCAGACTTCCACAAGCTACAAGCAAATAAATTACTGAATCTACCTCCTTCAGAAAGTGCCAAAGACAGTCAAAGCAAAGAGTGGACCTTCAACTCCTACTGGGAAACGTGTGGTGCCACAAACCTCTGGAGGGCAATTTTTTTCTACATTATTCCATTTTCAGCATCTTTGTACATTCCCTAGTAAGTGACCTAAAGATATCCAACTAGTGTATAGTTAATGGCAAGACCCTTAACAACATTGATGTACAGAGGGATCTTGGGGTCCAAGTCCATAGCTCCTGAAAGTGGCCACGCAAGTATATAGGGTGGTAAAGGAGGCGTACAGCATGCTTGCCTCATAGGTCAAGGCATTGAGTATAAGAGTCAGGAGGTCATGTTGCAGCTGTATAAAACTTCTGTTAGGCCACACCTGGAGTACTGCATGCAGTTCTGGTCACCCCATTACAGGAAGGATGTGGAGGCTTTGGAGGGGGTGCAGAAGAGGTTTACCAGGATGCTGCCCGGATTAGAGGGTATTTGCTATAAGGAGAGGTTGAATGAACTTGGGTTGTTTTCTCTGGAGCAGCAGAGGCTGAGGGGAGACCTGATGTAAAATTATGAGAGGCATGGTTAGGGCAGACAGCCAGAGTCTGTTTCCCAGGGTAGAAATGTCAAATATTAGAGGACATACATTTAAGGTGAAAGGGGGAAAGTTTAAAGGAGATGTGTGGGGCACTTTTTTCTACACAGAGAGCAGTGGGTGCCTGAAACGGGCTGCCAGGGGTGGTGGTGGAGGCAGATACGATAGAGGGGTTTAAGAGTCTGTTAGAAAGACTTGAATATGCAGGGAGTGGAGGGATACGGATCATGTGCAGCAGAAGAGATTTAATTCAGCATCGTGTTCAGCACAGGCATTGTGGACCAAAGGGCCTGTTCCTGTGCTGTACTGTTCTATGTTTTAGGTAAGAGATATCCAGAGATAGTCGCACCAAAGGAAGGCAGAGTAAAATGGCCCAGAAACTTTCACCAAACACCTTGTTCCATATAAGTTTCTGGGCTTTTTTGGCCCACTTTTGTAAAATGCACGTCCTCTCTTTCAATAACTCATCAAGGACTTCACCCAGACAATCCAGGCATGCTCCTGCTAAAGGAAAACGGTGGTAGTAGGCCTACTTTTTCAAAAAAAAATCCTTTAATGCAATTAAATTGTTTCCTTAAATTGTAACTTTCATCATTATGACAGCTTGTTCACCCGCCTATTCATTGAACCATTGAAACATTCATATAATAGTTAGATAGCTCATTCAAAGCTCATTAAAATCTACATCATTCTTAAAAATCAATATTCCTGACACAGTGTAAAGGAATTGTTCCTTAGTAGCCACCACAAATTATTTTATTAAACACCAGTGACTAATATTTTTCATCTCCCAAGTTCTTTTTGAGACTTCTAATAGCAACAATCTCTGCTGAGTTAAAGGTTCAGAGTGGACCTGTTATTTCCATTGTACACCTTGTTCCATGTAAGATTCTGGTCTTCAAACCCAACACAAATACAAGATAGGAAATGCACAGAATTGAAAAGAGAGAGAGTAATTAGTACTAAATGCACTACAACAGACCTTGAACTCACAGTCCTGAACTGGACTGCAAGAATATATAAGGAATGAAATGCCAACCTATTTTGTTCATTGCAAAACTTACATTGCTTCTCATATTCATAATTCCCATGACATAGAAGAATTGAACCTATGCCAGCTCTCTGAACAATCCCATCAGTCCCATTCCCCCACTTGTTTCCCTGTAATCCATTCTCTCTCACATGCCCATCAAATTCACCGATACTCCGACCAGTGAACCCCTGCAACTAGAAGGAATTTACAGTAACCAAATACCCTACCAATCCGCAAATCCTTGGGATGTGGGAGGAAACCGGAACACCTGGGGAAAGCTGTGGGGTCACGGGGAGAACGTGCAACTTCCACACAGACATCACCGGAGGGCAGAACTGAACCCGGGTCTCTGGAGCTGTGAGGCAGAGGCACTAACAACTATACTGCCCCAAAGTTAAGCGCAGTACGGTCCAATCCAGACCCAAATGTTTCTCAGTATGATCCAACCTGAATCCAAGACACACAGTCAGATCCCACCAGGCTCAGGCTGGGTGGACAGTGTGTAATGGGATCACTTAAGGCTACTGTCACTGATCCCTGCCACATCTCACAGTTTGCATTGGGTAAGTCACCCAAACATCATTCTCAAGGAGAGGAGGCTTCATCAACTTTTCCTACAACTCAGGGAACAGGCAGAACGAGTACAGGAGTTTGCAACATTGCAGACATTCCTAGCAGCTTGCTGCTTGGAGCACTTGGCTGTAGACTGGGGGGGACGCTGTGGCCCCCTTGCACAACAAACATGCCTCCTGTGGGCAATGTTCTACACCAGCTCCCTCTGGGTGCCAAAACCCCAGGAACATTTTCTCACGGCATCAATTCATTAACAACAAGACTTCCAAACAGCTTGGTTGCTGGTTGTCTTGTGATGTGTCCCTTTGAGGCCAAGATCACAGCTGCAAAGGTGAATGACAGCGAGTGTGAGAACTTGTGGCTCAATAAATGGAAATAGCAGAGCTTGATGTTGCCGAGAGAAATCCCGCCGCGTTGTTCTGGGAACCACAGAATAAAGTTTATGGGGCTTTTAAGAACATGATTAGTATTTTTTCATTCATTTTGGAATCAGGGTATGGCAGGAAAGGCCAGCAGTTATTGCCCATCCCTAATTGCCCTTGAGAAGGTGAGGTGAGCCACCTTCTTGAGAAGGTGCTCCCACAGCGCTGTCAGCGAGGGAGTTCCGGGATTTAGACCCAGCAATGATGAATGAACAGTGATATTTGTGTAGAGTTCTGCATAGACATGTTCCGATGAAACAGGGGAGTCACGAGAGGATACAGGAACCATGGTGTACAAAGGCTATAATAAATCTAGTCAAAAGGAAAAGAAAAGCTTACAAAAGGTAGAGAGCCAGGTAATGTTAGAGACCTGGAAAAGTACAAGGCTAAAAGGAAGGAATTTAAGAAAGAGATTAGGAGAGCCAGAAGGGGACATGAGAAGGCCTCGGCGGGCAGGATTAAAGAAAACCCCAAGGTGTTCTACAAGTATGTGAAGAGTAAGAAGATGAGATGCGAAAGGATAGGGCCTATCAAGTGCAGCAGTGGGAAAGTGTGTCTGGATCCGGAAGAAATAGCGAAGGTACTTAATGAATACTTTACGTCAGTATTCACCACGGAAAAGGATCTAGGGGATTGTAGTGGGGACATGCAGCGGCCTGAAAAGCTTGAGCATATAGATATTAGAAAAGAGGTGGTGCTGAAACTTTTAGAAAGCATCAAGTTTGATAAATCACTGGGACCGGATGGGATGTAGCCCATGTTGCTGTGGGAGGCAAGGGAGGAGATTGCGAAGCCTCTGACGATGATCTTTGCATCGTCGATGGAGACGGGAGAGGTTCCGGAAGATTAGAGGCTTGCGGATGTTGTTCCCTTATTCAAGAAGGGGAGTAGGGATAGCCCAGGAAATTATAGACCGGTGAGTCTTACCTCAGTGGTTGGTAAACTGATGGAGAAGATCCTGAGAGGCAGGATTTATGAACATTTGGAGAGGTATAATATGATTAGGAATAGTCAGCATGGCTTTGTCAAGGGCAGGTCCTGCCTTACGAGCCTGATTGAATTTTTTGATGATGTGACTAAGCACATCGATGAAGGGAGAGCAGTAGATGTAGTGTATATGGATTTCAGCAAGGCGTTTGATAAGGTACCCCATGCGAGGCTTATGGAGAAGGTGAGGAGACATGGGATCCAAGGGGACATTGCAGTGTGGATCCAGAACTGGCTGGCCCACAGAAGGCAAAGAGTGGTTGTTGAAGGGTCGTATTCTGAGTGGAGGTCGGTGACCAGTGGTGTACCTCAGGGATCTGTACTGGGACCCTTACTCTTTGTGATTTTTATAAACGACCTGGATGAGGAAGTGGAGGGGTGGGTTAGTAAGTTTGCGGATGACACGAAGGTTGGGGGTGTTGTGGATAGTGTGGAGGGCTGTCAGAAGTTACAGAGGGACATAGATAGGATGCAAAGTTGGGCTGAGAAGCGGCAGATGGAGTTCAACCCAGATAAGTGTGAAGTGGTTCATTTTGGTAGGTCAAATATGATGGCAGAGTATAGTATTAACGGTAGGACTCTTGGCAGTGTGGAGGATCAGAGGGATCTTGGGGTCCGAGTCCATAGGACGCTCAAAGCAGCTGCACAGGTTGACTCTGTGGCTAAGAAGGCATATGGTGTATTGTCCTTCATCAATCGGGGAATTGAATTTAGGAGCTGAGAGGTATTGTTGCAGTTATGTAGGTCCCTGGTCAGACCCCACTTGGCGTATTGTGCTTAGTTCTGGTCGCCTCACTACAGGAAAGATGTGGAAGCCAGAGAGAGGGTGCAGAGGAGATTTACAAGGATGCTGCCTGGAATGCGGAACGTGCCTTATGAAAGCAGGCTGAGGGAACTCGGCCTTTTCTCCTTGGAGAGACGGAGGATGAGGGGGGACCTGATAGAGGTGTATAAGATGATGAGAGGTATTGATTGGGTGGATAGTTGGAGGCTTTTCCCCAGGGCTGAATTGGTGGCCACAAGAGGACATAGGTTTAAGGTGCTGGGGAGTAGATATAGAGGAGATGTCAGGGGTAAGTTTTTTACTCAGAGAGTGGTGAGTGTGTGGAATGGGCTGCTGGAAATGGTGGTGGAGGCGGATACGGTAGGGTCTTTCAAGAGACTGTTGGATAGGTACATGGAGCTGAGTAAAATAGAGGGCTATGGGTAAGCCTAGTAATTTCTAGGGCAGGGACATGTTTGGCACAGCTCTGTGGGCCGAAGGGCCTGAATTGTGCTGTAGGTTTTCTATGTTTCTATATTTCCATGTAAGGATGGTGTGTGACTTGGAGAGGAACCTGCGAGTGGTGGTGTTCCCATGCGCCTTCTGCCTTTGGCCTTGAGAGGAAAGGTTGAAGGTTTGGAAGATGCTGTCTCAGTAGCCAGGGCAAGTAACTGCAGTGCATTTATGTAGCTGGTACACATTGCAGCCACTGTGCATCACTACACATTTAAGGTAGTGGATAGGGTAGCAATCAAGTGGGCTGCTTTGTCCCGGATGGTGTCGAACTGCATGAGAGTTGCTAGAGCTGCACTCACCCAGGCATTTATCCATTCAGGTTTACATGAGGGGCAATGTTTTACCCACATTAATTTGTTGGCTGATTCTTTTCCATTACCATTTCTCTTCTACACTTGGATGGCCTGAATTATTTCAAATTTGGCCTCAATAGGTATTGTACAGGTTGAAATTATGTTGTGTCTGCATTTCACATGTTTAATTCACAACCAAGACTTGTGCAAAGTATATTTTAAATACATCAAAGTTACTCCTTTACCTAATACAATGCAGAAAGAGCTTACAACACAGAAGTAGGCCAATGGAGCTTCCAGTGTTGAACTTACCTACCACCTGAGCAAATAGTCCCTTTCACAGTCAGTCCACTACTGGTTGATCTTAAAGCCATAGAGTCCTACAGCACAGACACAGGCCCTTCGGCCCACTGAGTCCGTGCCAACAATCAATCACTCGTTTACACCAATCCTACATTAATTTCATTTTATTCTCCCCACATTCCCATCACCTCCCCCTAGACTCTACCACTCAGCTAACACGTGGGTGTAAAGTGGCCAACTAACCCATGGACCCGCACAACTTTGAGTTGTGGGAAGAAACCGGAAGAGCCAAGGGAAACCCACATGGTCTCAGGGAGAACGTGCAAACTCCCCACAGGGAGGACCAGAGGTCAGGATCGAACCAGCATCAGTGGACCCGTGAGGCAGCAGCACTACTTGCTGCGCCGCAGTGCTGCCCACAGCTGCAGTTCGACATCCCTGGGATCCACCTCCTCTAAGCAATTTCTTGGTTACTGATATCCAGGTGAAAATACCTCACTGTTCCTTCTGACTCTTCAATTTTTATTCATATTTCCTCTCAGCTTATCCTGTTCTTACACGTCTTTCCTTATCTTGTCTTCCCATTGTGAATATTCCCTTAACCTCACAAATACACCAGCTTTAATTAGTCTGACCTCTCTCTAGCCACCAGCAAGCTTCCTCCCGCATTAGTGGCACTCAGTTATTCCATACCAATATTATTTCTCTTTAGGTCGAGGGCAGGTGCTGATGCTTAGCAGAGAGGAATTGTCCTTCCTGACACTGTTCCTTTGACAAAGAGCTGATTTCCAAATTACAAACTAAAGAACTGCAGATGCGGAAAATCCGAAATAAAACAGAAAAGTTGGAAACATTCAGCAGGTCAGGCAGTGTCTGTGGAGAGTGAACCAGCGTTAATACTTCAGGTGGATGGCAGTATTTTATGTTTTTATTTCATATTTTCAAAATTGCCCTGTCTTTCATTACACTGGTGTGTGAGAGGGAAAGTGAGCCTGCCATTACCAGGGGTGAATTCCTGCTCCCAATGCAGCTTCCTAATGTCCGAAACATCCTGCAAGAATTCAGTCCTTTCCTTACCCTCAGCCCTGAGCACTTCTTGCTTCCGTTCTTCTGGAAGAAGCCATGTCCGTCAGATTTATGTCAGGCCCAAGCATCAGAGAGGCCACAGTCATTTAGTATGAACCCCAATACGTGGCGTCAGATCCTCTTGTTGATAAATCCCCCTCTTACTGCTACACATGCAGCTGTACTGCTAACCTCCCCCACCTTCTCCTGCTACCTGGGGATGTATGTTTAATGTCCCTGCTCTGTTTCCCCATCTTGTGTAGTGGTTAGTGTAACACTATTACAGCGCCAGCGAATGGGGTTCAATTCCAGCCGCTATCTGGAAGGAGTTTGTACGTTCTCCCCGTGACTGCGTGGATTTCCTCCAGGTGCTCTGGTTTCCTCTCACATTCCAAAGACGTACGGGTTAGGAAGTTGTGGGCATGGTATGTTGGCGCTGGAAGCGTGGTGACACTTGCGGGCTGCCCCCAGAACACTCGACGCAAAAAGACGCATTTCACTGTGTGTTTTGGTGTACATGTGACTAATAAAGAAATCTTATCTTATTCCTCATGGGGAGTTAGAACACTGAATTTATTCCATAGGAAAGATGCCATTAAGCTGGAAAGAGTGCAGAGGAGATTTACAAGGATGTTGCTGGGATTCAAGGGGCTGAGTTATGGAGAGAGGTTGAGCTGGTTGAGACTTTTTTGACTGGAGCGTGGGAAACTGTGAGATGACCTTATAGATAGGTGTATAAGATCATGAGGGGCATTGATAGGGTGAATGCACTCCATCTTTGTCCCAGAGTTGGGGAATCAAGAACTAGAGGGCACAGGTTTAAGGTGGGAGAAAAAAGATTTAATAGGAACCTGAGGGGCAAGTTCTTCACCTAGAGGATGTTCAGAATATGGAACGAGCTGCCAGAGGAAGTGGGTGAGGCAGGTACATTAACAACATTTCAAAGGTACTTGGACAGGTCCATGGATAGGAAAGGTTTAGAGGGATACGGGCCAAATGTGGGCAAATGGGACTAGCTTAGATGGAGCACCTTGCGGGCTGCCCCCCAGAACACTCTACGCAAAAGATGCATTTTGCTGTGTGTTTCGATGTACATGTGACTAATAAAGATATCTTATCTTATCTTACCTTGGTTAGTATGGACCAGTTGGGCCGAATGGCCTGTATCCTTGCTGTATGACTCTATGACTCTATAAGTGACTTGAAAGCCCAGGGAAAAATTTGAAAGACCCTTCAAAAATTCACATTGCCCAGGTTTGGGAGGTCAGAAAATAATTTCAATTGCAGCATCACCACAGATTTGCAGAGAAGTGGTGATCATTTCTGAAAATCTGATGATTCACGTTGACACATGAATTAAGAGATTGACCAAACTTTACCTACCCTTCTCCCACTTCTATTCATCGCTCAGTTGAAAGACTCCCTAGTGTCTTAGACAGGAACAGGTCACAAGGAAATGAGCCAAGCAGCTTCATCATGTGAGAGCAGAATCCACCTTCAGTTTATCCAACCCAGCCACAAGCTTTTGGTTGCAAAGATAGCCTGATTCAGAATACAGCATGCATAACCATTGCTTTGTGTGCTATGATAATTGGCACAAACAATGGATACCTGAGAGGGATTACAGCCTCTAATCTCATTGAGCACTTTGAATAAAGTCATTATCCATTGAGAGCAACGTTCATATGTTTTAACATCGTCATCTGAGACACCAGGTAAGATTACCGCCTGGAATGACTTGCACACCTCCCACTTATTAGTACCCAGTAAAGGGGTCACAGAAATGACATTTTACAATTATAAAGCAATGGTACCCAACCCCACACAACCCATCTCCCAAGAGCCAAGAGCAGGAGAGCCCTGGGAAACATGTTGCTTTAACCTATGGTTGCCTCACAGTGTTGATGTCTATCTACCCCCCATTCCACCCCCATCCAGGACTCTCCCCTCTGTCACTTTCATGAAAGAACTCAAAACTCCCTCATTTTCATGCTCCTATGATTTTCACCTCAGATGTCCAAGCCCTCTCCGCCTGACCTCCCCGGAAGCCCTCTACTTCCTTCCTTGAACAGAGGTCAAACCGACCCACACCCACCACCTCACCAGCCATTGCTGAGTTTGTTCTCACATTGAATGATAACTTCTCCTTCAATTTCATTCACTTCCTCCCGATGAATGCTGCTGTTACGGGAACCCCTCTGGTCTGAGCTGTGCTTGTCGCTTTATGAATTATGTGGAAGCTTTGTCCACTCTGGTCCCTCCATAGATCACTGACCAATTGGCAATTCCACAAACTGAAAGAATTCTTCAACTTTCATACTTTCCTCACTCTCACAGGGTCCATCCTTAATTTGTCCACCTCCATTTTCACTGATGGGCTAGTATCCACCATTCACAACAACCCACCAACTCCCTCGGCTACCTCCACCTCACTTCCACCTACCCACTTCCTTCAGATCAGGCATTGTTCCTTGAGCTTACTTTGAATGCAAGTCCACAAGAAAATAGAAGCAGCAGTAGGCCACTCAGCCCCTCAACCCTGCCCTATGATCTAAGGTGGTCTCAACTCCCCTTCTGTTCTAGTTCCCCATAGCCCTCAATTCTCACCCTTTGGATATATATCTACTTCTTCTTTAAATATCCAATGATCCGGCCTCCAGAGAATTCCAGAGATTCGCCACCCTCTGGGAGAAATTCCATGTGCAATGCTGGAGACGCAGAACAGGAGGATAGAAACTCAAGGGTACAGGGACTCCCTTCCATTCTCCCAGTAGCTCTGTCCTGACCTGCACTTCCAACATGCTTTCCCTTTCCTCAGCTGAGGATTACCTTAGACCATGGTTAGAAGGCTGCTCGCTGCGCCCATTGTGTTTCCTGTATTTCTGCTCTCGATTCGCTCCCTACCTTCCCAAACCACGGTAGTGTCTCAGGCAGGGGTTCTGTTGTTCCCATTTATGCTTTGTCTCAGCCCAGCTTCCACCCCACCAGCCAAAACATTGAACAGATCATTGCCAGCATTCTCTACTCTGCTGACCCTCCTCCCTCAGAGTTCAGAACTGATTGTTCTCGCCCTGACACCTGAACTAAACACACTCCCCCTCTGCTCCAAATCTCCCTTAATACAAGTGCAGAAGGTATAACCCCAGCCCTTTTACGCCTCCCTTCCCACCATCCAGGGCCTTATTATCTGAGCAATTTAACAACCATCCTTGCTACTTCTGATGTTATCTCATCCACGTTGGAGTGCCCAGACACCTCCACTCAGTCCTCAAGGCTGATCCTGAGCTCCTGGACTCAAGTTACTTTGAGTGTCCATCCTGTTCCAGGCTCAGTCTCCAACTGATGCTCAAAGTAAGCCTGACGAACAGCATCTGGTCTCCCTGATCGACATGTGGCACTCTTCAGAATGCAACTCTCTCTGACAAAGGTTCTGCAGCTTCCATTTATGTTCCCTTAAGCCTGAACCAGTGATGTCCCACTCCCATCTCGATCACCTCACAACATCATCAGTTTAGTGTTTTAATCACCCTGCCTTTCCAGCCAAACACAGGCCTTTTGTTCTCTGCCTCATTCTCCTCTGAGAACTTTCTTTATCTCTAGCTTCTCCCAGTTCTGATGAAAGGTCATCAACCTGAAACACTAACACTCATTCTCTCTCCACAGATGCTGCCTGACCTGCTAAGGATTTCTAATCATTTTTGTTTTATCTATCCTTCTAATAATGAAAGTGAAACAAATTTCAGTGGGATTGCTCCAGCAAACACCCTCTGCTTTGGTGTGGTGAACACTTTCTACCGTTACAAAGTCTGTCAACACTATAAAGTCCTTCCACTTGGTTATGGTGAGCTCTTTCTGTCCTGATACAATAAACTCCTTCTCCTCTGTAACTGGGAACTCTCTTTCTCTACTTCTCAACACCACATTTTCTAATTCTCCAGCTAAGACTCTCAAGGCACAGTAGTGTAGCGGTTAGCGTAACGCTTTACAGCGACCTGGGTTCAATTCCGGTTGCTGTCTGTAAGGAGTCTCTATGTTCTCCCCGTGTCTGGGTGGGTTTCCTCCGGGTGCTCCGGTTTCCTCCCACATTCCAAAGGCCTACGGGTTAGGAAGTTGTGGGCGTGCTATGTTGGTGCCGGAAGCGTGGCGACACTTGTGGGCTGCCCCCAGAACACTCTACACAAAAGATGCACTTCACTGTGTGTTTTGATGTACATGTGACTAATAATGAAATCTTATCTTATCATATCTTAAAAAGATCTGTTTCTTCTTCTTAAACCTCCCTTAACATCCACATCATCTACCAGTCCTTTAGTGGGAAGCAGCATGCAATGGACAGGACTAAGCTATCCATTGATCATGGGGTCAGATGACAGCTCACTTTCAGTGGGAAATGGCTCTGGACATCTAAACAGTGATTGGGAGGAGGAAGGTCCAAGAACATCCCATCTTCAACAGTGATGGCCGCCAAAGACAAGGCTGAAGACAGAACTAAATGGTTGACTCTTTCTGATGTCCCACCAACACAGAAGCTGATCTTAAGCTTCCTCAATTCAAAAAACAAGTGTTGAACATAGTGAGGATATGGGATGTCGTACTAAGGACTGGTACTCCAGAACCAGCAGTCCCCAGCAAAGCTGAAACAGAACAGTTACAACACTGGTATCTATCCAAAAATGTGGAACGTTGTAGGGCAGATCCATTCCAGCTAATTATCGCAGTCTGCTTCCATTCCTCAGCCAAAGAAGGTGCCACTGACAGTGTTATCAAGAAACGTTTACTTACCTGTTAACCAAAGCTCAGTTTGAATTGGCCCAGACAATTACAGACCTCCATCACTGCCTTAACGTAACAATGGGTAAAGGGGCTGAACACCAGAAACGAGGTGAGGGTTACAGCCCCGAACATCAATGCAGTATTTTACTTGAGTGTGGTATCACGGCGCCCTGGTGAAACAGAACTCAGTGGCATCACTTTCTCCCCCAGAGGGTGGTTGCAATCTGCAAGGCACTGCCTGTGTGGGTGGTGGAGGCAGGTACTGTCACAACATTCAAGAAGTATCTAGATGAGCACTTGAATCACTAAGGTAGAGAAGGCTATGAACCAAGTGCTGATCTGTATGGGTCGTGGAAAGTTCTTCTTCAGATTCTCCCTACACCACTTGCCCCTTACCATAAACCTTTCCTTTAATATTTAGTTTAAGGTATCTCTGCCTTGGGAAAAGTTCCCTACTGATTGCTGTGTCTACCCCTCTCATAATTTTGTACAGCTCTATCAGGTCCCCCAGAGGTCCTTCTACTCCAAGGAAAACAAAGCCTGCTTATCCAGTCTCTCCTCGTAACTGAAACGCTCCATCACAGACAACATCCAGTCTCTTCCTGATGCTAAGAAGTAGAATCACTGTACCTGACAGTACATTTAACCCCATCATGCCTTTCTCTGACAGGGCCACCCATGGGTGCCATCCCCCTGACCTTTCTCACAGTCCCACAAAGGTCCCCTCCAAAAGAAGGTATACACTTTGACTTTGTAGGACGCTGTTGGATTTGTTTCCAACACCTTTTCAAGACGACACATTTCATATTAATGCAATGCTAATGCTGGGTCCTTATCCTTTTATCTGAAGTCTGCATCCTCCATCTACCAAGCTCCTGACATCAGCAATAGCCCTTCTCTATTCACTCTACTGAAACCCTTCAACATTTAGCCATGTTTATTAAATTATCTCTTAACTTTCTCTGTGCTGAGGTGATCGATCCAGCATAGCAAGTTCCTCATTCCCCATTCGTTCAGGAAAGCCTGTTGTTCACTTCTTCAAGGGCTTGATGTCCTTCCAAAAGCAACGAGTCAGAAATAGACACAGCATTCAGGCTGAGCTTTAACCAGTGATTCACTGGTGATTCTTGCCTGTCCTGTTTCTAGCTGTGCCTGTGCTGGCATTAAGCCCAGTTAAAGTTAATGATAGGACCCAGACCAGTCCCCAGTACATGAAGATTATATCAACTATAGTCCTGCCAGTGTGATTCTGACTGGTCTGAATTCAGTAGGAGAGTAAGAGAATTAGAATTTTTATATCTTGGCTTGAAATTAATCTGATGTTTTCTTGTCTCAGCTGCTCTCTCTCTCTCTTGATCACATGCCCTCCCTCTCAGGCCTTAAATGGAATAATATAGAACGAGGATTGTACATCTCTACAGTGCCCACCATAACTCCAGCAGGGCCCACAGCACTTTACAGCCAATCAGGTAACAAGTAAGGTATAATTATTCTTGTCATGAAGGCAACATGGCAACAATATCCCAAAACAAGAACCCTCACAAATGTTGCCTGGTTATTCTATTTTCGTAGTGTTTACTGAGAGCTAAATGTTGTCCAAGGCTCTGTTTCAACTTTCAGCAGGGTCATCCTCATTTTGGGAAAGGGCCCACATAAATAAAAGCTTTCTCATTTCCTTCAGAGGTTCATCAGATGGTATCGCAGGCACTTTCAAAGAAGTAAGAAGTTTTGGTTTGATGTCGTTGCTGAAAACAACATCCCTGAAATCTTCAGCACTTCAGCCCACACTCAGAAACAAGTGGGTAAGTAATGGGCCAAGATGACATATCGCAGAGTCTGTTTCATTAATGTCAAGGCTAACTCACCACAATAAGTCCACGGGTAAAATAATTTACATCACTGAGCTGTATAAATAAGTTTCACATTTTCTCAACATGTTTCCTTGTGCTAATACATTTCTGAATTAAGACTGCACCAACAATCCTTCCTTACTACCTGTAACATGGGAGGAAGTTTGGCCCATTGAGTCCACACCATCTCCTAATGCTTCATTTCCCAGTCTCCATATGCCCCTGTCGCCCTGCAACTTATTCTCTCTCACAGATACATCAATTCCCCTTGATTTTTTTCATCACTTTGCCTTCACTAGGGGCAATTTATCATCCTTATTATCGTCAGGACTGAGATACCTTGCTGCTTTGATTCATCATTCCACCATTACATGGCCAGCTCCTAACCCCCGCCCTGGATTACAGGTCTAATTTAGAATTTCCGAGCCCACAAGAGGACTTTTATTTTTATTTATTCATTTTTCAGAAACTGAGCAAGGTCAACATTTATTGCCCATCCCTAATTTCCTTTCAGAAGGTGGGGAGTGAGCTACTTTTTTGAACCATGGCAGTCCTTCTGGTGAAGGTGCTCCCACCGTGCTGTTGGCGAGGGAGTTCCAGGATTTAGACCCAGTGACAGTGCAGGAGCAGTGATATATTTCCCAGTCAGGATGGTACATGACAAGGATGGGAACCTGCAAGTGGTGGTGTTGCCATTTACATGCTGCCCTCGTCCTCCTTGGTGGGAGAGGTGTTGGGTTTGGGAGGTGCTGTCGGAGTAGCCTGGGTGAGTAACCGCGGTGTATTTTGTAGACGGTCCACACTGCAGCAAACGTGCACCAGTGGGTGGTGGGAATGAAAGTTCAGGGTGTTGGATGGGATGCCAATCAAGTGGACTGCTTTATCCTGGATGGTGTCGAGCTCCATGATTGTTTTTGGAGATGCACTCATCCAGGTAAGCAGAGAAAATTTTATCACATTCCCATCTTGTGTCTTGTAAACAGAGGAAAGGTGTTGGATGTCAGGAGGTGAATCACCGTAGGTTACCCAACCTCTGACCCACTGGTATATATATGGCTAATCCTGTTGAATTTCTGGTCAACGGTAAACTCTAGGTTATCGATGGTAGGGAATATGAAAATTTGTGAGGTCTTTGAACATCAAGAGTCAGTGATTAGACTCTCCCTCATTGGAAATGATCATTGCTTGGCATTCTAATTGTGCAAGTGTCAACAGCCTATGTTTGAATGTTGTCTGGATCTTATTGGAAGCAGGTATGGACTACTTCATTTGCTGAGGAATTGTGAATGGGATCAACCGTGTTGCAACCATCTGTGAATGTCCCCACTTCTGACCCTGCAATGGAAAGAAGGTCATTGATGAACAGCTGAAGACAGCTGGGCTGAGGGTACTGTCCTGAGGAACTCCATAGAACCACAGAACCATAGAACAATACAGCACAATACAGGCCCTTCGGCCCACCATGTTGTGCCGACCTTCAAACCACACCTAAGACTATCTAACTCCTTCCTCCCACATATCCCTCTATCTAAATTCCTCTATATGCTTATCTAACAATCTCTTGAACTTGACCAACATAGCAGCCTCCACCACCACCCCAGGCAGCACATTCCATGCACCAACCACTCTCTGGGTGAAAAACCTCCCTCTGACATCTCCCTTGAACCTCCCACCCATCACCTTAAAGCCATGCCCTCTTGTATTGAGCATTGGTGCCCTGGGAAAGAGGTGCTGGCTGTCCACTCTATCTATTCCTCTTAATATTTTGTATACCTCTATCATGTCTCCCCTCATCCTCCTTCTCTCCAATGAGAACAGCCCTAGTTCCCTTAGTCTCTCCTCATAATCCATACTCTCTAATCCAAGCAGCATCCTGGTAAATCTCCTCTGCACCCTCTCCAACGCTTCCACATCCTTCCTATAATGAGGCGACCAGAACTGGACACAGTACTCCAAGTGTGGTCTAACCAGAGTTTTGTAAAGCTGCATCATTACTTTGCGGCCTTTAAACTCGATCCCAGGACTTATGAAAGCAACATCCCATAAGCTTTCTTAACTACCCTATCCACCTGTGTGGCAACTTTCAGTGATCTGTGGATATGAACCCCCAGATCCCTCTGCTCCTCTACACTGCCCAGAATCCTGCTATTTACCTTGTACTCTGCCTTGGAGTTTGTCCTTCCAAGGTGTACCACCTCACACTTCTCTGGATTGAACTCCACCTACCCAGCCCAGCTCTGCATCCTATCAATATCCCTCTGTAAGCTTCGGCAGCCCTCCACACTATCCACAACACCACCGAACTTTGTGTCATCTGCAAACTTGCTAACCCACCCTTCCACCCCCTCATCGAGGTCATTAATAAATATCTCAAAAAGTAGAGGTCCCAGAACCGATCCCTGTGAGACACCACTAGTCACAGCCCTCCAATCTGAATGCACCCCCTCCACCACAACCCTCTGCTTTCTACAGGCAAGCCAATTCTGAATCCACACGGCCAAGCCTCCCTGGATCCCTTGGCCTCTGACCTTCTGAAGAAGCCTACCATGCGGAGCCTTGTCAAACGCCTTACTAAAATCCATGTGGACCACATCCACTACACTACCCTCATCAATCTTCCTGGTCACCTTCTCAAAGAACTCTATCAAGCTAGTGAGGCAAGATTTTCCTGTCTGTCCCTAATCAGTCCATGATTCTCTAAATGATCATAAATCCTATCTCTTAGAATCCTTTCTAGCAGCTTACCCACCACAGACATAAGGCTCACTGGTCTGTAATTCCCTGGACTATCCCTACTACCTTTTTTGAATAAGGGGACAACATTCGCCACCCTCCAATCTTCCGGTACCATTCCTGTGGACAACGAGGACTCAAAGATCCTAACCAATGGTTCAGCAATCTCCTCCCTTGCCTCACAAAGCAGCCTGGGGAATATTCTGTCAGGCCCCAGGGACTTATCTGTCCTAATATTTTCTAACAGCTCCAACACATCCTCTCTCTCAATATCTACATACTCTAGAACATTACCCTTACCAACACTGCACTCAGCATCACCAAGACCCCTCTCCTTGGTGAATACTGAAGAGAAGTATTCATTGAGAACCTCCCCCACTTCCACAGCTTCCAGGCACATTTTCCCACCTTTGTCTTTAATCGGTCCTACCTTTACCCTAGCCATCCTTCTGCTCTTTACGTACGAGAAAAAAGCCTTGGGATTCTCCTTAACCCTACTCACCAAAGCCTTTTCATGTCCCCTTCTCGCTCTCCTCAGCCCTTTCTTAAGTTCCTTCCTTGCTACTCTATATTCCTCACCAGCCCTGTCTGATCCTTGCTGCTTACATCTTATGTATGCTGCTGCCTTCTTCCTAACTAGTTGTTCCACCTCTCTCGTCACCCATGGTTCTTTCACCCTGCCATTCCTTCTCTGCCTCACCGGGACAAATTTATCCCTAATGTCCTGCAAGAGATCCCTGAACATCGACCACATCTCCCTAGTACATTTCCCTTCAAATATGTCATCCCAATTCACACTCTCAAGTTCTCACCTTATAGCCTCATAATTCGCCTTTCCCCAATTAAATATCTTCCCGTCCTCTTTGCTCCTATCCCTGTCCATGACAATGCTGAAGGTTATGGAGCAGTGGTCGCTGCCCCCCAAATACTCACCCACCGATAGATCTGTCACCTGACCTGGTTCATTACCTAATACTAGATCTAATATGGCATTCCCTCTAGTCGGCCTGTCAACATACTGTGACAGGAATCCGTCCTGGACACACTTAACAAACTCCGCCCCGTCTAAACCTTTGGCACTAAGCAGGTGCCAATCAATATTTGGAAAGTTGAAGTCTCCCATTATAATAACCCTGTTATTTTCCCATCTTTCCAAAATCTGCCTCCCAATCTGCTCCTCAGTATCCCTACTGCTACCAGGGGGCCTATAGAGTACTCCCAGTAGAGTAACTGCTCCCTTCTTGTTCCTAACTTCCACCCATACTGACTCTAGAGAGGATCCTTCTACATTATCCACCCTTTCTGCAGCTGTAACAGTGTCCCTGACCAGTAACGCCACCCCTCCTCCTCTTCTCCCCCCCTCCCTATCCCTTTTAAAACACTGAAAACCAGGAATATTCAATATCCGTTCCTGCCCTGATGTCAGCCATGTCTCTGTAATAGCCACAATATCATAGTCCCGTGTACTTATCCAAGCTCTCAGTTCATCTCCCTTGTTCCTGATGCTTTTTGCATTTAAGTGAATGCACTTTAGCCCATCCACCTTACTACTTTTATAGCCTGTACTCTGCTTCTCAAAGCCTCTCTACCTGTCAGATCTGACTTTTTCCAATCCCCTTCTTCCTCTAGTGATGTCTAGAACCTTCCTCTAGTGATCTCTAGAACTCCTGCAGTGATGTCCTGGGACTGGGATGATTGATGTCCAGTTCACATCCAACTTCTTTTGTGTGAGGTGGAATTCCAACCACTGGAGTGTTTCCCCCCTGATCCCCACGGACTTCCGTTTCACCAGGGCTGCTGTTGACACACTCAGTCAATTGCTGCCTTGACGTTGAGGGCAGTCGCTCTCTCCTCATCTCTGGAATGGTTGGACCAAGGCTGCGATGGGGTCTGGAGGTGAGTGGTCCCGTCAAACCCAACTGGGCGTTAGTAAGTGAGGGTCTTGTTGATGACAGTTTCCAAGTCTTTGCTGGACATTGAAAGTAGGCTGATTGAGTAGTAACTGGCTGTTTTGGATTTGTTCTGCTTTCTGTGAACAAGACAAACCTGGGCAATTTTCCACACTGTAAGCTAGTTACCAGTGTTGTAACTGTTCTGGAACAGCTTGGCTAGTGGCTCAGATACAGTGGGAATGTTGTCTGGACACATAACCTTTGCTAAATCTGATACTCTCAGCTGATTCTTGATGTCATGTGGAGTGAGCCGAATTGGCTGGAGACTGGGGTCTGCGATGGTGCGATCTTCAGAGGAAGCCAAGGTGGGTCACTTGTATGGAACTCCTGGCTGAACATGGTGACAAATACTTCAGCCTTTTCTTCAGCCCTCACGGGTTGAGGATGGGGATGTTCTTGGAGCCCCCTCCTCCTCCTCTTAGCTATTTAATTGTCCACCATCATTCACAACTAGTTATGGTAGGACTGCAGAGTCAGTTGTTGACTCTGTCGGTTATGAGATCCCTCGGTTCTGTCTATCGCTGGCTGTTTTAGCTCCTTAACACGCAGGTAGGTCAGTGTTGCGTTTTCACCAGGTGGGCACCTCCATTTTAGGCATGCTGGTGGCCCTCCTGCACTCCTCATTGAACCGGGGTTGATCCCCTGGCTTGATAGTAATGGTAGAGTGAAGGACGTACTGGGTCATGAGGTTATGTATCACACCAGATGTTCCTCACATCTGGCCAGCCCTTCAGAAGCCTCACCAAGTGCCTTGTATTCCTTTATAATTGTCTCATAAGAATTCAGAGGCCACGGGATCTAATTATAAAATATACCTTTAGTTATAAGCCAGCGATCAGGGTTCGATTCCCGTCGCTGTCTGTAAGGAGTGTGTACGTTCTCCCCGTGTCTGCATGGGTTTCCTCCAGGTGCTCCAGTTTCCTCCCATGTTGCAAAGACGTACAGGTAGATTAATTTGTGTTTAAAATGGGCGGCACGGACTCATTGGGCCAGAAGGGCCTGTTACCACGCTGTGAATAAAATTTTAAAAAAATTTAATTGTGTTCATCAAGTGAAGTGAGCACCTCCATCTTGGTCAGTGGTCAGAGCTTGTTCAGGAAGCTCAATCTACCACACAGCATAATGAATTGTGAATTAAACTGACACAGGACATTAATGGTTTCACCTTTCAGTGACATCTGGGAAGTGAGCTGATTGATTAAAGAGTCTGGTTTCAGTGCCTCCCTGACACAAAGATAAGGATGACATCAATACATCAGGAACAGTGCCCATGTTTAATAGAGTTTTGTTTTGCCACACACTACTCTTAGTCACGGGTACGACAGAATATCTATAAAGCATTGTGGTGTCTGGCGGTTGGTTGAGGAAGGACAAGGTAAGTTGGGGATTCTCATGGGGTATGGGAACTGAACCAAATAAAGGACCATTTACCTTCAGCCAGAACAGTTAGATCAGCACTCAGGGTTATCCAGTCCAACCATTCTCAAAGCTCGATTCCCACTGTTAGTGAGCGCGGGTGCATTTCTCCTGACTGCATGTTATGTCCCCAGAAATTTACAATGGCGGCACAAACAGTCCAGGGCAGAGGATCAGCCTCAGTTGTCACACTGCACCCTGAAGTAGGACTAAAACCAGCAGCCTTTGGTCTCAGAGGCATGAATGTTGCCACTGAGCCCCCGCTGGCTCCCAATGAAAGGTGGACTGAAGACCTGAAGGAACTTGTAAATAAGGAGGACATTGAAATCACACAGCAGGGAAGGGGAGGCATGAAGCGATGGTCGTGTACCTACCTTTCAATGTTGGGGAGGTCAGCTGCAGTTCAGCAAGCTGTTTCCCGCAGGCCCCGTCATAAAACCAACGTCTCTGTGAATTACAACCACAGGACCCATTCTTGCCCCCACCCTTTGGCTGTTATTTGTGCCTTTAGTATTCACTTGGCCAAAATTTAGACGCTGACATGAACTGTGTGGATAACGTCATGGGCAGGGGCTGCAGAGATAGTTGGCCTTCTCTCTCAAGCCCGGAGCACACACCAGCCAGCCCGACTCTCCAGCGCCAAGGGAGTATGGTACTGTCAGAGGCTCAATGGTACCTAAGGGCCATCTCAGACAGACATTTCAGTATCCTCTGGAGGTAGAGGAGAGATATTAAGATAAGATCTCTTCATGAGTCACATGTACATTGAAACACACAGTGAAATGCATCTTTTGCGTAGAGTGTTCTGGGGGCAGCCCGCAAGTGTCACCACGCTTCCAGCGCCAACGTAGCACGCCCACAGCTCCTAACCCGTACGTCTTTGGAATGTGGGAGGAAACCGGAGCACCCGGAGAAAACCCACGCAGACACGGGGAGAACGTATGTACTCATTACAGGCAGCAGTGGGAATTGAACCCAGGTCACTGGCACTGTAATGGCGTTACGCTAACTGCTACACCACCGAGCCGCAAGAGTTCTCTAAAATCTTGATTAACGTTCTTCCATATGACACCAGCCAACAAACGCAGCTCCTGGCTAACTGTGAGATCTCACTATGTGTAAAATGGCTGTTACTATCATCTGTGTAATGGCTTCAAACTAATTCATCAGCAGAAGCTGAGTAGGATAAGGAACTATATAAAAACAGGATCTTCCTTGCTCTTTTTAAAAGCTGTTAGTTTACTGCTTTACCCAGCACTCGATGTAGACAAATCCACTTGTATAAGCGCGGTTGTAGATAAATTTAAACATTGTTTGAAAAGGCAAGCAAGGCTACTGCCAAGTAACCTTCCCAAGATCCTCTCATCCCTGTTGTGGTCCTGCCCCAACAACTCAACGTCTCTGCAAAGCACAAACAGGCCTCCGCTTGTGGGAGACGGGCTCCTGCCCCTGCTCTCCAGCAGTACGAGAAAGGATAACAAAGACAAGGGGGGGCAGACACAAATGTGCTGGACAGCAAGAGGGTCAGTTGTCATGGAGATGGACAGCTGGAGGTGACATCAGGTCAGATAATGGACCAAAGGATCCTATTAAAAGCTTTTGTACTTTCATGTTGCTCTCCTTCCTCTTGGAGAGGAGACTTCTGGGGAAGTCTGATTTCCTCTGAGTACTTGCTGTTTCATTTTCTCATGAACTGCCATTCTTGAAGTTAGCACTGGAGATCTTGTAAGAGGAATAAAAAGACCCACACCATCTATAAGTTTGCAGATGATACCACCGTTGTAGGCCATATCTCAAACAACGATGAGTCGGGGTACAGGAAGGAGATAGAGAGCTTAGTGACATGGTGTCATGACAACAACCTTTCCCTCAATGTCAGCAAAAACAAAAGAGCTGGTCATTGACTTCAGGAAAGGGGCGGTGTACATGCACCTGACTACATCAACAGTGCTGAGGTCGAGAGGGTTGACAGCTTCAGGTTCCTGGGAGTGAACATCACCAATAGCCTGTCCTGGTCAAATCACGTAGATGCCATGGCCAAGAAAGTTCACCAGCGGCTCTACTTCCTCAGGAGGCTAAAGAAATTCGGTATGTCCCCTTTGACTCTCACCAACTTTTATCGATGCACCATAGAAAGCATCCTATCTGGATGTATCACAGCTTAGTACAGCAACTGCTCTGCTCAGGACCGCAAGAAACTGCAGGGAATTGTGGACACAGCCCAGCGCTTCACGGAAACCAGCCTCTCCTCCTTGGACTTAGTCTTTACCTCTCGCTGACTTGTCGAAGCAGCCAGCATAATCAAAGACCCCACCAACCTGGGCCATTCTCTCTTCTCTCCTCTTCCATCAGGTAGAATATACAGGAGCCTGAGGACACGTACCACCAGGCTTAAGGACAGCTTCTACCCCACTGTGATAAGACTATTGAATGGTTCCCTTATACAATGAGATGGACTCTGACCTCACGATCTACCTTGTTGTGACCTTGCACCTTATTGCACTGCACTTTCTCTGTAGCTGTGACACTTTACTCTGTACTGTTATTGTTTTTACCTGTACTACATCAATGGACTCTGTACTAATTCAATGTAACTGCACTGTGTAATGAATTGACCTGTACGATCATGCAAGACAAGTTTTTCACTGTAGGTGGTTTCCTTTCTCTCCTTATCATTGACCCATCCCCCGGTGGATCTGCTCTGCCCTCCTCCCCCACACCTGTCTATCACTGTCTCTTACCTGCATCTACCTATCACCACCCTGTGCCCACCCCACCTCCCCTCTTTTGTCCGCCAATCACTGCTCTGCTTTTCCCTCCTATATATTGGGCTTCCCCTTTTCCTATCTTCAGTCCTGAAGAAGGGTCCTGACCCAAAACGTTGACCGCCTGCTTTTCTCCACGGATGCTGCCTGGCCTGCTGAGTTCCTCCAGCATCCTTGTGTTTTTCATATTGCACACAGATCCTGACCAGTAACAAACCTCTCGCCCCTCTAGATATAGGAACCAGCTGAACGAGTTGAGGTTCCTTGTTTTCATTCCATTCACTCACCACTGGGCTGAGCAACGGTGGTTAATCAGGGTAAATATCAGCAAAAAGTGATGTTACTTCATTACTGTCCAGTTATAAATCCCATCTCCCAAAATAAATTGGTTGCTGGCCAATTAGCCGACCAACCCGCACATCTTTGGGATGTGGGCGCCACACGGTCACAGGAAGAACGTGCAAACTCCGCACAGAGGTCAGGATCGAACCTGGGTCACTGGAGCTGTGAGGTAGCAGCACTACCAGCCGCACCACCGTGCCATCCAGGTTAATTGTCCACTGTAAATTGCCCCTAATGAGTGGTAGATTTGAGGGAATGAGTGGAGAATAATTTGGGATTATTGGAGGATTACTGTAAATGGTTAACATGAACTCTATGGGCCAAATGGCTTGTTTCTATGCTGTGTGACTCTGTGACCATTGTAGGAGCCCCCTGAGTACATGGACATTTGAGAAGGAACACCACAGCCTCCTTACAGACAATTAACAGAGAACCATCGTCTTCTTAGGCAGACCCTTGGGATCGAGGATGACTTGCCTCTAGTCTAGTTTTGTGGGTCCTGAGGCGGCTGATCGGCCAGTGTGGGACCCGCAGACTCTTCCACCGATGAGGCAAGACGTAGCTGACGGTAGTTTGTGAGGTTGTCTGCCCCTTGATTTGTTTACACTGGCCTTGTGTGTGCTGCAGATACACAGCCTCGGGGTTCTCAACGCCATCCCGAATACTCCTTCCCCATCTTGTCATGGGCCAGAGATTCCCAGGAGTCAGTGGGGATGTTACACTTCCTCAAGACAGCATAGGGATCATCTTTGAATCCTTTTCTCTGACTGATAATCCCTTCCCATGACAGAGCCCAATGTAGCTGACTGGAGATTGAATACTGGGGATGCTGGCCTGCCAGTGGACACTGTTGGTTTGTTTGTTCTTCCAGTGACCTTGGAGGATTTTGTGAAGACAGCATTCTTTGTATTTTCCAGTGCTTTGAGATGCCTGTGGGAGGTAGAACAGGCCTTGAAAGCATACAGGAGAGCAGGGATCACTGCTGCCCACAAGCTTTGTACTGGGTCTGAGGTCTTGATCTTCAAGTACCCTTTCCCTGGGGCACTGAGGGCGATGCAGAATTTCATCATTGATGTCTGCTTTCATTGAGAGGTCACACCTGAGATAAGGGACGTGGTCCTCATTTCCCGGGGTCTCACCAAGAACCTTAAAGAGTGTCAAGTCATAGAGTATTTAGGGCACAGAAGGAGGGCGCTTGACCCTCTGAGTCTGTACTGGCTCTTTGAAAACCAAATGCTGATGGACAGTAAACGTTTATCTTTTCATCAACACTCACATCCCAAATTAGATTGAAGGAAGAGAGGCTGATCGTAAACACATATAAAGTTTTGGCCTGTCAGCATGGCAGAGAACAGGAATAAACTGGAGAAATAAATAGCAAATGGGTCAATGAGCAGATAATGAGAAAAATTCAATTTTCAGACAATTAGGTGACAAACTCAACATATTCACAGAGGAAGTCACTGTGGTACAGCAAAACCATGGGTAAAAATAGAAATTAAAATTAAAATAAATTAAAAGAGTTATAAAAAGACGCACAGCAAATGGAGGACTATTAGTGCAAAATGATGGGAAAACGAAAAGGTTGTTAGAAAGGCAGAGGGGGGATTGAGTAAGATGGTCAGGTTAGTAAATAATTTATGAATGTACAGAATAGAGAAGAATCGCTCTGTCCTACTGACCTCCACCTCTCCTTCTCTGCAAGTTAAAACTAACTTTGTTTCTCACTTGCTAGTGAAACATTTCAAGTCAAAGATCCTTTACCAGAAAGGACAAAGTTAGGAAGTAAGTTGTTTTTAAACAGCAGAGAGGATTGGGAAAGAATGGATAAGGCAAGGAAGAAAGGATAGGAGAGATAAAGTGAAAAGAGAAATCTTTATCGGGTGTTTGCAGGAATGGTATGTGAAAATGTTGGTCTGTTTTCACAGTGAGCTGTAGCAATGAGAATAAAACGAATGTGAAATGATCGAAGGAGAGGAGATTTGGATGGAGAATGGGACTCAAAAATAGAAAAGGCACAGGCATCAAAGGCATAAAAACTCTGATCTCCATGCTGCACATAGGAGCTCTGTTGAGGTTACTCCTGCAACAACTCTGTACAAGAAGGACAGAGGAGTGAAGTGCAGAGCCACGAAACCGGGAGCCCAACATTGGCAGCAGATGAACTTCAAGCAGCCACAGTACAAAGTTCACCATAAAGAGCAATGACTGAGACATGTGGAAGCAAGTCTGCTCTGAGCAATTTAATAGAATCCAATGGCAAAATAGTGGAACACAGTGATAAGGAACATTTACTTTAAAGAGAGATCTTGGGGTCTAAGTCCATACCTTCCTGAAAGTGGCAACGCAAGTAAGTAGAGTGGTAAAGAAGGTGTGCTTGCCTTCATCGCTAGGGGCATGGAGTATAAATGTCAAGAAGTCAAGATACACTTGGATAAAACTTTGGTTAGGCCACACTTGGAATGTGGTGTGCAGTTCTGACCCTCTCATTACAAGAAGGGATGTGGAGGCTTTGGAGAGGTTTCAAAAGAGATTTACCAGGACTCTATCTGGATAAGAGGGTATTAGATATAGGGAGGGGTTGGTCAGTCTTGGATTGTTTTCTCTGGAGCATCAGAGAACGAGAGGAGACCTGATAGAAGTTTATAAAATTACGGGAGGCACAGACAGGGTAGACAGCCAGAATCTTTTTCCCAGGGTAGAAATTTCATATACCAGAGGGCATCGCTTTAAGGTGAGAGGGGGAAAGTTCAAAGAAGATGTGCGGGGCAAGTTTTTTTACACAGAGAGTGGTGAGTGCCTGGAATGTGCTGTCCGGAGATGTGGTGGAAGCAGAGATGCTAGTGGTGTCCGAGAGGCTGTTAGATAGACAAACGAGTATGCAGGGAATGGACGAATATGGATGAAAGACAGGCAGAAGGGATTAGTTTAATTTGCATCATGCTTGGCACAGACATGGTGGGTTGAAGGGCCTGTTGCTGCGCTGCACTGTTTTATGTTCCATGTTCTTAAAATATTGTACATGTGGAATTTTGAAAGGGGTTAATCAGGGGCCCCATGGGAGGACTACTGGTATGTTGAAGGCTGTTGATATGTGACAGGATTTGGGAACACAGAACAGAATTGGGAGGAGCATGAACAATTGGGGGCACCTATAGCTGTGGTTAAGCAGAGAGTAAGAATAAACAGGTTGTTTTCAGTGTAAAAGACTGTCACCGGGCTGTCATAGATGAGATATCTTTATTAGTCACATGTACATCGAAACACACAGTGAAATGCATCTTTTTGCGTAGAGTGTTCTGGGGGCAGCCCGCAAGTGTCGCCACGCTTCTGGCGCCAACATAGCATGCCCACAACTTCCTAACCCGGACATCTTTGGAATGTGGGAGGAAACCAGAGCACCCGGAGGAAACCCACGCAGACACGGGAAGAACGTACAAACTCCTTACAGACAGTGGCCAGATTTGAACGCGGGTCACTGGCACTGTAAAGAGTTACGCTAACTGCTACACTACCATGCCTGCCCCTACACTACCGTGCCTGCCTTACACTACCAGGCCTGAGTCCTCAGCCTTTCACACTTAATCGTTGAAAAGATCGTGTCATGTATCCATGCGTGTTGATGATATAAAGTTGGGTGGGACAAAGAGGGAGGCAGAATGTGGCGAAATGTGAGGGCATGCATTCGGGAGAAAGGAGAGAAAGTCCATCTTAAACAGTAGGAAGTTGGTACGTGCTGCCCACTAACTTACAGGTACAGTTAGCACACGAGAAGGCAAATGGTGGACTGGACTTCCTTGCATAGAAGGTGGAGGCTGAAGTCTTGCTGATACTGGACAAGGTACAGGGTAACAATGCTGGTTTGGTTTTCAGAGCAAGCTGTAGTAGAGGGAATAAAAGGAACATCAGTGGAGTTGTTGAAGAGGCGATTTATGTGGAGCGTTACATGCAAATCTGTGCTTCTGTTTCTAAAGGCAGCTATCCTAAAGTCAGTGCTGCACAGATTCACCGGACTGAGCCTTACAGCATCTGTGGAGCAAGAGAGACAGAGTTAACTTTTCAAAATCCTTCACCAGAACCGGGAGAGTGAGAAGGTGCGTTAGAATTAAGTGGCAGAGATGGTGGGGGAAGGGTGGATAGGATGGAGGGAATATCTCTGATAGGTCAAGACCAGGGTTGCCCCGGTGATGTTTTGGGACCCTTCTGGTTGACAGATTAATGGCCATTAGAGAGGGAGAAAACAAAGGGACAGTTAAAGCTGTGAATTGCAGGTCGGAGCTGTTGCTGGAGCCTGAAACCAAAAGGAGAATGTTGGAAATGTCCAGCAGATCAGGCAGCATCCAGGCAGAGAGAAAAACTGAGCTAATATAACAGATAAAAAACCTTATAGCAGCACAGTAGATCACCTCAGAAACGCTGGTCTCAGCCGATCACAGATATGACCTTTGTCCAATCTATTCCTCCCCCACCTTCTCCTCAACCTTGCTTGTTCTCTCACATTCCCAGCTCTGACAAGGAGTCCCAGACTTGACACATTGACCCTGTTTCTCTCTCCACAGACGCTACCTGACCTGCTGAGTGTTTCTAGCATTTTCTGTTTTTATTTCAGATTTCCAGGATCTGCAGTCTTTTTTATGTTCACTTGATTAAGGAGAGACCAATGACATACAGATGGACAGGAAGAACACTGCTGTCTGTGGGCTGGGAAACTGAACAGCCACAAAGTGAAGAGATAAGTTAAATATTGATACAAACGCCCATTGTTCATTGCTGGACAGGAAATGCAAAGACAGACACTGTGGGGGAAACACAATACTCCATAACACCATACAGAGCAGATGGTGAGAATGGACAGGAGCCAAGCAAGGAGTGAGGTGGGAACATAAAGGTCATTGTTGAGCTCAGGACCAATCTACAACACAACCTAAAACACAATTCTCCACCAGATAAGTTGGGGCTGGTGTTGGGACTGGTGTTGGGGCTGGTGTTGGGGCTGGTGTTGGGGTTGGGTTTGGTGTTGGGGCTGATATTGGGCTGGTGTTGAAGTTGATGTTGGAGTAGGTGTTGGGGCTGGTGTTGGGGCCTGTGTTGGGGCTGGTGGGGCTGGTGTTGTTGTTGGTGCTGGAGTTGGTGTTGGGGCTGGTGTTGGGGCTGACGTTGGGGTTGGTGTTGGGGTTGATGTTGGGGCGGGTGTTGGGGCGGGTGTTGGGTCTGCTGTTGGGGCTGCCTTTGCAGTTGCTGTTGGGACTGGTGTTAGGACTGGTGATGGGGCTGGTGTTGGGCTGGTGTCGGGGTTGGTGTTGGGGCTGGTGTTGGGACTGGTGTTGGGGCTGGTGTTGGTGTTGGTATTGGGGCTGGTTTGGGGTTTGGTGTTGGGTTTGGTGTTGGGGTTGGTGTTGGGGCTGGTGTTGGGTTTGGTGTTGGGTTTGGTGTTGGGGTTGGTGTTGGGTTTGGTGTTGGGGTTGGTGTTGGGACTGGTGGGTTTGGTGTTGGGGCTGGTGTTGGGGTTGGTGTTGGGACTGGTGTTGGGTTTGGTGTTGGGGCTGGTGTTGGGTTTGGTGTTGGGGTTGGTGTTGGGTTTGGTGTTGGGGCTGGTGTTGGGACTGGTGTTGGGACTGGTGTTGGGTTTGGTGTTGGGGCTGGTGTTGGGACTGGTGTTGGGGCTGGTGTTGGGGTTGATGTTAGGGTTGGTGTTGGAGTTGGTTTTGGGTCTGAGGATGGGGCTGGTGGGGCTTTTGCTGGGGTTGGAGTTGTACTGGTGTTGGTGTTGAGGTTGGGGGCAGGTTGGGGCTCAGTATGGGATCAGTCTGGGGTTTGTAAGTATTTTTACACAATTGGGGTTGTGTATATGGTTGGGTTAGGGCTCACATTGGGCTTGTGTTGGAGATCAGGTTGGGTTGGGGCTGGGGTTAGGTTACAACTGGTTTGGGGTACAGTTGGGTTACCACTGGGTTGGGGTTCAGGTTTAATTGGCACTGGGTTTGGTTTGAGGAGAATATTTCAGAACAAAATGGTAAAAGCTAAGAACACTCCACGTTCCTCAACAACTGTGAATTTCCACGTTGTTTGAAGAGCCCTTCAAAATCATAAATGAGCAGGTGATGACATTACTCTCCCTTATTATTGCACCAGCTGTATTATCTTAAATGCCCTACGGTTGCTGGTCTGACTGTGTTCACTTCCCACTGTTGTATGTGTGATGTTGGTTGCGAAAAATGATTGTTACTACAAGAACGTAACCCTCTAAATATTATGCCATCTGGACAGTAAAGACATCTATGTTAGACTATTGTTTATTGACTACAGCTCCATTTTCAGTACTATAACTCTAAGCAAACTCATCACCAAGACCTGGGACTCAACACCTCCCTTTGCAGCTGGATTCTTGACTTCCTGACCAACAGACCATAAACAGTAAGGACAGGCAGCAACACCTCTGCCACAATCACTCTCAGCCTCTCAGCAAAACAAAAGATCTGGTCATTGACTACAGGAACAGAGGTGATGCACATTGCTCCTGTTTACATCAATGGTGCTGAGGTCAAGAGGATTGAGAACTTCAAGTTCCTAGGAGTGAACATCACCAGTAGCCTGTGCTGGTCCAACCATGTAGATGACACAGCCAAGAAAACTCACCAGCACCTCTACTTCCCCAGGAGGCTAAAGAAATTTGGCATGTCCCCTTTGACACTCACCAATTTTTATAGATGCACCATAAAAAGTATCTTATCTGGATGCGTCAGGGCTTGGTATGCTTTGCCCGTGACCACAAGAAACTGCAGAGAGCTGTAGACACAGCTCAGCGCATCACGGAAATCAGCCTCCCTTTCATGGACTCTGTCTACACTTCTCGCTGCCTCGGTAAAGCAGCCAACATAATCAAAGACCCCACTCACCCCAGACATTCTCTCTTCTCCCCCCCTCCCATCGGGCAGAAGATACAAAAGCCTGAAAGCACGTACCACCAGGCTCAAGGACAGCTTCTATCCCACTGTTATAAGACTATTGAACGGTTCCCTAGTACGATAAGATGGACTCTTGGCCTCACAGTCTGAGAATAATCATGGCAGAGGTGTTGCTGCCTGTCCTTACTGATTGCAGTCTGTTGGTCAGGAAGTCAAGGATCCAGTTGCAAAGGGAGGTGTTGAGTCCCAGGTCTAGGAGTTTGTAATCCCTGGGAATATTTCAGAAAGAAGGTAAAATAGTAATTATTGTAGTAGTTGATGGGTGTCTGTTAAGTTTGGGTTTACAATTTATGTCCAGAAATGATTCTGATACACTATTATTGGTTGTAGATCATCAAAGTAACACTTCAACGCAGTATATTTAACAGATGTGAAGCATCTTGGTAAAATCATTCACATGGTCTATCAGCATCAGGGGCACAAACCCTGGAGATGTTACGTTTTGCTTATATTGTGTGTTGTAGTTGAGAGGATTGGAAAGTGAGTAGGTTCACATTTGGTATAATTATTTGATTTTGCAAATAAATCATTACTTGTATAATTTTACATTGAATGTGAATAGTTATTTATTAGAATAATTTAACACCAGGTAGATAGTTGTTCTTAAGGGGTTTTTCATGATTTTTTTTAAAGGAAAAGCTTGAAATATTATGGGTGATTCATATCTTTAAGACAAATGGTATGACTGTTGATACATTGTTGTACCAGCCACTGCTGAGTGTTGTTTGCTGTTTACCTTCAGTAAAGGCACTTTGCAACTTTCTGGAATGAACATTGAATTCTCCAATTCAGGTAAACTGCTCCCTTATCATTTCTCGTTATTGTGCTTATATATCTGCTCCCACCCCATTGCTTCGAAGTACCTCGCTAACTGTCAGTACTCAAGCTCCTGATCTCCTGATCTGTCTTAACTCATCATGGGAGCCTGTTTGACAAACAGTCAAAATGGTGACTAACATCGTATTTTAGAGACTAGTTTGATGACAAACATCATAGTTTGGAGAATATCACAACCCTTTGTTCAACCAGTAGCCAATAGTGGCAAGTACCTCGTGCATTGGGTCTTAGACAAATCACGGCATTTCTAAAAACAGATTAGACATAATTTCCGTATCACATTTTATTTATGCTGGTAATTTTCATACATTTAACTTAATTCTCATTTATACATAAAATGTACAAACAATAAACTCTCAATTGTCATTGATACTCTATACAACTTGAACACAAGTCTTTTTTTCATAAGAATAGAACATATGTTATTTGGGACAATTTTTGCACCAACTATGGCTCAGTGCCTTGGGAAGTAAACCAGGTCTGACCCATGTGATGTGAGTCAGCACTAAAGCAACAGCAAGGTTCCTGCCATGATACTGTTTCCGAGTCCCAAACTCAAACCAACCAACCACACGTCGTCAATAATGGAAGTAAGCTGAGCAGCCTCCATCAACCATTTGAAGCCTGTACTGCCCCTTTAAAGGTCTACCCATTTGGTGCATTACCCACCTCCTCTGCCCTTTCCTTACACCCAGGTAACACTTTCTTTGAGTGGAAATCCATTTTCCTTTGAGAATTGTTTTTGACTCAGTGTAAAATACTCCCTTTTGGGCAGCATGTTCCAGATCACAGCCACTCTCTGCATCTAAGGTTCTCTTATCAACCCCTCCTGGTTCTTTTGCAAATTATCTTCAATCTGTGGCTGTTCTCGTCATCTTATACTATCAAAGACGCTCCCTTTGTTGGGCCCTTCCACTTGAACCTCCATTACTCCACAGTCCCAGCTTCCTTGCACTAACTGGCCTCTCCTTCCAGTGAATGTTCTCTGCAGTATCGGCAAGGCCTTCCGTCTTCTTTAAGGTGTGATCATAATATTTCGAGTGAAGTTATCCAACACTTCATAACCCTTTACCATCACACCTTGAGTCATAGAGTCATACAGAACAGAACCAGGCCCTTTGGCCTAACTGGTCCATGCCAACCAAGATGCCCATCCAAGCTAGTCCCATTTGCCAATGTTTGGCCCATAACCTTCTAAACCTTTCCTATCCACATACCTGTCCAACTGTCTTTTAAAAGTTGTTATTGTACCTGCCTCAACTACTTCCTCTGGCAGCTCGTTCCACATCCATACCACCTTTTGTGTAAAAACGTTGCCCCTCAAGTTCATATTAAACCTTTCCCCTCTCTCCTTACACCTATGCCCTCTAGTTTTTCATTCCCCAGCCCTGGGAAAAAAATAGATAGGGTGCATTCACCCTATCTATGCCCCTCATGATTTTATACACTTCTATACAATCATCTCTCAGTCTCCTACGCTCCAAGGAATAAAGTCCTAGCCTGTCCATACTCTCCCTATAACTCAGTCCCTCAAGTCTTGGCAATATCCTTGTATGGATTCTAAAATAAAAAAGCAGGAACTCCTGGAAATATTGAGCAGTTCATCCCTTATATGTGGAAAGAAAAAGCAAGTCAACGTGTTGGTGATGACAGTGGAACATTCATATCTTATCGCTCCGGGGATCCCATGTGAGTTTTTTTTTTACATCCTTTGCAATTTATCAGCCAGCTCCAAAGATTAATGGAGACACAAGAGACAGCAGATGCTGGAATCTGGAGCAAGAAACAATCTGCTGGGGGAACTCAGCAGATCGAGCAGCGCCTGAGAGGGGTGGGGAGGAGGGGAAGGAACTGTCGACATTTCGGGCCGAGACCCTGCGGTCTCAGTCCTTATGTAGAGTCTCAACCTGAAGCTCGACAATTCCTTCCTCCCTCCACAGACGCTGTTCGACTCTCCAAAAGTTGAAGGCCAGTTTACAACTGCAGACTATCCCAAAGCGCATCACAGCTGACGAAGCACTATTGGAGAGGAGTTACTGCTGACGTCCAGCCACTCTGAGTTCACTCGGCGGCTCAGCAGTAGTGAGATGACCAGTTTACTTTGTGGTGTTAATTGAAGGATGAGTGTGGACATACCACTGTGAGGAACATCTCTGGTCTGTTTGGAGTTTTGCCACGGGATATCGTGCTGCTGCGAGACCAGGTGAAAGGGGCTTGGTTGGGATGGGGTCGTGGGGTGGGGAGGGGAGGGGTCTCTTGGTAGATGGGTAGGTCGTCAGGATCTTTTCCCATGGCAGAGGTATCAAAAGCAAGAGGGCAGAGGTTTGTGAGAGGATCCACACAAAGTCTCCTCACCGCATCCCCCAGCCAACAAATGTCTCATTGACAAACCCCCCCAACACCCCACGCCGACCGCAAAAAGCACGGAGATCTTCTAGCCGACCCCTTCCTGCCAATCCTCTCCCTAAACCCCTTTAAGACTCCTAAGGGGTTCTGAGGAGAAAGTGCTTTACACAGAGAGTGGTTGATATCTGAATATGCAGCACAGGAGGAGGTGGGGTCAGATACAATCACTGTTTAAGAGGAATTTAGACCATCACTTAAATACGTGAGACATAGATAGATACAGTCCTAAAGCTGGCAAGTGGGATTAGTGTAACTGGACTAAAAGGTCAGCATGGAAATGATGGGCTGAAGCTCCGTGACTCTACAACACCCCCTTAACATGGTTCCGACATCCCCCATCTCCACACAAAGTCTCCTCACCGCATCCCCCAGCCAGCAAATGTCTCGTTGACAAAACCCACCCCCCCCAACACCCCACGCCGACCGCAAAAAGCACGGAGATCTTCTAGTCGACCCCTTCCTGCCAATCCTCTCCCTAAACCCCTCCCACTCACGCCATTGTCCCACTCTCAGTTCCCCTTCAGTGGACCAAGCCAAGGTTAACACAGGCCAACTGTAGCCCACAGCCCTTTGCTGGTCATCCCTGAGGGAGAGACGTGAGGTCCTGGGAGGAAATAGGAGAACTGGGAACGCTGGGTTCTACTTTTTTTGGGAACCTAATTTGTTAATGATACAAAACCAGGGCTGAATGAGATGTACAGAGGGGGATGTAAAGGGGACTCAGGAGGGTGTGAACAAGCAGAGTGAGCAAGGGAGAATGTGGTAGGTGGAATATAATGGGTAGAAGTGTGAGGTCACCTAGTGCACATAATAGAAAGGAAAGCTATTTTTTAAATGGTGGCAGATTGGATGGGCAGTCAACATCCAAAGAGACGTGGTTGTCCTTGTATACCAATCATCAAAAGCTAACATCCAGGTGTGGCAAGCAGTTAGGAAGACCAATGTCTTTTTGGCCCTGACCATGAGATGATTTGAGTTCAGAGGTAAAGATGCTTTACTGCAATTATATTGGCTCTCAGTGAGACCGCCCCTGAAGTATTTTGTAGGCTTGTTGTTTGAGATGAGATTGAATAGATGGTGCCTGCACTCATATGATTTAGAAGAATGAGAAGAGATCTGGTGGAGTTACAAAATCTACCAGGGCTTGACAGGGAGGATGCAGGGAAGGTGTTTGCCCTGGCCAGGGAGTCTTGGACCAGGGATAACAGTCTGAGAATTGGGGGTGAAGCAACCTAGGACTGAGATCTGGAGAAATATCTTCACTCAGCGGGTGGTGAACCTGTGGAACCCTCTGCCCTGCAGGGCTGCAGAGCCTCAGTCACTGAGTTCATTCAAAATAGAGATGGATAGATTTCTAAACAGGATGGAAATCGAGGATAGGAGGCTAGGGCAGGAAAATGGAGCTGAGGTAGAAGATCAAAAGAATGATGACCTATTCTATCTTATAGCCTTTGGAGGTGTTGAACTCACAGATAGCCAGGGATGAGTGGATCACCCTCTTGTCTCTGAAAGCTCCAGGTTCAAGACCTGCTGCTCCAGGAACTGCATTGACCAGTCAGTGTTGCATTAGCTAATGGTGATGCCGAATTCTTTCATTCAGTCCCTGTCACATTATTTCTCAGTCCCACTCCCACTCTGACCTCTCAGTACTTGGCCTTCTACACAGTCCCAATGAATAGCAACATATTGAGCAACAGCACCTCACTCATCACTGAACTCAGCAATTTCAGATCATCGTCCTTTCCTGCGTGTGTCAGAACTGACCATTCACCTGTACCATATTTTTCTCTCTCCACAGATGCTGCCTGATCTGCTGAGAATTTAGTCATAGAATTACACAGCACGGAAACAGGCCCTTCGGCCCAACTCGTCCATGCCGACCAAGTTGCCTACCTGTGCTAGTCCCATTTGCCTGCATTTCCTACCCATGTCTTTTAAAGCTTGTAATTGTACCCACCTCTACCACTTCCTCTGGTAGCTCGTTCCACATACGACCCACTGTAACCACAGGAATGAGTTGTACACTCTCACTGCCCTCTGTATAAACAAGTCTCTCCCGAATTCCTGCTTCATTTCCTTCTTGATGACCCTAAGTGTTGCTCACCCCCCAAGTGAAAACATTGTCCCTCTTTTTACTCTATCAAAAACTCTTGTTACTTAAAATACTCCAGTAGGCTACCCCTTGATCTCCTTTGTCATAGATAACCTCTCTGTGCTTGTAAACCTTCCTTGAGCCCCGCTCATTATAAATAAATATCTTTTATAGAACATGACATCCACTCCGTGACTAGTGTGCGACTAGTCCAGATGAAGGGTCTCAACCCCATATGGCCACTGTCCACTTCCCTCCACAGATGCTGCCTGACCCGCTGAGTTCCTCCAGCATCTTGCACATTGCTCCGGATTCCGGCATCTGCGGTCTTCTGTGTCTCCCTGGGATAATCAAAATTTGACTTGGTCAGCATAACTTTTTTTCCAATTCTGTCCTTTTGACGAAAACATTAGTCCAGTTTGCCCAGGGTCACATTCACCTTTTGGTGATCTGTGTGTTTCTGGACCTTTTGGTGAGCTGTGTGTTTCTGGACCTTTTGTTCCTCTAGCGTATTGTATTTTCCCAAAACAATATGTGTGATCCTTCCTTCTTTAACCAAAATCTAATATTTCACACTTAAACGTGTTGAAATTCATTTGCCAAATAAATACCCATTCTGCAGATATAATAATGTCTTCACACAATTTATTGCAGTCCAGTATCAGATATCCTGCCGTTTCTAAATTTGGTGTCACCACAAATATAAAAACTGTAGTTTTGATTCTAATGTTTTTAAATAATTACTTGTACAACAGTGTTCCCAGCAGTGACTCGTCTGGTACCTCTCCACCGCCATCTGAATACCTCTGTTCTCAGCCAGATTCCTGTCCATCTGACTCGCTGTGCTCTGACCTTCCCCATCCATCTGTTCTATGGTACAAAGGCTTTTTGGAAATGCAGATATATTACATCTACTACATCACCCCTGTCCACCCCCTTGATTACCCCTTCAAAGCATGGAAAGTGTTTGGTCAAGGTCTCTCTTTTGAAATTTGCTGTTCAGTATGGTTTCTGTGTGTCAGAGAGATGTGGGAAAGTAAAATACTTCTGCTCTATGTCTCCTGAAGTCTGATGAAATGAATTGGTCCTTTCTAGACCAGATGCAAAATTATGATATTGAGAAGGAGAGGAAGGGAAGAGTGTAATCAAAGGATAATTCCCTGTCCCCAGCCTTGTACTGAGTTATAGTGACTTCAGTAACTATTGATCCAAGCATCTTAGGTTGTAATTTATGGCTTTTAAAGCCAGATCTGGCAACATTCCTAGAATTTCTCCATTTAATTACATTAATTTTCCTTCTAATTGAACCCACCAATAAATCTCTTCAGTGCCTCAAAAGGCTTTTTGGTGTTAAAATTATAGCTGCAGCTTCAAAGGCGAAGCATTGAACAAATGTTATGACAAAATTACACAGCCTTCTAATCTCATTTCATGATTCATTATGATGAATATTAGACATTACTGGGAATGTCGTGCAAAAATACTCTTGCCTGAGTAATTTATGTTATGAATATGCTGTTAGTCCTTGTGAGGGTTGTATCAAACGCAAAACCTAAATTGAGTTCCATTACATGACTATCACAGAATATGTTATAGTCCAAGTCATGTTCCTGATCAGGGTGATAGGATGCCACCTGAGAATGGTACTGAGTTTGCCCCGACCAGTAAATAAAACTCAAAATCTGCAGATGCTGGAAAGTAGTAAGATGCTGGAAACACTCAGCAGGTCTGGCAGCATCTACAGAGAGAGGAACAGAGTTAATGTTTCAGGTTGAAGAAGGGTCTGTTTCTCTTCCCACAGATGCTGTGTGAACTGTGGAGTGTTTCCAGCATTTCTGGTTTTAATTCAGCCCTGGACCCGATACACTGACAGTCCTATCCAGTGCCTTTGACAACTGAAAGGTCAAGTGTAGTAGCAAAGAGTCATAGAGTCATACAGCACTGAAACAGGCCTTTTGGCCCAAATCGCCCATGCTGACCAAGTTGTCTACGCTAGTCCCATTTGCCTGTGTGTGGCCCATATCCCTCTGAACCTTTCTCTATCCACGTACCTGTGTAAATGTCTCTTAGCCATTGAAATTGAACCCACCTCTCCCAATTCCTCTGGCAGCTCGTTCCATATACCCACCACCCTAAACCCTATGTCCTCTAGTTTTAGACTCCCCTGCCCTGGGAAAAAGACCGTGGCCATCCACCTTATCTATACCCCTCGTGATTTTATAAACCATGATAAGTTTACCCGTCAGCCTCCTACACTCCAGGGAAAATAGTCCCAGCCTACCCAGCCTCTCCTTATAATTCAAGCCCTCCTGTCCTGCTAACATACTCATGAAACATCCCTGCACCCTTTCCAGCTTAATGACACCCTTTCTGTAGCTTGGTGACCAGAACTGCACACAATACTCCAAGTGTGGTCTCACCAACAACTTGTGCAATTGCAATATGACGTCCCAACTTCTGTACTCAGTATCCTGACCAATTAAGGCAAGCATGCCAAACGCCTTCTTCACCACCCTGGTTACCTGTGTTACCGCTTTCAGGGAACTCTGTACATGTACCCCTGGGTCTCTCTGTTCTACAGCACTCCCCAGGGCCCTGCCATTTACTTCCCAACAAGCAACACCTCATACTTCTGTGAGTTAAATTACATCTGCCATTCCCTGGCCCACCTTCCCAGTTGTTCCAGATGCCATTGTAACCTCAGACAACCTTCTTCACTGTCCACCACACCACCAATTTTGGTGTCATCCGCAAACTTACTAACCATGTTAGCAATTGTTAATACAGATGACAAGCAACAGAGGACCCAGCACTGATCCTTGTGATATACCACTGGTCACAGGCCTCCAATCAGAATAACACCCCTCCACCTCTGCCCTCTGACTCCTACCACCAAGCCAATTCTGTATCCAATTGGCTTGTTCACCCTGGATCCCATATGATCTAACCTTCCAGACCAGCCTATCATGCAGGACCTTGTCAAAGTCCTTGCTGAAGTCTATGTAGACAACATCTACCACCCTGCCCTTGTCAACCCTCTTCAAAAAACTCAATCAAATTTGCAAGACACGATTTCCCGTGCACAAAGCTGTGCTGACTATCCCCAATCAGTCCTCGCCTTTCCAGATGCAGTGTGGGAACACAGAGAGCTCCAAGTCCCCTTCAAGTCACACTAATGGCACATATTGCGATGCCTTCATTATTGTTGAGTTAAGACCCTGAAACCCACTGCCAGCTTCTGCCATTCAAGAAGGCCATTCACCACCTCCTTCTCAAGGGCAACCAGGGATGGACAATCAATGTCAGCATTTGCAGTACCAGGTACATCCTGAGAATGAGCTCCTACATCAGGTTCAGCCTGGAGTTAAAACTGGAATACTGAGGCTGAACTGACCATATTCATTACTGTCCTTGCAATAACCTGGTGCTCCACCACGCTAATGAATTCCGCATGGTAGCACCTCCCGTTCTGAAGGTGGGGGTGACAAAGGGAAAGACGGTGTCATTTCCGGAGGTCAATCAACCCAGCCGCAGCACACCACTGCAGGAGTTCCCCAGTGTCCTGGACTGTTGGACATGTCATCTCTGTTGTAATGGAGGAACATGACAACTATTCTGGGCTCAACAAGCTCCCACAAACATCAAGAAGCAATGACCTGATAATCTGCTCCTGCTAAGTGTTGTTCAGGGCACCCAGGAGAACACACCTGCTCCTTCTCCAAATATTGGCATGTATTCACCCACGTCTTCCTATCAGGGTTTCAAAGTCTGATGCCTTTTCATCTTCCAGTGATGTAACGGACAAAGTAGTGGTCTATTCTTGACCTCTGTGTTTGTACTCTTATTAATGCTTAAGTTGTTCACACTGACTAGACTTTTTGAACCATGTGGTAGAGGTACGTAATTGTGTGTGGAATGGGCTGCTGGAAACGATGGTGGAGACTGATACAATAGGATCTTTCAAGAGACTGTTAGATAGGTACATGGAGCTGAATAAGATAGAGGGCTATGGGTAAGCTTAGTAATTTCTAGGGTAGGGACATGTTTGGCACAGCTTTGTGGGCCGAAGGGCCTGATATGTGCTGTAGTTTTTCTATGTTTCTATGTTCTATGTTTCTATGTAATTAAAACTGTCGTATCTGTTCAAGCTCTCCTCCTCTTTAGCCACCAGCCTCAAATGTTGCTCTTCAAGTGCCTTTTGAAAGTTACTGCTGAATCATCTTCTGTCACTGCCTGAGCTGGCAGACAATCTAACACCTCAGCTGAAAGACCCCAGCCCAAGAGGTGACGAAGGAAAAGGGCAGAATGTCACTTGAGTGAACTGTGTGAGTGTTCCCCAGATACTGAATGAGAATGTCCGTGGTTTGATTCTTCCACTTCAATAGGCAGGACATCGCACTACACCGAGGTGTGCAGCAACTGAGGTCCACAACACAACATCAGCCATTTGGATGGAGCTGAGACATAACCACCCCATCCCACATTAACCCTTCAGAAACCAAAACTAACCAGCCACCTGCACCAGCGGCCGATGGTGTGGTAATTCTGCATCAACCCCCACACTGTGTCACCTCTGTTGGGATGTCCCAGTGAGGCCTTTTCACACATTGGCCCAAGACTGCTCCAGTTGGTAAGCTCGTCCATACTTTGTGCTTCCCTCCTGTACGACAGAGTTAGTTGTGGTAGCATCGATCTGGCTGCTGCTTTCCCCTGAGAGGCCATCCCCCTGCCAACAGTATCCAAAGCGGTATACCTGTCAGAGAGGGGAGCAGCCGCACGGGACCCCTGCCCCCAACAGTATCCAAAGCAAGGGGATTATCCTGTTAGAGAGGGGAGCAGCCACAGGGGATGCCTGCACCACCTGTCTGCCCCTGCTGGTGGTCACTCATCTACTTTCTGGTTGAGCCGTTGATGTGACCACCTCCCTGGAACCCCTATCGATAACACTCTCTGCCTCCTGCGTGTTCCTCAGTGAGTCCAGCTGCCACTCTAACTGATCCGTGCAGTCTGAGAGGAGACACTTCCTGCAGGCACCGTCACCAGGGACACTTGACCTCTCCCTGATCTCCCGCATCTCACAGGAGGAGCTGACTGCCATTACTAATTCCTTTAACTACTGATGGGGAGAGAACATTTAACCTTGCCTTACCGTGTTGTCATTCAGCCTTCTCACCAAAGCTCCCTTCATCCAATCCTCCGCACTTTGACCGCGACCACAGCAGTTCTTCCTCAGAAACAGCCACTCTCTAAATGACCACAAGACAAGGTCATAAGACAAGGGAGCAGAAGTAGGCCATTTGGCCCATTGAGTCTGCTCCAAGGAAAAGGGAAAAAAGAAAAAGGAATGAGAAATTTGGGGGTGTGGGGGGCGCAAAAAAATACCACACTATTCTAACCCCAATTTCTGGCCTTATCCCCATATCCTTTGATACCCTGATTATTTAGATATCTATCTATCTCTTCCTTAAATGCCTCCAATGATCTGTCCTCCACTGCTGTACATGGCAAGGAATTTCACAAATTCACCACCCTCTGGGTAAAGAAATTTCTCCTCATCTCTGTTTTAAACCTGTACCCTCTAATTCTAAGATTGTGCCCTCTGGTCCTGGACTCACCCACCAAAGGAAACAGCCTAGCCACATCTACTCTGTCCAGTCCTTTCAACACTTTAAATGTCTCCATGAGGTCCCCTCTCATTCTTCTGTACTCCAGTGAGTACAGTCCAAGAGCCTCGTAAATCTCCTCTGACCCTCTCCAACATCAGCACATCTTTCCTAAGATATGGGGCCCAAAACTGTGCACAGTATTCCAAATGAGGTTTCACTAGTGCCCCGTAGAGCCTCGTTAACACTTCCTTACTTTTATACACTATACCTCTCGAAATGAATGCCAACATAGCATTCGCTTTCCTTGCCACCGATCCGACCTGGTGGTTAACCTTTAAGGTATCCTGCATGAGTGCCCCCAAGTCCCTTTGTACTTCTGTACTTTGAATTTTCTCTCCTTCTAGATAATAATCTGTCCATTTATTTCTGTTTCCAAAGTGTACAACTGCACATTTCTCAACATTGAATCTCTTCTGCCATTTCCTTGCCCATTCTCCTAAACTATCTAGGTCTCTCTGCAACCTTCCTGTCTCCTCAATACTCTCTACTCCTCCACCTATCTTGGTGTCATCCGCAAACTTAGCCACAAAACCATTTACTCCATCATCCAAATCATTAATGTACAAGGTAAAAAGAAACGGCCCCAACACCGACCCCTGCGGAACACCTCTAGTAACTGGCAGCCAACCAGAACCAGATCCTTTTATTCCCACCCTTTGCTTCCTGCCAACCAGCCAATGCTCCACCCATTCTGTTATCCTACCTGTAATTCCATGCCCTCTCATCTTATTAACCACTCCAACAGTTTAGAAAAATGAGAGGAAACTGACTGAAGCATATAGATTCCTCAAGAGTCTTGACAGGTGGAAATGAGGAGAATGCTCCTTCTGTGGGAGAGTCGAGAACTCAGGGTAACTGTTTCAAAATAAAGGATTGCCCTTTTAAAACAAATTAAGGTTAAGATCTGCTCTCGCTGCACGGTGAGTCTTTGGAACTCTCATCATTAAAGAACGGTGGAAGCAGAGTCTTTGAGTATTTTTAAGGGCAGAGGTGGACAGGTGCTTGGTCAGCAAGGAGGTGAACGGTTACAGTGTGTAGATGAGAACACCGAATTGAAATTACAGTAAGACCAGCCAGAATCTAATTAAACAGCGGGGCAGTCCTAGTGCCTGTCCTGATTTGTTTGATGTATGTTCTCAGCAGCTTCCAGCCTCTCCCATCTTCCACTCATTGAGCCCCTTCACCCCTGCACCATTCCACCAGACCGCTCCCTGCTCATCCAAGGACTTGCTATCCTTGGACAAACTCCCTGGTAAATTCCAATGCGTTGTGCAGTATACAGTTCCCCATTACCCTTCCCCACTGATACTTATCCCTGCAACCGCACCAAGTGCTACACCTGTCCGTACACCTCCTCCCTCGCTACCATTCAGGCCCCAGACAGTCCTTCCAGACGAGGCAGCGCTTCACCTGTGAATCCGAGGGTGTCATTTATTGCATCAGGTGCTCTCGGTGGGGCATCCTGTACATCGGTGAGACCCGACGCAGAATGGGTGACCGCTTCGTCGAGAACCTTCGCTCCGTCCGCCGCAGCAGCCAGGACCTCCCGGTGGCCGCCCACTTCAGTTCTGCATCCCAATCCCGTATCGACATGTCCATCCACGGCCTCCTCTACTGCCACGTTGAGGCCAGATGCAGGTTGGAGGAAAAACACCTCATATTCCGCCTTGGGAGTCTCCAACCTGACGGCCTCAACATCGATTTCTCCAACTTCTGGTAACCCCTCCCCGTCTTTTTCTTCCCCCCCCCACCCCCCACTCCTTTGTCTTCCCTTATTCCTGTGGGTGCCTTCCCCCACCTCGATGACCTGCCCGTCTCCTCTCCTCCCCTCCCCCATCCATTATTCCATGATCCACTGCCCTCTCCCACCGGATTCCTTCTTCTTCAGCCCTTGGCCCCTTCTACCTATCACCTTGCCCCCCTCCACCACCCATCTACCCTCCCCCTCTCTCCTGGAATCCCCTCCTCCCCCACACCTACCCATCACTATCTCTTACCTGCATCTACCTATCACCACCCTGTGCCCACCCTGCCTCCCCTCTCTTGTCCACCTATCACTGCTCTGCTTTTCCCTCCTACACATTGGGCTTCCCCTTCTCCTATCTTCAGTGCTGAAGAAGGGTCCTGACCCGAAACGTTGACCGCCTGCTTTTCTCCACGGATGCTGCCTGGCCTGCTGAGTTCCTCCAGCATCGTCGTGTTTTTCATCTAGATTCCAGCATCTGCAGTGCTTTGTTTCCCCAGTTCTTCTTATTCTGGCTTCTGCCCTCTTCCTTTCCAGTCCTGATGAAGGGTCTCGGCCCGAAACGTCGACTGTTTATTTCCCTCCATGGATGCTGCCTGACCCGCTGAGTTCCTCCAGCACTTCTTGTCTATTGCTACCTGGGCCACTTTCACTGGTTTGGGTGTTTAGGTACATTCAGTGTGGTCCATATCACAGCAACAGCAGAACATTGCAGCCTCTGATTGGTCAGAGGAGGGCAGTGGGAGTGGCCTGGGACAGGAAGGGGGAGCTTGGCAACTAAACCTTTCGTTCTCGGCTGAGGCATGAGGAAGTCAGGCAATCCCAGGGTAACAAAGCGACGTGCACAGTCATTATAAAGAAAGCGGAGAGAACTGAAAACAAAATGTCAAAAGACATGCAGTTACCATCCCTACAGAACACAAGACCACAAGAAAGTAAGAGCGGGAGGAGGCCACTTGGCCCCTCAAACCTGCCCCACCACTCAATATAATCATGGCTGATCTACGATGGCCTCAACTCCTCTTCTGTGCCATTTCTCCACACTTCTCTGTGCCTCAGTCTGTCAAATATCGATCCAGCTTCCACCACTCATCGGGACAGCGAATTCCAGAAACCCAACACCATCTGCAAGAAGAAATTTCTACGTACCTGAGTTTTCAATGACCAGTCCCTTGTAATTATGTCTCCTGTTCAAGGATCTCCCACTAGTGAAAACATCCCAACACCTACCCTGTCAGACCCCTTTAGGATCTTACATGCTTGAATAAGGTCACCTCTCATTCTTCTAACCTCCAAGGAATACAGACCCAAACTAGTCTCTCATGAAAGGACAACCCTCTCCTTCCAGGAATTAGCTGGTGAATCCCCTTTGGACTGTCTCCAATGTTACTGTACCATTTTTTTAAGATAAGGGGACCAAAACTGTGCACATTATTCCTGGTGAGGCCTCACCAACACCCTGTACAATCGCCACAGAACCTTCCTATTTTAAAACTCCAACCCCTTTGCAATAAAGGCCAACGTACCGTTTGTCTTCCTGTTGGATGGACCTGATAACTTCTTGTGACTCATACACTAGAACACCTGGATCCCTCTGAACTTTACTCATTTCGATAATAAACCTTGTGACTTCTCTTTCTGAAGTGCACGGCCTCACACATCTCCGCATTATACTCCACTTGTCAGTCTTTTGTCCACTCTTTCACTCTATCTGCATCCCATTGCAGAATCACAGTATCCTTATCACAACCTACCCTTGCACCTGTTTTCATATCATCGGCAGAGTTGTAAACCTTACATACTGTTCCTTCCTCCATGAGGAATAGGAGGAGAGAAGAACAACCCAGAACATCTAACAGGTTTCACAACGAACGAGTACTTTTGAGGGAAGCTTCCACAGCCAGGAAGGAAACGTGGCAAGGAGATTGCACAGCCAGATCCCACAGTGATAGAACAGCTGGGCGGAACATGCTCAACCTCCTACAAGTAACACCAGGGCGATTGAAGTGTTGAGAGGGCTTTGAAGTGGTCGATGGGACTTATTGTAGCTGGAGGTCTATGACTAGTGGCATTCCTCAGGGATCCGTACTGGGACCTCTGCTCTTTGTGATGTATAGAAATGACCTGGATAAAAATGTACATGGGGGGTTAGTAAGTTTGCAGATGATACGAAGATTGGCGGTGGTGTGGATAGTGTAGAAGACTGGCAAAGGATACAGCGGTATATAGATCAGTTGCCGATATGGGCGGAGAAATGGCAGATGGAGTTCAACCCGGCCAAATGTGAAAGTTTGCAACTTGGGAGATCAAATGTAAAGAGACAGTTCACTGTTAATGGCAAGACCCTTAACAGTGTTGATGAGCAGAGGGATCTTGGGGTCCAAGTTCATAGCTCCCTGGAAGTGTCTACACAGGTTGATAGGGCGGTAAAGAAGGCATACAGCATACTTGCCTTCATTAGTCGAGGCATTGAGTTCAAGAGTCAGGAAGTTATGCTGCAGCTTTATAAAACTTTAGTTAGGCCTCATCTGGAGTATTGCATTCAGTTCTGGTCGCCCCATTATAGGAAGGATGTCAGGGCTTTGGAGAGGGTGCAGAAGAGGTTTACCAGGATGCTGCCTGGATTAGAGGGCAGGTGCTATAAGGAGAAAGTTGGATCATTCTCTCTGGAGCGGCAGAGGCTGAGGGGAGATCTGAGAGAGATGATGAGAAGCATAGGTAGAGTATCTTTTCCCCAGGGTTGAAATGTCTAATACCAGAGGGCATGCATTTAAGGTGAGAGGGGGAAAGATTAAAGGAGATGTGTGGGGCAAGTGTTTTACACACAGAGCGGTGGGTGCCTGGAACACACTGCCAGGGGTGGTGGTGGAGGCAGATACGATAGGGGCTTTCAAGAAGCTCTTAAATAGGACACTGTGTAGGCAGAAGGGTTTAGTTTAGTTGGGCATATTATTACATAACTGGTTCGGCACAACATTGTGGGCCGAAAGGCCCGTTCCTGTGCTGTACTGTTCTATGTTCTAAGAGCCAAAAGCTCCCTCTTCTCACAGTGCTACACTCAGTCATCTGGGTAAGAGGCATTAGTCTCTGGAGTGGACCTGAAACCTCATCCACTGGTTCCAGGGCCGAAGAGGTGACATTGGCCCAGGAGCAGCACAACAGCACATTCAAGTTTATCCCAGAACTTTGCAAATGACTGCCAAGGTTTTTCACTTCTAATTGATCCATGGCACTTGCTTGGAGAGCCTTAGAGAATAGTGTAAAAAGGTACTGAGATGGCTGATGTGATGAAATTGAATCAACACAAGATTGAACTGAGGCACTCCAGTGTAATTACTATTTCTATAAATATCAACTTAGGTTCTCAAGCTGTATAACCTTTCCAACAGAACTTCACAACCATCACCCTCTATTTTGATAGAGGTAATCAGATGGAGTGAATTCTCCTCCCTCTGAGAATTGTGTTAAAACTTGTCTCCAGCTTGAGAGTTTTGAGTGAATGCTGGTTTTCCATGAGCAGAACATTGCCATAGTTTACAGAGTAAACATGCAAAATGAGTGACTTTCTCAAGGGCTTCAAAATAAAGAGATAGACCCAAAACGCACTCATTTTTTGATGGCCATTCAGAAGGGAGCCTCTGGCGAGAGTCTCCTCTGAGTCAGCCCCTCCGGGCTGCATAGTTAACAACAACGCATCCCTTCCTGATGAGCTTAATGCATTCTATGTGTGCTTTGAACAGAAGGGAAGTGAATTGTCACCACCCACCCTGACAGCCTCCAATGCAACTGAACCCGTGGTCACAGTCAAGGACGTAAGATCTGTCTTCCGGAGAGTGAACACGAGGAAAACATCTGGCCCAGATGGTGTCCCTGGCCAAGTGCTTAGATCTTGTGCTAATCAGCTGGCGGGGCTATTTGGAGACATATTTAAACTCTCCCTGTTTCAGTCTCAGGTTCTCACCTGTTTTAAGAAGACCACTATCATCCCGGTACCGAAGAAAAGCAAGGTAACGTGCCTCAATGACTACCGACCAGAGGCTCTGACGTCCACCATCATGAAGTGCTTTGAGAGGTTGGTCATGGCATGCATCAACTCCAGTCTCCCAGGCAACCTCAACCCGCTGCAATTCGCCTATCGCTGAAACAGGTCTACAGCGGACGCCATCTCCATGGCCCTACATTCAGCTCTGGAGCATCTGGACAGTAAGGACACCTACGTTAGACTATTGTTTATTGACTACAGCTCTGCCTTCAATACTATAATCCCAAGCAAAGTTGTCACCAAACTCCGAGACCTAGGACTCAACACCTCCCTCTGTAACTGGATCCTTGACTTTCTGACCAACAGAACACAATCAGTGAGGATAGGCAGCAAAACCTCCAGCATGACACTGGTGCCCCACAAGGCTGCGTCCTCAGCCCTCTACTCAGCTCCCTATACATTCAAGACTGTGTGGTCAGATTCTGCTCTAACTCCATCTACAAGTTTGCAGATGATACCACCGTAGTGGGCCGTATCTCAAACAGCGATGAGTCAGAGTACAGGAAGGAGATAGAGAGATTTGTCACATGGTGTCATGACAACAACCTTTCCCTCAATGTCAACAAAACAAAAGAGCTGGTCATTGACTTCAGGAAAGGGGGCGGTGTACATGCACCTGACTACATCAACGGTGCTGAGGTCAGGAGGGTTGAGAACTTCAAGTTCCTGGGTGTGAACATCACCAACAGCCTGTCCTGGTCAAATCACGTAGATGCCACGGCCAAGAAAGCTCACCAGCGCCTCTACTTCCTCAGGAGGCGAAAGAAATTCGTTATGTCCCCTTTGACACTCACCAACTTTTATCGATGCACCATAGAAAGCATCCTATCTGGACGTATCACGGCTTGGTACAGCAACTGCTCTGCCCAGGACCGCAAGAAACTGCAGAGAGTTGTGAACACAGCCCAGCGCATCACGGAAACCAGCCTCCCCTCTTTAGACTCTGTCTTTACCTCTCGCTGCCTTGGCAAAGCAGCCAGCATAATCAAAGATCCCACCTACCCGGGTCACCCGGTAGCATAGCAGTTAGCACTATGCTATTACAGCACCAGCGATCGGGGTTCGATTCCCGTCGCTGTCTGTAAGGAGTTTGTACGTTCTCCCCGTGTCTGCGTGGGTTTCCTCTGGGTGCTCCGGTTTCCTCCCACATTCCAAAGACGTACGGGTAGGTTAATTTGGGTTTAAAATGGGTGGTGCGGACTTGATGGGCTGGAAGGGCCTGTTACCACGCTGTAAATAAAATGTAATTTAATTAATTAAAAAAAAATTTAATTCTCCCCTCTCCCATCAGGCAGAAGATACAAAAGCCTAAAAGCACATACCACCAGGCTCAAGGACAGTTTCTACCCCAGTGTGATAAGGCTATTGAATGGTGGACAATGACCTCACGATCTACCTTGTTGTGACCTCGCACCTTATTGCACTGCACTTTCTCTGTTCTGTTATTGTTTTACCTGTACTACCTCAATGCACTCTGTACTAACCCAATGTAACTGCACTGTGTAATGAATTGACCTGTACAATCGGTATGCAAGACAAGTTTTTCACTGTACCTCGGTACAAGTGACAATAATAAACCAATACCAATACCGATTACCCCCTGGCACAGAGAAACAGATCACACTGCAGATCCAGGACAGCACCACAACCTCTCCCTCCAACCCTGCACTCACCACTGAGGCTGGGGGCAGTCCTGGAGTGTCCTGAGCTCAGGGCTGGGATACAGACTGGGTGGCAAACCTAGCACAGAGCAAATGGCTTGAATAAATTTGTCAAACTGGATGAAAAGAAGTAATTAGTTTGAAACAAACACCAGAAATGCTGGAAACACTCAGTAGGTCGGGCAGCATCTGTGGAAGGAGAAACAGTTGACATTTCAGGTCGAAGACCTTTCACCAAAACTGAGGAAGAAAGAGAAAATAGTAGTTGTGGAGAAGGTGGGGGGGTGGGAGGGAAGACGGATGAGGGGAAATGTCTATGATCAGGTGAGGCCAGTATTGCAGTGGGG